>NW_023416346.1:25787192-26987192 GCF_014108235.1 Myotis myotis | reverse complement strand
CAAAGGGTCTGGAAGCCTGATCCATATTTGGGGGACAAAGGAACTAAAGGGTATAAAGGAAAAGCTTCGTCCATATTCATCACTCAGGATTTGGAGACTGACTCCCCTGAGTCACGGCGCTAGTGCAACCTGCAATAAAGGCTACTTTTCTGAATACCCTCTGAGTGCCTGGCTGATTAATTCTCCCGTGTTGCCTGGCAGCTTATTTACAACATTAATTTGGTGCATTGGCTGGGAAAATATCAGTTGTGCTGCCCACTTAGGGCACCGCTGGTAAAGGCCGACAGCCAGTTCCATTCACCTGGGCCCTCCTGAAGACGGGAAAGGTGCACCTCCAGTGATTTGCTGGATTCCAGTATTCACTGGGCCCAGATGACCAGACCCCCGCTTGCACCCCAGTGGACTCCAAGGAGGACAGAAAAGCCCTTACTGGAACCAGACATCTGACCAGTGAGTTTTCCCCCAGGGGAACCAGTTCAAGTTCAGGCCTGTCTTTCGGGACAGAAAAAGTGGCTGATCACCACTTAGGCAAAATATTTGCCTCAGTTCAGGGACTTTCCATGGGTGGAAGTCAAAACTTAGACTGACTGGTGTGTGAATTTGAATGTAAGAGCCTGTGTAAAGCGAAAGCTACCTTGTGTTTGTCCTGTGTCTCATTAACTGGAAGGGATTACACAGTGTAACTGGAAATATGGAAAGTAGTTCCTCCAAACCTACTGTTTTAGAATGCATGTTAAAGAATTTTAAGAAAGGTTTTACTGGGGACTATGGGGTGAAGTTAGTTCCCTGGAAGTTAAGAAAGATGTGTGAAATAGACTGGCCATCTTTTGGGGTAGGATGGCCAGCAGAGGGCACATTGGATGTCCCCCAATCAGGAATGTTTACAGAGTTATAACAGGAGACCCAAGTCATCCCGACCAGCTCCTCTACATCAATCAGTAGCTGGAAATAGCTCAGCTCAAGCCACCTTGGATCCGGCTATGTGTGTGTAAGAAGGGACAGAGTAAAGTTTTAGTGGCAGGAGAAAAGAGGCAGGCAGGAGAAAAGAGACAGTCAGGAGAAGATAAGCAGGCCCCTCAGAAGGAGAATAAGCCTCCTATTCTGCAGGAACCCCCTGAGAAAACCCGCCAGTTTTACCACCTCCATATGTGCCTCAAGTGGCACCCAGTGTTCCTTTGCCCCATTAAGGAAGCTTAGATACACCACCTCCTTCCGTCTCTCCGCAACCGGACTCTCCAGAGCCAGTTGGATGGCACTTGCGTTCAGCTGATCGGAGACCCAGGCCACCCCCAGCTTTCCAGATGCCTCTCTGGGAGACTTGGGGTCCCCAAGTGCTTGGAGAAGATGGGACCCTATAAGAGGGGGGATTGGCCTTTTACTATCAGCCTTTTACCACCACTAATCTCCTGAATTGGAAACATCACACTCCTATTCTGAAAAACCTCAGGCCATGGTAGACCTCCTAGAGTCAATTTCCAGACCCATAAGCCCACCTGGGTTGACTGCAAGCAACTCCTTCTCATGCTTTTTAACACTGAGGAGTGCATGGGAATAATAACGGAAGCTCAGAAATGGCTCCAGACTCAGGCCCTGGCAGGGATATTAGACACAGACAGATGGGCCAGGGAACCCCTCCAAGATGAGGAAATTAGATGGGACCCTAACTCAGAAGACGGAAGGGCCAGGCTAGAGAGATACCTACTGGCTTTCCTCCAAGGGCTCAGGGCCAGGGCCAAGAAGCTCACCAATATGGCTAAGACTTCTGAAGTCTTCTAGAAACCTGATGAAAGTCCAGCAGCCTTCTATGAGAGACTCTGTGAGGGGTATAGGATCTGCACTCCTTTTAATCCTGAAGCCCCAGAAAATCAAACTATGGTCAATGCAGCCTTTGTAGGTCAGGCTCAGCCTGACACAAGGAGAAAGCTACAGAAGCTTGAAGGATTTGCGGGGGGGGGGGGGGGGGGGCACGCAACCAAGCTGCTAGAAATAGCAAACAAGGTTTTCATCAACTGAGACAGGGTGGCTAAGGAAGAAGCAGAGGAGAGACTGAAAAAGAAAGCAACCTTGATAGCAGCAGTGATTAAGGAATCAAGCTCCCAGAAAGATAAGAAAGGGAAACAACAAGGACCCAGGCCAGGGGAAAGGAGGACAAACTTTAAGCAGGATCAGTGCGCCTATTGTAAGGAATCTGGACAATGGAAAAATGAATGTCCAATTCACCAGAAAGGGAAGTCAGGGTCATCCAACCCACCCAGCCGCAGATCTCATTGGGCTGGCGGCAGTCAACTCTGACTAGGACAGACTCGTCTCTTTCCAACTGGGCACCCGCAGCCCATGGTCAGAATGAAAATTGGGGGCCAGACTGAACTTTATGTTTGATACAGGGACTGAGCACTCAATAATTACTCAGAAGGACGCTCCTCTCTCAGGAAAGGAGGCCACCATTATTGGAGCTACCAGGAACCAGACCTGTAGATCATTCTGCCACCCTCATTGGTGGCCACCAAGTTATTCATGAATTCCTGTACTTGCCAGATTGTCCAGTGCCTCTAATGTGTGGAGACCTTTTAGCCAAGATGAGGGCAGAGATCACCTTTGCCCCAGATGGCTCAGCACAGTTGTGCCTAGGTGAGGAGACCTCGCCAATGATCCTGTCCTTAGCAGTGCCCAGGGAGGAGGAATGGAAACTTTATACCTCCCAGTCAAAGGACTCACCATTAGAGCCTGAATTAGAGGAAGAATTCCCACTGGTCTGGGCAGAAGGAAATCCTCCTGGCCTGGCCAAGGACCATGCCCCAGTACTAATTGACTTGAAGCCTGGGGCACAGCCTATCAAAATCTGCCAATATCAGATTCCAAGGGATGCACGCCTAAGAATCCAGGTCCACTTAGACCAGCTGCTTCAGTGGGGACTTCTTAAACAGTGTCAGTCTCCATGGAACACCCCCTCTTGCCCGTCAGAAAGCCTGGGACTAATCATTGCCACCCAGTACAGGACCTGTGGGCTGTTAATGAGGCTGTTATAACCCTGCATTGGCACTGCCGAACCCCTACACTCTTCTGGGACTCATTCCATCAAAGGTGGAATGGTTTACATGTCTAGATCTGAAAGATGCCTTTTTTCTGCCTTCAGTTGGCACCCTCCAGTCAGCCCCTGTTTGCCTTTGAGTGGAAAACCCAACTATGGGGGCCAAGGAGCAGTTCACTTGGACCAGACTGCCACAAGGGTTCAAGAACTCCCCAACTCTTTTTAGCAGAGCGCTAGCATCTGATCTGTCCAAATTACCAGGACAGGACTTGGGGTGCATTCTACTCCAATATGTAGACAACCTCCTACTGACTAGCTCCACGCAAGCTCAGTGCTGGGAAGGAATGCAAGCCCTTCTGAGACTCTTAACTGAAACAGGTTACCAGATGTCCAAGGAAAAGACTCAAATCTGTCAGAGAGAGGTCAAGTACCTAGATTTCTGAATCACCTGAGGTAAACGAAGACTAGGGACTGAAAGGAAGCAGGCAGTATGTGCTATTCCAGTCCCCAGCACCTGGTGGCACATTTGGAAATTCTTGGGAGCAGCAGGATTTTGTCACCAAAAAGGGAAGGACTCAGTATCAGAAGGAAACAGTTGTGAAGACGCAGGAGTCAAGTTGGCTGCTAAAGAACAAGTACCACTGTCGCAGGTCATGTTGGCCCCTGAATTACCTGAACCTCCGAAATACACTTTTCAGGAAGAGGAATGGGCCCAGCAAGAAGGGGGTAAGAGGACGAAGGAAGGTTGGTGGACACTTCCAGATCATAGGGTCTATGTTCCAGAACAGTTAGCCCATAAGGTAGACCTCCAGCAGCATGAACTTACTCATTTAGGGAAGACTTCCCTAGAGGCTTTGTCAGGCAGATACTATCTAATTGCCCATCTTTCCTCCTCATGTGCCTCAGTCTCTAAGCGCTGCCTCCTCTGTGCACAGAACAATGCCAAACAGGGTCCTGTAGGACTGATGAGAGTACAGCGCTGTGGGCAAGCTCCCTTTGAGGACCTAGAGGTAGATCTTACAGAAATAGGTCATAGCAGAGGGAATAAATATCTTTCAGTCTTTATCTGTACTTTTTCAGCCCGGGTCGAGGCATATCCTACTCGCACAGATAAGGCAAGAGAAGTCACTAAGGCATTGCTGAAGGACATAATTCCGTGGTATGGAATGCCTCTAACCATAGGATCAGATAATGGCCCAGCCTTTGTAGCCAAAGTGGTAAACAAGTAGCTAAGGTCTTAGGAATTAAATAGAAGTTATATACAGCTTACAGACCCCAGAGCTCAGGGAAAGTAGAGTGCATGAACCGGACTCTCAAGCAGGCTATGGCTAAGCTATGTCAAGAGACAACCTTACCCTGGACAGATATCTTGCCTCTTGTACTCCTGTAGGTACAATGTGCCCCGAAGGCCAGGGTAGGTTTCTCTCCCTTTGAAATTCTATATGGCAGAACCCCTCCCTTAATTCAGCCAAAGGGAGATTTGGGGGAAATAGGAAACTTAGAAATTCAGAAGCAATTACAAGGACTTGGGAAAACTACCTTTGAAGTCCACAGATGGATTACTGACCAATTGCCCATCTCTTTAGGAATGGCTGTGCACCCTCATAAGCCTGGAGACCAGGTTTGGGTAAAGGATTGGAAAAAGGAGACCCTTAAGCCAACTTGGAAGGCACCCTATCCAGTCATACTAACCACCCCCACAGCTCTCAAGGTTGCAGGATTGAACACCTGGATTCCCAACTCCCAGGTGAAAGCAGTCCACCAGCCGAGTGACACCCAGCCTGAATGGAAGGTGACCTCCGACCAGAAACACCCCCTGCAGACCACCCTCAAGAAAATGGCAGACTTGGCTGACCAACTTGTTCCAAGGAATTCAGATAACATCCTGCTGAATTCTGCCTTACACTCATATTTCTTTCTTATCTCCCCCCTAAAAGTGATATACTCTGGTATTTCTGGATAATCATTGTTTTTATCTTTCTAATAATTCTTATTTTGTCTTTTTATGAGTGTTGCCAGAACTCTAGACTAGTACCAGGAGGAGAACTCTTCTGCCTCTGCTGGGACACAGAAACACTATAAATTACTACCTCGTACACAGCAAAGGAATTTATTGCTGTCCCTAACCAAGATGAGACTGGTTCTTTTACTGTCACTAATTGCCCTCCCCTTCTTGCCTGGTATCTTAGCTGGCCGTCAGAGGTGGGGTCCCAATGACAAACCCAGAAGAGAATGCTCATGTTTTAAGGAGGGCCAGACCCAGAATATCACTGACTACAATCCTGCCTGTTACCAAGATATTGCCACTTACTGTGAGTGGCAAGGAAGAATTTATATCACAGGAGCCAACTGGTACCCATCTACGACCTCAACTAGCTCCTTCATGCAGAAAAATAACTGCATAGGTCACAATTTTCAAAACATATGTGGGGATACCAAGGCTAAGAGGGCTCTAAAAATAACCCTGGGCCACCAGATAAGAAAAAAAAAAGCATGGGAAAAGGACACATATGTATAACTTTAGACAATAAATTTTTTTAAAAAGAAAAGGGCTATACAAGTTGCTGAAGGTATGACAGAAAGAAAGAATATTAGAGTAAAAATACTTAATGGAAGGTCTGGGGCATGGTTATGGATTTTTGAAGGACACAGAAAGAAGGTTTGAAGGCTGATTTGAAAGTGTGAAATTTGTGAAGGTTGTGTATGTGATGAGAAAGAAAAGAGAAATGTTGAAAGAAAGAAAGAAGAAAGAAAAAAGGGGGCCATTTTACTCTGAGCAAGAGAGCCTGAGGCTTCAGTCTCCAAGCCTGACAGGACAAGGTTGCTGGATACTTCTTAAACCAGAATATTCAGCAGCAGAATTTTAAGACAGAGTGTACATAATGCCTCAGACCCCCACCCAGCAGGAGCTGCCCCCTGATGGTCAGTGTGTTCCCACCAGGGGCACACTGCTCAGCCAGAAGCCAGGCTCACGGCTGGCAAGCGCAGCGTCAGTGGCAGGGAGCGGGCCTAAGCTGGCAGTCAGACATCCCCCGAGGGCTCCCGGACTGCCTCAGTCTCTCAGCGCTGCCTCCTCTGTGCACAGAACAATGCCAAAGAGGGTGCAGGCCAGGCTGAGGGACCCCCCTGAGTACATGAATTTCATGCACTGGTTCTCTAATTGATAAATAGATAAAGAAGATATGATACATGCACACACATTCAATGAAATATTATTCAGCCATAAAAAAGAAAACCGTGCCCTTTGCAACAGCATAAATGAACTTGGTAAACATTATGCTAAGGGAAATAAGCCCAGACAAAGTAAGACAAATACTCTATGATCTCACTTATATGTGGAATCTAAAAAAAGCTGAACTCATAGAACCATAGAGTATAATGGTGGTTGCCAGGGGTATGGATGTGGGAGAAATGTGGAGGGGTTGGTTAATAATAAGATGAATAAAGTTCTGAGGATACAACATACAGCTTAATGACTATAGTTAATATTACCATATTTTATACTTGAAATTGATGAGATCTTAAGTGTTCTTGCCACACACACATATAAAAATGGTAACTATGTGAGGTGATGGTTACATTAATGAACTTGATTGTGGTAATGATTTTACAATGTATTCATATGTCAAATCATCATGTTGTACACTTTAAATATATTTTTGTCAATTATACTTCAATCAAGCTGGAAAAAATAAAAACGTCAAACTAATTTTAAAAGTTTATCAAAAGAGCCCTAGCTGGTTTGGCTCAGTGGATAAGCATCAGCCTGTGGAGTGAAGGTCCTGGGTTCGATTCCGGTCAAGGGCACATGCCTGGGTTTCAGGCTCATTCCCAGTAGGGGGCATGCAGGAGGCAGCCAATCAATGATTCTCTATTGATATTTGTATCATTGATATTTCTATCTTTCCCTCTCCCTTCCTCTCTGAAATCAATAAAAATATATTAAAAATAAGTTTATCAAAAGAGAAGTTATAATTTTATTATTCAATTTTCCCCAGTACATTATTCTTCCCCTGATGCTTAGCATAGTATCTTTCATAGAGTAAGGACTCAATAAATGTTGAATCTTTTTTAATGGCTTTGTGTATCCTATTATTGAACCTACCATTATTAGAATGAGACATCTATCTACACTAATAAAAGAGAAACATGCAAATTGGTGTCACTCTGCTATGCCCACCAGCCAATCAGAGTGACTATGCAAATTAACCCAACAAAGATAGCGGCTAATTTGTATATGGAGGCATGAAATGAAGACTGAAGGCTCCGGCCAGAGTGAAGACTGAAGACTGAAGACTGAAGAGGCTTGGCTTCTTCGCTGCGGCCAGACCAAAGGCCTGGGTCCCGGGTGCTGGAGGAAAATTGGTGTCGGCAGCCAAGGGAAGGAAGGCCTATTGCACGAATCTTTGTGCAATGGGATTCTAGTCCTATCTAATAAAAGAGAAACATGGTAATTAGCATACGTCCACTACCCTTCCCATTGGCTAATCAGGGCGATATGCAAATTAACTGCCAGCCAAGATGGTAGCCGGCAGCCAGGCAGCTTGGAGCGAACATGAGGCTTACTTGCTTCAGTGACGGAGGAAACCAATGTTCCCTGCCTGCCTTGCTGGCCTCTGAGCCTGCAGTTTGAAACATTGTAATAAATATAGAAGCTAAACAAAACCCCAGAAACCTGCTTTCAGCGAGCCGGGATCTCAGAGCTGGAGTTATACATTGTTTCGATTATAGAACCAAAACAAACCATATACCTGTTTTCAGCAGCAGAGGCCTCAGAGCTGGAGCCAGAGCTAAAGCTGGCCCAGAATTAAAAAAAAAAAAAAAAAAACAAGAATAAAAGGAGCAGTTGGGAGCTTCAGTCACCCGCGAGCCTGAAAACAGCCCTCAGCCCCTCACCCAGGCTGGCCAGGCACCCCAGTGGGGACCCCCACCCTGATCCAGGACACCCTTCAGGGCAAACCAGCCAGCCCCACCCCTGCACCACGCCTCTATCCTATATAGTAAAAGGGTAATATGCCTCCCAGCACCAGGATCAGCGGAGCCGAGAGGCCTCCTGGCACCGGGATCAGCATGACAGGGGGCAGCGCCCAAACCCCCTGATCGTCCTGTGGCTCTGTGTGTGACAGTGGGCGGGGCCACAACCTCCCTATCCGCCCTGCTCTGTTTGTGACAGGGGAAGGTGCCCCAACCTCCTGATCAGCCCTGCTCTGTTTGTGACAGGGGAAGGTGCCCCAACCTCCTGATCAGCCCTGCTCTGTGCCTGATATGGGGGAGCTCCCCAACCCCCTGATTGGCCCTGCTCTGTGTGTGACAGGGTGTGGCGCCCAACCCCCCCGTCCCCCACGGGCCCTGCTCTGTGTGTGACGGGGTAGAGCCATAACCTCCCCATCGGCCCTGCCCTGAGTGTGAGAGTGGCGGCACCCCAACCCCCTGATCGGCCCTGCTCTGTGGGTGATAGAGGGCAGTGCCCAACCCCCTGATCCGCCCTGCTCTGTGTGTGACAGGGGGCGGTGCCCCAACTCCCCTATTGGCCCTACTCTGTGAGTGACAGGGGGGAGCTCCTCAACCCCCTGATCGGCCCTGCTCTGTGTGTGAGAGGGGGGAGCTTCCCAACCCCCCCGATGGGCCCTGCTCTGTGCGTGACAGGGGGTGGCGTCGCAACCTCCCAATCCGCCCTGCTCTGTGCATGACAGGGGGCGGTGCCCCAACTCCCCAATCGGCCCTGCTCTGAACCCGACCAGGGGCTGCACCTAGGGATTGGGCCTGCCCTCTGCCACCCGGGAGTGGGCCTAAGCCAGCAGGGCGTTATCTCCCGAGGGGTCCCAGACTGCAAGGGGGCACAGGCCAGGCTGAGGAACCCCCCCTTTCCCCCCGAGTGCACAAATTTTTGTGCACCGGGCCTCTAGTATATATATATAAAGAGGTAATATGCTAATTGGTCCTAACGGTGACCCAGGTATGACCTTTCAACAGGCTGCAGTGCACAGGAGCTGGTAGGCGGGGACGAGGGCAGGGACTTGCACCACCCGGACATGAGGCTGCTGCCAGGGGTGGCCCCCTGCCCCGGTGGAAGTGTGCACAGGCCTGCCGTGCCACCCAGCTTAGAGGGGGGCATCAGGACAGGCCACAGCAGCCCCCCCTCCACCGGAGGAGGCACATGCAGGCATGCCATGCTGCCTGGCCCAGAGGGGGTTGTCAGGATGGACTGCAGCAGCCTCCCCAGGAGAGGTGTGCACAGGTCCACAGTGCTGCCCAGCCTGGAGTGGGGAGTCAGGATGGGGGTGGGGCCTTGGCAGAGAGCTCTCAGCACTCCTTCACCAGGGTCTGAAGGCAGGGAGAGAAAGGGAGAGCAGATGGGCCGTTAGGGAGTTTAGGCCAGGAGGGGAGTGCAGATAGGCAATTAGGGGGATCGGGCCAGGAGGGGAGAGCAGTTAGGGCCATCAGGCTGGCAGGGGAGCAGTGAGGGGCATCAGGCAGGCAGGCAGGTGAGCGCTTAGGAGCCAGTGGTTCTGGATTGTGAGAGGGATCCCAGATTGGAGAGAATGCAGGCCAGGCTGAGGGACCTCCCCCCGCCCCCGCACGAATTTTGTGCACCAGGCCTCTAGTTATACATAATAAGAGTAATAATAATAATTTAAACAACTATAGCACTTTACAGTTTGAGGCTCTCAATTCCTGACTTTCATGTACTTAGAGCAGGTTGCCTGGATCAGACAGAGGTTGTAGATGAGATATTTGTCGAGAAAGAGTCCCTTAACCTGGAGATGGTGGCTATTTAGTGATAAAACAAGGAAAGAAAACACCTACTTCATACTCATATGGGGTGACTAACCAACCAGGACTGCCCTGGTTTTAGCACTGGAAGTCCAGTGTCCCATGAAACCCCTCATTCCCAGGCAAACCAGGATAGTTAGTCACCCTAAATCACTTTACATGTGTTATCTCATTAACCTTCACAGTAACACTATATAGGAGGTACTATTGTTATTTTCATTTTACCAATGATAAATGGAGGCTCAAAGGGGTTAAGTCACTTGTCTAGGGTCACACAGCTAGGAAGTAGTGAAGTCTCAACTCTAGTCCTAATTGGACTGACTCCAAAGTTAGTAGAGAGCTGAAAGAGACAGGTGATCTCAGTCAATGAGGACTGAATTACTGAAGTCCTCCTGTTACAAAGGATATTCTTTGACTTGCTCAAAGAACAACAGAGAATTTAAGACAACTGGAAGAAGTGCAAATTGGGATAACTTTTATGGCCCAGAGCTGAAAAGTCTGATTCAGTACAGTCATTCTGGGCAAGGTGTCCATTAAAGCCTTCCAAAGGGGGTAAGCTTTGCAGAGTTACTCCAGGACATTTTAAATTCATTAGCAAAGGGCAAAATTCCCAGAAGGTTGAAAGAATTTCCTCTGACAACACTTTTTAGATAACCTACCAAGTAGTATGGCCGAACTCCACCCAGAGTAGAAATTCAGAATCACAGTCACAGTTTGAGCTAATTATTGTTGTTTTTTCCAAATGATCCACAAAGACCTACTAGGGAGCACTGTTGTCTTTCATTGAGAAATCAACATCATGACTGTTTTCTTATCTTTAAGGTTCATAAGGCCAGGATCCTACTATAGACTCAAAGTCTTAAGAGGAAATGCAAGGTTGGAAGCTCCAGGATGGAACTTTCAGTAGGCACATGGGCAGAAATAGCAAAAAAAGTACATGAAAACAAGTAAACAGAGGATGTATCAGAAAGAACTAGCAATGCCTTCCATACCACTGTAAGAGTGTAGGAAACTGTATACTTAAGAGGTACCATGAAGGAACATTCTGGAATTAATAATAACCACACCATTTAAACATTTCCCAAGAAGCTTAGGTAGAATTTTGTGTCAACTTCCTATCAAAGCAATTTAATACATCCTACCCAAGTGCTCTACACCATGGTAGGTGGGACAAACTTCAGTGTTAACTGCCGGAAGCCGGTCCATCCTTGCTGTTTCAAAGGACCTGGCATATATGGCATACTGTTGTTAATATGTTTGCTCACCTTCTTGGCACTATGTGTTTTAACCAAGGTCTCTGAGAAAGGTTGTTTCCCCAGGTAGGGATTTTCCCCTGAAGTTAGGGAGGGAATAAAACCTCTTAACTAAGTGCCAGGCGGGTAATTAATCACTTTAACTATGAACAATCATGCTTAAGCTACATAATCTTTACTCCCTGGAATGGAGATAAGAAACGCCCTAACCTTTGGAATAGAGATTGATAGGATTGGAATCAACTGGTATAAATACAGTTGTAACAAGACAACAGAACACAGAACTTAGAAGACAGAACCTACACACAGAACTTAGAAGACAGAACCTACACAGAACCTAGAGACAGAAGAACTTCGCTGGAGAAAACATGGCAAAAGATCCTGGACTGAACCTGACTACAGAAATTGGCAAGAGAACCTGTCTAGAACCTGGTGACTGAACCTGGCTGGAGAACCTGGACAGAACCTGGCTGAAGAACCTAGCGAGGGAACATGGCTACAGAACCTGGCTGGAGAACCTGGAGAACCTAGCAAGAGAACATGGACACAGAACCTGGCTGGAGATCCTAAGCAGAACTTCGCTGGAGATCCAGACCAGAACTTGGCTGGAGATCCTGGCTAGAGATCCTGGCTAGGCTGCTGATCAACTGAACGCTGTCTCCGTGTCATTCCTTCTTCGCCGACTCCGTCCACACCTTTGGGGACCCCTGGACCTGCTGGGGTTGGACCCCAGCAGTTAACATGTCTGCTCATATCACTGACATTGAGATTGATTTCATCCTCAAAAGTTGAAGGTATGCCCTAACCGGTTTGGCTCAGTGGATAGAGCATCGGCCTGCGGACTGAAGGGTCCCAGGTTCGATTCTGGTCAAGGGCATGTACCTTGGTTGCGGGCACATCTCCAGTGGGGGGTGTGCAGGAGGCAGCTGATCAATATTTCTCTCTCATCGATGTTTCTAACTCTCTATCCCTTTCCCTTCCTCTCTGTACAAAAATCAATAAAATATATATTAAAAAAATAAATAAATAAAAATTCTTCTTAAAAAAAAAAAGTTGAAGGTAAGTCTTTCAAGACTCCATTAGCTAATATCATAACATATAACCATGCCAAAAGATTCCAGAAATTCGGGTACAGTTTCTTGCTCATGAACCAACACCATTTTGTGACACAAAAAGAACAATCAACAGATGTTTTAACCAGGCAAAAATCCCACCAATGAGTTCTTCAGACTTAGTTATTGCTACTTATTACCTGAAGTTGATAATTCTAAATAAACCAAAAAAAAAAGCATCATTGCCACCCACTTCTTAAAGGAAAGAGCCAACTTTCAGAAGGGCAATACCCATCTCTGCCTACTACAGTGCCTGGCACAGGGACATCTCATTCATTAAATTGATATTACTTTTGGCCAACAAATATAACAAGTAAACTGTACAGTTCATTCCTGGATCTCTACCCAAGGCAGGGTTAGCTGCCTTCTTCTGAACTCCCATGGCTCCCTGGGCTTCCCCTATCATAGTGCTTGGTCACACGTGTTGATCCCAATGGACTATTTCCTTGTCTGTCTTTCCCAACAGCTGTGGGCAAACTACGGCCCGCGGGCCGGATCTGGCCCGTTTGAAATGAATAAAACTATTGAAAAAAAAGACCGTACCCTTTTATGTAATGATGTTTACTTTGAATTTATATTAGTTCACACAAACACTCCATCCATGCTTTTGTTCCGGCCCTCCGGTCCAGTTTAAGAACCCATTGTGGCCCTCGAGTCAAAAAGTTTGCCCACCCCTGCACTAGACTGTGAGCTATGTCTGCCCTGATCATCACTGCACCCCAGTGCCATGTTTATGAATGATTGAATGTATAGAATATTAATTATACTCTATGTTCAAGAAATACAAAGCTATGGAATACTATATTTGCCACTCTTTCTCCAGGTTTCCTTGCTCAGCCAAATCTGTGAACTTAGACAAATAACTTGGCTTCCTGGGAACCAGCCTCAGTTAGAGCAGTGGGCTTGGTGACAGACCTTCAAGGGGGCACAAGGCATTTTCTTACACTAGGACTCTGAGTGATCTAAGGCTGGAGGGAAGAATAGATTGTCCCTCCAGAAAAAGTTGACAGGGGAGGCTTAGTTCTTATGACTAGAAGAAGGGCCTTTGGATTCAGACAGGGCTTAAAGTCAATCTCTAGTATTTTCTGACTAACTGGGCAATTACCTTAGCCTTCTAAAGCAAGCATGTCAAACTCATGGCCGGCCACGAGTTTGACATGCTTTCTCTAAAGCCTTATTTCTTTAACAGGGCTTGTTTTGAACATCTTATCATTGCCATTGACTATGCTCAAGATGAATTCATAATTGCTTGTGTTTTTAGAATTCTTACAATATTTGAGTAATAAGGGCTATGATTTACTGAGTACTCATCGTGTGGCAGGCTCTTGGCTTAGTGCTTTAGATGCATCAACTCATTGAATCTTCACAATAACCCTTCAAGGAAAGGATTTGTGTTGCTATTTTATAGATCAGAAAATTAAAGCTTGGAGCAGTGGCTCAGCCCCTGCAGCTGGTAAATTGTAGAGCCAAGATTCAAGCCTGATTTTGTCTGACTCCATACTCTTAACCTCTATACTCAACTGCTGTAGAGTAATTAAGGGGTATTAAAATGGAACCTTGTAAAAGCCATATATATAAATATAAAGCTTTGCCTTCTCTTAAGAGGCCATTAGTTTCAGCAGCTATTTGGTGTCAAATGAAAAAAATAAGGTTGGTCCATCAGTACAAGCAGATAGGCCACTCTACCAATATACTGGGCCCTTCTTCCCATTGCTAGCTAAAATAATTACCATCTATTTAATCACTTGAATGATTCCAAACCTGGACTTGTGGGACTTTCATTTGATTTTCTACGTAATTGTAGAACATCAGAATAATATGTAGATAGGCAGTTCTAAAGGACCTTTAAAAGCACTACTTAAAAAATAAAGAAGCCTCCAGTTCTCAATCTTCTAAAGCCAGGAATTCTTTCCAAATTTGATAGGACCATTTGTCAAATTCATTGAGCTTTGTGTGATGGAACTGGTAAGTGCCGTCCTTCCCTGGGGAGTTTCAACCTCATGGATGCTTCAGCTTAATTAACATTGGGAATGGCCTTGGTGACTAAAACTGCTCCTGTTGCCCTAGTTTCAGGCCAAAATTTGCAAACTGCTTAGGTTCGGGGAAACATTTTAGTCAAACTGAGCATGATTTCCACTTCTTTGGAGAGAGGCCAAATGCTGTGCAAGATTAGAGATAAAAGGAAACCTGGTCCGGATACAAGGGCGTGCATGGAGACAGGTCTATGCTTGGGGTAGGGGGTGGGGAGTCTCTGCCGCTCTCTGCTGGCCGTAGGCTGGTGCTATAGTCACTGAAAAAGTGGCTCATTCAAAATGCTCCCGCTGGGGTTCCTCCTCCTATTGCTACTACCATTATTACTACCACAAACTAGTAGCACATATCAAGTGCCCTTCCAATGTCAGGTACTGAACGAGGTGCGTGGAGACAGAGGGGACAAGTTCTGGTCGGTGTTCTTGACAAATGCAATATGATGGGGAAGACAGATTCCCAGACAGAGAATTATAATAAAGTGCAGTTAGTGTCCACAATAGAGCAAGGAACAGGATATGTGTGTTCCTTCAATCAGCAGTACTGAGCTCTTACTCTGTGTCAACTTCCAAGTGAGGTTCTGGGAAAACAATAATGCCACCTACTTGCATTTGTACAGAGCTTGGTGTTTTAAATATTCAGTTAGTACACATCTCATTTGGTCATCACAACAAACCTGTGAGATATGCAAAACAAATATTAATTTCCCCATTATTTAGATTAGGAAACTGAGGCTCAGATGGGTTGCATGAGTTGCTATATGATATAGAGCTGGCTGTTAGGTTGCAGAGCTTGGACTTGACTGTCTGACTTCAAATCCATTCCCATGACTGTTGTACCACACGGCTCTGTGCTGCTTACTGAGATGTAAGTAGAGTAATGGTTAAGGCCAAGTGCTCCTAGAGTCCAACCACTCTCTATAGACAGTGGCTGGCAAATTATTTCTCTTTGCTTCATGTTCCCCATCTTTTAAATGGGAATAATAACAGTACTTAATTTATAAGGTTATTATGAGGACTAAATGAGTAAATGCTTATGTCAGTAAAATAGTAAACACTTAATAAACATTAGCTCTTAATATCACTCTCAACACATGAGGCAGACAACTTTGGCAATGTGTGAAAAGCCCACTCTAATAGCTCATTTTTCAGTCTTCCAGGGACAATACCTCTTCCTCTTGTCTCTAAGAGTACCTGTAAAAATAATGGTGCTACCAAGTGTAGAGGAACAAAGTCTGCCCTAGAGAGGTGACCTCTGTCTTTCGGCACAGGGCTGAGAGGGAAACTGCCAGAGGGATCAGGACTTGTAAAATAGAATTTTAAAATGTTCATGTTAAACACAAAGTCATTGAGAGGTAATATGTCAATATTGCTCTGGACTCATCAGTGAAAAATCACATGCCACTCATGTCAATGACCAGAATTATAGCTTATACATTAGCAGTTTAATTAAGCCGTATTTTTTAAAAGATATTTTTATTGATTTCATAGAGGAAGGGAGAGAGAGAGAGAAATAAAAACATCAATGAAGAGAGAGAATCATCGATCGGCTGCCTCCTGCACGTCCCACACTGGGGATCAAGCCTGCAACCCAGGCATGTGCCCTTGACCTGAATCGAACCTGGGACCCTTCAGTCCGCAGGCTGATGGTCTATCCACTGAGCCAAACTGGCCAGGGCAAATTAATTAAGTCGAATTTTAAGAGATGAGATGTTTGGTATGCATTTTAACAATTAGAAATGATTCTTGTTAACAGGACATTTATCAAAGAAGGAACTTACAATACTTATCCATGTACGCAGTTGGAAAACTTTATCTGGCTGAAAATAAGTGAATTTTGTAGCAGAAGGAAAACAAAAGAATTAAAAAGTGTTTTTATTGAGCCCAGCCAGCATGGCTCAGTGGTTGAGTGTCGACCTATGAACCAAGAAGTCATGGTGCAATTCCCAGTCAGGGCACATGCCTAGGTTGCGGGCTCAATCCCCAGTGTGGGGAGTGCAGGAGGCAGCAGATCAACGGTTCTTTCATCATTGATGTTTCTATCTCTTTCTTTCTCTCCCTCTCACTTCCTATCTGAAATCAATAAAAATATGGTTTAAAATGTTTTTATTGAAAAAGTTACCTTGTTAAAGAGAATTTAAAAATTATAGAGAATTTATCACTGGACAAAATTCATCTTATCCATATCTGCAAAACAAGGTCAGTATGAGCTGGTACTGAGAATGTGGACAAAGAATTATATAATAGTATTTGAACTGGATCTTCTATCTATCTGGGATCCCATGAAATTTCTTTTCCCACTTTGCTGCATCTCCTCAACTCTTCTCAGTGTCCTCTTTTGGCTCCTTCATGAACTCTTCTTTTCTACCATCTCCTAAATGTTTGTATTCTCCAGGGATCTTCCTTTGCCTACAGCCTTTATATACTACACTCTCTTCCTAAGTGATTGCATTCTTTCTCACAACATCAATTAGCATTGATGACCAAATTGATTGCTCCAAAATCTCCATCTTCCACCAAGACCTCTCTCAAGAGCTTGAGACTCATTATCCACATGTCTATTTGACATTGGTACCCAAGATCCCACAGACACTAGTACCTCTTAAATGTGTTCTGCCACCTGACTTCTCTGCACTGTTTAAATGACACCATCATTAACCCAGCCAGCCAAAGTAAGAACTTGAAAGTCATTCTTTATTTATTGAGATATAATTCAATATTCATCCTTTTAAAGTGTACAATCTAGTGCTTTTTAGTAAATTCACAGAGTTGTGCAACCAGCACCACAATCTAGTTTTAGAGCATTCAATTACCCCCGAAAAGATATCTCATATCCATTAGCAGTTACCCCTCCTACCCCTGAAAACAACTAATCTATTTTCACCCTCTGTAGATTTTGCCTATTCTGGGTATTTCATATAAATGGCATCATACAATATGTGGTCTTTTGTGACTGGCTTCTTTCACTTAGCCTAATGTTTGCAAGGTTTGTCCATGTTGTAGCATATATTAGAACTTCATTTTTTTTATGTTTGAATAATATTCCATTGTATAAATGTATCATTTTATTTATCCATTTATAAGTTGAGGGACATTTTGGTTGTTTCCAATTTTGGTTTTTATAAATTAAGTTGCCATGAACATCCGTATGTAAGTTTTTGTGCAGCATATGTTTTCAGTTCTCTACAAGCAGAATTTCTGGGTCATATGGTGATCTATGCTTAAGCTTTTGAGGAACTGCTAAACTATTTTCCAAAATTAATATGCCATTTTACAACCCCACCAGTAATGTATGATGGTCCAAATTCTTTTGGAGTCATTCTTGATTCCTCCCTTTTCCTTAGTTTACACATTTAATCAATCACCCAAGCCTTGCCAATTTAACATACTAAGCATCTCTCAAAACTGTCCCTTGCTCTCCAGTCCTACTAGTACTGTTTCGGTCAATCCTATGTCATCTCTCATTTGGAATATTGCAATAATCTCTAAATTGGCTCTTGCCTCTAACTGCTCCTCTATCTGTTGTCAGAAAGAGATTTCTAAAACAGGCATCTGACAACATCATAGTTCTGCTTGAAATCCTTTAATGCAGTGGTTCTCAACCTTCTGGCCCTTTAAATACAGTTCCTCATGTTGTGACCCAACCATAAAATTATTTTTTGTTGCTACTTCATAACTGTAATGCTGCTACTGTTAAGAATCATAATGTAAATATCTGATATGCAGGATGGTCTTAGGCGACCCCTGTGAAAGGGTCGTTCGACCACCAAAGGGGTTGCGACCCACAGGTTGAGAACCGCTGCTTTAATGCAATGGCTCTCAACCGTGGCTGCGCAGTAGAATCACCAAGACAGATTTAAAATATCCTGATGCCCAGGTTGCATCCAAGGTCAGAATCTCTGGGGTGGGATCCAGGAATCAATAGTGTTAAATCTTTCCAGGTGATTTCAATATGGAGCCAAAATGGAGAAACACTGCTTTTTAGTGGCTTCCTATTGCTCCTAGGATACAGTTTAAGCTTCTTAATGGCCCAGAGGTCCATCATCAGCCCCCTTATACCTCTTTATCTGCATCTCTTGTCCCTCCCTTCTTCACACTAAATAAGCCAGCCACACTGATCTGCACATGGTATCCAGCAGAAACATGTTTTTTCTTCCCTGTCTCTTCTGCCTGGATCATCCTTCCCAGGTCTCTTCCCCTAGGGAGCTTCTACTCATTCTTTAAGATTCAGTATCCCCAGGTCCATCCATGTTGTCACAAAGGGTAAAATTTTCTTCTTTTTATGGCAAAGTAGTATCCATCATGTAAATGTACCATAGCTATTTTATCCACTCATCAACTGATGGGCTGTTTCCAAATCTTGGCTATTGTAAATAACACGGCAATGAACATAGGGTGCATATGTTCTTTCAAATTAGTGTTTCGGGTGAACATTGTGCTAAGTGAAATAAGCCAGTCAGAGAAAGACATGATTTTACTCATATCTGGAATCTAATGAACAAACCGAACTAACAAGCAAAATAGAGACAGACTCATAGAGAACAGCTCTCTGCCAGGAGGGGAGAGAGGCTGGAGGTGTTAGGGGATTGAACAATAAAGGAAAATTAAGAGAAAGAATTCATGGACACAGACAACAGTGTGGTGACTATGTAGGGAGGGGTATAGATAGAGGTGGGAGAGGGTATAAGGGGGATAAATGATGGAAATAGAATAAAATTTAATAAAAAGATTCAACACCTCTAGGAACTCTTCTTATACAAGGTTTCTCTTGCTCTGTGTACGCCTTGAACCTTATTGGAATCATCTTCTCTCCCACCCCCACCCTCTGCTTAGCTGATTCATTCATCTCTCATCAGCACCTGAAACTTATATGCACTCTATAAAGAGTAGTTGGGTGAATAAATTAATGAATATCCTCAACAATACAATATTTATTGGTTGACATCTTAACAGCCAGACCATGAAGGCAACTGGGCCAGAATAGATAATGACTTCAACCATGGAGAAAGGGCCTGGCATAACCAGTCTCACCATACCAGCAACAGCTTCCCTAGCCAGGAAACTCCCAGGAACTTCAGAACTGTCCTCAACCAGACAAGTGGCTCTTGACTAGAACACACTGAACATAAAACTAGGACTGACCATGAAGCAGATGCCTTAGCAACAGTGGTCGGCAAACTCATTAGTCAACAGAACCAAATATCAACAGTACAACGACTGAAATTTCTTTTGAGAGCCAAATTTTTTAAACTTAAACTATATAGGTAGGTACATTGTTATTAACTTAATTAAGGTACTCGTAAGGCTTAGGAAGAGCCACACTCAAGGGTCCAAAGAGCCGCATGTGGCTCGCGAGCTGCAGTTTGTGACCACGGCCTTAGCAGATCCCTCTCCTGAAACTTCAAAAAACCTGCCAAAGAGAAGGGAAGCCACTGTCTGCACCTGAATAAAGACTAGTGTGGCAAAAAGTGAAGCACTCTCGCTCTCTCTGAGCCCGTTCCAATGCTCTATCCCATCTCTGGGGCTTCCATGTTTCATGCCTCTCCACACTGTCTCAAACTTCAGTATCAAATAAACCCTGCCTGCTCTGACCAATCTCTATATACCTGCCTGGCTCTCATACTTTGGCTCCACCTTGATTATATGAGAGCAACTGATTGGCCAACCACACCAAGTGCCAAGACCACAAGCTCTCAGGAGCCCATATCTCTGAGAACGTTGTCAGCCTTGCCAGCCTACTGTCTGCTTAATGTCAGGTCACAGAGTTGGCTTCATGATTAGGTATTCACTTTGCATATATTTATTTCAGTACTAAAATGAGATACCACATATAAAATGGAATACTACTCAGCCATGAAAAAGAGAAAATCTTCCCATGTGCGACAATATGGATGGATGTTGAAGATATAATGCCAAATGAAATAAATCAGACTGAAAAGACAAATACCATATGATCCTAACATATATGGAATAAAAATAACACAAACAAACAAAATAAAACAAAACTAACTCATAGATACAGAGAACAAACAAATCAGTGGTTACCAGAGGAGAAGGGAATTAGGGGTGGGCAAAATGGATAAAAGGAGTCAACTCTATAGTAATGGATAATAACTAGACTTTTGGGGGGTGTATAAAAGGTCAAATTAATAATGTTGTACATGTGAAACTTATGTAATAAAAAGTTAATTAAATAAAATGAAATACCAACACTAACACTAATTGTCTATATTGCATGCCAGCTATAAAAGAATGCACCATTTGGAAAAACACAAGACTATATAAACATTAGAATATTTTGTTATTTTAGCAATGCTTTATTGTTGTTTAATTCATGATTTTCACTCAACCTTGGCTATACTAGTACATTGAAAATACCTAGGGAGTTAAAAATACTGATACCTATAAGTAAGTAAATCAATCAATCAATCAGAAAATTTACTTATTTAAATAAACATATTATAAAATACTGATTTCTTTCCCAGAGATTTTTATTTCATCCATTTGGAGCATCTCCTGGACATTAAGAGTTTTTAAATCTCTGCAGATGATTCTAATATGCAGGTACAATTGAGACCACTTACCTTAGGTTTACTTCCTAGACACCAAATACACTTCCCCTGACTTGATTCTGGGCAGTTGACATTGGCAATGCTATGACTTGGTATGGTCTTACAATGGTTTTAGTCCCCCCCAATCAGGACTTCCATTTATGCCCAGGATCTTAGAGGCTACTCTAAGGGCATTATTTTGGAATGATAGCTGACCACCTCTATGAGTTTCCTTCCCCCAGGCCTTTGAGAGTTTATTCCTATTATTCCACCTGTATTTGCAAAGGATCCTGAAGCCCACTCTTCTTTGCAACTTGGCCTTTTAAAAATCACCCCTTCTGGCTTTAATTTTTGGCTTGCTCTTTCTGTGTCCAAACTGAAAACTCAAAGTGAGAGAAACCCACACTACAGAGTGAGTTGCTGGGGTTTGGTGCCAAATTCTAAACGCCCACTTTCCAATCAAGGGTGACTAAACTATGAAGTAGCACAACCCCACCCCCTCCTTTTTAGTTCCTCACAGTGCCTGCTATCACCGATTTTATAATTAGTACTTGATTAGCATAAAAAAGATCTTCCTTCCCAATGAGGCCTCGCAATTGTGTTTTTCAACTTCTGACCCAAATTGCAGAACAATTTAGGGTTTTGGTTTGTTTGCTTGCTTGCTTTTTGTTTTTACTCAAACTCGTTTTGAACAAAGTAGCTTGAAAACAGTGTTAGGCTGTTTCTGCATACAAATAGCTAGAAGAGCACCTCTCTAAGCCCGTGTCTTGTCACTGTAAGAAACATTCAAACCTATGAAGAATTTTTGTGAGTTTATTTGAGCCAAACTTGACAATTGCCAGGAAGCAAAGTCTCCAAGGATTGAGATAATGCTCCAGAGAATGGCAGTTTTGCACCTTATTTTATACTTTACAATCAAGAGAGGAGATATATGTAAGTTACATGAAATCCATTGGCAATAGATTGGGGGGGGGTAGGAGAAAGCAAAGCAGGGATACCTCTGGGATTGGATAGACATATACTTCATTTATATAAGTGGGTATTGGATAGTTAACAGTCAACAATTAACTCAATGACAATGAGGGGGACTTGTGGTCTCTGCAGAGTGGTGGATGTTCTTTGAGGGGTCTGGAAAAAGGAAAATTACTTTGAAAGCCCAACGATATGTTATCGTAGATGCAAAAAGACAATTGACAGGCTTAGTTAAGGTAAAGATTGACCTTTGTCAGGGAAGATACCAGCCTAGGACATGACTATCCACCACAAACTGCTTTTGGTTTTAAAAGTTTAATTTTAGACCATCCTTTGTGATTACTTTAGGTCTCTGAGTTTGCAAGGCCACCATGCAGGCCTTCCCTGAGCTAGTCAGGTTAGCATGTGGCTCCTTTTCATCCACTATCCAACAGTGGTAGAAAAATGACTTTTTCCCATTGTAGGAAAAGATAAAGATCAACAGCCATGGTGGACCAAGGCTCAAGATTCACTTAAAGGAAACTGGATCCAATTTTCAATGTGACACTGAGTTTTTATTCCAAAGTCAGGGTTTACCAAACCAGAGCTCCCTTGTTTTAAGAGAAAGTGTGGATTCTACATATTGGGTTTTTAGGGTTCATTACTGGCCAACACAGAGGTACCACTGCAGCTCTCTCCTTGAGAAGGTTCCTCCCACAAAGCATCCCACTTCCTTTTCAAAATTTACTTATTTTGCTTATCAGCAAGAAAATGAAAATGTCTTTTTCAGTTCTCTATGATCATCTTCCCAACTCAGCAACTTAATGCACCTTTGTCACTTTGATTTATTCAAATGACTTGAAATGTCAACCTGTTGAAGATCTGTAGGGGAACGTGGGTAGTGTCACCCACTGCCCTGAAAAGGCAATGGATTTCAACTCTCTGAACGGATGTTAGAGAGGCACAAAGCTGAGCCCATGGGATCTCTTCCTGCTATGCTTCTCAATGGAGTGATTTGCTTGAGCACTCTTATTGAGGAAGCCATATCTCCTGCCAGTTTGAATAGCACCATCTTGGCAACAAAGTAAATAGTCTCTGAAAGACTTTTCCTCTAACTGATTTATTAGAGACTCACAGCATAATTTTTATTATTTTTTTAATTTTTCAATTACAGTTTAGATTCAATATCATTCTGTATTAGTTTCAGATGTACAGCAAAGTGGTTAGGAAAGCTATATACTTTATAGAGTGGTTCCCCTGCTGCTTCAAGTACCCACCTGGCTCTATAGATATTTATCATGATACTAGAGGCCTGGTGCACAGATTTGTGCACTGGTGAGGTCCCTCAGCCTGGCCTGCACCCTCTCACAATCCGGGACCCCTTGAGGGATGTTAGAGGCCCGATGCACGGATTCAGCCCAATCCCCGCAGGCCAGGCTGAGGGACCCCACCAGTGCACGAATCTGTGCACCAGGCCTCTACTATGCATATAAGATCTTTGGTTAATCTCTTTCTGCCCACCCCTCTCCCCTCTTCCCTCTGAGATTCATCAGTCTGTTCCATGTTTCCATGCCTGTGCATTGAGCGCCTGACTCCTGGTGGTCAGTGCGCATCATAGCTACCAGTTGAATGGTCGAACAGTCGCTTAGGCTTTTATATATATAGATTATTAATCTATGCTGTAATCTACATCTCTGTGGCTTCTGCAACTACCAATTTGTAGTGCAGAACCTTTTGATCCCAATCAAAGTCTGATCTTACTGGATTAGCAACAGCTTCAATATACAGTGGGGCCTTGATTTACGAGTGTAATTTGTTCTGAGACCGAGCTCATTAAGGAGCTCATTAACTCAAATTACTCTGTCAACTCAATGCAAAAAATCGGCCGAGAGACAGCTGGTATCTCAAAAAACTCGTTAGTCGGGACACTTGTAAGTCAAGACCCCACTGTACTGACAATTTGAGAGTACAACCAGTTGAGGGCTTTTATGTTGAGGTGTCATTAATTAAGCCATTAGAACGGCCTCACATGGTGCTTGGCACAGAGGTAGAAAGCACTCATTGCATGTAAACTATTGCTATAATTACAAAAAGTTCACTTCTAGTGGCTGAAATGTAGGCTTACTTACTACAATTAGGATTTGACTTTAAACACACTGTGACTATTGCTGTGGTTCTGTCCTGCTGGTGGCCAGCCTGGTGCTCTCAAAACCATTAAAAGAAACCTTAGGAAAATGTCTAAATTCTTCTTTTGGGTTGAAATTTGGTGAACTCTAATGGGTTTTGAAATAATTAAATTGGTGTCTGAGGTTCGGATAGGCAAAAGTTCTCTTTTGTTCATTGGGATTTGGTGTGAATTTGGCATTAAGAGCAGACCTGTACTTGCTTACTTCCTTAGTAAGAAAGCTGGAGCTAGCCCCTTCAAAGAAAGGATAAAACACTTGCAGAGCCTTGTTCAATTTTCTCAGCAGGGAGTGGCACATTAGTTTAGTGTATAGGAAGTTGGTCATAAGGTGCTATATATAACAAAGATCTGACCTTGTTCTTAGCTGAGGTTGGTTGGCTTCCTCTAGAGAGTTTGCCAAGTGGCCTTTGTGGTTAAACAGCACACTGAGCTCTCTCTTAACTTATCTTTTAAAGATGAATTTATTGCGCTGACATTGGTTTAGAAAATCATACAGGTTTCAAGGGCACAACTCAACAAAAGATCATTTGCACACTGCATTGTGTGCCCACAACCCAAAACAAAGTCTCTTTCCATCCCCATTTCCCACCACTTTGCCCATCTCCAACTACCCCTATTCCTCTTTTCCTCTGGCTATCACCACACGGTTGTCTGTGTCTATGTGTTATGTATATATGTTTTTGTTAATCCCTACACCTTCTTTCATCCAGTCCCCCAACCCTCCTCCCCTCTGACAGCTGTCAGTCTGTTCCATGTATCCATGACTCTGTTTCTATTTTGTTTGTCAGTTTATTTTGTTCATTAGATTACATATATAAGTGAGATTATATGGTATTTATGTTTTTCTCACTGGCTTATTTCACTTAGTATAATAATCTCCAGGTCCAGTCCATCCATGCTGTTGCAAATGGTAAAATGGCCCTTTTCTAAGTCCAAGTGGTATTGAGAAGACAAAAGGATGGATTTGCCTGGTTGCCACTAGTGAACATTTGTGAGTGACTTCTCTATGCTAGGTGCTGGAGGTACAATGAGTAACAACAGAGTTACTCTTTTTTAAAAATATATTTTATTGATTTTTTACAGAGAGGAAGGGAGAGGGATAGAGAGTTAGAAACATCGATCAGCTGCCTCCTGCACACCCCCCACTGGGGATGTGCCCGCAACCAAGGTACATGCCCTTGACCGGAATCGAACCTGGGACCCTTCAGTTCACAGGCCAACGCTCTATCCACTGAGCCAAACCAGTTAGGGCCAGAGAGTTACTCTTAAATCAGTATATATTATTTTGTGTACAAGGAGCTCATAGTCTAATCAGAGAGACAGTGATGTGCTGGAGTCAGCTCCTACTGGCTCATGAGAACTGATAAATTTCAGAAATTTTGCAAAACAATTATTAAACACACTGTTATTAAAAGTTAAATTATATAAACTTGCAATTAAATACAAATATAGTTAAAACAAAGGTAATACCAACTCTAAGCTTATTGATTTCTAATTATTGTTCTGACTTTCACTGGTATTACTATCAATGCTTTTGAGATTACCTACAGCTACTGTATCTGTATAATGGAAATACTATATAATGCTGTGTTGCTGAGCATTTCTTCCCAACACAGTGCTGAGTGATCAATATCATATTAGTAGCAAAGTACTCCTACATTGACTGTGGTAGGAGTACTTACACCATGGAAATCAGCAATCACTATAAACTAGGAATTTTTTTCAGAAAACAAGTTATTAAACATTTAACAACACACCACTGGACACAGACAAGCAAATAGGTGATTATAATAAATCCAGTGGGTCACAAGGCTATAGGATTTCGGTCTAGGGTGGAGGAATATGAGAAGGTATTAAGGAAGGCTTCACATAAGAGGCAGTGCTTAAGCAAAGCCATGAAGGATGATTACGAGTGAAGGTCCAGAAGCAAGATAGGATAGAACTGAATGAATGAAAAGGTTGAGTTCCTTACCTTCAAGACTCTCAGTCTAATGGAAGACACAAATGAGAAGTAGGATGAAGGAGATACGGGCTCAAGTGCTCTGCTGGGCCTGCTTGGCCTGCTTGGAAGCATAGAGAAGGTCACTCTATTGGTCGGGGTACAGGGAGGCTTCCTAGAGGAGGTGATGTGGCATCTTAAGCTGAGATAAAAAGAAAATATGGATCGGGGAGGGAGGATTGGGTGAAAGAAGGTAAAGGGATTAGCCAAAGAACATATATGCATAGCCCATAGACACAGACATCAGTGTTGTGATGGCCTGAGAGAAGGAGTGGTGGGGGATGGATGAAGGTGGGCAAAGGGGGGAGGAGAAATGGAGACATCTGTATTAATGTCAACAATAAAAATAAAGTTTTAAAAAAGAATAGGTAGACATTTTAAAAAAGATAATTAGGAGTTTCCATCTCTTTTGGAAACTGAGGCAGAAAACTAATGTCTTCTTATATATTAAAACTAGAAGCCCAGTGCACAAAATTCATGCACAGGTAGGGTCCCTGGGTCTGGCCCGTGATCAGAGCCAATTGGGGCCTTCCGGCTGCCAGCTGCGGCCTTCCTTCCCTGCTGCTGCCAGCTGCCAGCTGGGACCTTCTTTTGTTCTGCACCACCCCCTGGTGGTCAGTGCATGTCATAGCAAGCGATCAAACTCCCCCACTCTTGAGGGGACACTTTGCATAATATATATATATATATATATATATATATATATATATATATATATATATATTAGCAACATTATGCTTAAGAGAAAAAAAAGTAATAATTGTTTTAAAAGGAATTCTTAAGTGCCACACTATTTTCTTTTTAGTTGATATAATACTTGATATGTTGCCTTGTGGGTGGGTGTGGTTAGTTTCCAGGACAGCCTTCCAGTGGGTAAAGGCTTCTAAGTTCTGCCTGAATAATATAGAAATGGGAAGGTGGAATAAATTGGGTGCATTTGTTAAATTCTGAACTAAATGGGACCTTGTCCCTCATTTGGGGGAGTAATTACTACAATCTATATTCAAAAAGCTGGTGTTTGCTAAGCCCTTGGGTTTTGCACAAAGCACAAACCACACCATTCTCTTCTCAATAATATACATTCCTATAAACACCACAGCCAACTTTTACAAGAAAAAAATGGCCTTGAGATAAGGATGGATTACATTCTGGCATATGTGTGAGGAACTGTGACTGTGTTCCCAACTATGATAATCTAGGAAATGATGTTGTCTCACTTTGATAATAACATCTGGGGAAAATACATATTCTCTCTTTGCATTTGGTGCCTTAAAAAAAAAAGAAAATTAAAGGTCAGATTAGCAACCTAAAAATGAAACTAGAATGGAGGTGAGAAAAGAAGGAGTAGTGTAACATTTTACCCCCCTGCTGAAAAGAGAAAGCAGATCTAGCTATCTAAGCACTGGGGTGTGAAATATAGGCCCTTCCTGTTACAAACAGAATTAATCCCTTTGCAAATAAACTTTTGGAAAGAATCCTGGGCTAAGCTTTCTCAGAGACTTTGCTGTTTTCATTAATTCCTTTGCATTCTACTCAAGTTTCTTGCTTGCAAGAAACAGAAACCCATCTAGCTAATTCAGATAAAGGATGAGTAGGGAAATTGAATTAACTCAGAAATACAGCATTTACTGAGCATCCACTATGCACCAAGTTCTGAGGTAGGAGTTTCTGATAAGCAGTGACTAAGATGGACACAGTCCATTTACTCATAGAGCATACCATCTAGCGGGGGAGGGGGGGAGAAAAGCACTAAACTCATAATTACAGAATTTGTTATTTAATTGTAAGGGTGATGTGTACTCTTAGGGAAAGGAAGAGAGACTGTGGGATCCCATAGGGCCCCAACATAGTGGGGCTGGAGGAAAGGTCAGATAAAGCTTCCCTAAAGAAATGATACTTAAAAACACTCAGGAGTTTTCTTTAGCTGGGATGAGGGAGGCATATTTGTTTTTTCTTCCTAATTCCCTCATCAAGCAATGAATTACAAATCTGCATGAAAATTGAAATATTAAAACTCAGAAAAAAATGTAGAAAATGAGCTCATCAAATCTATTTCCTACTTGTAGGATCCTTCAGTTAGAATGCTCAGTTATGTTCCAGGATTTTTCATTCACTCAGGGATGTATTTTTTGGCTACTACTGACAAAATATTATTTAGTATACATTTAAATCTGTGTATCTACAGCATTATACCCAAAAGGCATTCCAGGAAGGAATTTTCATTGGTAAGTGTATGGCCTTAGTCATGGGAATGATATGTTTGAAAGGTTGTGGGAGTGCTGATTATCTTATCTAATAAAAGAGAAACATGCAAATTGACCATACCTCTGCTACACCCACAAGCCACGCCCACCAGCCACACCCACCAGCCAATCAGGGGCGAGTATTCAAATAAACCCAACCAAGATGGCAGCAGCCATGGAGCTGGAATGAACAGGAGGCTTGGGTTGCCCTTGGCAATAAAGGAAGCCAAGCTTCCCGCCTGCCCTGGCCGGCTGTGGGCTCCGCTCAAGGCTACAAAGTTTCAATTATAGAAGACAAATAAATCCCAGATACCTGCTTCCAGCTGCTGCGTCCTCTGCTCAAGGAGTTGTCTGGGAGCCTGGGTTGCCCAGGGCTGTGGCCAGCCTGCAAACAGCCCTCAACCCCTCACCCAGGCTGGCCACACCCTCATGGGGTAAGGGTTTCTGCTGGGGGGTTTGGCCAGACTGCAAACAGCCATCAGCCCCTCACCAAGGCTGGCCAAGCACCCCAGCGGGACCCCCCACCCTGAAGTGGGTGTGGCCAGCTGGAATACGGCCCTCAGCCCCTCACCCAGGCTGGCCAGGCACCCCAGTGGGGACCCTCACCCCATGGGGGCGTGGCCAGCCTGCAAACCACCACAGGCCCCTTGCCCAGGCCGCCCCACACCCCAAGGGAACCCCCACCCTGATCCAGGACACCCTTCAGGGCAAACCAGCCAGCCCCCACCTGTGCACCAGGACTCTATCTATACCACCGGTTCTCAACCTGTGGGTTGCAACCCCTTTGGGGGTCAAACGACCCTTTCACAGGGGTTGCCTAAGACCATTGGAAAACACATATATAATTACATATTGTTTTTGTGATTAATCACTATGCTTTAATTATGTTCAATTTGTAACTATGAAATTGTGGGTTACCACAACCTGAGGAACTGTATTAAAGGGTTGTGGCATTAGGAAGGTTGAAAACCACTGATCTATGCTAATAAAAGGGTAATATGCTAATTATACTGGGAGACCTTCCAGGAGACCTTCCAGATGTTCTTCTGGACAAAGCCATGGTGGCGGGGCCGAGGTAGAGGTGGTTAGAAGCCAAGAGGGGAGGGCAGTTGTGGGTGATCAGGCTGGTGGGGAGGGGTCGTTGGGGGTAAGCAGACCATCGAGGGGCCAGTTGGAGGTTATCAGGACAGCGGGAGGGGGCAGTTTGGAGTGAGCAGGTCAGCAGGGGGGCAGTTGGGGGTGAGCAGGCCAGTGGGGAGGGAAGGTGGGGGTGAGCAGGCCAGCAGGGGGGGCAGTTGGGGGTGATCAGGCTGGTGGGGGGGCTTTGGGGGCAAGCAGGCCAGCAGGCAGAGTAGTTAGGGGCAATCAGGCAGGCAGGCAGGCAGGTGAGTGGTTAGGAGCCAGCAGTCCCAGATTGCGAGAGGGATGTCCGACTGCCGGTTTAGGCCCGAGCCCTGTAAACCAGCAGTAGGACATCCTTCGAGGGGTCCCAGGTTGGAGAGGGTGCAGGCCGGGCTGTGGAATACCACCTCCCCCGTGCACGAATTCGTGCACTGGGCCACTAGTTTAAACATAACATTATTTTTTAAACTTTTATTTTTCAATTAAAGTTTATATTCAATATTATTTTGTATTAGTTTCAGGAGTCAGTATAGTTTTGACATTTGTATAACTTAGTATATGATCCCTAGATGTTTCTAGTACCCATCTGGCATCATTCATAGCTATTACAATATTGTTGACTATATTCCCTATGCCGTACTTTACATCCTCATGACTATTCTGTAACTACCAATCTGTACTTCTTAATCCCTTCACACTTTTCACCCAGTCACCCAACCTCTCTTCCCTCTGGTAACCATCTGTTTATTCTCTGTATCTATGAGTCTATTTCTACTTTGTTTGTTGGTTTATTTTGAACTTTAGATTTGGAATATAAATGAAATCATATGGAATTTGTCTTTCTCTGTAAACATGACATTATCAAATTTTAAAGTTGTAATCTCTATTGTCACAAACAACTGACTTAATCTGTTTGAGCTGCTATAACAGAATAAAATATACTGGGTGGCTTATGAATAACAGACATTTATTTCTCATAGTTCTGGAGGCTGGAAGTCAAAGATCAGTGTGCCAGCATGGTTGGGCTCTGGTGAGGTCCCTCCTCCAGGTTTCAGACTTCTCACTGTGTCTGTTCATAACAGAAGGGTTGGGGGATCACTTTGGGGCCTCTTTTATAAGGCACTAATCCCATTGATGAGTATTCCACCCTCAAGACCTAATCACCTCAAATACCATCATATTGGGGATAAGGTTTCAACAGATGAATTGGGAGAGTGTATAAACATTCAGTGTATTGCAACAACTATTTTTTTTAACAGTGATGTAGAATTAATAACATTGTTGACTTGTATTTTGTTCTTTACACAGCAGATATCATATGCTTTTGACAGTTCTATCATGTGTCAACAAAGACTTCCCATCTGAGAAATTGGAAAAAAGGCATTTGCATTAATCCCATGCCCATCAAGCATGTTTCTGACTAAAAGCAACTGCCTACAGGTGACTTGACACATCCAGCAGACACTGAACCACTGGGAAAGATCACATCTTTAACTTTCTTCCAACCATCTCTCTGCCACACCCAGAATAACTACTGAGTAGAGGAAGAGGCCTCTTCTCTTCCCATAGCCATTTCTCTCTTCTAGACTTATGGCTCCCCCAGTATAAACAGATTTGTGTGGACTAAGAAGACAAACTGACCTAAGATTTGTGCAAAACTTAGCACTTACCATTTTGCAGAAACTTTTTTCAGTTACAGTTGCATAAAAGAGGCTTTAATTTTCACTTTGAATTCTACCTTTGACTGAACCCAAATATCAGAGTGAAATCTAATCAAAACCATAGTTTATATCCCAAAGAAGTAAAGATTTACTTGAAACCTGAAGAATTTCTCAAAGTTATTGAGAGGGTACAGATAGAAAGAGCAGCCTCACTCAGATTTACAACAAGGAGTGAAATCTAAACCATGCGTTCTAGACATTTGCTACCACTAGAGGTGGGTGGTGAAATAATAATGATAATAATAATAATAACTACTACAAGTACTATCATTGTGTATTAAGCTTTTATTATATACCAGGAGATATCATGCTAAGCATTTTTTTAAATCTTATTGACTCATGCCAGCAAACCTCTGGGGTAGTTGTAATTATGTCTCCACTTTACAGATGAATAAATGAGCTTTATGGAAGTCAACACAAATGGCCCACATTCTCGTACTCCATAAGTGTCAGAGCTGAATTTGGGCATGGATTTACTTTATGCCAGTGCCGTGTTTTTAACCCAGGCATTGGAGAGTTGGAAATACTTGAATTAATAATAAAGCTAATTTCCAAAACAAAAGAGCAAAGTGTTGTTTTTATGTCTGGATTCCTGTAAATTAATGACAAAAATCACACCCATTATATATACAATTGTATACATAGATACTCTGTAAAGTTCAGGGCACTGGTACTCTTGATAATTCTTGTTTTGACTAGATGTGACCCCCTTCTATAATTGCTTCTTAGTGTGTTAGTAAAAATATGCATTATTACTTGACCAGAAATGTTGCTGTCTTGAAGCAAAGTAAAAGGACTAAGAGGAGGTAGCCTGGCTTTAACAAGGTTCAAAACAGAATTTTGGTTTTCCTTGGAGTTATCACAATGGGCAAATCCGCTTACTTTGGCAATACTATTTCAGGCTATTATACATGGGGAAAGTTTGGATCAGGAGGGTAGGTGAGAAGTAATAGCACTAATAATGGGCATGTAAACAGCCCTTCTCAATTGACAAAGGACTTCATATTTGGAGTCTCTTACTTCGTTTCCAGATGTTTGTTGTAAAGTTTTATCTTTAAATAATTATAAATTCACAGGAGGTTGCCAAGAAACACACAGGGAAGTCTTGAGCAGCCTTATAGCTTCCCCTGATGTTGACATCTTATCCTATATAATAAAAGGCTAATATGCAAATCAACCAAACTGCAGAATGACCAGTTGCTCTGACATGCACTGACCACCAGGGGGGCAGCGCTCAACGCAGGAGCTGCCCCTGGTGGTCAGTGCGCTCCCACAGGGGGAGCGCTGCTCAGCCAAAAGCTCTGAGCCGGGCTCACAGCTGGCAGGCTCATGGCTGGCCAGTGCAGCGGTGGCGGCAGGACCCTCTCCTGAGGGCTCCTATACTGCGAGAGGGAAACAGGCCAGGCTGAGGGGACACCCCCCCACCCCCCTCCAGTGAATAAATTTCATGCACCGGGCCTCTAGTTCAACTATAATACAATATCAAAGTCAAGAATATGATATTGGTAAAATCCACAGAACTTATTCAAATTCTACCAGTTATATACAGGTACTCGTGTGTGTGTGTGTGTGTGTGTGTGTCGTGGGGGGGGGGCTCTATACAAAATATTTTTATTACATGTGAAGATCTGTATGACCACTATCACAATGAAAATACTCAACTGTATCATTACCACAAAACTCTCTTGTGTTACCTCTTTACAGCCACACACTCCTGGCAAACATTAGTCTGTTCTCTATCATAGTTTTGCCATTCTGAGAATGTTACATACATGTTATATAAGTGGGCTTATACAGTATATATTCTTTTGAGATCAGCTTTTTCTCCTTCAGCATAATTCCCTTGAGACTCATCCAAGTTGTTGCATATCTCAGTAATACATTCCTTTGTACTGCTGAGCAGTATTCTACAGTATGGATGTACCACAGTTAAACCATTCACCTAGTGAAGGAAATTTGTATAGTTTCCAGTTTGGGGCTATTATGAATAAAGATGCTAAAAACTTTTGTGTACAAGTTCCTGCAGGTGAATTTGGGACCATAAAGTTGTTGAAGTATTCCCTTATTATCTTTTTAATGGCTACAGGATCTGCTGTGATATCCTTATTTTATTCTTGATGTTGGTGATTTACACCTTCTGTTTTTCTATATTTTCAAAAATTCCTAGAGATTTATAAATTTTATTGAGGGTGTTTTTTATTTGTTTTTGCTTTGCAGAACCAGTTTTTGTTTAATTAATTTTCTCTATTGATTCTCTATTTTCAATGTCATTGATTTCTGCTCTTATCATTATTTCCTTGCTCCTGCTTTCATTGGATTTATCTTGTTCTTCATTTCCTATGTTATTAAGATGATCAGATTATTTATTTGAGACTTTTCTCATGTAAGCATTTAGTGCTGTAAATTTCTGTCTCAGCACTGCTTTACATGCATCCCATATATGTTGATATATTTTCAGTTTTATTCAGTTCTATAGAGTTTGGTTTTTTTAATTGTTTTATTGCTTAAAGTATTACAAAGAGTATTATATATGTCTCCTTTTTTTTTCTCCCCTTGACCTTCCCCTAGCCTCCCATATCCCCCAGTGTCTTATGTCCATTGGTTATGCTTATATGCATGCATACAAGTCCTTCGGTTGATCTCTTACCAACCCTCCCCGGCCTTCCCGCTGTAGTTTGACAGTCTGTTCGATGTTGCTCTGCCTCTATATCTATTTTTGGTCATCAGTTTATAATGGTCTTAATTATCCATAAATGAGTGAGATCATGTGGTATTTTTCTTTCATTGACTGGCTTATTTCACTTAGCATAATGCTCTCCAGTTCCATCCATGCTGTTGCAAATGGTAAGAATTCCTTCTTTTTTACAGCAGCATAGTATTCCATAATGTAGCTGTACCACAGTTTTCTAATCCATTCATCTGCTGATGGGCACTTAGGCTGTTTCTAGATCTTAGCTATTGTAAATTGTGTTGCTATAAACATAGGGATGCATATATTCTTTCTGATTGGTGTTTCAGGTTTCTTATGATATAGTCCTAGAAGTGGGATCATGGGGTCAAATGGGAGTTCCATTTTTAACTTTTTGAGGAAACTCCATACTGTCTTCCATAGTGGCTGCACCAGTCTGCATTCCCACCAGCAGCGCATGAGTGTTCCTTTTTCTCCACATCCACTCCAGCACTTGTCATTTGTTGATTTGTTGATAATAGCCATTCTGACAGGTGTGAGATAGTACCTCATTGTTGTTTTGATTTGCATTTCTCAGATGATTAGCGACTTTGAGCATGTTTTCATATGTCTCTTGGCTTTCTGAATGTCCTCTTTTGAAAAGTGTCTATTTAGGTCCTTTGCCCATTTTTTGATTGGATTGTTTATCTTCCTTTTGTTAAGTTGTATGAGTTCCCTATAAATGTTGGAGATTAAATCCTTATCGGTGATAACATTGGCAAATATGTTCTCCCATGCAGTGGGCTTTCTTGTTGTTTTGTTGATGGTTTCTTTTGCTGTGCAGAAGCTTTTTATTTTGATGTAGTCCCATTTGTTTATTTTCTCTTTAGTCTCCAATGCCCTAGGAGCTGTATCGGTGAAGAAATTGCTTAGGCATATGTCTGAGATTTTGTTGCCTTTGGATTCCTCTAGTATTTTTATGGTTTCCCGTCGTACATTTAAGTCCTTTATCCATTTAGAGTTTATTTTTCTTTTTTTTAAATTTATTTTTATTGCTTAAAGTATTACAAAGAGTATTACATATGTCTCCTTTTCTCCCCTCGCCCTTGACAATTCCCTGACCTCCCCTACCCTCCCCCCCCCAGTGTCTTATGTCCATTGGTTATGCTTATATGCATGCATACAAGTCCTTCGGTTGATCTCTTACCAGCCCCCCCCCCCCGCCTGCCCTCCCACCCTCCTGGCCTTCCTGCTGTAGTTTGACAATCTGTTCCAGGCAGCTCTGCCTCTGTATCTATTTTTGTTCATTAGTTTATAATGGACTTTATTATCCATAAATGATTGAGATCATGTGGTATTTTTCCTTCATTGACTGGCTTATTTCACTTAGCATAATGCTCTCCAGTTCCATCCATGCCATTGCAAATGGTAAGAGTTCCTTCCTTTTTACAGCAGCATAGTATTCCATCATGTAGATGTACCACAGTTTTCTAATCCATTCATCTACAGATGGGCACTTAGGCTGTTTCCAGATCTTAGCTATGGTGAATTGTGCTGCTATGAACATAGGGGTGCATATATACTTTCTGACTGGTGTTTCTGGTTTCTTGGGATATATTCCTAGAAGTGGGATCACAGGGTCAAATGGGAGTTCCATTTTTAGTTTTTTGAGGAAACTCCATACTGTCTTCCATAGTGGCTGCACCAGTCTGCATTCCCACCAGCAGTGCACAAGTGTTCCTTTTTCTCCACATCTTCTCCAGCACTTGTCATTTGTTGATTTGTTGATGATAGCCATTCTGACAGGTATGAGATGGAACCTCATTGCTGTTTCGATTTGCATCTCTCGGATGATTACTGACTTTGAGCATGTTTTCATATGTCTCTTGGCTTTCTGAATGTCCTCTTTTAAAAGGTGTCTATTTAGGTCCTTTGCCCATTTTTTGATTGGATTGTTTATCTTCCTTTTGTTGAGTTGTATGAGTTCCCTATAAATGTTGGAGGTTAAACCCTTATCAGTGATAACATTGGCAAATATATTCTCCCATGTAGTGGGCTTTCTTGTTGTTTTGTTGATGGTTTCTTTTGCTGTGCAGAAACTTTTTATTTTGATGTAGTCCCATTTGTTTATTTTCTCTTTAGTTTCCAATGCCCTAGTATCTGTATCGGTGAAGAAATTGCTTAGGCATATGTCTGAGATTTTGTTGCCTTTGGATTCTTCTAGTATTTTTATGGTTTCCCATCGTACATTTAAGTCCTTTATCCATTTTGAGTTTATTTTTGTGTTTATTATGTGTAAGTTGGTGATCTAGTTTCATTTTCTTGCATGTATCTGTCCAATTTTCCCAACACCATTTTTGAAGAGACTATCTTGACTCCATTGTATGTTCTTGCCTCCTTTGTCAAATATTAATTGAGCGTATTGTTTGGGGCTGATTTCTGGGCTCTCTATTCTATTCCATTGATCTATATGTCTGTTCTTGTGCCAGTACCAGGCAGTTATGAGAACAGTGGCTTTGTAATACAGCTTGATATCTGGTATTGAGATCCCTCCTACTTTGTTCTTTCTCAGGATCGCTGCAGCTATTCAGGGTCGTTTTTTATTCCAGATGAATTTTTGGAGAGTTCCTTCTAGGTTTGTGAAATATGCCATTGGTATTTTAATGGGAAGTGCGTTGAATTTATAGATTGCTTTGGGCAGTATGGACATTTTAATGATGTTGATTCTACCAATTCAAGAACATGGTATGTTCTTCCATCTCTTTATGTCTTCCTCTATCTCTTTTTTCAACGTCCTGTAGATTTCTGAGTAGAGGTTTTTTACCTCTTTAGATAAGTTTATTCCTAGGTAGCTTAATTTTTTTGGTGCGATGGTAAATGGGATTGCTTTTTTAGTCTCTCTTTCTGCAAATTCACTATTGGTGTATAGAAATGCCGTAGATTTCTTGGCATTAATTTTGTATCCTGCTATGTTGCCAAATTCATTTATCACGTCTAATAGTTTTTTGATGGAGTTTTTAGGGTTTTTTTATGTACAATATCATGTCATCTGCGAATAAGGACAATTTTACTTCTTCTTTTCCAATTTGGATGCCTTTTATTTCTTCTTCTTGTCTAATTGCAATGACTAATACTTCCAGTACTATGTTGAACAGGAGTGGTGAGAGTGGGCATCTCTGTCTTGTTCCTGTTCTTAGGGGAAATGGTTTTAGTTTTTGTCCATTGAGTATGATGTTGGCTGTGCGTTTGTCATATATGGCTTTTATTATGTTGAGGTATGATTCTTCTATACCCACCTTGCTGAGAGTTTTTATCAAAAATGGGTGTTGGATTTTGTCAAATGCTTTTTCTGTATCAATTGATATGACTATGTGTTTTTTTTCTTTCATTTTGTTTATGTGATGTATCACGTTTATTGATTTGCAGATACTGTACCATCCTTGCATCCCTGGGATAAATTTTACTTGGTCATGGTGTATGATCTTTCTGATGTACTGCTGGATCCGATTTGCTAAGATTTTGTTGAGGATTTTGGCATCTATTTTCATGAGGGATATTGGCCTGTAATTCTCTTTCATTGCATTGTCTTTACCTGGTTTTGATATGAGGGTGATGCTGATTTCATAGAATGAGCTTGGAAGTGTTCCTTCCTCTTGAATTTTTTGGAATAGTCTGAGGAGGATAGGTTTTAGTTCTTCCTTGAATGTTTGGTAAAACTCCCCTGTGAAGCCATCTGGCCCTGGGTTTTTGTTTGCTGGAAGCTTTTTGATGACTGCTTCAATTTCTTCCATAGTTATTGGCCTATTGAGATTTTTAGATTCTTCCTGATTGAGTTTTGGAAGGCTGTATTTTTCTAGGAATATGTCCATTTCCTCCAGGTTGTCTAGTTTATTGGAGTAGAGTGGTTCATAGTATTTTTTAACAATCATTTGTATTTCTATGGGGTCTGTTGTTATTTCACCTCTATCATTTCTGATTTTGTGTATTTGGGTCCTCTCTCTTTGCTTCTTGGTGAGCCTGGCTAGAGGTTCATCAATCTTATTTATCCTTTCAAAGAACCAGCTCTTGGTTTCATTGATTTTATGTATTGTTTTTTTGGTCTCTATGTCATTTATTTCTGCTCTAATCTTTATTATCTCCTTCCTTCTGCTCACTCTGGACTTTTCTTGTTGCGCTCTTTCTAATTCTTTGAGATGTAGAGTTAGATGATTTACTACCATTTTTTCTTGTTTTTTGGGGTAGGCCTGTAGAGCTATAAACTTCCCTCTCAGGACTGCTTTCATTGTGTCCCATAGGTTTTGGATTGTTGTGTTTTCATTGTCATTAGTTTCCAGGATGTTTTTAATTTCTTCTTTTATCTCATTGGTAACCAAATCAATATTTAATAACATGCTATTCATCTTCCAAGTGTTTAAGTGTTTTGGTTTGTTTTTATTTTAGGTTATTTTTAATATTATGCCATTGTGGTCTGAGAAGATGCTTGGTATGATTTCAATCTTCTTGAATTAGGGGAGACTTTGCTTGTGATCCAATATGTGGTCTATTTTTGAAAATGTCCCATGTGCACTTGATAGGAACGTATATTCCGTGGCTTTCGGGTGAAATGTTCTGAAGATGTCAATTAAGTCTGTCTGATCTAGTGAGTCATTTAGGATTGCTGTTTCTTTGTCGATTTTTTGTCTAGAGGATTTATCCAGTGATGTCAGTGGTGTATTAAAGTCCCCTACTGTTATTTTATTGTTGTCGATCTCTCCCTTGATACCTTCTGGGAGTTTTTTATATATTTAGGTGCTCCTGCATTGGGTGCATATATTTATCAGGGTTATATCCTCTTGCTGTATTGATCCCTTTAGTATTATGAAGTGGCCTTTCTTATCTCTTATTATGGCCTTCAGTTTGAGGTCTATTTTGTCCGATATAAGTATTGCTACCCCAACTTTTTTTTCATTTCCATTTGCCTGAAAGATATTTTTCCATCTCTTAACTTTCAGTCTGTGTGAGTCTCTTATTCTGAGGTGGGTTTCTTCTAGAAAGCAAATATATGGGTCATGTTTTTTTATCCATTCAGCCACTCAATGTCTTTTGAGTGGAGCATTTAGTCCATTTACACTTAAAGTTATTATTGAAAGGTACTTGTTTGTAGCCATTTCTATTTTTTGTGCCTGTTTTCTTTCTTGGCTTTTTATTTCTTCTTTTTATACCAGTCCCTTTAGCATTTCTTGCATTGCTGGCTTGGTGGTGATAAACTCCCTTAGCCTTTTTTTTTTTTTTTTTTTTTGTCTGTGAAGCTTCTTATTTCCCCTTCAATTTTGAATGATAGCCTTGCTGGATAGAGTATTCTTGGATTCAGTCCCTTGATTTGCATCACTTTGTAAATTCCCGTCCATTCTTTTCTGGCCTGATGTGTTTCTGTTGAGAAATCATTTGATAATTTAATGGGAGATACCTTGTATGTAACTTTCTGTCTATCTCTTGCAGCCTTTAAGATTCTCTCTTTGTCCTGAACATTTGCCATGGTAATTATGATGTGTCTTGCTGTGGGTCTTTTTGGGTTCATCTTGTTTGGGACTCTCTGTGCTTGTGTGACTTTTTTTCTTCCCCACCTCAGGGAAGTTTTCTGACATTATTTCTTCAAATAGGTTTTCTAGCTCTTGTTCCTCTTTCTGTTGTTCTGGCACCCCTATTATTCGTATGTTGCTTCATTTCATGTTGTCCCATAGCTCCCTTAGGCTCTCCTCCTGTCTTTTAATTTTTTTTCTCCAATTGCAGTTCAGTTTGGGTGTGTTTTGCTTCCCAGTCTTCTAATTTGCTAATTCGGTCCTCTGCTTCTCCTAGTCTACTGTTGAAACTTTCCATGGTGTTTTTTATTGCAGCTATATCACTCTTCATTTCTTCTTGATTCTTACATAAGTTATTGATTTTTTTTATCCATTTCTTCTTTATTCTTACATAAGTTGTTGATTTTTTCATCTATTCCTTCTGATTCTTGCCTAAGTTGTTGATTTGTTGATTTTTTCCTCCATCCAGTTTATGCACCCTAGGACCCTTATTCTGAATTCTTTTTCTGACATGTTGCATGCCTCTGTTTCACTTAGCTGCTTTTCTGGCAAGTCCTCCTTTTCTTTCCTTTGGGGGTTTCTTTGTCTACCCATGTTTAATCTCACCGACAGATCTAGATGTAGAGTTGTTCAGGGGCTGCTCTTTGCATTGCAGTGGCTCCTCGGGCTGCAGTTGCTCCTCGGGCAGTTGTGGTAGCAGCTGCTCCTCAGTTGGCAGCAGCTCCTCTGGTGGGTGCTGTTCACAGCCATGGTGGTTCCTCTGGCTGGTTGGGGGAGGCTCCTCACACAGATGCTGTTCCTCAGACAGAGGGTGTGCTGATCATGAGGCTGCTGTTTCTTGGATGGGGGCGGGCTACCCACACAGCTGCTACTCCTTGAACTGGGGCGGACTGCTCATGTGGCTGCTGTTCCTTGGATGGGCCTTACTGCACACTGCCGTTGTTCCTCTGATGTGGTGGGCTGCTTTTGAGGTTACTGCTCCTTAGACTTGGGCAGGTTGATTGCAAGGCTCCTGCTCCTTGGATGGGGGTGGGCTGCTTACGTGGCTGCTGCTCGTCAGACAGGTGCAGTCTGTGTGTGGCTCTGCTCCTCAGGCTGGTGCATGCTGCACAGGGCTGCCGCTCCGTGGACATGGGTGGTCTGCTTGTGTGGCTGCTGCTCCTCAGACCGGGGTGGGCTGCTGCTGGTCCTCGAATGGGGATGGCCTGCTCGCAGAACTGCTGCTCCTCGGATCGGGGCGGGCTGCTCACACAGCTGCTGCTCCTTGGATTGGGCAGGCTGCTCATGTGGCTGCTGCTGCTTGGACGAGGGTAAGATGCTTGCACAGCTGCTGCTCCTCAGACTGGTGCAGGGTGTGGGCTGTGTGCAGCTGCTGCTCCTCGGATGGGGGTGGGCTGTGCAGGACTGCCGCTCCTCAGACGTAGGCACACTGCTCGTGCAGCTTCTGCTCTTCAGACAGGTCAGACTGCTCACATGGTTGCTGCTCCTCAGATGGGGGAGCGGGCCACTCACACAGCTGCTGCTCCTTGGACAGGGGCAGGCCACATGTGGTTGCTGCTCTTAGGTTTGGGGCAGGCTGCTCGCGTGGCTGATGCTCCTTGGACAGGAGCGTGCTGCTCACGTGTCTACTGCTCATGTGGTTGCAGTGCCCTGGACTAAAGTGTTGGGCTGGTCAGAGGGGAGCGTGCTTCAGAACTCACAGGAACCTGCACCTGAGGTGGCTGGAGACTCAGTGACCGTGGGACTGCAGCTGAGGTAGCAGGTCCCTGGCAGGGGTGGCTGTAGATTCCCAGGTGTTACCTGAAGGCACCCTGGGTAGAGGTGAGGCTAGGCCAGGGGTGGACAAACTTTTTGACTTGAGGGCCACAATGGGTTCTTAAACTGGACCGGAGGCCCGGAACAAAAGCATGGATGGAGTGTTTGTGTGAACTAATATAAATTCAAAGTAAACATCATTACATAAAAAAGGACGGTCTTTTTTTTTTTTTTTTTTTTAGTTTTATTCATTTCAAACGGGCCGGATCCGGCCCGCGGGCCGTAGTTTGCCCACGGCTGGGCTAGGCTCTCAGTTACATCAGCTCTCCTATTTGAAAAGGTGAGGCCTCTGAAGAAGAGCTGGTCTCCTGGTCCTGTTTGCAATGGTAGGAGTGGCTGGCTAGTTAGGCTAGCCCACGTAGCCTGCCCCCGAAGGTCCTGCGGGGTCTAACTGTGCCTCATTCACACACACACACCCCCACACACAACCACGCACTCCTCTTTTGCTCCCTTGCTGCCGCCTTCTTCCTGCCTCTATAGCTGGGTCTAGGGCAGCCTTGGGCAAACTATGGCCCGCGGGCTGGATTCAGCTCGTTTGAAATGAATAAAACTAAAAAAAAAAAAAAAAGACTGTACCCTTTTATGTAATGATGTTTACTTTGAATTTATAGTAGTTCACACAAACACTCCATCCATGCTTTTGTTCCGGCCCTCCCGTCCAGTTTAAGAACCCATTGTGGCCCTCCAGTCAAAAAGTTTGCCCACCCCTGGTAGGGTGTAATTGACCCATTAATTAATGAAGTTTCCTCTCCAGGTGTCTGGTTATGTGGCTTGCTCTCTAGCACTTTAGCCAGACAGGATAAAATTCACCGTAACAAGGCATGACCCAAAGGGAACAAAGCATGAATGTACTCACGACATTGATAACCCCAATATAAGTGACCACCTGAGAAAAGAGAATTAAGGGAGAGAAAAGAAAGCACAAATGATATCTAAGAGAAAAAAAATGATAGGAGAGAAAAGAAAAAGGAGAATATATATATATATATATATATATATATAGAGAGAGAGAGAGAGAGAGAGAGAGAGAGAGAGAGAAAACACCACTGAACCAATAGATAAACCGAACAAATACAAACACCCAGTAAAGAGGGTGGGGACAGAATCTGTAGAGGCTGAGCTGATATACAGGAAATAAGGTTAAGAATTGGATAAATATGGGGAGGACCTCAATTCAGTATAGAGGAAGTAGAAAAGGGATGTGTGGATAAGAAGAGAAAAAAGGGGAACAAAATAATATACTTACAAAAAAATTGATTAAAAATGGTATAAAAATAAAAAATAGCAAGCAAAAATAAAATTGAATGATGAAAAAATAATGTGAAAAGTAGTAGAAAATAAAGCAACAAACAAAAAAAGGAAAACAAAGCAAAAAGCAAAAAAAAAGAGCTAACAAAATAATAATAAAATGAAAAATTGAAATGTCATTCCTTTGGCTGGCTTAAGATCCCAGTTTTCTGGAATGTCTGTGATTTTTTTTTCTTCTGTTGCTGAGACTGAAGGCCTCTCTATAAGCCAGGCCCTGTTAACTCCCAGGGACTAATCAGATTTTTTTAATCTTCCTTACCATTCAGGGTGGAATCTGTGTTTGGCTGTATTCCTTTCCTGGAGACTGGAGGGAGGGGTTATATCTTCAGGACACAATGGCTGCCCAGGTCCTGGGCTCAGGTGTGACTCAGCACTCAACCTGCTGCCACCTCTCCTGGACCCCCTTCTCTACCCAGCCTCTCCCCAGATTCCACTCTTCCATGCCTGCTCCCGCTCCTCAGCATGGGTGAGTGTATCTGAAATGTGCTATGAACAGGGTTCAGTGAAAAAACAAAAAACAAACGCCGGCTGCAGAAACAGGGAAGACTGAGTCTCTGTGAGCTCCTCTCTTACCGGCACTGCATGGTATGGTCAGCGCTTCAGGCTGCCCCCTCTGGGCTCAGTCTTCCGTAATTATGGAACCCGGATTTCAAATCCCCTGGAGCCAACAGTCCTGCGGATGTCCTTTCCCAAGTCAGAGGCTGTGCCTGTCCCAAGGGATGTGGCTGGGTGCCGCATGGTTTCCCTCTGATGCTCTGGGCTGAGAGATCTGGCAAACTCTCCTGCCCAGATCCCTGGTTTTCATCTTTCCAGGGAACTCTGCCCTTCCTGGCTGCAAACTGTCTCACCAGCTGAGTCTCCTTCACCAATTCGGGGTGTATGTTATTCGTTTCAGCTGCTCATTCTATTTGCTCTGGGACAAGCCTTGTGATGCATCTGCCTATTCCGCTGCCATCTTGTCTCCACTCCATGAATAATGTGGGAAGCTCATGCAGCTCACCAAGCCTCAGTCTCCTTCTCTGCAGTGTCGTTTCAAAAATACGAAATGGAAATCCCAGAAATAAACCTCCCAGGTCTTAAAATGTCTGCCGTTCTCAGTTCTATATACTTTTAAAATTTCTTTTAAGACTGCCTGTTTGACTCAAGGATTAGTAAGTGTATTGTTTAGTTTTCAAGTGTTTGGAGATATCACTTTTACCTTTCTGGTATTGATTTACAGTTTGATTTTGGTCAAAGAACATACTTTGTATAAAACTGTGCTAATGTAAAAAAGAAAGAACTCTTACCATTTACAACAGCATGGATGGACCTGGAGAGCATCATGCTGAGTGAAATAAGCCAGCCAGAGAATGCTAAGTATCACATGACCTCACTCATTTGTGGAATATAATGAACATCCTAAACTGATGAACTAAAATAGATCCAGAGACATAGAATCATTGAACAGACCATCAAACCTCAGAGGAAAGGCAGGGGAGGGTGGGTGGATAGGGGTTGTGGGGTAAGAGATCAACCAAAGAACATGTATGCATATAAGTATAACCAATGGACACAGACAATAGGAGGGGGGTGAAGGCTGGGGTTGGGGTGGGTCAGGCTTGGAGAGGACAATGGGGGAAAAGGGGACATATGTAATACTTTCAACAATAAAGAATTTACAAAAAACATTTAGTGATTCCATTTATATGAAATGTCCAGAGTAGGCAATTCTGTAAAGACAGAAAATAGATTGGTGGTTGCTTAGGGCTTGGTAAGATGAGGGGTTAGGAGAGTAATAGCAAAAGGGTACAGACTTTCTTTTTGATGATGAAAACATTCCAACTCTATGATTACACTGAAAAACCATCCTATCTAATAAAAGAGAAACATGGTAATTAGCCGTACATCCGCTACCCTTCCCATAGGCTAATCAGGGTGATATGCAAATTAACTGCCAGCCAAGATGGCGGCCGGCAGCCAGGCAGCTTGAAGCGAACATGAGGCTTGCTTGCTTCAGTGACTGAGGACTCCAACATTCCCCGCCTGCCGCTGCTGGCCTCTGAGCTTGCAGTTTGAAACATTGTTACAAATATAGGAGCTAAACAAAACCCCAGAAACCTGCTTTCAGCCAGATGGGATCTCAGAAGTGGAGTTGAAACAGTGTTTAGATTATAGAACCTAAACAAACCAGATACCTGCTTTCAGCAGCGGAGGCCTAAGAGCTGGAGCCAAGCCTCAGAGCTAAAGCTGGCACAGAATTAAAAAAAAAAAAGAAAAAAAGTAGCGGTTGGGAGCTTCAGTCACCCACCAGCCTGAAAACAGCCCTCAGCCCCTCACCCAGACTGGCCAGGCACCCCAGTGGGGACCCCCACCCTGATCCAGGACACCCTCAGGGCAAACAAGCTGGCCCCCACCCATGCACCAGGCCTCTATCCTATATAGTAAAAGGATAATATGCCTCCCAGCACCAGGATCAGTGGAGCTGCGAGGCCTCCTGGCACCGGGATCAGCGTGACAGGGGGCAGCGCCCAAACCCCCTGATCGCCCTGCGGCTCTGTGTGTGACGGGGGTGGGGCCACAACCTCCCTATCCGCCCTGCTCTGTTCGTGACAGGGGAAGGCGTCCCAACCCTCTGATCAGCCCTGCTCTGTGCCTGATAGGGGGGAGCTCCCCAACCCCCTGATCACCCTGCGACTCTGTGTGTGACAGGGTGCAGTGTCCCAACCCGCCCCCCCCCCCACGGGCCTTGCTCTGTGTGTGACAGGGTAGAGTCATAACCTCCCCATCGGCCCTGCCCTGAGTGTGACAGGGTGCGGCGCCCCAACCCCCTGATCCGCCCTGCTCTGTGTGTGACAGGGGGTGGTGCCCCAACTCCCCTATTGGCCCTACTCTGTGAGTGACAGGGGACAGCACCCCAACCCCCTTATTGGCCCTGCTCTGTGCATGACAGGGGGTGGTGCTGAAACCTCCCAATCTGCCCTGCTCTGTGCCTGACAGGGGGTGGTACCCCAACCCCCCAATCGGCCCTGCTCTGAGCCCAACCAGGGGCTGCACCTAGGGATTGGGCCTGCCCTCTGCCACCCGGGAGCAGGCCTAAGCCAGCAGGTCGTTATCTCCTGATGGGTCCCAGACTGCGAGAGGGCACAGGCCGGGCTGAGGGACCCCCTCCTCCCCCCCGAGTGCACAAATTTTTGTGCACCGGGCCTCTAGTCCTATATAATAAAAGGATACTATGCAAATTAACTGTCACTCCATCACAAAGATGGCAACGCCCATAGCCACAAGATGGTGGTGCCCAGTCTTCTCAGCCCCTCCAGAGTCCCCCAGACCCGGGGGTAGGGGGAGCAAACCGCTGAGACCGGGCAGTATGAGCAGCCTGGTGGAATGCTTGCTTCATAGCTGCAGTGACGAGGCAAGAGTTCCACGCCTGGCCATAGATGGACCTCTAGCCAGGCTGGGGCACAGAATGCTTGTGTAAGAAGAGAAGGAACTGGTGAGCTGAGCAGAGTCGAGTGGCCCCTGACTCCCGGGCAAGGTCAAGTCTGGGTGGCCAGCGGGTGGAGGGGGTGGAGGATAGTGTGACAGGAGGGGCTGGTGGCAGAGGCACAGGGGTGAAAGCCAGCCTAGAAAGAGGAAGGAAGCCCTTTACTGGAGTTCCTGAGAACAGGGAGGGAAGTCGTTTACATTTTCCAGCAGCTGATGGGCCTCTGACCAGGCCAGGGCATGGAATGCTTGCATCGTCACCCTGGCAGAAAGTCTCTGGGCAACAGGCACAGAGCAGCCAGGCCCCACAGAGAGCTACTGGCACACGGATTCATGCGCAGGGCTACTAGTTAATATATAAACTTAAGAGAACCAAGATGGCGGCATAGGTTAACGCCGGAGTTTGCTGCTTTGAACAACTACTTCAAAAGTGAAACCAAAAAACGGAAGGGACATCACCCAGAACCACAGGAACGCTGGCTGAGTGGAAGTCCTACAACTAGGAGGAAAGAGAAACGCATTCGGACACTCAGAGGAGGCACAGTGCTGAAGTCAAATTCTGAGGTGTGGAGTGTGCGGAGCGGGCTGGCGGCGGAGGGCGCGGTTGGCGTTTTCAATTGGGAGGGAGTCGCAGACTCTGAGCTCCAGATCCGGGCGAGTCTTTAGGGACCCAGACTCAAACGGGAGAAGCGGGACTGTCTGGCTTCGGTCAGAGCGAGTGCAGCTTTCTCTCTGAGCTTTGCAGCGGGTGCTGGGACTCAGAGAGGCAGAGCCCCTGGGGACAGGACTGAGAGCCGCCATAACTGCTCTCTCTGGCCCACCCTGTTGATCCTGTTCGACCCGCCCCGCCCAAGCCCTGCACAGAGGCATTTGCCAGATAGCCTCAGGCAAAGGCTAGATTAGCACCTCCCTAGAGGACAGAAGTTCTCTCACTGCTGACACAGCTGATTCTCATAGCCACTTGGCCTGGAGGTCAAACCCTCCCTGGAATTAGCTACAACAATCAAGATTTAACTATAAGACTGCAAACAAAGACCACTAGGGGGTGCACCAAGGAAGCATAACAAAATGCGGAGACAAAGAAACAGGACAAAATTGTCAATGGAAGATATAGAGTTCAGAACCACACTTTTAAGGTCTCTCAAGAACTGTTTAGAAGCCGCCGATAAACTTAATGAGATCTACAAGAAAACTAATGAGACCCTCGATCTTATATTGGGGAACCAACTAGAAATTAAGCATACACGGACTGAAATAACGAATATTATACAGACTCCCAACAGCAGACCAGAGGAGCGCAAGAATCAAGTCAATGATTTGAAATGCGAGGAAGCAAAAAACACCCAACCGGAAAAGCAAAATGAAAAAAGAATCCAAAAATGCGAGGATAGTGTAAGGAGCCTCTGGGACAGCTTCAAGCATACCAACATCAGAATTATAGGGGTGCCAGAAGATGAGAGAGAGCAAGATATTGAAAACCTATTTGAAGAAATAATGACAGAAAACTTCCCCCACCTGGTGAAAGAAATGGACTTAACGGTCCAAGAAGCGTGGAGAACCCCAAACAAAAGGAATCCAAAGAGGACCACACCAAGACACATCATAATTAAAATGCCAAGAGCAAAAGATAAAGAGAGAATCTCAAAAACAGCAAGAGAAAGAAACTCAGTTACCTACAAGGGAATACCCATATGACTGTCAGCTGATTTCTCAACAGAAACTTTGCAGGCCAGAAGGGAGTGGCAAGAAATATTCAAAGTGATGAATACCAAGAACCTACAACCAAGATTACTTTATCCAGCAAAGCTATCATTCAGAATTGAAGGTCAGATAAAGAGCTTCACAGATAAGGAAAAGCTAAAGGAGTTCATCACCACCAAACCAGGATTATATGAAATGCTGAAAGGTATCCTTTAAGAAGAGGAAGAGGAAGAAAAAGGTAAAGATACAAATTATGAACAACAAATATGCATCTATCAACAAGTGAATCTAAGAATCAAGTGAATAAATAATCTGATGAACAGAATGAACTGTTGATTATAATAGAATCAGGGACATAGAAAGGGAATGGACTGACTATTCCTGGGGGGGAAAGGGGTGTGGGAGATGCGGGAAGAGACTGGACAAAAATCGTGCACCTATGGATGAGGACAGTGGGTGGGGAGTGAGGGCGGAGGGTGGGGCGGGAACTGGGAGGAGGGGAGTTATGGGGGGAAAAAAAGAGGAACAAATGTAATAATCTGAACAATAAAGATTTAATTAAAAAAATATATAAACTTAAAATGGATGAAATGTATAATATGTGAATTATATATTCAATAAAGCTGGGGTTTTTTTTAAATGAGAGTATAGTCAATTTTTTGTAAAAAATTTGCTTTGAGAAGGAATAGCTAGAGGAGTATGTAGGATCAAAAGATAATTTGTTTTAAGATAGGGATTACTAGAGTGTGTTTGAATATTGATGGCCTTGATGCAATGAGAACAAAAAAATTGGTGGTGCAGGGAAGAGAGGTGATACCTGCAGATATTTCTAACTACCATGAGGATGGCTCCACCTGGAGTTCCTATCGGCTCTAACTCAAAATTATATCCCAAATACACCTAGTTCTCTCCACCTCCACCACTACCACCTTGATCTAAGCCATCATTATCTCTCACTGGATTATTGTAATAGCTTCCTAACTTGGTATCTTTGTTGCCACTGTTGGTGCTCTCAAATCCACTATTTACCCTGCAGCTAAAATGATCTTTCTAAAATATTACTCTGATCTTTATTTGCCTGCTTAAAGCTCCCCATTGGTCTTACCATATAGTCTGAGCTCCTTAAGTTGGTCTACAAGACTCTAAGATCTGACCCCAATTCTACATCCACATCTTTGAGCTCTCTCTCCCTTACACATTAGGCTCCAGTCATAGTGACCTTCTTTTTATTCCTGGAATTCATCATCATGCTTTTTCTCACCTCTCTTATCCTGTTCATCTGACAGCTTCCTACTCATTTAAAAAAAAAAATAAGATATGGGGTTAGCCCCTCCAGTAGAACTTCCCTGACCTCTCTGGAGAAAGGTAAGGATTTTCACTTCTGAGCTCCCGTGTTTACACCTTCACTAAAGCACCTATCATAGACAGATATGTCTGGTTCCTCAACTGGACACTGAGATCCTGGAGGACAGGGACTAGTTCTTAGTCACTCTGAATCTCTATACTAGATGGGTATCAGTCACATAACAGGCCTTTGAGAGTGAATAAAAAAAAAGAATAATGATTGCCCTGGAGAAGATGTATTCCAACAAAGCATAACCTTCTGTTTCCAACAATAAAATGTGCTGTTTAGTGACATAAATTGTGTTAAGCCTCTAGACATTGCATGACCACTCATGATGGATGATAATATGGAAAGAGGTTATGCACAGGTGGGAGGGCTCCATCTGCCCCCCAAGTCCTCTTCCAAATCTGATTCCATGAAAGCATTACCTCCTTTTCTTTACTTCTGACTGGAATGGGGCTTCTGGACTGGAGGTCATGTCAACTTTGAACTGGCTGAGTAGGCTTGGGTTAGAAAAGGTACTTTCCAGAAGTTTACCATCCCAGGCAGACTCATTGTATCTGGGTTTGCCTTCTCAGCACCTCTGATTTTCCATCTGAAATCTGACTAATACTTGCTAATTGTGTGTTCTGAGATCTTTTGATGAAAATGCCATTGTATGTAAGTATGAAGTATTGCTATGAATAATAACAATGGATGAAGTTTCTGTTGCTTACTCCTTGAGTGAAATTATAGAAAATGGATGTTTTTTGCAAAATCACAGGTCATATCTTCATTGCAGAAAAGAGGCTGGTAAAACATATTCAGTCCCTCAGTCATTTGGATTCAACATAGCAATATATTTGCTTTTCCAAAATTCTGCTGTCCATTCTGGATGCTACAACAAAATACCACAGACTGAGTGACTTATAAACAACATAAATTATTGCTCACAGGTCTGGAGACTGGAAGATCTGGAGATCAAGGCACTGGTAAATTTGGTGTCTGGTGAGAGCACACTTCTAGCTATGTCTTCACATGGCTAAAGGGGGCAAGAGATCTCTCTAGGGTATCTTTCATAAGTGAGCTAGTGTCATTCCACACTCTTGAACTAATCACCTCTCAAAAGCCCCACCACCTAATGCCATCATATTGATGGTTAGATTTCAACATACAGATTTTGAGGGGGCATTTTCATCAAAGGATCTCAGAATACACAATTAGCAAGTATTAGTCAGTTTTCTGGGGCTTCTTCAGAGGGACTCTGTTGCAGGTCAATGTCAGATGTTGCCTGTGACTTCACCTGGGCAACCTGTTTGGAACTACAAAGCTATCTAGTTTGTAGCTGCCTCTGCTTGGACTTGCTGTGCATGCAAAGGACCAAGCTGTGTACCAAGGCTGGCTTCTACCAGCCCTGATCCTGGGGGCAGGTTAGCCAAAGGCCCAAGGTATCCTGAGATCTGCCTCCTCCTGCCTCTGTCTGCTGGCTGCCTGTCGTTCTCAGTCACTGAAAGAGCTCTTGGCAGTACACAAGTTGCATGAGATAGGTTCTTAGTAAATCACCATGTAGGGGCAAGGGGTGTTCATCTTATTGATACAGGTTCAAACTCGGTGCCAGTCCTGGGTCTGAGGCTATTCAGCAAAAGTCTCAGGGTGCACCAAGACTAGCTTCCCCCCACTGGGTACTCAAAGACCTTTATGATTGGACAGGGTGTCGGGAAGTCATCAGGGTGAAGCCAGTATAATTTGTCAGGGCCAAACAGACCAAGATTTGAGCATGTGAAGGGAGAGCTCAGCACTCTTCTGGTATGTGAGGGGAAAATGGCCCTTATCCTAGAGCTACACAACTCAGTTTATCCCATATTCTGCCAGAAGCCTGAGCTCAACAGGCTGGGGCTGCCAGTAATCAGGACAGTGAGGCTAGTAGGTCTCCCGTGAGGGAGAGGTGCCAGTGAGCTTGGAGGAAGGCAGGTGTAGTATCCCCTGCCCCAGAGCCACACAACTCAGTCTGTCTCAGATTCTACCCAGATCTCCTGAAGAGCCCATGCTCAACAGGCTGAGGTCACTAGGAATCAAGAGGGTGGGGCCTTGGGAGCCTGGAGGGTGGGGATAGTGGATCTCTGAGGAGGAGGAGGCACTGGTCAGGTTCAAGGGAAAGTGGGGGGAATGGTTCCCACCCCAAAGCCACACAACTCAGTCACTGACACCCCCTAAATCTGCCTGGACCTCTACACCTCAGGACAGGCAGCTGACTAGGCAGGGTATGAGATCAACAGAGTGGAGTGACAGTGAGTCCAGAGGATAGGCCTTCCTCCAAGCTGATGTTGTATGGAGGGGATTGCTGCAGCCAAGAAAGATGGTGTCTGCACTGTGGGAATAGGTCTCAGCACAGAGATCCTGATGGCTGCCCCTTCAGCTCTCTCTGCAGAGCCACAAAATCCATCTCTCCTTTAAAAAAATATGTTTTTTATTGTAGGTAGTATTACTGATGTCCCCCATTTTCGCCCCCCCCATCTGCCCAGCACCTACCCTCCCTTACACCTTCACCACACTGTTGTCTGTGTCCATGGGCTATTCATATAAGTATATAAGTTATTGTTTTTTCTCTTCTCGTTCTTCTCACCCCCTATTCTGAGATATGTCAGTATGTTCCATGCCTCCATACCTCCAGACTTATTTTGTTTCTCAGCTTATTTTGTTTAATAAATTCCACATAAAGTGAGATTATGTGATACTTGCCTTTTTCTGACTGGCTTATTTCACTTAGCATAATACTCTCCAGGTCCCTCCATGCTGTCTCAAAGAGTAAGCGATCCTTTTTTACAGCTGCATAGTATTCCAGTGTGTAAATGTATCACAGCTTTTTTATCCATTCATCTATGGATGGTCACTTGGGCTGTTTGCAAATCTTAGCTATTGTAAATAATGCTGCTATAAACACAGGGGTGCATATATTCTTTCTGATTGGTGTTTTGGGATTTTTAGGATATATTCCCAGAAGCGGAATTGCTGGGTCAAATGGCAGGTGTCCTCTTAAAGGAACAGTTCACAAAATTCTTGCTTATTATAGGCACTTACCTGGGTTCCGAGTTTGGTGGGTACAGGGACAGACTGAGTTGTGTGACTTCAGGATAAGGGTTAGAGATGAGCCACCAAAGTCACTGTATTGAGTTCTCCTCCTACATGGCCCACTGATGCCATCTTTCTTGGGTTGGGCCCTCCCTGCTGCGGCATTAGCTTGGTGAGCTACACTAGTTCCACCCTGATGACTCCCTCAGGCCTTGTCCTACCCAACTCAGACACAATCAGAGATTCAACCACACCAGTCTGGGCCTGCATTGCAGTCTTTGTTAAAACAACAACAACAACAACAACAAAAAACTCTCCAGGAATTCTAGTCATGCTTGTGTGTGTGGTGGGGGAGGGGGGGAGGGGGGAAGGTGCCAAAGACACATGTAGAAACTGAGTTATGTGGCACCTAACAGCAACTGACTTGGATTTCCATTTCCTTATCAACAAATGAGCAAGTTGCTCTGCACCACTTCTCAGCGAGATGGAGGAGAAGGCTCTAGCGGTTAAAAAATAAAATGAAACAAAACAAAAACGTAAGACATATAAATATACCTAATCAACATATGCACTGTCAACCCAAGCTCCTGAGCACAGCTCCTTCCCTATTCCTCAAACTACACTGGTCTTTTGTAAGTTCTCTCCCCCATCAAAACTGACCTTGACATTACTTTTAATCTAATTTTATTGATGGTGGTCCTAGGGATGGGAGGGGATAGATAGGGCCTTGTCCTTCTCCAGCCTCCCTCCTTATCTCACTCCATTATTCTAACATCTGATCTCAATCAATCTGGGTTTAGAAAATCATTTTGTCCTATGCTGCTCATAAAAAGAAACAAGATACAGTTGAAACAGCCCACTGCTGTAGAGTAATAGATCCAAAACAAATGTGTTTCCTGTTAGATTTTTAGGTGAATTATATTTGACCTCAAGTCCTTCCTAATTGGAAATTTTTCTAACACATTTGTATTGTGTTAAAAAATGATGGGAGCAATAAACACTATTTTAAAATATGTGCTTAATCTTAAAGCAGGATATGTCTAATCATGTACCTATTCCTTCCTAACAACTTGACTTTACTCATGTAGAGCTTATGTCTGATGATATTATCACTATATTCTCAGGCACTCTCTACGGAACCTCAAAAGACCTTTTTTTTTAAAAAAAAAAAAAAACACACCTCTTTCCTCTTCATTTTTTGACAATATCTACTAACCAATTAATCAGCAAAGCCTGATCATGCTACCCTCAAATTCATCTATTAAATTCAATGTTGCATCCCCCATTGCTACTTCTTAAATTCAATCCCCCTCATGTTCTTGCTTGGATGCAAGTCTTCATGATGCCCTTTTCAAAATGTAATAAAAATAGAAGGAAAAAAACAACAACAGCAATTGAATAGCCATCCCATATTCTCCAGAAAACCTGTTTTATTTTTGGAGAAAGCACATTGTAATTTATGTGAAGGTGACTCCAATTCCAGCAGTATTAATGCAAGAGCAGAAAGCTCCTTTTCAGGGTTTCTTGAATCATACTATTTCTTTGTCCTGTATACATGTGATAACCAAGTCATCAAGGGAGTGTGGCCTTGAAATCCTCGAAAGCAGAAATCACAAGGAACCTTAAACAATTCTAGAATAAATAGAAATTTCAAAATAAAGCTGCCTAAACAGGACGTTCCTCAATGGAGAATAAATGCTTGGTGCTCTGGCGGTATCATTAAAGGTCTATTGTTTGAAATTTTGTAGCAAACACACATTATCTTTGTAATTAGAAAAATATAAACAATAGTGATTTTAAGTAGAAAAATAACTTTAAAGAGCCAAAAAAAAAACACCAAAAAAACACACAAAAAACAAACATGCTTAGGAGAGAGGGTTGGGCAGCAGATGGCAGGGTTGTTTCAACTTTTGCTTCTCTCTGCCAGGCTGGTGTGCACCAGAGTCCACAGGCATGCAGGCCTCTCACTGGCAGAATGCCAGGAAGAGTGATGACTATATAAAAGGAAGCATGCTATTAACATACAGCATGATATGATTATTAGCTACATCTGGGCATGGGGTTACCACAGATTTGTTTTTAAAAATCTTCTTTCTGCTTTTATATACATTTTATTTCATGATGAACAGGTAGTACTTGTGAAATAGGGAAAAGAAAAGCATTTCACTTTTTAAAATAAAAATTTAAAAAGGTATGAAGTTCTGCCTCCCCAAGCAGGAGGCTGCCTCAGACCCAGATTTTAGAAGGCTTCTATTGCATTACCCTGCCCATGAGAGCCCTAAGGAAATGCTTCCAACTAACTTTGGGACAATAAACTAGACTTTCAAAATTAACCAATGTCAGTAGATTGAGTCACCTCTGCTTCAGTTTACTAAAAATTTCTCAGGTATTAGCTGTGGACTTTGGAGTTATTGTTTGAAGCCTTAGTAGGTTCATAACTACAGTGCAGCTCCATGTGACTGAATGAAGTAGGAAGCAGAAAGGCAGAAAGGCCAGGCAGTGTTCATGCTGCCAGATGAATGTGAACATCCCTTGTGCCACTTGGTTTCCAGGACCTACATCTATATCTCACCTTTGGGTTAAGATTTTGCTGTTAGTGCCCCCGACACCTACCACACACAGACATGCACACGTGTATGCACAGGTGCATACACATACATGTAGGTCTGGACAGGAAGTTCAGGAGGTAACTCTGGCCCTCTGTATTTTACCCTGCTACTAAGCACCCCTTTATTTACTTGATTCATGCTGCCAGATCATCCTAATGCTGCCTGGCCAACGTCCATCATCCTGTTGAACTTCTGTTCCCCCAACATTCCCCTATCACCTTTCCCAGCTTATTTTCCATATCACAGCTGCATTTTCCATATCACAGGATATTGTCTCAAAGTATTTTTAAAGGTAAGCAGAGCATTGCTGTTTTTTCTAAAACCAAAAAACTTACATGCATATATGCATAGCCCATGGACACAGACAATAGTGTGGTGAAGGCCTGGGGTGGGGGAGAGGCTGGGTGGAGGGGGGCTAAAGGGGGCTCGGGGACATCTGTAATACTGTCAACAATAAATAAACATATCTTCGGTTAGGATTTAAAAAATACATATATCATTTTTTAAAAAAAATACAGGGAAAAGACCAGTGTAGATGGGTGTATCATGTAGAAAAGAACCAAACGTAAGACAAACTTTTTCAAGTTTGACCTTGAGAGAGGTGAAATTATATTACTCAGTGCCCAATTTTAAAGTTCAATATTTCTGTTATAAGTTTTAAAATGTATTTAACTGTTAATGGAGTAGAGAGGGCCTCATCTCTTCCCATTTGCTGGATTTCTTGCGATATCCCAAGAAAAGGAATTTTTTGAGGCTTGCACGGGAGGATGAGATAGAAAGCTTTATTTCCATGGAATTACACCCCTGGGTTTTCAAAGTCCCATTTCCCTTTGTCCTACGCTAAAAGAAGTATATCTGGGGCTTCGATAGAGCTAAAATCAGAGCCAGTGCCCAGAGTTCCCTTTCTATGTTGAAGCCGGGTCCAGTTCAGCATCAGACTAGCTTAGCTTATGTTTCCCACTGCAATCTATTAGTCCATTGTGTGCGGGGTCTGCATGGCTGTGGGTCATATGTGCGAATGCAAGGAAGCAGGAGCAAAGGAGCCCCACAAGCCAAGAGGCAAGCACAACAAGAAAGAGAATTTATTTGTTTAGGGCAGTGGTTCTCAACCTTCCTAATGCTGTGACCCTTTAATACAGTTCCTCATGTGGTGGTGACCCCCAACCATAAAATTATTTTCGTTGCTACTTCATAACTGTAATTTTGCTACTGTTATGAATCGTAATGTAAATATCTGATATGCAGGATGTATTTTCATTGTTACAAATTGAACATAATTAAAGCATAGTGATTAATCACAAAACAATATGTAATTATATACGTGTTTTCCGATGGTCTTAGGCGACCCCTGTGAAAGGGTCTTTCAACCCCCAAAGGGTCGCGACCCACAGGTTGAGAACCGCTGGTTTAGGGGACTATGTATTCCTAAATTTTCTGGGGCTTGCAGTGGCCATGCTCATTCTGGCCAACATCTCTGTCCCCAGGTTTGACTGACAGGTACCTTCCCTTGTCACCCAACTTTGTTGAGCATGCATCTATCTTCCCTTTGTTGAATCCCTTCCAGTGTTTTGCAGGGAATAGGCTGGTAGTTCCTGGGGAGTGCAAAGTTCAGCTTCCTGGTGAAGCAGCCTGAATGACATGCCTATACTGTCTGGCCTTCCATTGCTACTTTCCTATTAAAAAAATTCTTTATTGTTGAAAGTATTACAGATGTCCCATCCCTCCCTCCCCAGTAGTTATCCTCTCTTCCCCATTCCCTACCTCTCCCCAGGCTTTCACAGCACTATTGTCTGAGTCCATGTCTCTGGATATATTTTGTTTGTCACTTTATTTTGTTCATTAGATTACACATATAAGTGAGATCATGTGATATTTGTCTTTCTCTGACTGGTTTATCCCCCTTAGCATAATACTCTCCAGGTCCCTCCATTTTGTCTCAAAGGGTAAAGATCCTCTTTTAACAGCTGCATAGTATTCCATTGTGTAAATGTGCCACAGCTTTTTTATCCACTTATCTACTGATGTGCACTTGGGCTGTTTCCAGATCTTAGCAATTGTAAATAATGCTGCTATGAACATAGGGCTGCATATATTCTTTCTGGCTGGTGTTTCAGGCTTCTTAGGATATAGTCCTAAAAGTGGGATCACTGGGTCAAATGGCAGTACCATTTTTAATTTTTTGATGAAACTTCATACTGTTTTACACAGTGGTTGCACCAGTCTGCATTCCCACCAGCAGTGTACTAGGGTTCCCTTTTCTCCACATCCTCACCATCACTTGTTGTTTGTTAATTTATTGATGGTAGCCATTCTGGCAGGTGTAAGGTGGTATCTCATTGGCATTTTAATTTGCATCTCTCTGGTAATTAGTGATGCTAAGCATTTTTTCATATGTCTCTTGGTTATTTGTCCTCTCTGGAGAAGTGTCTATTTAGGTCCTTTGCCCATTTTTTAATTATTTCTCTTCCATTTGTGAGTTGTATGAGTACTTTATATATTTTGGAAATTAACCCCTTATCAGATGTATCATTGGTGAATATGTTCTCCCATACAGTGGGTTCCCTTTTCATTTTATTGTTTATTTTGCTGTGCAGAAGCTTTTTATTTGTATGTAGTCCCATTCGTGTTTTTTTTTCCCTTTGTTTCTCTTGCCCTAGGCATTGTACCTAAAAATTCTGCTACATGGGATGTCTGCCATTTTGCTGCCTATGTTTTCTCCTAAGATTTTTACGGTTTCATGACTGATGGTAAGTGCTCAGAGTTTTCTGTTATGGGGTGGGATTTCCTTAAAGGAAGGTAATAATTCCCACATTGAAAATGGTGGTCTTGTTTAGAAAGGAAGACGACAACTTCCATAGGGGAGAGCAAGGCTAGGAACTGGAATGTGTCCTTGTGTAGGGTTAATTATTTCATGCTTCTCTGTTGTTCAACACAAAGGTAAATGCCACTTTAGTATAAAGTTTTGCATCCTCTCTTCCTTGTTGTAATTCTCTCTAGCTACCTTTACCTTCAGCTCTCTGATAAAATCAGATACTCCTACAGAACTCTGTGAGATGGAATTTGTAAGGATGACAGGAGGATAGTCTATTCCACAGTCTGCTTGAAGCTGAGACCAAGGTAGAGAAGCAGCAGCACACCAGAAAGAGTCATTGTCCAGGAGCGCCACATGGTGATAAATTTGGCAGTGAACAGTTGCCTACACAGAAGAATCACTGAGATTGGTCAGGAGAGATCCAAACCTAGAGAAATAGCTTCCCAACGAATATCTAACTGAGGAATAAATGTGGGGAGAGGGACCTTGTTCCCCAGGATTTTAGAAAAAAGTCACTTTGGGGTGACAGACTCAGCTAAGGCTTAGGTCACATCAATGATGAAATTATAAGACAATGTACACAATCCGTACCAGCAGTCATTGAATCAGATCAATAGCTTTACTCTATTTCCTTAGTGTTAAAAGCACATTTTTCACATTTCATTATTTCTGAAATCAGAATCTACACTAATAAAAGACAAAGATGCTAATTGACCATACCTTCACTATGTCCTAAGCCACGCCCACCAACCAATCAGAGTGGCTATATGCAAATTAACCCAACCAATATGGCAGCTGGCAGCCACAGACCTGGAGCAAGCAGGAGGTTTGGTTGCCTGGGCGATGGAGGAAGCCAAGCTTCCTGCTTGCCCTAAGCTGGCTGTGGCCTCCACTCATGGCAACAAAGTTTCAATTATAGAAGACAAATAAATCCCAGATACCTGCTTCCAGCCAGCCTCCACTGGGAGCTTGGGTGGCTGGGGGCCGTGGCCAGCCTGCAAACAGCCATCAGCCCCTCACCCAGGCTGCCACACCCTCATGGGGTGAGGGTCCTCACTGGGGGGCTTAGCCAGTCTGAAAATGGCCCTCAGCCCCTCACCCAGACTGGCCAGGCACCCCAGCAGGACCACCACCCCCCCAGCCTGAAGGGGGTGTGGCCAGCCTGAAAACGTCCCTCAGCCCCTCACCCAGGCTGGGCAGGCACCCCAGTGGGGACCCCTACACTGAAGGTGCTGTGGCCAGCCTGCAAATAGCCATCAGCCCCTACCTAGGCTAGCCAGGCACCCCAGTGGGGACCCCACACTGAAGGTGCTGTAACCAGCCTGAAAATAGCCATCAGCCCCTACCCAGGCTGGCCAGGCACCCCAGGGGGACCCCCACCCTGAAGGGGCTGTGGCCAGCCTGCAAACAGCCATCAGCCCCTCACCCAGGCTGGCCAGGCACTCCTATATAATAAAAGGGTAATATGCAAATTGACCCCAACAGCAGAACAACTGGGAATGACTGGTCACTATGGCACACATTGACCACCAGGGGGCAGATGCTCAATGCAGGAAGAGCTCTGCTCAGCCACAAGCCAGGCTGATGGCTGCCAGTACAGCAGTGGTGGTGGGAGCCTCTCCCGCCTCCTCAGCAACGCTAAGGATGTCCGACTGCAGCTTAGGCCTGCTCCCTGCTGGCAAGTGGACATTTCCCGAGGGCTCCCGGGCTGCCAGAGGGATATCTGACTGCCAGCTTAGGCCCAATCCCCCAGAGAGTGGGCCTAAGCCAACAGGTGATCATCCCCCAGGTGTCCCAGGCTGTGAGAGGGCACAGGCCAGGCTGAGGGACCCCCCAAGTGCACAAGTTTTTGTGCACCGGACCTCTAGTGTATTATTATAATATTGGTGGTGGTGATGATGAAAGTAATAATAACTAATATATATAACATGTGCCAAATGTTATTCTTGTAAGTGCTTTATCTGATTAACTAATTTATTACCCTACTAGAGGCCTAGTGCATGAATTCATGCATGGGTGGGGGGGGAGGGGAGGGACTGGAAGTTTGGCCACTGGCTCCAAGGAGGGAGCAGGCCCTCTGCCCCCCTGAGAAAGGAGCCGTGTCCACTGCCACCCATCCCCAGTTCCCTGTCCCAGCCCAGGACCCAAAGGCCCTGGGCAGGGTTTGGAGAGGAGGCAATGGTCACCAGGCTGGGCATGGAAGGAACTGATGCCAACACCGACGGCGCCCTACCACCAAGTGGTTCCCTTTCTCTTCCCCTCCTCCTTCCCTCACCACCTCAGTGGGCGGGAAGCCCCTGGGGAAGGGAGAGGATGGGAGCAAGACAAACCCTTGTGTCGAGGGTTGACTTTCAATAGATCACAGCAAGGAAGCTGCTCTGCTATGTATGAAACCCCCAACCCAGAAGCAGGTCGTCTATGAATGGTTTAGCACCAGAGGCCGATGGGGGCCAGTTGGCTGGAGGGATGGACAGTGAGTGGTTGGCCGGCTGCTGCGGGAGTGCAATGACCACCAGGGGGCAGCTCCTGCATTGAGTGTATGCCCCCTGGTGGCCAGTGTGTGTCATAGCAACTGGGCGACGGGTCATTCTGGTTGTTCCAGTTGTTTGGTCGTAAGGGTCGCTTAGGCTTTTATATATAGAGATGAATTAGGTGAAGTTATTATTCCCTCTTTGAAAGTTGAGGAAACTGAGACACAAAAAGGTTAAGCAAATTCTCCAAGATCTCATACACACACACACACACACACACACACACACACACACAAACACACACACACCAATACACACACATATACACCTATTAAGTGGCTGAGGTATGCAGTCATGACCCTAATTATGACTGTCAAACAATTCACCAAAAGCATGGTATTAAATTTTTTTAAAAGCTATTTCTAAACTAGTGATGCCTCTTAAGATACCTAATGGTATCTTAGAATTAAATAAATCCAAGTGGTGATTAAATAGTACCTACAGTCTAATTCCAGCCCAGCCTTCATGCATTTGGGACCTCCAGGGCACTGGCAAAGTACACAGGCAGTGGCCTCTCGCCACCTGCATTTGAATCCCAGCTATGCCACTTATAAACTGAGTGAGTTTGGGAGAGTTTTTAAATCACTCTGATCCTCAGTTTCCTATAAAATGAGGATGATCATAACATTTTCTACCTCACAGAGCTGCTGTGATGATAAAAAGAGATAATCCATGTAGAGTTCCTTGAACATAGCAAGTGCTCAGTGAATGGAGACCATTTTCATCTTTCATTTGACTTCCTGGTGTGCTTAGATGAGCAGCCTTCCCCCTCAGTGTTCAGTGAAGTGGGTGGTTCTTACGCAGTGAAAATGAGCATCTTTAGATAGTGCCACCCTTCAGGCAGCTGAGGCTTTCTAGACTCTTATCAGTGCTTTAGAGCGCAGTATAAAAGGTTCACTGCAAAAGCCACCATGTGCCTGGAGAACCACTGCTACCACAAATAAAGCACAACTTCATCTCAGATGGGACTATGTAACATTTGCTAATTTAAACTTCAAAACAACTCCTCTAGATTTTTATTTCACAACATTCAATATTTTTTGCATGTTTCAAACCTGACTTGGATTTGTGAGAAACCCCAAAGGACTTTGTTAGGAAAAACAAATATTGAAGCAAACAAAAAGTAGACACTGCGATCTTGAAGCAACAGATGGCCATGTGCCAAGTAATAACTGGAAATTAATTTTTCAAGTGCTGAAATGACACAAAATTAAGAAGTGAGTCTGTGATAATCAGACAAATGCCCTTTCTTAAATTTAAGCTTAAATTTACTCTTGTTCTTTTTGGTAGAAAAGAAGGCAAGTGTTTAATCCTCCTCTAAGAGTTATTAATAACTCAATGAATCAGTGAATTTCAAGGAGTTTGAGAATAAAAGTGTGGTAAAAAGGGAAAGAAAACTGTGCCAGATGGCCTGAGTGGTAGGAGATCTCTGTGGAAGAAGGGGAAATATAATCTGAGGTTGCAGTGTTACTGTGTTTTCTTTAATAGATATCTTGAAATTGACCTGTGGGTTATGGTAAATAAGTACATTTTTGGCACCTAGCTCCCTGAGATGATTTTGTCCCATTATGCTACAAGTGTTGACTAGGATGTGCTTCTCTACTTCCTATTTTCACTTTTGATCTGTTACTCTGGGAATGTCCATGGATCTTTGGTTTGAAGAGTTCAGATTCTCTTCCTCAGCATGTGTTCCTAGGGACAAGGCTAAAATCATACCCTATCGCTATACCCTTGAGTTTGCCCCTAGTAACAAAATCAAGACTCTATCATTATAATAATACTGCTTCAATCAGCTAACCAGGTGCAACTAAGCCAATCAAGTCATTGACACATTACTCTCCTTAAGAGCATCAGACAGGATTTTTGCTATATATAATAAACAAACTCTGGGCTCTCATCCCAGTATTCAGCAAAATTTTGCTTTGGTTTAGAATTTCTAAAAATGAAATCAGTCATCTCTGAAAAGTAGAGTGTCTTTCAGCGCCATATCTTGGCATGGTGCCCACCCAACTCATAGTTTCCAGATAAAACTAAGGTGCTCATTTGGGCTTCAGAAATTCACAGCCCTGATTCTTTGAGGAAGGAGTAGGTATGAAAAACACTTGGGAGAAATGTATGGGTGGGTAACAAATAACTATAAACCAGCTGGTAGACATTTGATGAACTATTGTTCTAGGTAGGTTGAATCCTTAGAGGTTAAGTCACAACCTCTGATATTTTCTGGAAGTAGGTGGGGAGGAGATAAATAGTACATAAAATGAGTGACAGAGGCAGAGTTTAAGCAAACACACAAAAGCAGCTAGAAACACTGAGAGCTGGGTAACACTTGTCACAGACAGTGGGAGAAACAGGAATGATTAAAAGACAGGCAGGGGAAGCAAGGCTGCCTAGATTTAGATCCTGCCATGACATTCAATAATGGACAAGTTAATTAACCACTTTTGGGCCTCATTTTCCTAATCTGTAAAATGGGCATAAAAACAGGACAGCTACTTTATGGAGTTATTGTAAACTTAAATGTGTTATTATATAGAAAATGACTCCAACACAGCTAAACACATGATAAGTGCTGTATGTTATAGATTCTGAGTTCTAAATGTTTCTAGTATGTTCAGCCAACTTTGGCTGCTATGCCAGTTTAGTGAGCAGCCATTATAGACAGCAATTCAAAGACAGGTGAAGGGAAAGCTTCTGTGAGTAAAGCTTACAAATTCAGGTCACCGATTACCACCCACAAAGACTTGTTCTTCCACACACCCACATTTTGAGGGCAGGGGAGAGTGGGGAGTGTTTCCACATGGAAATTAAAGATTAAATTGCTTATTTCAGGAAAAGCAAAAATAAACAATATGGAGATACAATTGGGGCGGTCCCCACCTACTTCCTAGGAAGCTGGTATTGGCCCTTTGAGTAGTGCAGGGTCATCTGGGTCTGGTTCTGTCACACACCTACTCTTTTCTATTCCACCATGTAACAAAGAACCAAGTCACCGTTCTTTGGTAACCGATAACTTTGATGAGTGCAACCCTTCATTTCCTAGTAACCGTTTCCTTCCTCATTACTAAACCCTACCAACCGAAGGCCTCTGAGCTCTTCCACTCTGACTCAAAACAAGAAGCCTATACGGCAAGCCTAACTCCATGAATCAGAGCTTTTCCAGTGTTTGTTAATAGGAAGGGAAGAATGCAGGTATGGCGACAGTAATCACAATATCTACGGCTTTGGAAACCTCTCAAACCAATTTCTAGTCACTCGTCATCTAAAGATTGTTCCTGAGGGGTAAAGCACCTTGATGTGAGGGTGGAAATGATGACACAGAGGCTGTAAAAGGCTTTCTCTCTGCCCCACTTTATCCTATGCCCCACTCAGTCCCTTGGCTCACATGTGTTTCATCCCTCTGGATGGGGAAGAAAGAATTTGACACCAAATTCACATTATGGTGTTAGTAGTTATGGGTGTGACCTGTTTAGGTAGTACTTACAATTTGAAGGGAATCACAGCAAGGGTAAAAAATCTCTAGTGGTAGACACCCAAGCCTTGTGAATGAGATAAGCTAGATTGGAGGAGACCTTTCTCAGTAGCCCCAAATTAATCCATTTTCCTCACCCTGGTCATTCTCTAACCAACTACTTCTTTCTATTTTCTTCATAACCCTTATTACTATCTGAAGTTGTCTTGTTAATTTATATCTTTATTTGACAATTGTCTATCTATCTTATGAAGAGTGTAATATAGTCCTGGATGGGTGGCTCAGTTGATTGGAGCACTATGCCATGCAACACAAGGTTGCGAGTTCAATTTCCAGTCAGGAAACATACCTAGGTTGGGGGTTCAATCCCTGGTTGGGGCATGTAAGGGAGGCAACTGATCAATGTTTCTCTCTCACATCGATGCTTCTCTCTCTCCCCAAAATCAATAAAAATATACCCTTGGGTGAGGATTAAGTAAAAAAAGAATGTACCATACATGAGGATAGAGACTTGTCCGTTTTTTTTTTCTTCACTCCTGTATCCTTTAGGGCCCAGAATAGTGTCTGCCACATAGTGGGTACTCAATCAATATTTGTGAAGTAAATAAAAGAATAATGAACTGAAATGATTTTTAAGCAAGTTCCCCTGAAAATAAATTGTTCACTTCCCCATAGGTTTTGATAACTTAGACCCCATAAATTTTTGATGGGGCAAACAAGACTACCCTCTGTTCTTTCTGCAAACTAAATAGCATAGGGCTGTGGCAATGATAAGGAGTGCCAGTTATTTCATCACTGGCATCACTCAAGGGACTTTTGGCGAGAGGTAAGCTAGAGTATGGGCTACGAGAGACTGGAGCACTCTCCTGAATATGCACACACCAGCTTGGGGCCGGAAGGGAACATTTTGCTTCTAATGTAATTGAAATGCTGAAGAAAAGTTTGAAAGATGAAAATAACATGTCTCCACATGACAACCCCACAGTTCTGAAAGTTCAAAGGTTTCCACTTCGTTAGATGTACATCTTCTAATGATCCCCCGCTCTCTATGGCCTTTGCCTACAATAACCCTCACAACAGCAATGAGGTGTGTAGGTGGCAAGTATAATTAGGCCTATGTGCAGGTGGAGAAAGTGAGGCACAGCTAAGATAGGGTGAGGTGAATCAATTACCTAGCCTATTGTGTAATCCATTTAAGTCGCCATTCATTGAATGCTTACTTTTGCCAGGCCTAATTCTTAAGCCATATCAACCAATAGCCCATGTTATTTCTCCCATTCAGACAGTCCTGGGCTTGCTTAGTTCAAGACTGAGAGAGGCTTCTGTGATAGCCTAAAAGCTGCACTTGAGCATTCAACCACAAATAAAGTTGGGACCACCAGAGCCCCTGAGGTGACACCCAGTGCTTACCAGTAAGAGTGGTGGGTTTCCTGTGCAGAATACAAGATTGGTTCGTGATCACAAGGCTCATTCTGGGGCTAGGAGCTGTGCTTCCCCAGCATTATCTCTGTGGGTTTTCACAAGCCTTGAGGTAGGAAGTATCTTTATCCCCCTTTTACAGATGAGGAAACTGCAGCTCACAGACATGCCCAACGTCACAAAACCGAGTAAGTAGCAGAAACACTTGAACATGAATCACCTGATTTCGGGGGCAATCTTAAGGCATCCATGTTTCCACCTGAAGCCATGCCAACCACTATACTACAGCATTTGGGTAGAGCATTGGGAATCTGTCATCCTACACAGACCAGAAAACTCATTCGGCTAGAGCCCCACACAATCACCATCGACATCAATGGCTACATCAACAGTGAAAGCACTAAGTAAATGTGGAGTGAATGCATAAATAATGCTGGTAATGAAGCCATTTAATGTTGCAAAAAAGGTGACCACATGTTTAGAGTCTTCTGTTGGGAAGTAATATTTTAGAAATATTTCTATCCAACAACACTATAATTTGTAAGTTCTCACACATCTATGGAAAATGGGGTTCTCTAAAAATAGTTTTTCCCTGTTGGTTCTGGATAGCTGGGCTTACTTGCTTCTACTATCCTTGTTTCACACACAGTGACTAGGCAGTAGTAAGTTGCAGTCATGATGAGCATAGGCTCTGAAGTCAGACTGCCTGGGTTCTAATCTTGGCTCTACCACTTGTTAACACTAATCCTAAGCAAGTTACTTCATTTTTGTGTACCTCCATTTCTTCATCTATTGCATGGATTATATAAGTTATTATTGGTAAAGCATTTAAAACAGAAGCTGGCATGTAGCAAATAACATAAGTTATTATGCTGCTCCAAGTAAGAAATCCTGTGAGGAAAAATTGGCTTGTGAATAGGCCATCAAATAGACAAAATAGAAGCAACAAGTTAAAAGGTTAAGCCTGCAAGTTAAAAATTCTGTGCACCAAATATTTCTCTTTCCTCTTTTCACTGTTTATGAAAACAGTCAGATTGTGGCCCACCGAAGCCACATTCTGTGACCACCAAAACTCAGAATTGCCCACCTCTGTCTTCTAGTAACTCTGCATAGGTGACTAAGCACTCACTTCCTGATTCCCCCTTAGTATTCTAAACCCACGACTTGCCTGAACCACAACAATGGGTGACATTGGCAGTGTATATTGGGTGGCCGCACTCACTCTTTCCTCCGGCAGCTCTCTCCTCCAATTCTCCCAGATACTTGGTACCCTTAAACTGACCCTGGCTGGGCAAGGTGCCCTTAAACTACTAGCTTAAGGCTCCAGACCTTCTCCAAATGGGATTCCAATTGAGTAAAACCTATATCCCCAGTGGCTAGTTAGATTAAAAGAGCCTTATTCATCACTCACAAAACAAATAAGCTCCAACTAAAATAGCTTTCTAGTCTTTGTTAGTGATCTGCAAGACTGACCCAGGGCAATTTTGTAATCACTAAATTATTTTTTCCATCCCCCTCATGATGTCCTCTCTCCTCTTGTTAGGCCACCCTTGAAAAAATAGATGACCTCTATTTTTTTCAAAGTCAACCATAGCAAACCACATTGTAGGAACATTTGAATAGGAAGTCTATAACATCTCTATGTTCTCACTGGTGAAATGCTTGATGCCTTTATATCTTTTCAATTTCTGAGATAATCTCTTGCTACTTTGCCCCTTACAGTTCAAAGATTTGGGGAACTTTATATTAGAAAGCTCCAAAAGATTAATAAAAAGGGCATGTTTGTCTTTTTTCTTGATTCAGAAGAACACATTTTGATCAGTAAAATATATCAATTCATGCATGTGGAGAATTTTAATGAAATATTTATCTATCCTTATGAAACTTTAGAATTCATGCAAATAAAAGTATATGGTACATGATTTTATGATTGAATTGATGGAATTTCCTTCCTGATATCTGAGTTCTGTTACTTAACAAACATTTTTCACTTCACTAGGTAGTCCTTTACTTGGGCTTGTTTCCACTCTTCTGTTCCTCTCCACTCTTTATCATTCACCATCAGTTGCTCATCCTTATTTATCATAGAAATAAACAAAGACAATATGTCATGGGTTGAATTACATTCCTCAACATTCATATTTTGAAGCCCTAACCCCCAGTACTCACAATATGATTATATTTGGAAATATGGTCTTTATAGGAGTAATTAAGTTATAAGAGATCATTAGGGTGGGCCCTAATCCAATATGACTGTGAAACCTTGCTTTTTAAACTTGTTCCCAAGGACCTTAAGCAAATTATCTAACCCCTCATGGCCTCTTTTTCTTTAACTGTAAAATAAATGGGTTGTATCTTAACAGGAAGGGTTTCTCAAGTTTGGATCAGCATGAACCAGCTGCAGCACAATCATCTGGGACACTTGTTACTGATAGAATCCTGGGCCCTAACTCATACCCACTGAATCAGAATCTCCTGTGTTGGGGTCTTGAAACTTGCATTTAAAATATATATATTTTTTTAAAATTTATTTCAGGGAAGAAGGGTGAGGGAGAGATAGATAGAAACATCAATGGGAATTGAACAGTTCATAGATAGATGCTCAACTACTGAGCCATACCAGCCCGGCTGAAACTTGCATTTTAACAAATTTCATAGTTCCAAGGTCTCTTTAAACTCAACATTTCATGAATCAGTGACCTGTTATACACTTTGCCTTATCTCCACCATCTGTTTAGAAATAGGAGCAGACTGATAGATCTTAGAGTGGAGGGGAATGGGGATACTGAAAGATATTAATCAAAGAACACATATGCATATATGCATAGCTAATGGACACAGACAAGAGTATGGTTAGAGGCTGGGATGGGGTGGGGTCGGGGCTGGATGCAGGGCAACAAAGAGGAGAAAATAGTACATCTATAATAGTGTCAACAATAAGAGGACATCTATAATAGTGTCAACAATAAGAAATAGGACACATTCTCACCTGGTCCCCATGCTATTATTAGCTTCTGGTTTGATCCTTAGTGTAGCTATAGAAGCCATATTTCTTCTTCCAGTAAAGGATGGCCTATAGCAAGGGGAAAAGCAAAAATAAAGGTTTAATGAGAAATAATTTTGAAACTACTAGCTTACCATAAACTTTTGATATTGTGTAGCTTTTAATTTTCCAGAACTTGTTTATCCCTCATGAACACAAATAATCTGTAGGTAGCCTCATTAAAAATTTCCTTGAACTGGTTCCTTTGACCAAAAAAACAATAGAAAGAAGGGTAGATTCACTAATCATTTGAGTTCTACCCAATATTGCATAATTATCTTGCATATCAGTATTTTGGCCTTTCCTGCTAAAGGTCTTTCCTTGGGTTTGCAAACAGGAGTTTGAGAAGAGTCCTGGTACTGACTGAGCTTTCTTGGTAATGTCACAAAATTTCCAACCACAAAGTCAATCTCCGTTTGAGTCAGAGCAATTAGAAGAAGACTAATGACTGTGGACAAAAGTACTGAAATATTTTATTGAGGAAGCAATAGGCAATTTGAATGGGAAAATGTCTTTTTACAATGGTGAGGCATGTCCAAAATATATTGTTAAAAAGAGGAGAAAATATGATTATGAAAGACCCCCTCTCACAGACTGTAGGGAATGACATTCAAGTGCCCTTCTATAACATTTGTTTTCCACAATCTTTCCATAACTCAAAGTTTAAACCTCGATTTCCAGATGATCTGGCATTGCCCACATTCCAGTGCCTGGTTTAGCGTGTCAGGGAAACAAGTTTATTTCAGCCAGTCTAGAATACTATTTATCAAAGACAAAAGTAAATTCGCAAGCACATGTGATCTTGGGCTCAGTGTAAAAGCATACTGTGGAGTTAAGTAGAAAAGTCATTTTTACAAAGCTGAGTGTTGGCTAAAAGAGGGTACCCTATTTAGAAGTCAAAATAGCTAGAGCCTCTAAATGTTCAAATGGTTCTTTTCACTTGAGAATACATTGATGTTGGTAGCTTTTTATTTTCTGAGCATTGGCGGCCAGTGATGAAGAGTTCCTTGTATCAAGATAATGCTCTTTTCATGGAATCCAGGATAATGAGAGCCCATACTTAAAAAAGAGGCTCACAATGCAAATTATTTGGATTGATAATACTGTGTAGATCAACAAACACAAATTATAGATATGAAAATTTCTAAACATTTACTGGTGTCTAAGTAAAACTTAGGGTTGGAAGTTTTTAGCAATGTGACAAAATGCAATAACCTTTATCAGGACTATAGAATCTGGTTGACACCTCCATCAGCTAGACCACTTATGGTCAGAAAGATTCTGCTTCTCGAAGACAGCTCTAGTGGTGGTGTTTGGGTGTATCAAGGGTGGAGGGATTGAACAAAAAATAAAAAAAGAGAGAGAAATTATGGGCATGGACAACAGTGTGGTGATTGCCAGGGGAAGGGGATACAGGGGTGGGTGAAGTGGAAGCAGGTAAAGAAAGGATAAATGGTGATGGAAAAAATTAAATTAAATTAAAAAGAAAGAAATCTTCTGCTTCTCATTAGAGGATTTAATTTGATGTCCTTTAAGACGCTAGAATCTTCTCACTTGGTTATCACAGAGGTAGGGTGCAAACCCATCAGGGCACACTCTCAATCAAACCAACCAACCAGATTTAAAGGATGTGGGAGAGGCCTCTAGATATGCAACCCCCACATCAAGGCCACTGAAACACCTCTAGCTAGGAGTAGGTCATATAAGTGCCAATATAGAATATGATTTTGAGGGTGGTAGACTTGTATCACTGAAAATGACTCATGTATTTGCACCCATACGTATTTCAGTACTCATGGAGGTGTACCTGTTTAGACAGTCCTGAACTTCACGCCACTCATGCTTTATGGCTCCAACTTAAGGGTCTTTGAAGAAATTACTATCTCCACTAGAAAAAAATAAAAGCTCTTTGAGGGCAGTAGCCACGTCATAAAACTCTTTACCCTGTGCCGATTGCAGAGAAATAGGAGAAAACCCACAATCTCCCAGTGATGCAATACTATTAAAAAGAAGCATTCTATTATGTTGCTTTTTAAAATGTGGTTATTAAAATGTGGAGCAACATAGAAAAATGCTTGTTAGAGAAGGCTAAGTGAAGATATATATGTGAGGGGATGGAAGTGTTAACTAGATGGGGGAATCCTTTCACAAGGTAGTGGAACCTCAGTTCTCGAACTTAATGCGTTCTGGAATGCTGTTTGAGAAGCAATTTGTTAAAAAACCGAATCATTTTTCCCCAGTAGACATAGTGTAAATTGAATTAATCTGTTCCAGTCCCCCAAATTATTCTGTTTTAACCTTTCGTATATATAGTATATGTCTAATGCACTGATTAATGTATAAATAAATATTTCTTTTCTTAAATTTATTGAGCCACCCCTACTAGCTTTAAACAAATCACTTTCAACAATCTTTACAGGGGTGTCTTTCCGGTCAGATGCAGCATCTTTGCTTGTTCATATATCACTACCTCTGAAATGTCTGTCACTGCTAACTGCTTTTCCTTTATCCAAATCAACAACAGTTTTTCTACCTCTTCAATTGTCTGTGATCCTTGTTTCTTTCACATCCTTAGCAACATTAGCACTCTTGACGGCCTCTTTATGCTTTAAAATTGTGTTAATTAAGATTTCACCAGTAACACAAGCATTCTCTCCTTTGTTTGTTGCCTGAGAGAAGTTTTTTGTCATGCTGAGGTGTCATCATGAAATGGTTGTCAGGTTAAAAACCAAAGTTTGTTTAGACAACCAAGACATTTTTTCTGTGAACAATTTTGTCAAGAACGGAATTGTTTGAGATGTTCAAGAAATGAGGTTTGACTGCATATGTACGCAGCACAATGTACACTTTAAATATCTTACTATTTTATTTGTCAACTATACCTCAATAAAGCTGAAAAAGGCAAGTAAAAAAGCAGGTTACAAACATATAGATTCTATAATTACAGCTAAGAAAAACTTTAAAGAAAAGACTAGAAGGAAATATAACAACAACAGTTATGCTAGAAAGTTAGGTTAATGAGTATTTTTATTCCTTTTATATTTCTTTCTTTCTTGGCAATATCATTACATAATACTTTTTTCAGAATTTAATTTAAAAGAGGATTTATGTCAAGTTATTATAAAGTTAAGTTCCTAGGTTGAAAGCATGAGTTGATTTTTTCCCTTATGGAACCCAATCTTCTAGAAACAGAGAATCTCAATGGGTGAGCAATTCTTTGTTCTAAAAAAGGTTGCCTAGGAGAGGAGTTCAGTTGGGCTTTTGGCTCTGAATGAGTAGGCCTGGAGAAACTCTGAGTCACCTCAGGACAAGAGCCATCAAATTCATTTCCGTCTGTTCCTCTAAACTGAGACCATGGTGCATCCCATTCTTATGTGTGCCTACCAGGATAGTTTCATAAAACTGAGCCTCAAGGAAGAAGATAAGTAACAGCTGGAAGGCCCTGATTTGAGCTTCATGTGTATGGGCCTGAAGTAGGGAAAAGGGAAAGGGAGCAAGCTGGCTAGGATTTGCCACTTAGAGTTTTCCCTGGTCGCCACAGATCATCAACTAAATCACCAGGCTCACCAAAATATTTTTGTGGGGGCTGCTTACTAAAATGACCAAAAAAATCTTATAAATAGATATTGGAATTAATCCAGCAATTGTTTATTAGAAAATGGGGAGTGAAGGGCACCAAAGAAACTTAATACTTAGTGTTTGTTGAGGAGACAAGAATCAGTTAAGTACCATGCCTGGTGCTACATAATTAAGTGCCACATGAATGAAAAGAGAACTCCACGGCTACCAGAACAACATCCAAATTTCTCTGCCACTCTCTGGGCTCTGGAGCTGTTTTCATTTGTTTATTAGGTTTGGTATTTGATAGTTATGGAATGTGCCTCTGAGAGCCAGTGATAACATCATTTTATTTATAAAATCAGTTCCTAATAGGAACAAATTTGGAAATAATTTAAATGGGAAAATGTTCACCCCACACACAATGTTCAGGGGAAAAGTGGGTGATATACTAAGTATGAATCCAGTGATGCATAATGTATGCACATATATTTCTTTATTAACAGAGAGAGCATGCAAGCCAGTAAGCCTAGAAGGAAATACTCCAAAAATGTTATCAGTGGTTATCTTTGAGTTGTGGGTGCTTTTTGTTTCCTTCTTTATATTTTTCTGCATTTTAAAGTTTCCCACAATGAACACTTATCACTCTTCTCATCAGAAAACCAGAGCTCCATCAGGCACTGGTGGGTGAAGTATTCTAAAATGTAGAGCTCTCCGTGAAAATAATAAAACAGGTTTAAGAACAATTTAAAAGAAAACCTTAGATAATAGAAAACAAGTTCTTAATAGAAATTAAGCCTCTGTGATGTAAACTTATTTCCACTGACATCCAGGGGGGCAGTCATACCTCCCCATACACCTGCCTTAATATCTCAGTATCATGATATGTCTCCCAGGGTCTGAGCAAGCAGGAACTGAATAACTACTGTGTGCCCAGCATTGCCCTGGGTGTAATAAGGCTGTACAGTCCTCTCTTCTTTGTTGTGAGTGAGCTCAACACCCATTAGTTACAGGAGAAATTTGGATTTTTATCTGGCCATGTTCCCTCCAGCATCTCCTACTGTAGCAAGAGCCATCATAGGACAGAGGTTAAAAGCACAAACAGGAGTCAAACAGATTTATATTTTCATCTGTTTTGTGCTTCTTATTAGCTTGGCCAAGTTACTTGACCCTTCCCAGATTCAAGTCTACCTCACAAGCTGCTGCTGGGAGCTTCCGATGAAATAAAGTATATCAAATCTTTAACATGAACTAGGCATATAATAAGTCCCATCCTGTTTACTTCCCAGTCTCACCCAAAGTTCTGAATTATTGCAATAGTTTACCATGTGTCAAACAGGAAAGAATTGCAAAAATATATTTATACAAGGCATTGAGTGGATAAAGGGAATGGCAATGTGGAATGCAGTAAAAATATTTGATGCCATTTCTTAGCAATACACAAGAAGCACAGATTTGTCTATGTATTAAGAAAGGGCCAAATTGTGTGGTAGACAATCAAGTTGCCATAGAAATTTAGATAAAAGAGAACGCTATGGGCCTCCCTGGAGAAAACACAGCTGGGGTAAGTCGTGAAGGGGGTGTGAAGGGAGAGAAAGGTATTGCAAGTGAGGTGAATGAAAAGGAGAGCTTAATGGAGGCAGTAAAGATGTTGGGCTCTTGGCCTAAATTAGTACCTTGCTTACAGCAGTAGTTTCTGGGTAGAATGTAAGAACATCAAAGTCCCTCAGGGAAGATTTTATGGTCCGAACCCCTCAGTTTCCATCTATAAGAAACTGAGACCCAAAAAAAGAAGGTCACATGGTCACACAGCTGGTCAGAAACAGCCAGAAATAGAACCTTGGTCTTCTGACCCCCAGCGCCCAATGATGTGGCACAAGACTGGGAGAGCCTAAGGACAGGGATCCTTCCTTAGTCGAAACTAGATAGGAGTGACAAGTTTGGAGCATGACTACTAAAAAAATGTTTTGAATTAATGGTGGTAATGGTTGCACAATTCTATGAATATACTAAAAACCATTGAACTATACACTTTAATGGATGAATTGTGTTGTATGGGTATTATATCTCGAGAAAGGTATTATAGAAAAACTGAAGCTGAATCCCTAAGGCCAATCCTGAGTCCTGGCCCAGAACATAGGCTCAATTGCTGGGAGAGAAATGGGGCAGGTGAATGGCAGGACAATAGAGTGATATACAGTTCAGACCATTCAGCAACTACAAAACTTCATACACACCAAACAAAAAAGCCTGGGTGCTTTTGAAGTGAGGTCTCAAATTTATTCTCTGAAGTTCTTAAGTTTGGCCTTAGATGCAATTTCTCCCCCTCCTTTTCTCTCACTCAGGATGCCCTTGATCTCTTCATAAACAGTTGAGATCAGATGGTTCTCCTTTGTTAGGAGTGCCAGGTGTTAGGTTCCGAGTGTTGGCAAGGAGCTAGGTGGGTGTGTAGAGACCCTGTGGTTTGAGAACTGTTCGGACCAGCAGAGGCCCCAGACAGCTTCTCCATCACCTCTGGTAGTCAAGTAGGGGTTCAGGCTTGATGCTCACCTGGGTTATATTCTTTACAATTTTCCAGAACCTTTTGTGAAGTTGTTAGAGCTCCCTCAGCTTCTTAAACATAGTGGTGAAGCATTTTGCTAATCAAAATATGAAGTTATTTTTCCTTAGTTCTTTTTCATTTTTCATTCATTCATCTGTTCATTCATTCCACAAAATAGAAGTGGCCCCTGCCCATGTGAACTTTCTGATCAAGTGGGAGAGAGATTAATCAACTAATCACTGTAGACAGAATTCTAAGATGGTCTCCAAGATTCCTACATCCTGGTGTTCATGCCTTATATAATCCCCTCCCCTGGCATGTGGGCAGAACTGTGATTATAATGGAATCTCATCCCCATGATTAGGTTATATTATACTGTAAAGGTGAAGGGATTTTGCAGATTGAAATAAGGTCTCAACTCAGTTGGCTTTGAGTTATTCAAAAGGGAGATGATCCAAGTGGACCTGAATTAGTCAGTCAGTGAAAGAAATTGTTAAGATGACAGTTGGGACAAATGCTACAGAAGGGAAATGCATACTGCTATGAAGGACTACAACAGGGATATTTGAAATAATAATAGCTAACACTCAACATTTTTCCACATGCTGTTCCTGGTGCCTTGTTTAGATCTTACACTATCCCAGCGATTCTCAACCTGTGGGTCGCGACCACTTTGGCGGTCGAACGACCCTTTCACAGGGGTCGCCTAAGACCATCCTGCATATCAGATATTTACATTATGATTCATAACAGTAGCAACATTACAGTTATGAAGTAGCAACAAAAATAATTTTATGGTTGGGTCACAACATGAGGAACTGTATTTAAAGGGCCAGAAGGTTGAGAACCACTGCACTAGCCCTATGAGCAGACACTATTGTTGTCCACATTTTGTGGGTGATAAGATGAAGGCACAGTGAGTTTAGTGACTTGTCTAATATTGTGTGCTTAAACAATTGTGGACTTAGTTATAGATATAGAGAACAAATTAATGGTCACCAGATGGGAGGGGGGTTCTGGTAATGGGTAAAGATGGTGAAAGGGATTAAGAAGTACAAATTGATAGTTATAAAAATTGTCACAGTGAATGAAGTATGGCATAAGGAATATAGTGAATAATATTGTAGTAACTATGAATGGTTTCAGGTAGGTACTAAATTTACCAGAGTGATCACTTCGTAAGTTATATAAATGTCTAATCACTATGTTGTACACGTAATATAATATTGCATGTCAACTGTAATTTAAAAATAACTTTTTAAAAAGAATGGTGGAGTTGGAATTTAAAGCTAGGCTATGTGGTTCTAAATCTGAGTGTTAGGCCAAGGTGATTAGCCCAGGAAAAACCTTCCTTTGGGAGGTGTCTGGTGCTTGATGGGAAACAAGAAGGTTGAACTAAGCCTTTCTTGCATCTTTTTTTCCATTTTGGTTTCTATGGTACTGCCTAGTCCTGAATCTCAATTTTTTTTTTTTACCACTTCTCTCTCTCTCTCTCTCTCTCTCTCTCTCTCTCTCTCTCTCTCTCTCTCTCTCTCAGAATAGACTGATGGTTGCCAGATAGAAGAAAGCCTGGAGGACTAGGTGAAAAAGATGAAGGGATTGAGAAGTATAGGAAGTACAGCTGTACAGATTAGTAATTATAAGAGTCCTCCTATCTAATAAAAGACAAAAAGGGTAATTAACCGTACCTCCGCTATGCTTCCCATCAGCTAGTCGGGGTAATATGAAAATTAACTGCCAAGAAAGATGGCAGTTAATTTGCATATGTAGGCACCAAGCCATGGACTGAGGCATTTGGCCTGGGCAGGGGCGGAGCCAGCCAGCAATCCTTGATGGTGGCGGCGGGGAGCTGGGGGTCTCCTGCCCAGGCCTAATGCCTTGGCCAGAGGTGTTATGCATGGGCAGGGGTGGAGCAGGAGATCGCGGAGAGCTGGGTGTCCCCTGCCCAGGCCTAATGCCTCGGCCAGAGGTGTTAGGTCTGGGCAGGGGCGGTGCCAGCAATCACGGGTAGCAGGGGCAGAGCCAGCCATGGTGGGAGCTGGGGGTCCCTTGCCCAGGGCTAATGACTTGGCCAGAGGCGTTAGGCCTGGGCAGGGGCCAAGCCAGCAATTGGTGTGAAATACAGAGGAAACACCTTTTCTGACTGCTGGTTGGCTTAGCTCCCTGTATGCCACTGGTAATATTCTTAGTAACTTGGGTAATAAGAGTCCAAATAGGTGATCTAGGGTTTTTTACCACACTCCTGGAGAAAAAAAGGAAGGTCTGCTGCTGGAGGGCTAAGAAATGTCATATCCTGTCCTAGCCAGTTTGGCTCAGTGGATAATGCCTTGGCCTGCTCACCACAGGGTCTGGGTTCAATTCTGACCAAGGGCATGTACCTAGGTTGCAGGCTCCTCCCTGGCCTGGGCCCGGGTCAGGGCTCATGCAGGAGGCAACCAATCAAAGTGTTCCTCTCACTTTGATGTTTCTCTCTGTCTTTCCCTTTCTCTTCCACATTCTCTAAAAATCAATGGAAACATATCCTCAGGATAAAAAAAGAAAGAAAGAAATGTCATATCCTATGAAAGACACATCTTGAAAATGCCTAAAGAAAGTTGTCATTTTTTCATGGTAAAGGGACTGGAGTCTGTGTTGATGAAAACACCTTGGTGGCTGTGGTGACTGGCAGTGGCTGCAACAGTAGGGTGATGGGGCTGGTGCCTTCCCCTGATCAGCCCGGTCGCCTCCCACAAAGGGAGGCCAGACTGTGGCTTAGTCCCGCTCCCCAAGGGGAGCAGAGAGCAAGGAGTAGGACATCCCCTGAGGGCTCCCAGTATGTGATAGGGGGCAAGTTGGGCTGAGGGCCCCCCCCCCCCAGTGCACAAATTTTTGTGCACCAGGCCTATAGTAAGGTTATAAAGTACAGCATAGAAAATAAAGTCAATAATCCTATCTATTAATAGACAAAGATTGAAATTGACCATACCTTCGCTACGCCTCCCATTGGCTAATCGAGATATGCAAATTAACCATCAACAAAGATGACGGCTAATTTCCATACTGCAGGCAGATCCCGCTGCGCCGCCCCAGCACAAGATCCTGGCCTGCCGTGTGCGGGGAGGGTCAGGGGGGGCGGGTGGGGCAGGCGGCAGCGTGATCCGAGCTGCCACCCGCCTCAGCACAGGAGGGCCTGCTGTGTCTTGGGTGGGGTGGGCGGGGCTGGCAGGGTGAGCAGCAGCATGATCCGTGAGAGGGCACAGGTTGGGCTGAGGGACCCCTCTCCCCTGCCAGTGCACAAATTTTTGTACATGGGCCTTCTAGTATTAAAATAATTGTATATGGTACAAGGGGGAACACTTAGTAAGTTATATGATTGTCTAACCACTATGCTATATATGTGAAACTAATCAAAATAATAAAGGTGTAATATGCTAATTAGACCAGACAGTCGAATGACCTTCCGAACAACCTTCCGGACGAAGCTGGGGCTGCGAGGGCTGAGCCCCTTGCATGAATTTTGCGCATTGGGCCTCTAGTATAAAATAATATTAAATGTAAACTATAATTGAAAAAAATTTAAATAAAAAATTGTAAAATATTTTTTAAAAGTTGATTTCAAAAACAAATGACTATATATATATATATATATATATATATACATATTTACACATATACATATATATAACAATTTGTGTAGAGGTAGTAAAAATATTTGTAACTTTGAGTGAAATGACTACTGCACCATTTTGAAATTCAAGCTAACCCATGAAGTCACATGTGGAAACCGCTAAAGGTTATTCTAACATATAACTAAAGCTAGGAACTATTGGGTTAATACAACCAATGAAGCCAATAGGTAAATCTTCCTTTATGAGGGTCTAGAAATTAGCATGAAGGGAATGATCAGGAAGAGTGTTAATGAATAAACACAAGCTAAACATCAGTAGAAAGACTCTACATCCACTGGTACAAATGAAAAAACAAAACAAAACAGGAAGACAGAAACATGATAATACAATATGTCACTTCCCTTTGTGTGTTCCATACAGTGTTTATGTGTTATACAGGTGAGTAAATAAGGCAGGAATCGGGTATTGTGTGATAGCACTTTACATATATATTACTGAATTCTCATGACACGGAGAAGTATTTCTTATTATCCCTATTTAAAATATTAGAAAACTGAGACACAAAGAGTATGTGACATACCCAAGGTTATAGAGATAGTAAGACTGAAATACAAATTTATCTTACAAATGAAGAATGCCACTAATTTTCTTCTTCTAAAAGCATTATCAGAAATTAATGTTGAAATTTTTTGCCATTTAAAACAATATTGTTCTTTCTTCGTTCTGTTACTACTGTGAGTTTTATTTTCTAATATTAAACCATTCTTACATTACTTGAATGGCACTGGTTATACATTAGAATAACTTTTAGCGGTTTCCACATGTGACTCTAGATTCCTTTTACTAATATATTACTTAGCATAGTTTCAATAAATCTTTATGTCTGAGACTGATAGGCAGTTTACTTTTTCATGCACTTTGTCAGGTTTTTAGATTTTATTTATATTATCATGAGAACACCTAACTAACATGAGATTTACTATCTCAACAAAATTTAAAGTGTATGATACTATTGTGAGTATAGGTACAATTTTGTACAACAGATCTCCAAAGCTTGTTTATTATGCTTAACTGAAACTTTATGACCATTGATTAGTAACTCCACATTTTCCCCTCCCCCAGTTCCTGGAAAATAATTCCACTCTTTGGTTCTATGAATTTGACTGTTTTAGATGCCTTATATAAGTGGAATCATGCAGCATTTGTCTGCCTTTCTGTGACTGGCTTATTTCACTTAGCATAATTTCCTCAAGGTTCATCCTTGTTCCATATTGCAGAACTTCCTTTTTAAAGCTGCATAGTGTTCCATTGTATATATACAGCACATTTTCTTTATCCAACCATCTGTCAATAGACATTTAAGTTGTTTCCACATCTTGGCTATTGCTGCAATGAACATAAAAGTACTATCTTTTTGAGATTCTGATTTCAATTCTCCTGGATGAATAAATACCCAGATGTGGGATTGCTGGATCATATATTAGTTCTATTTTTTATTTTGGTGGGAACTTCCATATTCTTTTCCATAGTGGCTACACCGTTTTTGCATTCTTATCTACATGTGTGAGAGTTTCAGTTCCTCCACATCCTCATCAACACTGGTTGCCTTCTGGTTTTTTGGTACTAGAAACCATGACAGATGTGAAGTGATATATCATTGTGGTTTTGATTTGCATTTTTCTGAAGATTGAACATTTTTATATATCTACCAGCCATTTGTATGTCTTTTTTGGAGCATTGTCTATTTAATCCTAAGTCCATTTTTAATTGGGTAGTTGGGTGGGTTTTTCCTTTTTTTTGTTAGGGTTTTTTTTTTTTTTTTTTTTTTACTATTGAATTGTAGAAGTTCCTTATGTGTTTTGGAGACAAGCTCCTTATCAGATTTATGGTTTGCAAATATTTTATTCCATTCTATAGGATGCTTTTTTATTCTGCTTAGTGTTTCCTTTGCTGTACAGAAGCTTTTTAATTTGATATAGTCCTACTTGTTTATTGTTGTTTTTTCAAAAATATATGTTTATTGATTTCAGAGAGGAAGGGAGAGAGAGAGAGAGATAGAAACATCAATGATGAGAGAATCATTAATCGGCTGCTTCCTGCACGCCCCTTACTAGGGATCAAATCCACAACCAGGGCATATGCCCTTGACCAGAATCGAATCTGGGACCCTTCAGTCCGCAGGTCGACGCTCTATCCACTGAGCAAAACCAGCTAGGGCTTGTTGTTTTTGTTGACTCTGCTTTTGGTGTCATATCCATGAAATCATTACCAAGATTTCATGAAGTGTTCCCCCTATATGTTCTTCTAGGTTTATAGTTTCAGATTTTATATTTAAGTCTCAAATCCATTTTGAGTTGATTTTTGTAAATGGAGTAATATAAGGATTCAATTTCATTATTTTTAATATGGATATCCAGTTTTCCCAGCATCATTTGTTGAAGAGACTATCCTTTCCCTGCTGTGTATTCTTGGCATCCTTGTCAAGAATCAGTTGGCAGTATATATGTGGATTTATTTCTGAGCTCGCCATTCAGTTTCATTGATCTGTATGTCTGTACTTATGCAGTACCATTCTGTTTTGATTACTGTAGCTTTGTGATATATTTTGAAATCAGGAAGTGTGAGATCTCCAGCTTTGTTCTTCTTTTTTTTTTTTTATTAAATCTTTGTTGTTCAGATTATTACAGCTGTTCCTCTTTTTCCCCCCCATATCTCCCCTCCACCTGGTTCCCACCCCACCCTCTGCCCTTACCCCCCACCCCCGCCACTGTCCTCATCCATAGGTGTACGATTTTTGTCCAGTCTCTTCCCGCACCCCCCACACCCCTTCCCCCCATGAGAATAGTCAGTCCATTCCCTTTCTATGCCCCTGATTCTATTATATTCACCAGTTTATTCTGTTCATCAGATTATTTATTTACTTGATTTTTAGATTCACTTGTTGATAGATGTGTATTTGTTGTTCATAATTTGTATCATTACCTTTTTCTTCTTCTTCCTCTTCTTTTTTTTTAATATATTTTATTGATTTTTTTACAGAGAGGAAGAGAGAGAGATAGAGAGTCAGAAACATCGATGAGAGAGAAACATCGACCAGCCGCCTCCTGCACATCCCCCACCGGGGATGTGCCCGCAACCCAGGCACATGCCCTTGACCGGAATTGAACCTGGGACCCCTCAGTCCGCAGCCGACGCTCTATCCACTGAGCCAAACCGGTTTCGGCTTCTTCCTCTTCTTAAAGGATGCCTTTCAGCATTTCACATAATACTGATTTGGTGGTGATGAACTCCTTTAGCTTTTTCTTATCTGTGAAGCTCTTTATCTGACCTTCAATTCTGAATGATAGCTTTGTTGGATAAAGTAATCTTGGTTGTAGGTTCTTGCTATTCATCACTTTGAATATTTCTTGCCACTCCCTTCTGGCCTGCATAGTTTCTGTTGAGAAATCAGCTGACAATCATATGGGTACTCCCTTGTAGGTAACTGAGTTTCTTTCTCTTGCTGCTTTTAAGATTCTCTCTTTGTCTTTTGCTCTTGGCATTTTAATTATGATGTGTCTTGGTGTGGTCCTCTTTGGATTCCTTTTGTTTGGGGTTCTCTGCACTTCCTGGACTTGTAAGTCTACTTCTTTCACTAGGTAGGGAAAGTTTTCTGTCATTATTTCTTCAAATAGGTTTTCAATATCTTTCTCTCTCTCTTCTTCTGGCACCCCCATAATTCGGATGTTGGTATGCTTGAAGTTGTCCCAGAGGCTCCTTACACTATCTTCATATTTTTGGATTCTTTTTTCTTTTTGTTTTTCCGGTTGGGTGTTTTTTGCTTCTTTGTATTTCAAATCTTTGACTTGATTCTTGCGATCCTCTAGTCTGCTATTGGAACTCTGTATAATATACTTTATTTCAGTCTGTGTATGCCTAATTTCTAGTTTGTCCTTTTTCATAACCTCGAGGGTCTCACTAGATTTATCGAGGGTCTCACTAAATTTATTGGCGGTTTCTAGAAAATTCTTGAAAAACCTTATAAGTGTGCTTTTGAACTCTATATCCTGTAGTTTGCTTTCCTCCATTTCTGTTATTTGTGACCTATTTCTTTGTCTCTGCATTTTGGCTGCTTCCCTGTGTTGATAGAGTGGCTTTGTGTGCTAGGTGTCCTATAGGGCCCAGTGGCTCAGCCTCTCCAATTACCTGAGGTGGACACTCTTGGTGCACCCCTTTGTGGGCTTTGTGCACAGTCTTGTTGTAGTTAAGCCTTGATTGTTGTAGGTATCACTGGGAGGAGTTGACCTCCAGGCCAATTGGCTGTGAGAATCAGCTGTGTCTACAGTGGGAGAACTTCTGTGCTGAAGACCCTTCTGGGGCAAGACTTGCTTCAGTGGGGCTTCGGTGCTCACTGAGTCTGCCCCCTGAGTGTGTCCCTTATGGATCTGAGGAGTTGTAATCTGGATGGTCCCACTCTGACCACTGGGTACACTGGCACGTGGATCTCTAAGGAGGTGCTAATTTAGCCTCTGCCTGAGGCTACCCAGCAGGAGTTATGGAGAGATCTTCAGATTCCTCTTCTTTGTTTGGGGTTTGGAGATGCCCAGATGAGGCCCAGCTGTGAAGCAATGCAAACTGCTGTGAGGCCTTGGGCCTTCTTTTGGAAGTTCTGGGTCTCTCTGACCTAGCTGCAGTTTGTTAGGTAATTTTCAGATTGCAAAGGGCCAGGCCTTTCATATGCAAAAGCCTCTGTACACAGCTTGGGTGAGGCGGGGTCTCAGGGAATGAACAGGGCAGAGCAAACAGCTATGGCTGATCCTCATTCCTACCCTAAGATGCCCTGCGTCTCAGTGTCCCAGTAAACGCTGCAAGCACCTCTGAGAGAAAGCCGCCCTCGAGTTCTGGCCAATGCCAGACAGTCCAGTTTCTACCTGTATGAGTGTGGGTCCCCAGAGTCTCTCCTGGAACTGGAGTTAAGAGCCGTAGGGAGCTTGAGACTCCCTCCCGATTGAAAAAGACAACCATGTCCTCAGTTGCCAGCCCTTTCCACGTGCGCCTCTGTACCTCTGCACTTTACTTCCGCACCTCCTCTGAGTCTCAGTGTGCTTTTCTCTTTCCTTCTAATTGTAGAATTTCCACTCAGCCAGCCTTCCTGTGGTTGTGGATGATGTCTGTTTTGTCTTTTAGTTGTATATTTGAAGTGGTTGTGTGAGGCAGCAATTTCCGGCGTTTACCTATGCCACCATCTTGATTTCTCCTTTGTTCTTCTTTCTTAAGATTGTTTTCACTATTCAGGCTCTTTTCTGGTTCCATGTGATATTTAGGATTTTTTTTATTTCTCTAAATAATTCCATTGGAATTTTGATAGGGATGCATTAAATCTGTAGGTCATTTTGGGTAGTATGGACATTTTAACATTATTAAGTCTTTTGATCCATGAACATGCAATGTCTTTGTGTTTTATTTAATTTTTCATCAGTTTGTTTTGTTTAATTTTTCATCAGTCCTGTTTTCAGTAAACAGGACTTTTACCTCCTTAGCTAAATTTATTCCCAAGTATTTAATTCTTTTTGGTGTTATTATAAATGGGATAGTTTTACTAATTTTTAGATAGTTTGATTTTAGTATATAAAAATACAACTGATTTTTGCATTTGATTTTGCATGTTGTCCTGCAACTTCACTGAATTTTTTTATTAGTTCTGACAATTTTTTTAAATGGACTCTTTAGAGTTTTCAATATATAAGATTATGTCATCTGCAAACAAGGACAATTTTACTTCTTTTTTTTTATTTGAATACCCTTATTTCTTTGTCTTCCCTAATTACTCTGGCTAGAACTTCCAGTTCTATGTTAAATAGAAGTGGCATAAGTGGCCATTCTTTCCTTGTTCCTGATCTTAGAGGAAAACCTTTCAGCTTTTCACTATTGAATATAACCAATTGGGAGTTAGCCCTATGATGGGCTACATGTGTAAAACTTTCAACAATAATTTTTTAAACGGTTCAAATTAAAAAAATTAAATATGGAACTGCCATTTGACCCAGTGATCCCACTTCTAGGAATATATTCTAAGAAACCTGAAACACCAATCAGAAAGAATGTATGCAACCCTATGTTCATAACAGCACAACTCACAGTAGCTAAGATCTGGAAACAGCCCAAGTTTCCATCCGTAGATAAGTGGATAAAAAATCTGTGGTACATTTAGCCCTAACCAGTTTGGCTCAGCGTATAGAGCATCGGCCTGCGGACTCAAGGGTCCTAAGTTCGATTCCAGTCAAGGGCATGTACCTTGGTTGCGGGCACATCCCCAGTGAGGAGTGTGCAGGAGGCAGCTGATCGATGTTTCTCTCTCATCAATGTTTCTAACTCTCTATCCCTCTCCCTTTCTCTCTGTAAAAAATCAATAAAATATATATTTTTTAAAAAATCTTTGGTACATTTAAACCATGAAATACTATGCAGCAGTAAAAAATGAGGATCTTCTACCCTTTGAGACAGCATGGAGGGACTTGGAGAATATTATGCTAAGTGAAATAAGCCACTCAGAGAAAGACAAGTATCACATGACCTCACTCATATGTGGAATCTAATGAACAAAATAAACTGTTGAACAAAATAGATCCAGAGACATAGAAGCATGGAACAGACTTTTGAATCTCAGAAGAGATCAACCAAAGACCTTGTATGCCTATATGCATAACCCATGGACACAGACAATAGGGTGGTGGAGGCCTGGGATGGGAGATGGGGATGGGCTATCAGGGGTCAATAGGAGAAAGGAGGGGGCATATCATATGTAATACTTCCAACAATAAAGATTTAAAATAATTTTTATAAAGTGAGAACTCTGTGTTATTTTTCACTGTTCTAGAACATTTTTTAAAGTATCAAAAGTATCTGTTCCTTGAAAATTTTAAAGAACTCATTCATGAAGCTGCCTGGGCTTAATGCTGTTTAGGAGAGCTAGCTACTTAAAAGTTTCCTAGTTTGTTCTATAGGGTATTTAACAAATCCAAGGAACCCCATAAGGAACAGAAGAGATTTAGTGTATGCTATCAAGCCATTTCTTTGCTCTTCCTGTTCACTTGCTTACTCATTAGTGATATCCTTCTTTTTACCTGGTAAACCGTCTGTTTTCTTCTTATCCAAATATGGATAGTTCTAAAATAACATTTACTATGAGAACTTTTTCCAGGGCACATCTAGGTACATGACATACTTAGATGCACTACTAATACAATGGGTGCATGATACAGATTCTTGACATTTGCAGGCAACTTTTGAATTAAAAATGTTCTGGACTCCTGAGATTGGCATTAATTTTTCTTCTCTGTTTTCTCTACTTCCTTTGTCCTATCTATTGAATCAGATCCCCTGTACTAGAGAAGGTAGTTTAAAAAAAGACAGAAAAACTAGGTGAGGGGTGGGGAGACAGAGTGGAAAACTATCCAAAACCTTTATTGGGAATTAGATTTTCCCTGCCTCCCTCACTCCAACTCAAAGAGATCTATAGTTCTTCCAGGCCATGGTTTGAGCAGCCATTCTAGAATGTTCCACAATGCAACCGTTAATTTCCTGCAGAGGTCATGAAACATAGATTTTTGGCTTTTCAGTCTTGCTCAAAGATAGTCTTTATTTCAGTGAAATACCAGTTCAGAAACTACTTTGAAAAATGTCATATGCTGTCCCCAGCCTTGGTTTAGGAATAACTTGTGCAAAGCCACAGTTGCTCTTCTCAAAACTACTGTGGTTTTCGCACATCACTGCTACCTTGAGCACAGTCTTTCTTCTCTCTTACAGAAGTAAGAGAAAGTATTAGCACTAACTCGGCTCTGTTCACATTTCCAGTTCCAGGGGAACTAACTCTGAAAATGCAGTAATTTTCATTGTTCACTAAATTTGTAAAAGATACTCCCCAAACTTACCTCACCGAAAGAAAATTCTTATGTGTCCTAAGCTATAAATTAACATTTTGCTTCCAGATGAGAGTAGATTTTGTGATAGTTCTTTGTTAAGAAGCATGAATATGAGCATTGATAATTGACAAATGCATTAATTCCTAGATTCAGTCACATGAGTGATTGGCATTTTGTACCTAGTGTCTACTAATGCTGTGAAACCTAGGATGCTAGGGGCAGAATTATACAATGTTGGAAAAGAAGAAAAACACTCTCGCAACTCCCCTTCCATACAATTCAAAGGTCTGGAATACTTCCTTTCACAGAATACATGTGGCTCTGCCTGGACACAAACATGCGTGATTTCTTGAAATCTTTTGGTATTAAAACTCCACCCCTCTCCTTGTCTAGAAAATTGGCCAGGAATGTCCAGAAATTAAGACAGTGGTATGAACTTTCCTTTTTACTTGGTAAACCTTCTCTTTTCTTCTTATCCAAATATGGATAGTTCTAAAATAACATTTACTGCGAGAAGTTTTTCCAGGAAGCAACTTCCTTACCTACAATTTATTGGTCCATAATCTTCTTTGTCTACCCATGTTTGATCTCACTGACATATCTAGACTTTGAGTAGTTCAGTGGCTGCTCCTTGGGGGGCAGTGGCTCCTTGGGCTGTGGTTGCTCCTCGGGCGGTTGCGGTAGCAGCTGCTCCTCAGTTGGCAACTGCTTCTCTGGTGGGTGCTGTTCACAGCTGTGGTGGCTCTTCTGGCTGGTGAGGGGAGGCTTCACGTACAGCTGCTGTTCCTCAGACAGAGGGTGTGGTGATCAGGACGTTGCTGTTGCTTGGATCTGCTTTCCAGGGGAGCTCTGCCCTTCCCGGCTGCAAACCGTCTCACCAGCTGAGTAATTTCGCCAATTCGGGGTGGGTGTTATTAGTTTCAGCTGCTTACTCCATTTGCTCCAGGACAAGACCTGGGACGCGTCTGCCTATATTGCCGCCATTTTGTCAACCTCCCATAATCTTCTTTAAGCTTCCATTTCCTCTCCTGCTTGTGTGGAAAATGTCAAGGAAGGAGAGAATTGTGAAATCCTACAGTGTCCCCAGAACTCTGCTCCCTGATCCCAGTGCTCAGAGGCTCCTGGCACTGTCTGCCCTTCTCCAACTGCTCAGTTGACTTCCTGGATTTCCAGCACTAAGAGTAGTCATGTGCTTACCCTCCCAGGCAGAGAATGGAGCATCTTTAAAGTTTCTTAGGAACATGTACTTGAAAAGAACTGGGGTGGCAGCCTGTAGGAAATCTGCTTTCTTGGAACCCATTTCCTGCAAGGCCTCATGGGAAGGTGTCACCTGAGTTGAGCATGTGGGATATCCTCACTTGTGAGATCTAGAGGTTGGGCTAGGGTGACAGGCAGGGGTGGCAATGTCTCTGCCTGTTCCACCCCACTTCTTTTTTTCTCATTTGTTTCAACAAGTCTTCCTTCTTGACTTACTTTTGGATATTTTCTGTATTTCTCTTGTTCCATTCCTAAACCGAGACCCTTCTCCATCTAACTTGCTGCCATCTTCTCCATCTATCAATATTTCTTGGTGTGTCCTGTTCCTTTTCCCAGAACCAAATACATCATTCTGTGGTTGACAAGTACACCCATTGACATAACCTGCCCTCCTCTTGACCCTGGAATTTTTTTCTGGGTGTCATTATTTTTGGACAAGGAGCCCTTTTTATACTCACCTTTAACCATCCTGCATAGATGACTCCTTGTAGATGATGTGAGAAGCCAACCTAGAAATTAACTATCACTTGCTTAGGGGCAAGGTAACCAAAGAGCAGGCTGTGGAAGGACAGAGATTGAGAAGAGATCCCTTCAGTAGCCCTGCTACCTTTTAAAGAGTACAACAGCTTGTCTTAAAAATGTTCCTAGTAGCAGAAAATGTTTCAAAGGAGGAGCTTGCTTTGTCACATTCACGTGCTGGAGATATAAGTGCTTGGAGAACAAGACAAAAAAAAGTACTGTCTTCATGAATCTTACATTCTACAAACTGCTACTGAACTAGGTGTCAAGACCACGAGTGCTATTCATAGCCCCATGAATTATTAGCTATGAGACCTTGGACAAGTTCCTTACTAAACTTAGGTTTATTATCTATTAGAGGGGTGTGAGGTTGAATTGGTCAATGGATATTGAAGTATGTTCTTTGAAGAGTGTCAAACACAAAATATGAAAATATGTAATTCTATTATTGTCTACCCTCATCCTTGCTAGGGCTTTTAGGGAGTAGTTCCTAGCCTTGTGCCTACAAGAAACAAAGGTACCATGTGACTATTTCACTTGGAAGGATTTTGTAAGTGCATGAGAGTACTAATAATAGAGATAAATAGATGGATTACTATATGATGGGTAGATATAGATATATATTTTTACACAAGTCATATATATTCATTGTGGGAAACTTAGAAAATACAGAGAAGTTAAAGCAAAAGGATAGAAATCTCCCAGAATTTATCACCCAGAAACAAGACTTGAAGTATAAGACATTTCTCTATGAATGTATAGATCAGTATAGAACATAGTCAAAGGGACCATATTGTCCCTTTGAACATAGGGACCATCTGCTTCTGTCTTCACATTGCCATTTTCCCTTGGTGTGTGTCTGTGTCTAAATTTTCCTCTTCTTGTAAGGACCTCAGTCATTGTATGAGGGCCCACCCTTATTCAGTGTGGCCTTATCTCAATTTAACTAATATCTGCAAATAAGGTCACATTAAGGGTTCAAGGTGAATAAGAGTTCTGGGGGAACACTATTCAACTCATTATAATTGTCAATCTGATTGCTTATTTGAATTTGCTTCAGATATGGTTGGTTCCCCCACATCAGGAGAGAGGCATCCAGGCATCAGTGACCCTGTATGATAGGAGGCATCAGGGCTTCCTGCTTTTTCTAGTTAAAAAAATCTTGGTGTCAAAATCTCCAATTGGATTAGAAGTAAATGTGCTTCAGTGGAATCTGTTCTAAGTGCACACTTAGAAAGATGGCCCTGTTCACTGTGGGACATTGTGAAGGAGAAAAGTTCTCAACTCTATTTTCAGGTGGACACCTGTGCCACAACAGCTCTTGAAGTGTATCCTAATCATTTTCAACTATTAACCTAATAGAAAAAACTAACATGATTACAGAGAATGGAAGGGAACATACAACTAATTTTTAACTACCACTTATAGGCACTTTGGGGACACTCTCAACTTATTTTGACAAGTGGAACTATGGGAACATGCTACTTTTGGCACGATATTTAAACAGTGTGTCACAGGGGTCCTTCTACATTAGTAAAAATACTTCTGTACCAAAATGTATTTAACTAGTAATCCTAAATCTTTTGATAGGCCTTCGCACTCCCACCCCACCCCAGTGGTCCCCAACATCTTACCCTTTAGTTGAATCTCTCTGCTTCCTTTTGCAACCCTCACTCTGCCAGAGGTGGGGAGGGGGCGAGGGGAGGGGAGTTTTCTGTAACTGGTGTTTCCTTAATCATATGCAGACATGGCTGGATGTTCTTCGCTAGGCTGCTGAGTCAGAAGCCTGGATGGGTCAGCTTCATTCTTAATGAACATGCTCAGGAAGGAAGTGCTAACAGAGATGGTTGCACTATGCCATCAGTGGGTGGGAGCTACTGCTGTCTAGAAAACCTAAGCCTTGTGAGAAGCAGCCTGGTTCCTGGGAAAGAGCATTGGCTAGAAGTCTGAAGGCCTGGGCTAGTTTCTGCTCTACCACTAACTTGCTGCATGACCCAGGCTAGTTTCTGCTCTGCCGCTAACTTGCTGCATGACCCTGGTAAGTCACCCCCTTTCTCTGAGCCTCTGTTTCTCTATGAAACCATGAGGCTGGCCCCAGGAGACACGCTAGGATAACTAGAGGTCTCCTGAGTCAGATCCCCAATAAGAAGACAGTGTCCTATGAAGATATGTAGATGAGTTAGGAACAGAAGTGCTCATTTCAGAAGTACACAAGGGTTTATCAGGAATGGACCACAAGAGGGATCAGACAAGGACTGCTGGAACTGAGGAGGGCAGCTTGGAGGACAGCAGTTAGAAGTTGGAGAGAGACAAAGAGAGAGGAGAGACCTGTGAAAAAATTAAGTCAAAAAGAAAGATTAGAGTAGGGGTGACATAAGGGGGCCCAGGAACAGGTTGTGTGAAAGGGTTTGGAGGCATAGGAGCTAAGAGCCAGCCTACCAGAGCTCTGGAGCTCGGGAGAAGATGCAGAAGGCAGGCTGAGACTGGAGTCAGGGAGGTAAAAAAAAAATGAGCCAGAACCACACAGACAAGTCTTATATGCTTAATAATATGCTGATTTCTGAAGGAAAATGGGTGCCAAAAATGTACCCACTTATAAAGCACTTGATCCCTGAGATCCTTTACCATGGAACAAAGAAAATGTTTTCACTGTTAAGCCTTGATATTCTGTGCTCCAATATCAATTAATGGACAATTTGAAGAACCTGGAGTGTTGTGCAGAGCCCAAGGCAAGGTTTTGGTCCTTATCATGCAGCTCAAGAGGAAAAAGAACCCCTGGTCTCCAACCTCTGGGTCCTTGCACATGCTATTCTCCATACCTGGAATAAATTGTTCCCTCACCCAGAACATTCCCTCAGGACTCTGACTTTTCCTCTTGCAGAAATCTTCCCTGACTCTCTCACGCCTTCACCTCACTCCTCCTGTATGCTCCCACAACCCGCTGCACTTGCTCTCTTGTGGTGCTTTCCCAGTGCACTGTGGTGAAATCCTAAAATAGCAGTCCTTTTTTTTAAGTTTGGTTCCCCATATCTATCAGAGAGCCTAGTGCTTGCTAAGTGCTGGGCAAATATTTGCTGATGTGATATTGACTACTTGATGTTAGGCACAGGGCCATCACCACTCCTGCTTGAAACATCAATGGGAAAACCTTTGAAAATTATACAGAAAGATGTTGGGGGGCTTGTCTTTTGGACAGACACACAGCAGTAGGTGTTAAAATCATATAAAGGGTGAAGCAGGACCCAAGAGCCCAGTTATGACTAGAAATTTCTTGTAAAATTTCTTTAGAAGCAAGCTGCTCCTGCTGTGTTTGGTGGAGGGAAGGAGGGCAGCAAGCAGGAAATGAGGGGACAGAATCCTGCCTTCAGAACACAACTCTGGAGTGGGGTTTTTTTCCCCTTAGAGCCAGAGAATGAGGAATCTCCCTAAAACACTAAGTCACTGGCTGCCTCACGAACAACCCTTTGTTACTTGCCTTCTTTCCAGGCTTTATCAGAAGGTTAGAGAGACTCAGATGAACATTTAACTTGTCAGCCATGGGACAGAGAGCCTTACATATTTTCTCACCTAATCCTCAGGACAACCCTATGAAGCAGGAGCTATTATCATCCTTCTTTAAGGACAAAGCAACCAATGCAGAAATAGGTTAAATAATTTGCTTAAGATCCCACAGTAAATAGAGTAGTCTGGAATGTTTGCTACCAAATTCTGGCTATTTCCACCCCTCCCCCCCCCCCACACACACAATCTGCCTCTCAGAAGGATTGTTACACTCAAAGACTATTCCTTAATCAGGTTAATGTCGTTATTATTTTCAAGCAATGAAAAATGATTATGTTCTATATTTATGGAAGATGTTAGCACCAAAGAGCACATATGGATGACAAATGAGCACATATAAAGATGTTTAACATCATTAGCCATTAGGGAAATGCAAAACAAAGCCTGTTAGAATAGCTAAGATAAATAACACTGGTGGTACTAAGTGCTATCAAGGATAAGGAGCAACTAGAACTCTAAGTCAAAACTAATCTTTGGTGATAGAAAGCAGAATGGTGGTTACTTTTATAAGAAGTAAAGGTGCTTGGAAGGAGAAAAGAAGGGGCTTCAGAGGTCTCTGATCTGGGTGATGATTACAATGTGTGTGTTTGCTTTATGAAAATTCATCAAGCTTATTATTTGTGCACTTTTTTGTACATAAAGGTTTACTTTAATAAAAAGTTTATTGAAAATAAATTACCACAAAAATAAAATATGCTCATTGTAAAAATAATGCAAATAGCCCAGAGAGTATACATCAAAAAGTAAAACTTGCCCCCCACCCCAGTTCTACTTTCAAGTGATAACTACTGTAACCTGTATTTCTTGTCTATCAAAACACATAAATATACACAGCATTTTTACTTGAACAAATGGAGAGTGGAATCATAGTGCCCCCAAATCAAAAACAAAGAGTGGGTATTTGCCAAGAAAATTTGCCTTGGAGACTTGGGATGGAGGTAAACAGCTAAATAGAGATTGAGGATTCTAGTCACACTATCAGAACTAATATTTTTAAAAAACACACAATCTTATTTAAAGATTGCCCCTCATTTCCTCTGCATGCTGGCCTGATTGCCCCTAACTGCCCCCCATGCTGGCCTGGTTGCTCCTAACTGTCCCCCCCCACCAGCATGGTCACTCCTTACTGCCCCCCTGCTGACCTGGTCACCCCAAACTGCCCCCCCTGCTGGCCTGGTTGCCCCCAACTGCAGCCCCCACTGGCCCAGTTGCCCCTAACTGCCCCCCCTGCCAGCCTGGTTGCCCCCCAACTGTCCACCTCTGCTGGCCTGGTCACTCCCAACTGCTCCCCCTGCTGGCCTAGTTGCCCCCAACTGCCCCCCCACCAACCTGGTCACCCCTCATGCCCCCCCCCCCCGCCAGCCTGGTCACCCCACACAGCCTGCTGTTCAGTCATTTGGTCGTCCCTCACTAACCCCCCTGCCGGCCTGGTTGTAGGCAGCCATCTTGTGAGGGCATGAGGGTTAATTTGCATATTACCTCTTTATTATATAGGATAGTCAAGATATGAAAACAACTAAGGTCTCTACCAATAGATGAATGGATAAAGAACATGTGATATATACATACAAAAAAAATGAAATCTTGCTATTTGAGACAACATGAATGGACCTAGAGCAACGGTTCTCAACCTGTGGGTCGCGACCCCTTTGGGGGTCGAACGACACTTTCACAGGGGTCACCTAAGACCATCGGAAAACACATATATAATTACATATTGTTTTTGTGATTAATCACTATGCTTTAATTATGTTCAATTTGTAACAATGAAAATACATCCTGCATATCAGATATTTACATTACGATTCATAACAGTAGCAAGCAATGAAAATAATTTTATGGTTGGGGGTCACCACAACATGAGGAACTGTATTAAAGGGTCACGGCATTAGAAAGGTTGAGAACCACTGACCTAGAGGGTATTATGATAAATGAAATGTCAGACAGAGAGACAAATGTGGTATGATTTCACTTTTTGTGGAATCTAAAAAAAAAAACCTAAACAAAAGCACAAACAAAGCAAAACAGAAATAAATTCATAGTAGAGAACAAATTGTTGGTTGCCAGAAAGGAAGGGGGTGGGTGATGGGTGGAAAAAGTCAAAAGGAATAAGAGGTATACACTTCCATTTATAAAAATAAATAAGCCACTAGGATGTGGTGTACAGCACAGGGAACACAGTCAACAATATAATATCTTTACATGGAGACAGTTACTAGACTTATCATGGTTATCACATTAGGTGTATAAATGTTGAATCACTATATCATACACCTAAAACTCATATAATATGGTATACCAAATATATTTTAATTAAAAGTTTATTTAAAAGCTAATACCTGAAACTAGGCTAACACTCCAAACCTTGACCACAGTCATCCATGCTGGAAATAATGATCTCCAATCCCCTCCTATTTTACTCCTCCTAAGTCTTTGAAGTGCCATAATAAATATAGCCAACTAGAAGATTGCTGCAGAATTAGAAAGGGGTGGAAGATTCCAGAGTAGAAAAGCCAAGGACAGTAGATGGACACTGAATTTTGGGATTTGTCAGTAGAGTGCTAGAAGTCGGGATATAAAGTTATGACAGGCATCTCTTCTTCTAAGGAGTCTTTCTGGGTAGGTACTCCTCTTTCCTGGCCCTATAGCATTCTGGGTTCACATCCACTGAGTCACCTTACACATTGTTTTATGGTTGTCTGCTCATGTATTGGTTAGCTTCTCTAAACTGGAAGCTTCTGTCAAAGTAGGAACTATCATTTTTATCTTTGTGTCCCCAGCATCCAGCTGAGCATCCATCTCACAGTAGGCACACAGTGAATGTTGATTTGAACAAGTGAACGGATTGAAAGAAATATTTCCTGAAATTGCTTCTTAACAATCTAGCCAACAAGTACAGCATCCTGGATGGAGGCATCAGAGATCACATCTCTGGCTTTGTGCTGCAGACCCACATGGAGAATCCCACATGGTGTAACCAAAACCCTCAAGGCCAGATAAAACTTTGCACTGGAAGCTTTGAAATGCAATGCCTAGCTCTGAAGAGGATGTATAACAAATGATTTACTATGCATTGATCCAACTAATGGAAAATAAAAAACAACTTTTAAAATATCTTCCTTTGAGTGTGATGTGTTTAGGTTAACATTTTGATTGGGCAATGTTAAAAAACTGTGATTTTTAGCTTCCAGATCCAATGGAAATGCCTGAAAAGAAACTTTAAAAATGAATAAGTATAGGGCTATTTGTTGAAGTGTTGTTTAATATCATATGAATGGAAACAATCTAAATGTTCATCAATACAAGACTAGATAAGTAAATTACATTATGCTTTTCATACAATGGAACACTATGCAGTTGTTAAAAAGAATAAAGAACTTTGCTGACATGGAAAAACTTCCAACATATATTGTTAAATGAAAAAACAAACATGTAGAACAGTGTATTGTATACTGCTATGTGTAAAAAAGGATAAAAGAGAATATTTATGTATTTTCTTGAATGCACATAAAAGCATCCCTGAGAGATACATAAAACTGACAACACTGGTTGACAATGGAGGACTGGGAGGAAGAGGTGGAATGAAGACTGTACATTGAACAATCTTTTGTACCGCTGACATTTTTAAAAAAATACATTTTATTGATTTTTTTTTTTACAGAGAGGAAGGGAGAGGGATAGAGAGTTAGAAACATTGATCAGATGTGCCTGCAACCAAGGTACATGCCCTTGACCAGAATTGAACCTGGGACCCTTCAGTCCGCAGGCAGTCACTCTATCCACTGAGCCAAACTGGTTAGGGCTGTACCACTTACATTTTAAACTATGTGAATGTATTACTTAGTCAAAAGTAAATGTAAAACTAATGAAACTACAACCACCATGGGAAACTAAAAAGGCGACATCAACGTGAAATAAATTTTGAGGAATATGGCAGAGCAAGAAAGCCAATAAATTTTGACCAACAGAGAAATCAGAGCAGAAAATATGGCAACTCAAGAAAACAGAGGTAAGAGTGGGTTTTCCCAAAGAGGCACCAATCTCAGGGTCAACAAATGCAAAGAGCAGAGGTAGGCTGAGAGGCAATCATTATGGTAACTCTTTTTACAGAGCTCTGGTGAAAAACCTGGGACAGATGGAGGCTTTTCTCACTCTCTCCCTTCCCCCATCGACCCTTTGTCAGCAGCAATATTTTACTTTTGCCCTCAGGCTAAAATTACTTGGAGAAGGCTCTAAGGAGGGTCCTGCAACTTCCACAACAGAAATGAAAAAGAAAACAAAAGGAAAACCAGCATCTGTCAAGAGTGGAAACCTCTACAGGGCTCCACCCTCAAAGGAAAGCCCTCCTTATTTTATCAGTTGTGGGGGTCCCTGGCCTTCCTGCCTCTCCACCCACATGACATAAAAGGAAGTCTGCCTGTTGACGGGCCCTACCCAATTAAACAGAATCCACAGTTAGCCCTCCCATTCCGGACAGAGGTGTGTGGGGGAAACAGATCAACACAATAACAGAGGAAACTCATGCCATCTACCCATAAAACCTAACATAATTTTTCATTCATAAAGGTCATCACACATTTGAGGGAAACTATCAACAAGAAAGGGAAGGACCGAAATAAACAAATGGGATTAACGCCAGAGGAAAGAGATAATTAAAGGAATAAAGGAAAACTTAAATATATTCTGATTTGTATCACTAGAGAGGCTAGCCAGTGCTATTCTACTAGGTTAGATTGTTTTACAACTTCCCTTTCTATCCTTTTAAAAGAAAAATTTGTTATTTGGCAAGGATTTATGAATTCCTTACAGTGTGTCAGGAAGCAAGGATTTTAAATTTTTTAAAATTGTCTCTTTCCTCTAGAAGCTAATGGTATGGAAATGTCCAGACAAGTCAATCATGATGTGATATTATGATACTATGATAGATTAAGCACAGAAGAGGACACCTTGTCAGCTGGGAGGGGATGTTTTACAGACAGGGTACCTTTTCAACATTAATGGATAAGAGAGGAGAGAGTCAGTGTGCTCATAAAAAAAAAGCTTGAACAAGCACAGTACATCTTGGGAAATAAGCCTCGCTTGATATGGTTGATTCCCAGAGCTGAGCATGAGTGAGTTGCATAGATAAAGACAGAAATGTGGGTAGTGGTCAGATCATGTGCTGTGCTAACGATGGAGATGCTGTCCTCTACAGAAGGGTTTTCCAGACATGTTCAGGGAAAAGAATTTTGCGAGGCCCTTTGTAGAACAAACAAAACACTGATCTATTTAACTCTTTATATGTACTGGAAATAATTTTCCTAGCAGAAACTATGACTGTGTTCTAGGTTATCAATATAAAATCACAACCACAAGCAGATTCATTAACATAAAAAACAAGCTGTTGAAGTATAATCCATTGTGTGTTTTTAGTTTTCCCTTGATACTAATTTGCTTTAGATCAATCACTAGCTACAAGAAATGCAGTAGTAGAAAAGGGTGACAGACATTTCAGATAATTTTGTGTAAGAAAAACTGAAAATTGAAACAATTTAATCCATTAATTTAATTCTTTCTGTGAGCTAAGAAAAAGATGGCCAATATTTTACTTTGGCTTCAGGCACTTTCATGTACTTTATAGATCTATGCATTTCTTTGTAACTAAGTTTAAAAATCATTTCTGGATGCATTAAGCAGCTGAAGATTTTTAAAGGGGGATCCAGAACCAGGACTAAGCCATTCCTTGCTGGGGCAGAGGCAGGTATTGGAGGTCTAATACAAAGGACATCTGATACAGAATCAGAAAATGAAATTTAGAAACTGGAAAGGTAGCCAATTGTTCCTAGGACCAGGCAAAAGAAGAATGGGGTGGGGGAGGCTTCAAGAATTGAAGTACAAGCAGGTGATTTTGGAGCTAATCCCATTCATATTAAACATGTCAGAGCACTCTGTCAATCTGCTTCCCTGGGTCTAGCGCAGAGTCTGAGGGCTCAAATTAGATTAGATGATTGGTTAATTATAAGAATTAGAATTAACATTCTGCTGGAAATGTGGAGGATGGATGGAGTTGGACAGAAAGGGAACAAGGAGATACATTAGGAGAATACAGTCCAGTAATCTAGCAGAGAGAGGATGTGGGCCTGGACTAGGATGTTGACAGGGGAAATGGAAAGAAGTGGTGGCAAACAAGAAGCTTTGGGGAGGAAGAACCACTGGGATTGGCAAGTAATTTGGGCAAGAGAGAGGGAGGAATTATAGATGACTACCAGGATTCTGACCTGAACAATTAAGTGGGTGTAGTAGTACCATTCACTCAGATAGGGAGACACTAGAGAAAGAACAGGTCTGGGTTGGAAGTGGAGTGGGGAGTTAAGTTTTGAGCATGCCAAATGTGAGGTGACTTTGAGATATCCAAGTAGAAATATTCAGAGGTAGACATACTTAAATATCTGAAGTTCAGAGCTACAGTTATAGATTTGGGATTTATCACAATGAAGGTGATATTGAGAACTATAAACATGGATGGGACTCACCCAAGGGAAATATGCAGAATGAGAAAAAGGAGAAGGGAGGAGAGGTGAGAACAGATGAATGAGGATAGGGAATACCTACATTTTAAAGGATACAAAGAAATAAAGGAATCCATGAAGAAGTTTTCTGAGAGGCAAAAGAGGCGAGTTTTCAGAAGGATGACAACAGAATAATAGGTCAACAGACTAATAGAAAGGTCACTAAAAATAAACTCTAGAAAGAATTTGGCCAAAATTATTGAACTAATAATGGTGGGAGCAATTCCAGGGGAAGATTGTGGGCAGAAGTCAGACTGCAGGAGGTGGGAGATCAGGAAGTGGAGGCAGGGAGGTTGGACAACCTTTTTTGGTCACATGAACAAATCCTTACATGTCTGCATCTCTGTGGTCCCTTCAGCTTATCTTTGCAGGGTCCTTGCAGCTCTGGCATTCTGTAATTGTATGAAACTGGCCTTGGAGAAGTCCTCGAGCCCATTTTGGCTCTTGTGATAATTTTCCTTTAGTGGAACAAAGGCTTGTCTAAGAACTGAAGCCTCTTACTTGACTGATCAAAGTTTATCACGTGCATTGAAGTCACCTAGTTGGCAGATATAGTGAAAAGCTACGCAGATCTGGGCCCAGGACAGGATGCTGGGGCGTGGGAGGGGAAGAGAGCAGGTGCTAACTCTACAGATGGCATGCCTATCGGAGCATTTTGTTACATTTCCTATTTGTCTCTGAAAACAACTTTATAGGAATCACCAAAGCCAACTTGTCATGGTTTCTAGACCAGGTTGGGATGTGGGTAGGGATTTCCACAGCTGCTTTAATTTTGAAGGCAATCTGATAAGACTCTGCAAAAGTCATTCAGAAATGTGTAATCTTACACACCTCAGTGATTCAATTGGTTAACAAAACTTTGAGTTTTTTAATGTTTTTCTCTCTTTTTTTTAGTATGTAAGGAGTTGACAATTTGGAAAACTCATATATTAGGCTAAACCAGTGATGGCGAACCTATAACACGCATGTCAGAGGTGACATGCGAACTCATTTTTTGGTTGATTTTTCTTTGTTAAATGGCATTTAAATATATAAAATAAATATCAAAAATATAAATCTTTGTTTTACTATGGTTGCAAATATCAAAAAATTTCTATATGTGACATGGCACCAGAGTTAAGTTAGGGTTTTTCAAAATGCTGACACACCGAGCTCAAAAGGTTAAACAAATCTTTTTTAAAATTTCAGGATGAAAATTGTTTGTCTATTGCTTAACACATTTGAAAGATCTTTCATACGCCTCTTTTTTGTACTTCACAACAACCTATAGTATAGGCAAGGCAGGTGTAACTGCCCTCTTTGGATATGAGGAAACTGAGGTCTAGAGAGATAAAGTTATTTGCCTGTGGTCTATAGCAATTTATTGGTAGAGCAAGGACTATAATTTAGTTATCTTAGGTGCAGCCTATTTCACCATTTCTGAACAGTTACATTGGCATCAGCAATGATCTGATGGATTGGAACAGTATAACAGGCAATTTGGCTAAGTCAAACTAATATTCCTACTTTAACATCAATCATAGAGTTTTGGCCTGATTTCCCTCAAGACCTTACTTCTCTTGACCTTTGAGAAATGTATTTTTCTTGAATTATCTCTCTAGCTAAATTTTATTTAATAATTTTTTATCACTCTTTTTTGTATGCCATGTAGTCTCAACTTGAATAGCTGTTGGGATTTCGTTGGGTTTAAATATTAAATAAGTCTTGAGAAGCATTTAGCTAGTGACACACTGTCATAAAATCAATCCAAACTTTTGTCTTCATTTGTTTCTTTCCCTAGATACCAAGTTCCCACTTTACATTAGTAAGAACGAAAATGAAATATGTCTGTTACTGGTGGATTAATTTATCACTTTCCTTGAAACTGGTGAACCCCAAAAGTTAGACAGCAATTGGAAAATACTGCCATTGTCTGTTGAGAAGTCTATGACATTTCAAGGCAAGAATGAATGTATGGAAGAAGTTCTTTACTAACAAAAGGGAAAGCCTGGAAGTGAATGATATGGGTATAATTTAAGAAAGAAAAAAAAAACCTTTACGTAACGTTTTTGCTGGGAGAGAAGACTACGAAGCACATTTTCCAGGAAGTGTGGGCTGCGATGATTGTATGCTCTTAACTAATTCTGAGTAAGGTGGCCACTTTGACAGTCTTCTCATGCTGCCTCTGTCACCTTCTCGAGCAGAAGATATTTCAATTCTAACACAGCATGATCGAAACATACAGCCAACCTTCTCCCCGACCTGTGACTAGTGGACCACCCGTCAGTATGAAAATTTTCATGTATTTACTTACTGTTTTTCTTATCACCCAGATGATTGGGTCCGCACTTTTTGCTGTGTATCTTCACAGAAGACTGGACAAGGTAAGATGAAATCTTTATTAACTAAATTTGGGGTCTTCAATTTCTGGGTTGGTTGGTTTAGCTCTACTCAAATGGTGGACAATGGTAAGAACCAAAACCAATAAATAGTCTTGTGGCATAATGTTTGTGCCTAGTGAATGAAATCTCATATTCTTGTCTGTGGTCAAGAGCTTGGACTCTGGAGTCAGACTGCCTGTGTTCAAATCTTGACTCTAGTCTACCCTCTACTAGCTCTGTGATCCTAAGCAAGTTATTTTACATTTATATCCCTCAGTTTCCACACCTGAGAAATTGGAATGATAATGGTATCCACTTCATTGATTAAATGAATTTAGCCTTATAACGAGCTTAGAACAGAGCCTGGCACAAAGTAAGCATTATGTAGGCATTGCGTATAATTGTTTGCTAAAGTTTTGTTTAAAAAGTAAACTACTTTTTATCATGCAAACAATTTTTTTAATTTTAAATTTTCAACTACAGAAGGAGAATATCAATTTGAGCTCAAATTTCATAGTGCTTCATATTAACATAGATATGGATAAATCCCAGAATTTGCCTTTTAGTAAAAGTGGCATTCTCTGTATAATTGGTCAAATTCTGATTGTAGTTGCAAGTTGCAAATTCTGATTGTAGTTGCATTCTCTGTATAATTGGTAAAATTCTAAATGTAATCTAAGATGTTTTACATTGCTTGGTTAGACTTATAGAAGCAAAAGAGTAGAGTAATTTAGCAGGTTGTTTTGCATACTTAGGAAAAGATAACCATTAGGATTTATCCTGTTTTGTTGCTCCTATCCACTTTCACTGAGGGGAATCATTGGCGGTGTTGACAAAATATCAATCATAAACGAAAAGGAGAAATTTGATCAATTATCCTAAAAGTTTGAATGTGGAAATTGTGGATGTACAGTATCTGGAGACTGTATTTTCTCAGGATTATTTAAGTATCTTTTATTGGAATGCCAACCTAGATTAAGGCCATGTGATTTTCTATCAGAATAAAGTGGGGCAGTGATGTTTGAGGTAATTCAATGGGTTACTCAAATTTTAGCTTTCACTGCTGAGAAAAAAAGGGGGTGGTTTTGGTCTGGTTGTGTTTGGCCTAATGGTCTCTGCCAATCAAAGCCTGGACATAAGCTTAGACTCTACAGGGTAAATATTGACCTGGGTAGACTCAAATTTAATGTAGCATTTAGGTGTGCTCTTAATATCAGTGAAAGTCACCGGCTAATTGCATCTTGTTTTGAATCCTAATATTTAATCTTAAAACAAGAAAATGGCAGAGAATTAGTTGATTATACAAGTGAATTCCATACATTCTAAGACATTGGAAAATAAAATATCTTGTTAACTTTGGAAATGAAAGATGATTCTTTAAAAATTCAAATGTTTTCTGCAAATACTAAAGTTAAAAAGAGAGAGATGTAATTAGAACTCGAGTTAATTGACACACATTGCAAATTAACATCTTCATCACAAACACTAAAATGAAGTGGGAAATTTTCTCAGTAGAGAAATGTTTGCAGACTCTTTATAATGAGTGATCACTACTGGAGCAATGGGGAATATGACAATTATAGAATGTTGCTGCTATAATACATTTTAAAATTTACACTTTGTGATTAAATTGCATTAGAATAGCTCTGATTTCCACCTAGAGTTACAGATAATCTGACATTTTAGTTGCTGGCTTTTGTAGATTTTTTGAGCTGTTAATACCAAATATCAATAATTCAGTGTACCTTTTTATTCCCTATGCATATCTGCAAAAACCCTCCTCCTATTGTTGATGCTGTGGAAATGAATGTAGCAGCAGACATCATCAGTGCCATTCTTTAGAATTACATGTCTCATGTCCCTGTTATTTTACAAATAGATAGAAGATGAAAGGAATCTTCATGAAGATTTTGTGTTCATGAAAATGATACAGAGGTGCAACAAAGGAGAGAAGTCCTTATCCTTACTGAACTGTGAGGAAATTAGGAGCCAGTTTGAAGCCTTCGTCAAGGTAAGGAGCTCAGTTGTTGGTAAAAGTGTCATTGAACAGTTTTAGTACTTCTGTTGGGAAACTGAAACATGACAAGGTAAAAGCTTAAACATTTGTTATTTACACATACATAGTATGAGTATAAAAAAAAGAAAAGAAAAAAATGAAGCCAAAATCCTATGTTAAAAGGATATGGTAATTTAGAAGTGTTCATTCATAGGAATGTTCTTGAGAAGGACAAAAAAGACTTTCTTAGGGAAAAAACACACTTTCATGAACACATTCACACATACATATAAGCTTATATTTGCAGCTGCCTCTGGGAAAATTTTGAAGTACACCAAGCTTGTTTTTTGCATTTTCTTATGTTCCCATCCAAATCTTGATGCCTTCTCACTGTGCAACCATTTTCCAGAGAAGTGATAACCATTTGCTGCTGCAGTGTTGGCAGGCCACAGGCTAAGATATTGCCTTTACTGGAGTTCATAGAGACTTCTAAAGATGGATACATTCTAACATGGCATGAAGGAATGTTTCTCTTATGATGGAATTCCAAGTGCCATGAAAGTCAGATCTTTTCCTTTTATTGTGAGGAAAGGTGTGGGGAATGGATAATAGACCTTCTCAGTGCCGCTCAAACCAAACACCTTGTAATACCACTTGCTCATAAAACCAGTTCACTCTAGGGCCAATAAAAAGGTACACTGAATATTGGTATTTGGTATTAACAGTTCAAAAAATCTAGGGCCCGGGGTAGAGAGAACTTGAAGCTTTCTAGACCAGAAACAGGTTGGTACCCAGCATGAAGTCATATAATGGGTACCTCAAATAAGAATTTTTAGAACATTCATTGAGGATGTACCTACAACATTAATTCCATCCTCATAGACAAAAGATCTAAGGGCTTTTTCTCTTGAAGCAGAATATCACGAATTCTTTCTACCTGTTTCCCTCTAAGAACACTAAGTCATATACCTTTAGCCCTCAGCCCACTTTGGGGTCATGAATAAGAGGCAGCATTCCACATTGAAGGCAGCTCTGTGCCAGGTGGGTAGGTATTGGGGTAAACCAAGAGGAATTAGTGCTCATATATGGATGATGTGTTATTTAACCCGGGATTGAAGGGCTTAAGATCTTACTTCTGAATTTATTCCTCTCCTCCTATATTGTCCCAGATTTGTAATTTAATCTAGTAGTGAAGACTCTAAGACAGTGGTTCTCAACCTTCCTAATGCCGCGACCCTTTAATACAGTTCCTCATGTTGTGGTGACCCCCAACCATAAAATTATTTTCGTTGCTACTTCATAACTGTAATTTTGCTACTGTTATGAATCGTAATGTAAATATCTGATATGCAGGATGTATTTTCATTGTTACAAATTGAACATAATTAAAGCATAATGATTAATCACAAAAACAATATGTAATTACATATGTATTTTCCGATGGTCTTAGGCAACCCCTGTGAAAGGGTCGTTCGACCCCCAAAGGGGTCGCGACCCACAGGTTGAGAACCACTACTCTAAGACCTTCCTTATTTCTGAGCCATCTAAGGGAATTAGAATGCAGCTCAACTCTGTTGCTGGCTTTTAGGTTCTTTATGCTAATCTGGTTTTAATGTAAAGACTCCTAAATTTTTATTTGTAAGGCGTAGAAATGAATTTATTTTCTGGTTCTTTGAGGCTTCTGGCCAGTATTACAGGGTACTGGTAGGTGTTGCAAATTTAAATGTAAATAAAGCCACTTTCAAAACAATGGTTAATAATCCCAATAACGTGTATAATGTGCTCACTGCGTGACCTTGGGCAAATGACTTCACCTCTTTAGACCTCAGTTTTCTCATCTATAAAATGAGAGGGCTGAGATTATCTGTAAGGGCACTGCCAACTTTGACATTTTGTAATTATGTGATCAGTCTTACATAGTTTTCTCGTCACAGTCCCTCCAAAGGCAGTGACACTGGCTCTTGCTTTATTGCTCCTCTCTTCCTTACTGACATTTTTACAGTTGAACTGCCAATTCCTCATGGCTTTATTTCAGGTCAGATATGTAAAGCTTCCCAAATCAACTACCCAGGATAGAAGTAAGAAAAATAGCTCGTTTGGTCTCTCTGCTTATGCTTACATAAAAACACACACAAAAAAACAAACAAGAAATGAACAAACAAAAAGACAACAGCAACAAAACACACAACAGCTTCAAAGTTTCATATTCTAAAAAGGCAGAACCTCTTGGGCATGTAAACTGGGGCTCCTGACATACGATAGAGGAAGCCCAGTGCCTCTACTGCAGTAGGGGTGGAATCTGAGTCAATGTCATCTGTACCTATGATATGCATGATGGTGAGACACAAAGTCCTCCACAAATTCAATCCTCCTCCAGTGACTGAACCCCACTCCAATATCCATCCACCCAAATTTCTCATTCTAGAACAATATTTTGGACTTTTTTTAACCTAACATGTCAGCTAAATAATAACCCCAAATTAAACTTTTATATTCTTAGCTAACATTAGCAGTCTTTCTGGGTCAGAATCTGAATGGTCCAGAACAACCTAGGGTTTGAATTTTGAGTACTGAATCATAGAACTTGAAGAGGTCTTAGAAATCATCAGATCTAATTATCAATACAGAACTTTAATTTTCTCCTCACTGTCCCTGCCAAGTTGTTCCCCTATTTCTGTTTAAACACCTCTAATAACAAGGAACTCATCTACTGAAGCAAGTAGCACCACGCTGTCACTTTGGTGGGACAATGGGATTATGTTAGGGTAGTGGAGGCAGCATCATGAATAGTGTAATTTCACATTAAAACTTACTACTCACACCCTCCCCAGCTTGGCTCAGTGGATAGAGCGTCGGCCTGGGGGTTGAAGGGTCCTGGATTCAATTCCAGTCAAGGGCATTTGCCCGGGTTTCAGGATCGATCCCCAGTAGGGGGCATGCAGGAGACAGCCGATAATGATTCTCTCTCATCATTGAGGTTACTCTCTCTCTCACTCTCCCTTCCTCTCTGAAATTAAATTAATAAATATATTTTTTAAAAAACTTTCTACTTATGCCCTGGCCAATTTGCTCAGTGGTTAGAGTGCCAGCCAGTGCACTGAAGGGTCACAGGTTTGATTGCCAGTCAAGAGTACATACCTTGGTTTCAGGTTTGAGCCCTGGCCCTGGTCAGGGTTTGAGCAGAAGGCAACTAGTCAATGTGTCTCTCTCATCTCTCTCTCTCTCTCTCTCTCTCTCTCTCTCTCTCTCTCTCCCCCTTTCACCCTCTCTAAAAAAAAATCAATGGAAAAAAAATATCCTCAGGTGAGGATTTTTTTTAAAAAACTTACTACCCACTCTACACCATGTTAGAATGATTAGTTCCATGATTGCCCACCAATTCCTGAGATGTCTTTAATAGTGTCAAAGCATTTTTTTTTAAGTTAAAGGTTAATTTGTCCATACCTGCCACAAGAGTTCCCACTGAGAGAGAAATAACTAATCCTAGATTTTCTGAAAGTCAGCTTTAAAAAGTCTTTCAGTTGAGGTGGGGTGTAAAGCAAGAAAAAATGCTCTGGGGCATGTGGCTGGGGGAAAGTTCTCGGAAAGGCAAGGTTGGGTGCATAAAAGACAAACTTTGCTGACTTCACATTCTCATCTTGTCTGGGCCCTGACACCAATGCAGCCACCTAGCTTGAAAGTATCTCAACCTCCATCATCACACTCCGTTTTTTGAAAAGACACTAAATACTCATTTGTTTACTTGTTATCTCACAAACATTTTCCTGTTGCCACACTTTCACAGTGCCACACTTGATGCTCTGTGACCTACGTGAGCTTTTCAAGGTGCAAGTTCTTCTTTTCTTTTAATTTTTTTTTAAAAGTTTATTTTAGAGAGTGAATGAGAGAGAGAGAGAGAGAGATCAGTTGTCTCCGATCAGGGATGGAACCTGAAACCTAGGTATGTGCCCTGACGGGGAATCAAACCTGAGACCATCTAGTATGATGCTCCAAGCAACTGAGCCACACTGGACAGGGAGAGGTACAGGTTCTTTTAACTTATACCCTCACATCTGGCAACTGATCTGAGTCTACAAGAAGACAATCGATAGTTACAACACTAATTCCTTCTAGTGGAGGAATGAAAGGGAAGAGCCCTGTATAAAATTGATTCTAGTAATGGGAAGGAGCCCAAGACTGATTATTACAAGATGTGAAAATACTACTGTCTTCCTTTCTTGTGTTTAGAGTACAGGGTGATGATGTGAGTTAAACCTGGCCTATGAATGTGATCTCACAGTTTTGACTCTTCACTTCAGCCTCAGAATCCTTGGGTGACCTCATGCCAGCCAGTTATGCCCTTGAGGCCTTTTATTCAATATCTTTAAAATGGCAGCAGTAGCCTTTATTATCTTCTGACCTGTGTTGGTTGCTGTCCCTGTTATACTCTTTAAGTACCTCTAACTTTCCTTCAGTTGCCAAGTGAGAAGAAACCCCTAGAGAAGTGTTGCATTTGCCTTTGAACATCAGAAGCATTGGGAGATGGCCTGTGTTTCCTATATACATGCTGATTATTCTAAACACTGGGGTTGGCAAAAGTAGGTTTACAGTTGTGAGTAGTTGAGACACAGTTTATTATTGTATTATTATTTATTATTATATTATTTATTTGTATTATAACTGTAAACCTACTTTTGCCCACCCATGTACATGTAGGCCACACAAGGGCACACCACCAGCAACAAGAGAATCTCCTCAGCCCACTGAAACAACAAAATAAAAAATGTTGAGATTTCTTCCCACAATCAAACTTACTGTTACCATTTTCTGGGAGATTTCAGACAAATTTTATTCTAATAGATATACACCAGGCTTTATGTTTAATAACATTCTATATACCAATTCCCAGGGTAGAAACATTTCCCCATTCAACATTATTTGCAAATGCATGTCAAAACCAGGGAGGTTGGGGTCATAGGAAGAGTCAGCATAGTAGCCTCTAGTCTAGCGAGAATGCTGGAGTGAAGATAATGAAGACCAGACTCTGCTTCCAGGTCTGCACCTCAGTTTTCTGAGCTGTCAGTTCATCTGTCAGAGCCATTGGCTCCCAATCAGTATGATATTAATGACAGGATCTAAGTGTATATGATAATCCTTACTAGAAACAGGCAGCAGAGTAAATATTGATACCAAATTGAATAATACCTCTAAAACCCCACAGAAGAGACCCTGTTAAAATGATCTTTTGCAATGATTCTTATTTCAGGATATAACGGGAAATGAAGTGAAGGAGAAAGAAAAAAACTTTCAACAGCAAAAAGGTAGGTTGCTATTTACCAATTTCTATGCATACTTAAAAACTAAAAGGAAGCTTTATAAGGCTGATTATATTGAGTAACCCAGTGTTGTATCAGGGAACTTTTAGCCTTGGAAATAAAACTGGAACACAATCAGATGGGTTCCTTTAATGTTGACAGTACCAAGTATGAAGAAATTCCATTATTTTCAATACCTTGATCAAAGCAACCATACCACCTAAACAGGATAAGATGATAAGAAAATCATCATTTGGTAGCAGTGGCATTCACTGCTCAATAAGTTTTTCATGGGGAACCATGGCCAGTGGAGCCTCTGGAATCAAGGAATGAGTCAATGTGACAATATTCTATTCTTTGCCTTGTTCTTGATATGAGAGTATCTGGAACATCTCATGGTTTGAAGGGGTCTTGATGGTTTTCAAATCCAACACCACAACCAGGGCACAAATCTCCTTCACAACAGCAATGACCATCTGACCTGGCCTCTGGTAGAATATGCTTAGGCACCTTCTATCTCATAAAGCAGCCTGGCCCGTCTTTGAATGGGTCTAATAATTATAAGTTTACTATATTACCTGAGAGAAGTCTTTTTTCCTCTGGAGTTGAATTTTGTTCCTGTACTCTCCACTCACTGGAACCAGTTCTGCTCTATGGGGCCATATGAAACAAAGTATAATTCCTCTTCTACACAGCAGCTGTCCAGATGTTGAAAACAGTAATCATGGAAGCCTTTTCTTCTCCAAGCTAAACCTACCAAGTACCTTCCACTCTTCCTCTTATGATCCTTTCCTAGTTACCTCCTTTTCTGGATGACTCCCTAATTTTCCCTGTTCCTCTTAGAATATAACACAATAACTCCTGGAGTGACCTGAGTATCAGAAAGATGAAAAGTTGGTAGATGGATGTTTTTAGAGAGACTATTATATCACAAAGCCAGTGAAAATGATGGTATGGGTTTTGTAAATTTAATACACACAAATGCATATGCCCATACAGGGTCGGGCAAAAGTAGGTTTACAGTTGTGAGCACATAAAACACAGTTTTTCTTGTATTATTATTTATTTATTATATTATTTTCCATATGTCCAACTGTAAATCTACTTTTGCCCCCACCCTGTGCATACAGAAATACAGATACTGTTTTCTGAGGCAAAGAGCATACTCAGAGCCTGCTTTAATTATTGGTCTAGATGCAAAGGATGATCTGATTTCCATGAAGGTTTTGTCTTTAGAATGACTCTAAGATATATTGAGTTGAACCATGTTATCTATTAAGTACAGTAAAATTTGAGGAAACATTTCATGTGGAGGCTGAAGTTAATCATACAGTCTGCCTAGCAGTCTTCAGAAAAATGATAAACTTAACAAAACTTGTAATTTAGGTCATGCAATTTGACTAAATATTTATAAGGCATTTACAGAGTGTCTGACACCAGACTCATTACTGGACAAAAAGAAACTTCCACACAATCTTTGCACTTAAGCAATCAGCACATCTAATTAAAAAGCAAGCCTTTTACATAAGAAACAATTAGAGATAGATACAATAGTTTGGCCAATTAATTGACCAAATCAGATACCATAAGCATCTTACTAGCTAATTGTGCAGACATGACCTTGGGGCCCACTAACATTCCCAATGGATGGAAGTTGTTCCTAAAAGCAAGACTCAAAGTATATTTTAATGCAGACCAGTACTTTTAGCCTGTATCAATCTATGTGAAGTGGAGTTGAGTACTGAACAACTATAAGAAAAATAGAATCAGTGGAATTAGCCAATTCAATCATTCAGATTTTTTAGAAACCAACTTTTTCCACTGTGAGAAGGATTTCAAACCATTCTACCCTTACTTTTACATAACCTATTTAAACACAGCCTCTATTACACAGATGTGGAACTGAACCAAATAGCTCCATGGGCAGTTTTGCATTACTTTGGCCTGACAGTTTGTTTTTTGCTTCATTGTAGGTGATCAGGAACCTCAGATTGCAGCGCATGTCATAAGTGAGGCCAGTAGTAAAACAGCATCTGGTAAGTCCAAAAGCATCTGAGCATCAGCTATCCAAGGGGGAAGGCTAGGATACTGATGCAATGCAGCCAAATGATTACGTTCCTCTCTTCCTCTGGGGCCTAATCTACAAACCTACTCATACACCTCTTACATGTTCTCCTTTGTCTTCAAAGTGAGCTCAAATGTAAAGATGGGACTTGAAGGGACAAAAGGAGGTGGGAAGCAATAACGATGTTCTCATTATGTTCTTGTTTAATGGCTGATTCTAAATGATGAATTACTGGGTGAAGAGACCATTATTCTGACAGCATAGAAGAGATGGCAGGTAGTGACTTGACTGTGAACGTCCCTCATACTAACCCTTCTTCACTGTGTGTAAATGGGCCTCAGGGGGCATTTCCTGCCATCTGTCAATTGATGTATGTTACCCCAGCCTTGCATGGGGGCCAACCTCAAGGAAATTAAAAGGTAAAATCATTTTGCAAAGATCAGTAGGTGCCAGGATGTTAGATTTTCCAATGAAGTAACAACAGACAACATACTGTAATCTTTTCAACTCTGAATGACTTTATTTCCATATACGTTCTGCCATTGTTCTAGCCCTTAGATCTTTTTCCCAAATCTGTACCTCCTGATAGCTGGTGCTGGAGAATGTGTCACATCTGATAAATGGATGGAAACACACACGCTAGCATAAAATCCCCCATTTACATAAATGCAGTCTGAAAGCATCAGAGAAGTCTTTGAAAAATTCAGCACAGTGCTCTGGAATGGAGTTCTAAAGAGTGTGTGTTTGAGAGAAAAAGAGAGATGAGAAAAAAGGAGAGGAGAGAGAGGGGAGGAGAGGAGAGGAGAGGAGAGGAGAGGAGAGGAGAGGAGAGGAGAGGAGAGGAGAGGAGAGGAGAGGAGAGGAGAGGAGAGGAGAGGAGAGGAGAGGAGAGACAGCCTCATTTCTAAGGTGCGATTTCGATTTCTTAGTGGTTATACATGGTTATCGTGAATCATGGTATGGGAGTAAGAGCAGTGGATAAGGAGTTTTGAACACTGAGGCTCAAGAACCATGACTACCACTTGCTGGGTGACCTTGGGCAAGTCTCTTTACCTACACAGCAATTTCCTGCCTCACTTCACACAGTGACTCTGAACATGAAATCAGCTAATGTGGAAGAACATTGTACTGTCAAGTGTTATACAAATGTAAGGTGATATTACTTAGCTTTCTTCACTGTAATTTAGATGTCACAAAGGTGACATAAAGTCCTTCATTCATACCAGTATTCCCACAATATTTAATAATTCTTCCAAGTACCCCTTTCTTATAAAATACACTTACAGATAAGAGAATATCACAACTATATTGACATATCCAGGGTGGCCATTCACATGACACCTTCTCATCCAGATTGGATAATAGCAACAGAGATACCTCCTCAAAAATAGCTTCCCATCTGTATATAAATCTTTGCCCTTGTATATATCTCATGATGTTCATATTCTGCTAAAAGGACCATTATTGGTATTGGTCCTAGTATATTTTATGGTCTGCATCACAGTAGGATCCCAGAGGACCAGGTGAGAAAAAAGTAACATTCCTCCCCCTACCCCAGTCCCAAACCTCTAGTTCGTACTTGCTCATGCTGCTGCAGATTTGACCTACATCCCACAGCAAGGCTGAAAATTAGATTATGACTTATAAAAATAAACTTAGTGGATGAAAAGATAGGGAGCCTGCACTTTTTTTCTCAATTGGTCCAAAAGTGAAAACATCATAATAAAGTACCATTTCTGAAGTGGTCTGGAGGGACAAAAAATCAGACATTTCAGGTGCCTTTTTTATATTAAAGGATGAGTCCTAACAGGTTGGATCTTGCACCCTGATAGGCCTAAGACCACCAAATAGGATTTTTTTTAAAGCTCAAGGGAGCAAATACATTAATACTGTTACTTCTCCCCAACCCCCACCCAGCAATCTAACTCTCTGTGGGAGCTGAGATTTGAAATCAGGTGCACACACTACTTTGAACCCACTCAACATCTCAGCCGAGAAAATGGCACACTGTTGGTGGGTACTCTGGTTTAGCCACAAGAATACATGTACTTTCAAGTTGGTGGCGCCCACTACAATGGGAGATCAAAACACATAGTGAAATGACAGGTTTATTTTCATACTTCCTTGCCTAATTTTAGTCCTTGCTGTGGGAGGCAGGTCAGGTTTGCAACAGCTTGATCAGGTCGGAAGAAATGGGGTCTTTCCTTTTCTCTGTGCAGAGGCTGAGCTAGGTAGACCAGCAATTCTTTGACTTTGTAAAATTTAAGGAAAGGAATAAATAAATATTAATATTAGCGAGGATTTTGCTTGAATATTTTGGAATGCATAATTTATGATGTGTAATTTTGAAATCATTCACACTTTCTGAAGTTCAAGGACAAATAAGCTTTAAGAACTCTAAAGGGAGAAGGAAACTCACTATGCTCTGTTACTTTATTTAATTTTCACAAGTCTCTAAAATGTGCTGTAATATTAGCCCAGTGTTGCAGATGAGAAACTAAAACTCAGAGATAGATTTGCCTGTGCTTGAATAAAGCTTGGATTGGAACCAAGCTTCATTTGACTATAAAACCCATGCTAATTTGTCAGCCATAGCTCCTTCATAGACTTAAGGCTGAAAGGGTCCTTAAAAGTCCCTATTGCCCCAAACTTCCATTCATATATGAAATTAGTGTCAACATTAAACTATGTTTTGTTAGAATGTGAATCATGCTATGCTTCATCTCACCACAAATTTTTCTCCTCTCCATTACAGTACTACAGTGGGCCCAAAAAGGATATTACACCATGAGCAACAACTTGGTAACCCTCGAAAATGGGAAACGGCTGGCTGTTAAAAGACAAGGACTCTATTATATCTATGCCCAAGTCACCTTCTGTTCCAATCGGGAAGCTGTGAGTCAAGCTCCATTTATAGCCAGCCTCTGCCTGAAGTCCACGAGTGGATCTGAGAGAATCTTACTTAGAGCTGCAAATACCCACAGTTCCTCCAAACCTTGCGGGCAACAATCCATTCACTTGGGAGGAGTATTTGAATTGCAGCCAGGTGCTTCAGTGTTTGTCAATGTGACTGATCCAAGCCAAGTGAGCCATGGGACCGGCTTCACATCTTTTGGCTTACTCAAACTCTGAACACTGTAACCTCGCAGGCTGCCGCTGAGCAGATGCTGGCAGTCTTCATAATACAGCAAAGCAGTTAAGACCACCCCCTGTTGAACTGCCTATTTATAACTCTAGGATCCTCCCCATGGAGAACTATTTATTATACACCCCAAGGCATATAGGGCTGCAATAAGTGAAATATGGGGCGGGTGAAACCCAAAGAGGCCACGTTCCCTATGAGCTTATATTCTGAAGCAGCAACCTGACTGATACAGACATCCAGAGATCCCTATGAAAAGACAAGGCCATTATGCACAGATTGAATTCTGAGTAAACAGCAAATTATTAGCCAAGTTAGTTTTTTAGTTTTGTTTTGCCTGCAGTGTCTTTCAGTGGATAATGTATTTGATTTATCAGTGAAGATACATAAGGGAAACAAGGAACCTCAGTTCACATTTACTTATGGTTGATTCTGGGTCCCTGTGTCACTGATGAAAGGAACAGGCTCTAGAAAGTCTAATGCAGTGGAGAACTAAAAAACTGTCCCCCCACTAGCCTCCCTGACACTCATTTATTCTCTCTCTCCCCCCCTTCCATCCCTCCCTCCCTCCCTCCCTCCCTCCCTCCCTCCCTCCCTCCCTCCCTCCCTCTCTCCCTCCTTCACAGTGTGAGACTGTTGCTAATCAGTTATCTTATTTCAACCTTGTTCCTATCTCCACCACTGTAGATGGGAGGGGGAGCAGAGAGAACAGCTCTGAGCCTGCCCACTCCTCAAGAAATGAGTGTATTTAAAGGAAATCTATTGTATCTACTTGCAGTCTCCACTGTTTCCTGGGTGAACTTGTCTTTATCCTGTTATTTATTTTTTAATAATAAAAATCCCTTAACATTATTGTTGTTATTTAGCACCTGAAGCTTAGGCCAGGTTTGGGGAGGAGGAATCATTTGGAGGGAATTTTCCTAACCTTTGTGATGTGTTCATAAACTAGATAAACTTGGTTTTCAAGCTTGTTGCACCACAAAATATCACTCCCTGAAAGTCTGTCATAGCCTTTTATAAATGACATGGAAGCTTACTCAGTGAAAAAACAATCTGGGGTTTTTTTTTCCAGCTTGCTCTGGAAAGGTTTCAGGGAATTGAAGAGAGACTTTTTTTTTTTAATCACAGCTAAGTGAAGCTGGAGGGAGGACCTTAAATGAGAAACAGTTGCTTATCTTTTTAATAGCTGTCTAGGTGGTGCCAGCTTAGGCAAGAGGATATAGTGCTGGGACAGCTGGGGGGAAATATCAGTCCTCAGTCTTCCACTGAAGTCAAGGGGGCTATTTCTTATCACCACTAATTGAGGAATTTTCATGTAAGAAACCCAGAGTACCTTTTGTCTTTATTGACAGAGTGCACTGCTTAAGACAAACACCACATGTTCAAGCAGAAAAGTACTACTGTAGAAAAATAAAGGAGAGTGAGGAGAGGTGGGGTCAGCTCTTGGCCACTGCCCCTACTCTTCAGTCCTATGGACCACACACAGTCCCTTCTTGGCTGAGTGACTTTGAACACTATAGAGCATGACTTTCTAACACAAGGCCAAAATCATGCTAGACAAACTTTTTCCAATGAGAAAATTTTGGTATGAGCAGGGGTGACATTTATTGATTCAGGGTCTTAGTTAGCAATATGTTCACAGTAGGGATGGACAAGAGGCATTACCTCTTTAGTATGGTTCATAGAAAGGGAATACAGGTACAGCCTGAACATATCTTTTATAATCTGTACTAGAGGCCTTGTGCACGAATTCGTGCATGGGTGGGGTCTGGCCAGCCTGCCCAGATTGGGGCCGATTGGGCCAGGCCAGCCAGGCAGAGGGGCCACAGGTGGTTGGCTGGCCAGCCCCGGCACTGACCCGGGCGGGGGGGGGGGGCGGGATCCAGGGGAGGGCCGGCCAGGGGGAGGGGCTACGGGCAGTTGTCCTGCTGGCCCCACCCTCTGGTAGATCTCCTAGTTGAACTCTCAGTCAAATTCCCAGTTGAGGGGACAATTTGCATATTAGCCTTTTATTATATAGGATATACTCACATCCTCTGATCTAAATATTGCCCCTGCACTTTACTTCACTTTCTTCTTCTTTGGAAATCATTATCATCAGACTATCTCTACCTCTAGTAACCAAGTTGGTAATAGTATCTGTTATTAGAAGGAATGCTATTGATACAAAACTACATTTTCTAGGCTATCTCCTCTGTTCCCATGCTTTCCACCACCCTCTAAATGCTGCCTGCTATAGCTACAGCCCAGAGTTTTCCCCTAAGCTTCAGCTTCAAATAGCCAACTGCCTTCAGCCTCTCAGACTGCTTCTTTATGAGGTCACCTTATACTTCGCAAGAACTCCAGGTCCCATCCTTCATCCTCTTCTCTTCCTGTGCTACAAGATCACAGTGGGTTGTCTCCCCCTAACGCTTCATGTGTTTAACTACTATCTTTATGTTACTAATGTCACTCTGTGAGCCCTGATTGTCTAAATCTCCAAATGGTGGGCCTAGGCCCTCAAACCCAACACATCCAAATGAAACTCTTGATCTTTTCCCCTATACAATGTGATCTACTTTCAGTGTTTCCTATTCTGGTGAATGATGGCCTCATCTATACTTGAACATTTTCAAAATTGTTCCAATAAATGCTGAAAACTTGAGTACATTTATGATCTACCTATACTATTCTGATCATAAATTATCTAATTTAATTCCATTTTTATAAACATGTCACTTCCTCATTCCATCAAAATGGGGGAGAAATGCTTAAAATGACCAATAATTTTATTTCCAGATAGAGAAAATGAACAAAGTACAAAGCATTACTATCTTTGTTACTTGGTAGGACATAAATGTCTACAAAATGTAAACTGTTCCTGCCCAGCCGGCTTGGCTCAGTGTTTGAGCATTGACCTGTGAACCAGGAAGTCACAGTTTGATTCCCGGTCAGGATGTATGCCTAAGTTGTGGGCTTGATCCCCAGTGTGGGGCGTGCAGGAGGCAGCCAATCAATGATTCTCTTTCATCATTGATGTTTCTATCTGTCTCTCCCTCTCCCTTCCTCTCTAAAATCAATAAAAAAAATATGTTAAAAAATGTAAACTGTTTCCTAGCAAGCTGCCAGTACAGGGCACCCAAGTTAAAGGGAAACAACATATAGACTCCTGGGCCCCAGGAGAACACTTTATGTGTTGAATTGGACTATGTCCATAGGGCCTGATACCAATGTTTTGGAAGCTATACTGCCATAGTCCTTTAGAGCAGTCTGAAGTATTGTGAGACATGGAAACATGGAAAATGGAACTAATATTTTATTATGTTCTTTTTCTCTGTGAATCATATCTCCATTTTAAGAAACAAAATCAGGAATACTAATTGTAGTGTAGTGGTTAAATCTGGATTCAGAAAGAGTCTTAATCTAGGATTCACTATTTACCAACTTTATAACCATAGGTAAGTCATTTTACCTCCTGTGGGCCTCAGTGCCCTCATCTGTAAAGTGGGGATGATAAGAATACCTGCTTTGCAAAGCGTATGAGGATTTGATGATCATTCATAGAAACTTCCCAGCAGAGTCTGCTCTCTGGAGTGATCTATATAGTGATCTATAAAGAGCACTAAGGTGGTGTCAGCACACCAGTCTGCACTCAGGAGTGCATGTAGATAGAGTGGCATCTTAAAATGGTTGAAACCTCTATGACCAAGGAGAATGCCTGGCAGCCCAGGTACACATAAAAGGCCTTGCCTATGTAGTAGACCAAAAACCACATCCAATTTGAAGCAAAGTAAAAGTAAAAAATAAAAAAAGAAGCAAGATTAAAACATATACCTAACATTAGAGTAGATCTGTGGGTAGTGAAAACTCCTTCTTATAGTTTCATTGTTGAAAAAATTTAACCATTTGAGGCTTAGGGTTGCCAAATTTTATAGTAAATTTCAGCAGTTCTATATTTAGGAAGATTTCTTTTAAAAATCTATGATCATTGATTTCCACATTGAAAGACATGCACACACAAACCTACCCCTTCCATACCATAGTCCTCTGAACAATGCCAATAGGCAATTCAACAACTCTCAAAAAAAACTAGTTAAATATATAGTTGTATTCCATTCTGCATTCTTGAAGTTCCACTGAGGTATAGCTAAAATTTTTTCCTGTTAATGTAACCTTACCTAAAGTTCAATAGTTTTTGGTCACAAACTATATTCCTATCTCAGGTACTTCTCTGACTATAAACCTCTTTGGAGTCCAATGTACAACTTTTAACACATCTTAGATTTCACTCACATTTCCTGTTACTAGGAGTTAAAAGATTTAAAATTTTTTTAATTAAATTTACTGGGGATATATTGGTTAATAAAATTATACAGGTTTCAGGTATGCAATTCTATAATACATCATATGTATATTGTATTGTGTGTTTACCACTCCAAGTCAATTCTCCTTCCATTACCATTTATCCCCCCATACCCTTTCTACCTCCATTCGCCCACTCATACAACATCGATTGGGGTTATAGGTTCTGTGCTAGACACGAGATGAATATAACCCAGTTCCTTCCCTCAAGTAGATTACAATCTTTTGTATAGCAGGTGTGCAAACGTTTAAAGCCTAATGTCAATGCTGCAGCAGGGGTCAGGACCAGCTTTACAAGGAACACACAGGAAGGACATGTAATTCAGATAAGCAGGGGAAGGCAGGTGTAAGGAAAGGCTTTCCAGGAGAGGTGGCACAGACTGAATCTTGAAGGATATTGCAGGGAGGAAGAGCCATAGGGAGGAAAGGAGTCCCAGAGGGAGAGAGCAGAACATGTAAAAACATAGAGGTGTGAAAATGGATAAAGGATTTAGAGGAGTAGGCAGGAGGAGTCAGCACACAGAGGGCCTTGTGTGAGAACAAATCTCTTGGTGTATAGGCCAAATAGCACATTCTGAAGCCTAATCTAGGAAGAGGCTCTGTGCTCACATGGCAGAAATAAACTGTCCTATAGCCTGCTTTCCAAGAGGGGCTTGCTCTACAGCATCTTGCACTACAATGTGGGTGAGGCAGCCTGCAGTGCATGTCCTGGGAAAGGTGACAAGGAGGTTGGGGTACAGACTGGATCCTATACTAGTAGGCTTTGAGGTTGCAGAAAACTTAGAAACCCAGCTGACTTCTGCTAATGGAACTAAGGCAAGTTTTCATAATTTTTTGATACAAATAGCAGAGGCCTGAAATTATTTGGAACATTTGCTCATTCAATACATAATTACTGAGTCTGGACTATGGGCTCAACCTGTATCAGGCCCTGAATTTACTGGATCAAAGGTGTCAATCCCTCTTTTTATTTTTAAAAATTTTTTTTTCAATCCCTCTTTTTAAAGTACTTGACATTTAGTGTGGAAAGAGACACAAGCAAATAAAGTGCAATGTGATGACTGATCAAAGGGGGTTTTCAGAGTCTGGATTCCCTGAGAAGGCAATGCTTGAGATGACTTTTAAAAATTTTTATTTAAAAATTATGTCAAACCTCCATATTGTTTTTCACAGTGGCTGCACCAATCTGCATTCCCACTAACAGTGCAGGAGGGTTCCCTTTTCTCCACATCTTAGTCAGCACTTGTTTGTTGATCTATTAATGATAGTCATTCTGACAGGTGTAAGGTGATATATCAAGTTGAAAAATAAGAATAGTGTCAGTAAGAAGTGTATCTTTTTGCTGAATTATTTGAGAGTAAGTTCTGTACATTATAGCCATCACCTCTAAATACTTCAGTATGTATTTCCAAAGAAAAAAGTTATTCTTGTTTATGACCAGAGTACAGTTATCAACTGCAGTAAATTTAACATTGATGCTGATCTCCCATTTGTATTCCAGTCTAATTAATTGATCTAATAATACCCTTTATATTATTTTTCCTTGCCAGTAAGATCCAGTCTAGGGTCAGGTTTTGCATTTAGGTGTCATGTCTCTTTAGTTGCCTTTAGTCTGGATCATTTCTACAGCCCTTCTTTATCTTTAATGACATTGACATGTTGAGTAACAATATCTCCCCTTTAAAATAAGAATGTTCCTTATTTTGAGTTTGTCTGATGTTTCTTCATGGTTAAATTCGGGTTATGCTTTCCTGGATGGAAATAAATATAAATGATGTTGTGTCCTTCTTAGGGTATCACATCTGGAGGCACATGGTAGCTGTTTGCCTCTCATTGTTTATGTGAATTTTGATGACTCAGTTAAGTATTGTCCAATTTCTCCACTCCATAATTACTATTTTCCTCCTTGTAACTAGTAAGCACTCTATAAGAAAACACTTTCAGACCATGCAAATATCTTGCTCATCATCAACATTTCTTCCTATATTTAGCATCCAGTGATAATTTTTGCCTGAATCAATCTTTACTACGATGGTTTCAAAATAATGGTTTTCTGACTTCAGTATTCCTTCCACATTTACCAATCAACACTCATCATGGTACTGTAAACAAGGGTCTTCTCTTTCTCCCCATTTACTTATTGGTATGGACTCATAAATTTATTATTTCAATGTTTTCTAATTCATTGCTGTACTTATTTTAGTGCTCAAATGTTCCCTTATTTGGCTAGTGGGTAACTGTGTCCTTATAACATGCCCCTATCATTTTTTTATTATTCTGTTACTTTCTGGAACAAAAAGATGTTCCAGGCTCAACTCTTACCTTCCCTGGCTCAGCCATAGAATCACTCATTTCTCCAAGGAGACTTGGTTTCTTTCAGCAAAGAGTAAGTGTTTAGAAACCAAGTTCTGAACACTAGCTCTGTTCGTTGCTATTAGGATGTCATTGTTCTTAGGAAAGGTTTGTGAATATATATATACTAGAGGCCCGTTCACAAAATCACGAAATTTGTGCACTGGGGGGGGGGGGGTTGTCCCTCAGCCCAGCCTGCACCCTCTCCAATCTGGGAACCCTCGGGGGATCTGGCCTAAACCAGCAGTCAGCATCCCTCTCATAATCTGGGACTGCTGGCTCCCAATTGCTCCCCTGCCTGCCAGCCTGATCACTCCCTAACCACTCCTCTGCCAGCCTGACCAACACCTAAATGCTCCCCTGTCATCCTGATTCCCCCGAACTACCTTCCCCTGCTGGCCTGGTTTCCCCCAACTGCCCTCCCCTGCCAGCCTGGTTGCCCCTAACTGCTCTCCTCAGCTGGCCTGGTCACCCTTAACTATCTTCCCCTGCTGGCTTGGTTGCCCCTAACTGCCCTCCCCTGCCAGCCTGGTCGCCCCCAACTGCCCTCCCCTGTAGGCCTGGTTGCCACCCAACTGTCCTCCCCTGCCAGCCCAGTCACCCCCAACTGCCCTCCCCTGCCAGCTTGGTCACCCTCAGCTGCCCTCCCCTGCAGGCCTGATCACCCACAACTGCCCCCCCCTTGCTGGCCTGGTGGCCCCTAACTGCCCTCCCCTGCTGGCCTAATCTCCCACAACTGCCCTCCCCTGCTGGCCATCTTGTGGTGGCCATCTTCTGGCCACATGGGGGTGACCATCTTTGACCACATGGGGCGGCCATCTTGTGTGAGGGTCAATTTGCATATTACTGCTTTATTATATAGGAAATTATACATATATATATATCCTATCTAATAAAAGAGAAACATGGTAATTAGCGTACGACCGCTACCCTTCCCATTGGCTAATCAGGGTGATATGCAAATTAACTGCCAGCCAAGATGGCGGCCGGCAGCCAGGCAGCTGAAGCGAACAGGGAGGTTTGCTTGCTTCAGTGACGGAGGAAGCCAAGCTTCCCCGCCTGCCTTGCCGGCCTCTCAGCTTCACTCTAAGCAACATTGTAACAAATATAGAAGCTAAACAAAACCCCAGGCTTCAGCCAGCAGGACCGCAACATTGTTTCAAATACAGAAGGTAAACAAAGGCCAGAAACCTGCTTTCAGCAGCGGAGGTCTCATAGATGGAGCCGAGCCTCAGAGCTAAAGCTGGCCCAGAATTAAAAAAAAAGAAAAAAAGGACAGGTTGGGAGCTTCAGTCACCCGCCAGCCTGAAAACGGCCCTCAGCCCCTCACCCAGACTGGCCAGGCACCCCAGTGGGGACCCCCACCCTGAAGGGTGTGTGACCAGCTGCAAACAGCCATCATTCTCTCACCCAGGCTGGCCAGGCACCCAAGCGGGACCCTTACCCTGATTCAAGACACCCTTCAGGGCAAACCAGCCGGCCCCCACCCGTGCACCAGGCTTCTATCCTATATAGTAAAAGGGTAATATGCCTCCCAGCACCAGGATCAGTGGAGCCTCGAGGCCTCCTGGCCCCTGGAGCAGTGTGACAGGGGGCAGCAACAAAACCCCCTGATCGCCCTGCGGCTCTGTGTGTGACAGGGTGCGGTGCCCCAACCCCCCCCCCCATCAGCCCTGCCCTGAGTGTGACAGTGGCGGCACCCCAACCCCCTGATCCGCCCTGCTCTGTGTGTGACAGGGGGCAGTGCCCCAACTCCCCTATCTGCCCTGCTCTGTGTGTGACAGGGGGCAGTGCCCCAACTCCCCTATCTGCCCTGCTCTGTGAGTGACAGGGGGGAGCTCCCCAACCCCCTGATCGCCCTGCGGCTCTGTGTGTGACAGGGTGCGGCGCCCCAACCCCCTGATTGGCCCTGTTCTGTGGGTGGTAGAGGGCGGCGCCCCAACCCCCCCTCCACAGGCCCTGCTCTGTGTGTGATGGGGTAGAGCCATAACCTCCCCATCGGCCCTGCCCTGAGTGTGACAGTGGCAGCGCCCCAACCCCCTGATCGGCCCTGCTCTGTGCGTGACAGGGTATGGAGCCCCAACCCCCTGATGGGCCCTGCTCTGTGCGTGACAGGGGGTGGCGCTGCAACCTCCCTATTGACCCTTCCTTGAGTGTGACAGGGGGTGGTGCCCCAACCCCCCAATCGGCCCTATCCTGAGCGTGACTGAGGGTGGCATCGCAACCTCCCAATCCACCCTGCTCTGTGCATGACAGGGGGTGGCGCCCCAACTCCCCAATCGGCCCTGCTCTGAGCCCGACCAGGGGCTGCACCTAGGGATTGGGCCTGCCCTCTGCCACCTGGGAGCAGGCCTAAGCCAGCAGGTCGTTATCTCCTGAGGGGTCCCAGACTGTGAGAGGGCACAGGCCGGGCTGAGGGACCCCTCTCCCCCGCGAGTGCACAAATTTTTGTGCACCGGGCCTCTAGTCATTTAATATTGAAGAACAAAGAAAGAGCTTCCCAGACAAGAAAAAGCTAAAGGAGTTTGTTAGCACCAGATCAGTATTACAAGAAATGTTAAAGGGCCTTCTTTCAGAAAAAGAATAAAAAAACACAGAAGAACTTAATTAAAAGACTAAAATGGCAATAAATACATAGCTGTAAATAATCACTTTAAATATAAATTAATTAAATTCTCTAATCAAAAGACATTGGGTAGCTAAATGGATAAGAAAATAAGACGCATATGAATGCTGTCTACAAGAGACCCACTTCAAAATGAAAGATACACACAGACTAAAAGTAAAGGGATGGAAAAAGATATTTCATGCAAATGGAAAGGGGAAAAAATGTAGGGGCATTTGTGAATGGGATTAGCTCCAAAATCACCTACTTGTACTTCAATTCTTTTTTTTTTAATATCTAAGGAAAAAAAATTTTAAATATGATAATGTTACATGCAATAAACACCAATTATTCAAGAAAAATGATCTTATATATAACAATATTACATGCAATAAACATTAATATTTCAAGAATAAAAGGATTTTAAGTATAATAATATTACTGAAATTGTACTAACATAGTATATCACAACAGTTGTAGGAAATATTAAAAATCTGCAAATAACAAGATTACTTCTACTATATTCTAGTATATTTTCCCCTCTGGCTCTATTTTTGATCATTAGTTTATGTTGTTCATTATATTCCATAAATGAGTGAGATCATATGATATTTATCTTTCTCAAACAAGGTTATTTCGCTTAGCATAATGATTTTAAAATCTATTTTGTCAGATATGAGCATTGCTACTCCAGATTTTTTTTCTTTTCTATTTGCACGGAAAATTTTTTCCATCCCTTCACTTTCATCCTGTATGTATCTTTTGTTTTGAGGTGGGTCTCTTGTAGACAGCATATAATTGGGTCATGTTTTTGTATCCATTCAGCTACCTTACACCTTTTGATTGGAGCATTTAATCTATTTACAATTAGGGTTACTATTGAGAGGTATTTATTTATAGCCATTTTAATTCTGTATGGCTAGATTTCTCTCTCTGTTTCTTCTTCTCAGCAATCCCTTTAGCATTTCTTGTAATTCTGGCTTGGTGGTGGTGAACTCCTTTAACCTTTTTTTTGTCTGGGAAGCTCTTTATTTGGCCGTCTATTTTGAATGATAGCCTTGCTGGATATAGTAATCTTGGTCTCAGATCCTTGCTTTCCATTACGTTGAGTACTTCATGCCATTCCCTTCTGGCCTGTAGAGTTTCTGATGAGAAATCAGGTGTCAGCCTTATGGGGACTCCTTTGTAGGTAATAATTTTCTTTTCTCTTGCTATCTTTAAGATTCTTTGTCTTTAATTTTTGGCATTTTAATTATGATGTGTCTGGGCATGAGTCTGTTTGAGTTCTTGTTTGGGGTTCTCTGTGACTCCTGAAATTATGTGACTTTTTCCTTTACCAGGTTAGGGAAGTTTTCTACCATTATTTCTTCAAACACCTTATCTATTCCTTTCTCCCTTTCTGCCTCTTCTGGCACACCTACTGTTCTAATATTGTTACATTTCACATTGTCCCACAGCTCCCTTAAGCTGTCCTCTGTTTTTTAATTGTTTTTTCTTTTTGGTTCTCTAATTGAGTGATATTTTTAACTCTGTCTTCTAATTCACTGATTTGATTCTCAGCTTCCCCTAATCTGGTGTCTATTCCTTCCAATGTGTTCTTTATTTGTGTAATGTCATTCTTTATCTCCACACTGTTCTTTTTTCATAGTTACTATATCATTGTTCATACTGTTGAGAATTTTCTTTCTTTCTTTATTGATTAAAGTATTTTTTGAGCATTTTTAACATCATTACTCTGAATTCTGTTTCAGATAAATGTCAGGGCAGCGGAATACTTCATTTATCTCTTCTTCTGAAGAATTCGCTAGTTCTTTCATTTGGGGGTTGCTTCTTTGTTTCCTCATTTGGGTTGTCTGTTTGGGTTTGTGATTATGTTTTAGGTACATCCTCTATACCTCTCAATTTCTATTGCAGGACAGTGTAAAAGGCTGTTTCTGACTAATTGGATCAGGCAAGACTTAAAGCCTCCAGATACCTCCTCAATCTACAGACTAATAGGATTCTGGCTTTAATTGCCCCCAGGCAATTGTCCTCGGGTGTGGCGAGAGTTTTTTCAATAGGGTGTGGCAGTTGCTTCTGTCTGGAGGCTAATTGTAACTTTTAATCTCTTAAGTGGCCTCAGGGTAAGGTGTTTTTCAATAGGGTGTATTGACTGTCTTTGCCCCAGGCAAAGCAGATGACTATGTGGAAAAGATGTCCTCCACTGTGTGAGGGAATGACTCAGCCCAGGAAACTTGGAGTGTCTGCCTTCTGAGCTCTATCCCTTCAGTTCCCAGTCCTGGGTTCTGCTCTCAGAGCTCCAGTCCACTTCACCATCCCTCTGCCAGAGCACAAGGTGGGTGGCTCCACAGGGAATTTTTGTGCATTGGCTCTTTAAGAGGGTGCCCAAACTTTCAGCTGCCATTCCTGGCAGACATCACCCCACTGCTTTTCACAGCTAGGTGTTATGTGGGTACCCTCCTCAATTTCTCTTCTGGAGAGCCCAGCTTTGGGATTAGATCCCAGAGTCCTCAGTGGCACCCCCCACAGCTGAGATATCTCTCTGGGACTTCAGTTGCCATCTGTGGGTGCCCGGCCAACCCTTTCGCACCTCCGCCCCTCCTACCAGTCTCTATGTGGTCTCCACCTTCGGTCCTTGGGTATCAGGGTTCTCTCCTGTGAGTTCTCCATTGATTATTCAGGAAGCCTTTCCGTATTTCAATTGTAATTACAGCTTGTTCCTGGGAGCATGTCCATGCAGCATCCTCCTACTCTGATGCCATTTCTGTACTTCAATTCTTGGAGCCTCCTTTTCTTCTTTTTTCTTCTTTTTCTTTTCTCTCTTACCTTTTTTCCTTTTCTCAATATCATTTTTGCTCTCTTTTATCTTTCCTAATTCTTTTTTATCTGGTGATCACTTTTATTGGGGTTATTGGTGTCATGATTACATTCATGTTTTCTTCCCTTTGTGTTGTGTCTTGCTGAGCTGTTCAGTCAACATGGTAGAGAGTGAGCCACATAGCCAGATATCCTAAGAGGAAACTCCATCCATGGATGAGACAATAACTCTCAAGACCCAACTACATCAAGAGAACCCAAATCCCAAGTAGGGGGCATACCTAGAATACCCAGCCAAGAAGACCTGAGAAATTGCACCACTGGGTCACACAAAACATCTACTATATAAAACAAACTAATAAAATCTGTGTGGCATATCAGTTTGATCTAACACATAGAAACTATCACAAAAGAATAGCAAAAATGGGGAGTAAAGAAACAACCCCCATACAAAAAAAAACAGGAATCGCCAGAAAAGGGAAAAAAACAAAATGGAGGCAAGAAATTTGTCAGAGAAAGAATTCAGAGCAATGGTTATAAGGACACAGACAAGGATGAAAGACAAATTCAACATGTGTAAGAATTAAGAGGAAATGAAGAATGACATAGCTGCAATAAATAACACAATAGAAGGTTTCAACAGTAGACTAGAAGAAGCTAAGGACCACATCACAGAGTTAGAAGACAGGAAGGAAAACCCCCCAAGCAGAGCAACAACTGGAAAAAAACTTAAAAAGCAGGAGGAGTGCCTAAGGAAGCTTGGGGCAACATGAAACAAAACAACATCTGCATAATAGGGGTGCCAGAAGGAGAGGAAGCTGAACAAGGAATAGAAAACCTATTTGAAGAAATAATGACAGAAAACTTCCCTGATAAGGGAAGAAACTAGTCACACAACTACAAGAAGCACACAGATTACCAAACAAGATGAACCCAAAAAGACTGACACAAAGACACATCATTAAATTGGCAAATATCAATGAAAAGTAAGAACTTAAAGGCTGAAAGAGAGAGACAGAAAGTTAACTACAAGGGATCTCCCATCAGACTATCAAGTGATTTCTCAACAGAAACACATCAGGCCAGAAGGAAATGGAATGAAATATACAAAGTGATGCAAAGCAAGGGAATGAATCCAAGAATACTATATCCAGCAAAGCTATCATTCACAATTAAAGGTGAAATCAGACAAAAAAAAGCTAAGGGAGTTATTAACACCAAGCCAGCAATGCAAGAAATGCTAAAGGGACAGCTGTAAAAACAAGAAATAGAATTGGAAGAAGAAACACAGGCATAAAGAATAAAAATGGCTACAAACAAGTACCTATCAATAATTACCGTAAATGTAAATGGATTAAATGCTCCAATCAAAAGACATAGGGAACCTGAATGGATACGAAAACATGACCCATATATTTTCTGTCTACAAGAGACCCACCTCAGAACAAAGGATTCACATAGACTGATAATGAAGGGATGGAAACAAAATTTTCAGGCAACTGGAAATTAAATAAAAACTGGGGTAGCAATACTTATATTGACAATATAGACCTTAAAATGAAGGCTACAACAAGAGATAAGGAGGGCCACTTCATAATACTGAAGGGAGCAATTCAACAAGAGGATATAACTTTGGTAAACATATATGCGCCCAATACAGGAGCACACAAATACATAAAAAATACTTCTGGAAGATATCAGGGGAGAGATTGACAGCAAAACAATCATAGTAGGGGACTCCAATAACCCATTGACACCACTGGATAAATCCTCTAAACAAAAAATCAGTAAAGAAACAGCAATCCTAAGTGACTCACCAGATCAGATGGAACTAATTGATATCTTCAGAACATTTCACCCCAAAGCTATGGAATATACATTCTTTGCAAGTGCATATGGGATATTTTCAAAGATAGATCACATATTGGACACAGGCAAAGTCTCTTCAAATTCAAGAAGATAGAAATTATATTAAGCATCTTCTCAGATCACAATGGCATAAAATTAGAATTCAACTACAATAAAAACATTAAAAAAAATCAAACACTTGGAAGCCAAATAGCATGCTATTAAACAATGATTGGGTTACCAAAGAGATCAAAGAATAAATAAAAAGCATCCTGTAAACAAATGACAATGAAAAAACAACAATCCAAAATCTATGGGACACATGAAAGCAGTCCTGAGAGGAAAGTTCATAGCTCTATAGGCCTACCTCAAAAAACAAGAAAAAATGGTAATAAATTATCTAACGTTACTTAAGAATTAGAAAAAGAGCAACAAGAAAATCCCAGAGTAAGAAAAAGGAAGGAGCCGAAACCGGTTTGGCTCAGTGGATAGAGCGGCGGCCTGCGGACTGAAAGGTCCCAGGTTCAATTCCGGTCAAGGGCATGTACCTGGGTTGCGGGGCATATCCCCAGTGGGAGATGTGCAGGAGGCAGCTGATCGATGTTTCTCTCTCATCGATGTTTCTAGCTCTCTATCTCTCTCCCTTCCTCTCTGTAAAAAATCAATAAAATATATTTTTTTAAAAAAAGAAAAAAAAGGAAAAGGAAGGAAATAGTAAAGATCAGAGTGGAAATAAACAATATAGAGACAAAAAAATACAAAAGATCAATAAAACCAAGAGCTAGTTCTTTGAAAGGATAAACAAGATAGTTGAACTTCTAGCCAGGCTCGCCAAAAAACAGAGAGAGAGGACACAAAAAAAAAGGATCATAAATGAAAGAGGTGAAGTAACAATCGACCCCACAGACACACAAAGGATTATAAAAAAAAAAAAACTATGAACAATTCCACTCCAACAAACTGAACAATCTAGACAAATTGGACATATTCCTAGAACAATACAGTCTTCTAAAACTCAATCAGGAAGAATAAAAAATACGAATAGGCCGATAACTGCAGATGAAATTGAAGCAATAATCAAAAAACTTCCAGCAAACAAAAGCCCTGATCCAGATGGCATCAAAGGGGAGTTTTATGAAACATGCAAAGAGGAACTAAAACCTATCCTGCTCAAACTATTCCAGAAAATTCAAGAGGAAGGCACACTTCCAAGCTCTTTTATGAAGCCAGCATTACCCTAATACCAAAACCATATAAGACAACACAAAGAAAGAGAATTACAGGCCAATATCCCTGATGAACATAGATGCTAAAATCCTCAACAAAATTCCAGCAAATTGGATCGAGCATTACATTAGAAAGATCATACACCATGACCAAGTGGGATTTATTCCAGGGATGCCAGGATGGTAAATATCCACAAATCAATAAATGTGATACATCACATAAACAAATTGAGAGACAAAAATCACATAAGCATATCAATTGATGCAGAAAAATTATTTGACATAATCCAACATGTTTTCTTGATAAAAACACTCAGCACAGTGGGAATAGAGAGAGCATACCTCAAAATAATAAAAGCCTTGTATGACAAAGCTACAGCCAACATCATACTCAATGGGCAAAATCTAAAACCATTTTTCCTAAACACAGGAATAATACAGGGATGCCCACTTCAACCACTCCTATTCGACATAGTACTAGAAGTGCTAGCCATAGTGATCAGACAAGAAGAAATAAAAGGCATTCAACTTGGAAAAGAAGAAATAAAAGTGTCATTATTCACAGATGACATAATATTGTACATAGAAAACCCTAGACTCCATCAAAAAAACTAATAGACCTAATAAATGAATCTGGCAATGTAACAGGATACAAAATTAACAACCAGAAATCTGTGGCTTTTTTTATGCACCAATAATGAATTCACAGAAAATAAACTTTTTAAAAATCCTATTTACTATTGCAACAAAAAATTAACATACCTAGGAATAAACTTAAATAAGAAGGTAAAAGACTTGTACACGGAAAACTACAGGATGTTGAAAAAAGAGATAGAGGAAGACAGAAACAAGTGCAAGAATATACCATGTTCATGGATTGGTAGAATCAACATCATTAAAATGTCCATACTACCCAAAGCAATCTATAGATTCAATGCACTCCCCATTAAAATACCAAAGGAATATTTCACAGACCTAAAACAAACTCTCCAAAAATTTATATGGCATAAAAATCTTAGACGAATCCATAGGCAGCATAATACCAAGATATGTTTTAGCAATATCTTTACCAATACAGCTCCCAGGAAAATGGAAACTAAGGAGAAAAATGAACAAATGGGAATACATCAAGATAAAAACCTTCTGCACAGCAAAGGAAACCATCAACAAAACAACAAGTGAGCCCACTGCATGGGAGAACATATTTGCCAATGTTATCTCTGATGTGGGTTTAATCTCCCAAATTTATAGGGAACTCATATAACTTAACAAAAGGAAGATAAACAATCCAATAAAAAAATGGGCAAAGGACCTAAATAGACATTTTTTGAAAGAGGACATACAGAAGGCCAAAAGACATATGAAAACATGCTCAAAGTCACTAATCATCTGAGATATGCAAATCAAAACAACAATGAGGTACCATCTCACACCTGTCAGAAAGGCTGTCATCAGCAAATCAATAAACAAAAAGTGCTGGCGAGCATGTAGAGAAAAACAAACCCTCATGTACTTCTGGTGGGAATGTAGACTGGTGCAGCCACTGTAGAAAACAGTATGGAGTTTCCTCAAAAATTTAAAAATGGAACTCCCATTTGATCCAGTAATCCCACTTCTAGAAATATATTCCAAGAAATCAGAAACACCAATCAGAAAGTATATTTGCTCCTCTATGTTCATAGCAGCACAATTTACAATAGCTAAGATTTTGAAACAGCCTAAGTGCCCATCAGCAGATGAGTAAATTAGAAAATTGTGGTACATCTACACAATGGAATACTATGCTGCTGTAAAATAGAAAGAACTCTTACCATTTACAACAGCATAGATGGACCTGGAGAGCATTATGCTAAGTGAAATAAGCCAGCCAGAGAAAGATAAATATCACATGATCTCACTCATTTGTGGAATATAATGAGCAACATAAACAGATGAACAAAAGTAGATCCAGAGACAGAGAAGCATCGAACAGACCATCAAACCTCAGAGGGAAGGCAGGGGCAGGTGGGGGTTGGGGTAAGAGATCAACCAAAGGACTTGTATGCATGCATATGAGCATAACCTATGGACACAGACGGTAGGGGTGTGAGGGCATGTGCTGGGGGGTGGGGAAAAAATAGATCCAAAAACAGAGAAGCATCGAACAGACTGGCAAACCTCAGACGGAAGGCAGGGGAGGGTGGTGGTGAGGGTTAAGAAAGCAATCAAAGGACTTGTATGCATGCATATGAGCATAATGGATGGACACAGACACAAGGAGGATGAGGGCATGTGCTGGGGAGGGGGAAGGGCTGGGGAGAGGCCAATGGGGGGAAAAGGAGACATTTGAACTAGTAATCTATATATCCTATCTAATAAAGAGGGAATATGCTAATTGACCCTCACACCATCTCAAAGATGGCGTCACCCACACCAATAAGGCGGGAATATGACAACTGACTGTCCCACCCTCAAAGATGACGGTGCCCACAGCCACAAGATGGTGGCGCCCAGTCCCCTCAGCCCCGCTGGGGTTGCACGCCTGCCTCCAGAGTCCCCCAGTCCCGTCAGTTCCCTAGCTCCCCAGGGCCAGCCCCAGGCGCAGACAAGCCTCAGATGGCATCTGCCCAGCCGCCCAGGGCCGCTCGAGGCTCAGGTAACCAGAGCTGACTGAAGTTTGCGCTGCCGGCAGTGGCAGCAGCAGAGGTGTGATGGGGGCATCGCCTTCCCCTGATCACCGGGTCGCCTCCCACCCCAGCGGGCTCTGTGAGTGGGGCAGGCTGGGATGAAAATTCATGCACTGGGCCTCTAGTACTAGTATAAAAGGCTAATATGCTAAGTGTCTGTCTGGTAATGATGTCACATAGCAACGCCCAGCTTCCTCTCCCTAGTGACTAGCCTCCTTGGAGTTTCTTCAGTCCAGGAACAGGACTTGCTTTATACCCAGGTGAAAACATTTTACAGTTTAACCAAATGTTTGTGAAGTGTTTCCTATGCCTCATCTCATTTGATCCACACAGAAGTCCTGGAGTAGGTAGATAGGAGACTCAGTAGAATCCTCTTTTCTTTTCATTAGTGGGAAAATGGAGATTTAGAAAGTTTAGAAACTTGACCTAACTGAAAAGAAGTAAGACATGGTGGAACTTGAAAATGACTTCAGGTTTTCTCACTGCACAGAATATAGTCAAACACTGCTATAGTTAAATATTTTATCCTTTGTTCTCCCTGCTTGATCTACAATAATGATCTGCTTTTGTATTGATATTTACTGCTGTGTTGCTGACAATTACCTGAAAGAGAAGTTGGGGTGCTTCACTGGGCTGAAAAAAGTTTAGCTAAATCAGAAAGCAGGTCTAATTAAGCAAGTTTATTCTCTGTATATAAAAGGCTAAGTTGACTCGTGCAGGCGCAATACATATAAAGCTCTTGCTGGTGCCAATCGCACGTGTGTGTTTTGATCTGTCATTGTTGATCGTGAATTTGGTTGACACTTCTATTATAGAGAAAGGGTGACTAGAGATATTAAAATATTTCTTCTAATTAATTTCCTTTCAATGTGCACAAATTCATGTACCGGGCCACTATACTTTGAATAATAAAGAACTTTTAAAAAGAAATATATATATATATATATTTTAAATAGTGAATACCTCATAGGGTTATGAGGATTACATGAGCTTAAAACTATGTAAAACATTATGGGGCCTAACACAGAGGAGATGCAATATTTTATCTATTGCCTCAGAATAAAAAATAAATCTATGAAGATATCTCAAGCAGAAAAGTAATATGAGGTATATCTACAAAACTATTGGCTAAAGAAGTGGAATTTTTAGCCTTGGGGGCAGGGGACATAAAAAAGGTAGGAACGGTTGCTGAGTAGAAACATAATATCCAGTGCATATATCTTTAGATAAATAAATCCTTCCTGACTCTTGGCACCAACATTCCAACTATGGTCAAAATATAGGATATCACTGATTGGCAAAATTCTACAAAATACAAAGAGGGATGGGGATAAGATTTAAGATCAAGGAATAAGTTTGATCAGGAAAATGGGTATTTTTCTAGTATTGGAATGCAAATGCTGAAAAATACAGACAGTTTATAGGTTCAGGCCAGAAGGAGAGGAGTGAAATTAAGGAAGGTTCTGTCTCAAGGCATGTATTATTTGTATAAAGTGGGGAGCAAATATCATCTGCCCTGAGTGAAAAAGGTCAAAACTGGCTAGGGGGCCTGATGATGATGATGAAATAGGAAAGGAAGTTGACATAGCATGAGAAATCTTTCTGCACACCAGCTAGCTAAATAAAGAAATGAATAAATAAATAAATAATAAATAAAAGTGATAAAACACAGTACTTATTTTATAAAGCATTGTTATTCTCATTTATTTGAAAATGTCAATTTTTAAAGTTCAAAATAAAAACAAGTTAGAAAATTTGAGCCTGTGTAAGAAGGGACATGACAGAAAAGGAACTGAAAGGCCTCCAAGGGCAACAATTTAATTACAGGGTAACAGAAACCCATTTATAGAGTATTGTAAACAATACAACTATGGAGATACTGCTCTCAGGTTAACATGGCTTCATTTCCTTTATATTATTGTTTAGTGTGTGAGTGTGGACACCACTCTGCACAAGCTTCATTATCCAGACAACTGAGGGCCTCTCATCAGAAGGACCAAGTCCCCAAAACATGCATTTATACATGTCACTTTAAAATAAAGACCTTTCAATATTTTAAGCTATACCTTATCAACTAAAATATTTTGCAATCACAAAAATGTTTCCTATGGATATAGTTTGCACATTTATTGTAAGCCATTGACTAACCACAGACAGAGCAAATGCTAAGATCTGTGTTGTTTTTAATTTTTAGGTGAAGGGTGGCATATCTAAACTGCTGTACTTAAAAACAGAACAACAGCCAATTCTTAGACATCTTCTTCACTCTTCAGCTTCCAAAGACAGCTGTGTGTGGTTGGCTGATGTTGGACAACAGGAATAGTGTATTTCCTGTGAATGGTTCGTTTCTGCCGTGCAACAAACAGTGAACAGCCCCATACCATGCAGCTATCAGAACTTGATACCTCCAGTACTAGAAAGAAAAGGGGCTTAGGAAGCTGAGAGGTTCAAGCTTCAAGTTTGGTTTCTAAACAATATTTGCAAAATCCATATTTATAGGCACCTTTCAAATGTATCTAGAAGACAGCTTTGATCAGTCCACTGGCCCCTTGCCTCTTTTTCCAGTGATCTTCCCCACCTGGCCAAATTTCACCTCCTTGGGAGAAGTGATTTTTCAGTTGGTAGTAATTTGGATGTATGCTACTCTTCTGTGACCATCTTCTAAATCTGGTATGTCACAGCTCTAATTTCTGAGATGCTTACTAAGGCAATTGTTTGATTCCAGGAGAAACTTGAGTAAACCAGTTACAAATAATCTGCTTCATTAGTAACCAACACACAGCTACTAGAGGGGTACTTCCCCCCCCCCCGGATATACAAACTGGACCAATAGCACATTTCTACAAATAATGCTTAGAGGTTGATGAATATTAAGTTTCTCATAACATATATGGGAGAGCAATATGTGAATTAAAGCTGTCTGCTGGGATACAATATCTCCTCAATGGCAAATTGTTTTAAAGATGAGAAGTTGCAATTTGAATATGCAATGTAGATATAATACCTGCTCACAGTCGATATTTTTTTTTAAGTAAGCAAAGTACAAGCATACTACTTTACACACCACTTGGTATGGTTGGCTAAAAGCACTGAGGAAATATAAAACTTACAATGAGGCAGAAGGCTAGGGAAAAATTCTATTATGTATTGGAGAAGAGGTGGTCAACTCCATTGCTGAAGGGAGGACTGTCCAGTGCAGTTTGCTAATGGATTTGGTGTTGGCATGAATGACCCATAAAGCTTTTGACCCACAGAACTAAAATGTTAACCAACACAAAAGAAAGGGTGCTACTGTCTTCTTCGTCTTACAGACAACATGGGATAGTAATAAAAAAAAAGTGCATTGAGGGGTAGCAAATGATGGTCCAGGGAAAGGCAGGTGGATCATTGGGCTAATGTGTTTGTCTTTCACTCTACTCTAGTCATAACTCAAAAAGCTTCGCTGTCAGTAAATTTGGTACTGAGGGGCTTCCAGGTACAGGAAAGCATTGGGGGAAAGTCAAACTCACCTTTAATAATCCATGCCTAGTAGCTTTGTGATAGTAGCCAGCCCCAAAAGGGTAATTAATGGTTGTTAAAGAGGCACTATGAATTCAAGGCCAACAGAAGATCAATTAAGTCATTTGCCTACATTAGCTTTCCTTTTGTTATTGAATAGAAAAAACACTGAGGAGACTTCTACCACCACCTCTTGCTTTTATCCCTGTCAGGAAAAATGTAACCAACCAACCAATAACCAAACAAAAACAAACAAACAGAGGGAAGGGGGCTGACTCAAATACAAAATAAAAACCAAGGAAGTGAGCAAACTGAGTCAAATCATTCAGATGGACATTTTAAGATGCACTGAAGGCACACTCTGCCCAGGTACACGGTGATGGTTATGGAAGAATGGAGGTCTTGTTACTGGAGTCAGCCCGAATACACTCATCAGTTTGCTTCAACAGCCTCCGAACGAGCTTTTCTAGGTCCCTTCTTGATTTCAATTCTTCTTCCAGGCATTGCTTCATTCTTTTATTCTCCTATTATGGGAAAAGACTTGATTACCAAACAAAGGGACCCCTTCTCAGGGCTCCTCCTGCTCATCCTCTTGGTGGTCTTCACTACGGACTACACTTTTCTTCCTCAAAATCCTTTCTCTCAGCTCCTAACACAAGGCAACTTCTTGATTCTCCTACCTCTCTCTGACAAACCTTTTGCATTCTTCTTTCTTGAAATACAACCATTCTCTAAGGCTCTGTCCCTGGCCCTCTGCTAATTCAATACTCTTTTCTTAGTGTCTCTTCTCTTTCAACTCAAGTATCTATTAAGAGGCCTCCAAAATCTCTCTGGTACTTATTTCATCTCATCTCATGAGCACTAGGTCCCCAGTCCCCAATGCCAACTTGGTATTTCCTCCTAGATATGTTTCAAGCCCCTCAAACTCATTATGTCCTAAAGTGAACTCTATCTTCATCACCCCAAACTTCTCTTCCCTTGTGGTTGCTGATCTCCATGAAGGGCATCACCACATTAAACTAGATACCAAGGTAATAAGCTTCATCTTCAATCCCTGGCTCTTAATCCCAAAATCACACCATCATTTTCCACAGGTTCTAACTTTGCAATGTGCCTTCCTTTACATTCATTTTCCTCCACTGTAGCCTCAGTAGCACTACCTCAGGTCAGAACTTCATCATGTCTCACCCTGAGTTTTGTAATAAGTCCTAACTGGTCTTTCAGAGTCTGGTCTCTCTTCCTTTCAATCCATCCTTTACCCTGTCACTAGGTACAGTCAATCCTCAAACATATGGAAGTGTGAACATCATGGAGCACTGGATCACATCTGCACTGGAGCTCACAAATTAAGATTTATAATTCTGATTACATGCTCACAAATTACTTATCTTTTCTTAAATTCTGTTAACAAATATCAGGAAACATGAAAGTTTTAAGTAAGTTTTGGACCCCTATTGTAAATCACTAAATAGGTATAGAATCAAGCCTCAGAAGTTTCTACCCAAAGCCACATGGTAAAATCAACAAAACCCACCTTGATGACACAAGGAAAATAAAAATCCCCACCTCACCATTTTGTTCCTGGACCTTTCCTGAGAGCATCTACTGGTGCGTGACAAGGACGAGTGAGTTATGACTTGAGAAAAAATACTTATATTTCATTACCTGTTTCAGTTCTTTCACCTCATCCTTCAAGGCATAAACAGTGTCAACGAGGCTCCTAGAACATAAAGTTTAGAGATTAATAGCTGGCACTGGAGTATTGCTAAGTAACACTTAACAAGAAAAGCAGCTTTATAGAAATACAGATCCTGAAAAACAGAGGATTTTCTACCTGACCAGAGAAAATACTGCTATTAATTGTTCTTGTGATCCTCCTTGTTATGGGCTAACCACCATCACCACGCATGCTCATGTAAACTCTGTGGGCACGAAGGATGGGCCAAGACCCGCCCCTGTGCCCAACACAGCTTTGTGGCCTACAGTTCCTTTCAAGGTGCACAAATTCATGCACTGGGCCCCTGGTATATTCCATAAAAGGATAAAACACCCTAGCTGAGTTGTGAAGCAGTCATTTCTTCTGTGGCTCTTCCTGGACAAGAACTTTGGAGATCTGCGTTTCAGGTCTAATCCTATCACTTACCAAACAGTTAACCTTGGGTAACTAGTTCCTTCTCATTCTCTCTTGGTCTTTCTTCACATACAAAATGTGGATAATGCCACATTCCACTGAAAACCTCACAAAGTTGTAGGAGGGATTAATATAATTATAGACCCTCTCTCCACCCAGTCATCAGGTGCAGGTGGGCCCCAAGTCTGAGATCCATAAACCTGGCAAACATTGCTCACCCCATCCTGGAGTCTCCCTGAGATGTTGCTGCACACAACTTGCACACCAGACTGAACATCTGTCACTAGCTGTTCCTCACAAATCACTGGCCTCAGCCCACACTGCAGACTTTGGCTAAAATCTATCAAAGGTCCACAAACATGAAAGAAGCAGCAGTTGGATTTCACATGCCCTGTTCCTCTTGCTGAGCATGCCCAAGCCTGGCACTAGAGGCAGTCAGCCACAATTCATGACATAGCTTCTCCCAGGCACCTCCACACCAAGGAAAGGCAGCTGTCAACTGCAAATCACTTTGTAGCTCCTGCCAGGTGGTTCATGATCCAGGAAAAGGCAGTGGCTGACATTTATCTCCATTGGAGACCCTCCTAAGAGGCCACAGAATCAATACACCTAGTGGCCAGCTTCAAACCACACAAGGCCACCACCCAATTAGCTCAACAAATGACACACCCAAAGGGTGTATTTGGCAGGCACCAGAGCCCCAATAAAGCAAACTCCACTCCATGAAGTCAGGCCCTGGACAACAGCTTATCCACTGAAGTCACAGCAGTCCTCTCAGTAAGTTAGCCTGAGGATCAATCCCACCCACCGATGTGCTAACAACAATCAAGGCTGAACTACAACCAAAGGCCTCACACGACCTGCATAAGGGACACCCTTGGGGTATCTAGCTCAGGTGACCAGGGAGACTGTACCACTGGACCCCACAGGGAACCCACTATGTAAGGACACCCTGCCAAGACTGGCAGGCATAACAGATCCACCATTTAATAAATAGAAAATAACACATGGAGGCAGCCAAAAAGAGGAGACAACGAACATGTCACAAATGGAATAACAGAACTCCAGAAAAAGCACTAAACAAATGGAGAAAGCATAATATCAGATACAGTGTTCAAAACATTGATTATAAAGATGCTCAATTAATTTAGGGAAAGAATAGATGAATTTGATGAGACCTTACAAAAAGGAATAGAAACCATTAAAAAGAACCAGTCAGAAATAAAAAGTACAATAACTGGAATGAAGATTACATTAAATGGGAATAAAATAACACGTGAAATGGAATCAATAATAGATTAGATGAAGCAGAGGATCAAATCAGTGAATTGGAAGACAAGGTAGCAAAAACGTAATTGGAACAGCAAAAAGAAAAAGATTAAAAAATATGAGAATTATTTAAGGGACCTCTGGGATAAAAATCAATTGTAAACATTTGCATCATAGGGGAACCAGAAGGAGAAGAGGTAGAGCAAGTGATTGAAATCCTCTTTGAAGAAATAATGATGGAAAACTTCCTTCTCTAAATTGGTGACAGACATGGAAGTCCAAGAATCATAGAGAGTCCAAAACAAGATGAACCCAAATAGGCCAATACCAAGACACATCTCTCTATATAAAAGCCCAGAAACTGACCGGCGGAACAACCAGAATGACTGGAATGACCGGCCGGATCTGGAGTAGGGCCAGACGGCCAACTTCCTGTGACCCTTCCCCCTGGCCGGCCCCACCCCTGATTGACCTCTCCCACCCCAATCGAGGACAGGGAAGCCAGCCAACCGTCCCTGCAACCCCCTACCCCATATGGGGGCAGGGCTGGCTGGCCGCTGATCAACCCCCTACCCCATTTGGGGGCAGAGCTGGCCGGCCCACCACCCACAGTCCCTCCCCATGGCCAGTGTCACCTCTGATCAGCCCCCACCACCCTGATCAGCCCGTGGTCCCTCCCCCTAGCCAGCTCCACTCCTGATCGCCCCCGCACCAATCAGGGTTGGGGCCAGGCAGACCACCACCCACAGCCTTTCCCCACGGCCAGCCACACCTGCAATGAGCCCCCCCCCCCAATCGGGAGCAGGGCCTGCTGGTCAACCTCCCCCCATCTCCTCCTCACAACAGGCCCAGCCCTGATCTGCCCCTATTCGGGCGGGCCGGCCAGACCCCACCCGTGCATGAATTCATGCACTGGGTCTCTAGTTTCTGTATAAGGGGTGTATCACACAAACTGCACTTCAGGAAGAAGCCTGCACTAAGTTGCCTACCTCTGCATTGAACTGCCTTCCTTCACAGTGTTTCTTCAATCTAAGCCAGCCCTTATAAAGTAGTTCCTGGAATCCTATTTCAACCAATAGGACGGAGGCTTTCCCCGTATAATAGGAGTTATGCAGCTGTATTTCCATCAGTATCTTCACTAAAAAACCGGAGTGTCTCCACTCTGACCAACCAGAATAGTGCCTTTTGGACCAACCAAATTGTGAAGATTTGGAGTCCTCATTTGCATGAGGACAAACCAATCAGGGACCAGAGACAGGGACTTCTGTCTATATGAATCAGCTGCCCTCTGGCTCAGAGAGTGCACTTTCCTTTTCCACCAAAGATGAAACATAAAAGGTGTCTTACTGGAGCAGAGCACAACTGTCTATGTGGAGAGAGGCTTGGCTCCAGGCTGCCTGGCCCCATTGCTGGCTCACCCTAGTGCTTCACAGCTGGGCTGTTAAACATCTGTGCTGCTTCGTAACTGAGCTATAACACTACTGAGCTCTTCGCACTGAATAAAGTTTCCTTTTTCATTATACCCCAAATTGGGAATTCCTGTTGGTGTTGAATTGATACCAACAACCATCATTTGACATGCTCAAACTATATAAAGAACTCATATGACTTACCACTAAAAAAACTAACAAACTAATTTTAAAAAATGAGCAGAGGACATGAATAGACATTTCTCCAAAGACAACATACAAATGGTCAATAGATATATGAAAAGATGCTGAATGTCACTAATCATCAGAGAAATACAAATAAAAACCACAATGAGATATACCTGAAGCTAACACTAAATAATAATGACTATAGAGAGAAACCAAGATGGCGGCATAGGTAAACACCGGAAATTGCTGCCTCCCACAACAACTTCAAAAATACAATGAAAAGACAAAACGGACATCATCCAGAACTACAGGAAGGCTGGCTGAGTGGAAATTCTACAACTAGAAGGAAAGAGAAAAGCACACTGAGACCTAGAGGAGCGGCGGAAGTAAAGTGCAGAGGTACGGAGGCTCGAGCGCGTGCGGAAAGGGGCTGGCACCTGAGGACGCGGCTGTCTTTTTGAATCGGGAGGGAGTCTCAAGCTCCTGACTGCTCTGAACTCCAGATCCGGGAAGTCTCTGGGGACCCAGGACTCATATGGGGAGAAACTGGACTGTCTGGCAGCAGGCAGAACTCTGAACTTGAGGGCAGCTTTCCCTCAGAGGTGCTTGAAGGGATTACCGGGACACTGAGAGGCGGGGCCGCTTAGGGCAGGGCTGAGGATCAGCCATAGCTGGTTGCTCTGCCCTGTTGATTCCCTGAGACCCCACCCCAACCAGGCTGTGGCAGAGGCTTTGGCCCTTTGAAATCTGAAAATTACCTAACAAATTGCAGCTGGCCCAGACAGACCCAGAACTTCCAAGAGAAGGCCCAAGGCCCCACAGCAGCTTGCATTGCTTCACAGCTGGGCCATATCTGGGCAACTCCAAACCCCAAAAAAGGAAGGGGAATCTGCAGACCGCTTTGTAGCTCCTGCTAAGTAGCCTCAGGCAGAGGCTAAATTAGCACCTCCTTAGATCCAAGAGCCAGTGTACCCAGTGGTCAGAGTGGGACCATCCAGATTAAAACTCCTCAGATCCATAAGGGACACACTCAGGGGGCAGACTCAGTGAGCATCAAAGCCCCACTGAAGCAAGTCTTGCCCCAGAAGGGTGTCTTCAGCACAAAAGTTCTCCCACTGCAGACATGGCTGATTCTCACAGCCAATTGGCCTGGAGGTCAATTCTTCCCAGTGACAACTACAACAATCAAGGCTTAACTACAAGACTACAACAAGACGGTGCACGAAGCCCACAAAGGGGTGCACGAAGAATGTCCACCTTAGGTAATTGGGGAGGTTGAGCCACTGGACCCTATAGGACACCTAGCACACAAAGCCACTCTACCAACACAGGGAAGCATAAAAAATGCGGAGACAAAGAAACAGGTCACAAATGACAGAAATGGAGGAAAGCAAATGACTGGATATAGAGTTCAAAATGACGGTTATAAGGCTTTTCAAGAATTTTCTGGAAACTGCCGATAAATTTAGTGAGACCCTGGAGGATATGAAAAAAGACAAACTAGAAATTAATCATACACTGACTGAAATAAAGAATAATATACAGAGATCCAACAGCAGACAAGAGGGTCCCAAGAATCAAGTCAAAGATTTGAAATACAAAGAAACAAAAAATACCCAACTGGAAAAGCAAAAAGGAAAAAGAATCCAAAAATATGAAGATAGTGTAAGGAGCCTCTGGGACAGCTTCAAGCGAAACAACATCTGAATTATAGGAGTGCCAGAAGAAGAGAGAAACAAGATATTGAAAACCTGTTTGAAGAAATAATGACAGAAAACTTCCCCTACCTGGTGAAAGAAGTAGACTTAAAAGTCCAGGAAGCGCAGAGAACCCCAAACAAAAGGAATCCAAGGAGGACCACACCAGGACACATCATAATTAAAATGCCAAGAGCAAAAGACAAAGAGAGAATCATAAAAGCAGCAAGAGAAAAAAAGTCAGTTACCTACAAGGGAGTACCCATACAACTGTCAGCTGATTTCTCAACAGAAACTATGCAGGCCAGAAGGGAGTGGCAAGAAATATTCAAAGTGATGAATAGCAAGAACCTACAACCAAGATTACTTTATCCAGCAATGCTATCATTCAGAATTGAAGGTCTGATAAAGAGCTTCACAGATAAGAAAAAGCTAAAGGAGTTCATCACCACCAAAACAGCATTATATGAAATGCTGAAAGGTATTCTTTAAGAAGAGGAAGAAGAAAAAGGTAAAGATAAAAATTATGAACAGCAAATACACATCTATCAACAAGTGAATCTAAAAATCAAGTGAATAAAAAATCTGATGAACAGAGTAAACTGGTGAATATAATAGAACCAGAAGCATGGAAAGGGAGTGGACTGACAATTCTTGGGGGGAAAGGGGTGTGGGGGTGCAGGAAGAGACTGGACAAAAATCATGCACCTATGGATGAGGACAGTGGGAGGGGTAAGGGCAGAGGGTGGGGTGGGAATTGGGTGGAGGAGAGCTATGGGGGGGAAAAAAGAGGAACAATTGTAATAATCTGAACAATAAAGATTTAATTAAAAAATAAAAAATAGGGGGGGGAACCAAGATGGGAGCATAGGTTAACGCCGGAGATTGCTGCCTCGAACAGCCAATTCAAGGGTAGACCTAAAAGACGGAACGGACATCATCCAGAACCACAGGAAGGCTGGCTGAGTGTAAATTCTACAACTAGGAGGAAAGAGAATATCATACCCAGTCTCAGAGGAGGCGCAGTGCTGAAGTGAAATACTCAGGTGCGGAGTGCGCAGAGCGGGCTGGCGGCGGAGGGCACGGTTGTTGTTTTTAATTGGGAGGGAGTTTCAGACTCTGAGCTTCAGATCCAGGCGAGTCTCTAGGGACCCAGACTCAAATGGGAGAAGTGGGACTGTCTGGCTTCGGTCGGAACTCGAAGGCAGCTTTCTCTCCGAGGTTTGCAGTGGTTGCTGGGACTCTGTGAGGCAGAGCCCCTAGGGACGGAACTGAGAGCAGCCATAACTGTTCGCTCCGCCCGCCCTATTTGATCCCATTCGAACCGCCCCGCCCAAGCCCTGCACAGAGCCATTTGCCGGATAGCCTCAGGCAAAGGCTAGATTAGCACCTCCGCAGAGGACAGAAGTTTTCCCACTGCAGACACAGCTGACTCTCACAGCCAGTTGGCCTGGAGGTCAAATCCCCCCAGTATTAACTACAACAATCAAGGCTTAACTACAACAAGACTGCGCACAAAGACCACTAGGGGGTGCACCAAGAAAGCATAAAAAAATGCGGAGACAAAGAAACAGGACAAAATTGTCAATGGAAGATATAGAGTTCAGAACCACACTTAAGGTCTCTCAAGAACTGTCTAGAAGCTGCCGATAAACTTAATGAGATCTACAAGAAATCTAATGAGACCCTCCATGTTATGATAAAGAAACAACTAGAAATTAAGCATACACTGACTGAAATAAAGAATACTATACAGACTCCCAACAGCAGACCAGAGGAGCGCAAGAATCAAGTCAAAGATTTGAAATGCGAAGAAGCAAAAAACACCCAACCGGAAAAGCAAAATGAAAAAAGAATCCGAAAATACGAAGATAGTGTAAGGAGCCTCTGGGACAGCTTCAAGCGTACCAACATCAGAATTATAGGGGTGCCAGAAGATGAGAGAGAGCAGATATTGAAAACCTATTTGAAGAAATAATGACAGAAAACTTCCCCTACCTGGTGAAAGAAATAGACTTACAGGTCAAGGAAGCACAGAGAACCCCAAACAAAAGGAATCCAAAGAGGACCACACCAAGACACATCATAATTAAAATGCCAAGAGCAAAAGACAAAGAGAGAATCTTAAAAGCAGCAAAAGAAAGAAACTCAGTTACCTACAAGGGAATACCCATACAACTGTCAGCTGATTTCTCAACAGAAACTATGCAGGCCAGAAGGGAATGGCAAGAAATATTCAAAGTGATGAATACCAAGAACCTACAACCAAGATTACTTTATCCAGCAAAGCTATCATTCAGAATTGAAGGTCAGATAAAGAGCTTCACAGATAAGGAAAAGCTAAAGGAGTTCATCACCACCAAACCAGGATTATATGAAATCCTGAAAGGTATCCTTTAAGAAGAGGAAGAAGAAGAAAAAGGTAAAGATACAAATTATGAACAACAAACATGCATCTATCAACAAGTGAATCTAAGAATCAAGTGAACAAATAATCTGGTGATCATAATACAATCAGCGACATAGAAAGGGAATGGACTGACTATTCTTGGGGGGGAAAGGGGTGTAGGAGATGGGGGAAGAGACTGGACAAAAATCGTGCACCTATGGATGAGGACAGTGGGTGGGGAGTGAGGGCGGAGGGTGGGGTGGGAACTGGGAGGAGGGGAGTTATGGTGGGAAAAAAGAGGAACAAATGTAATTATCTGAACAATAAAGATTTAATTTTAAAAAAAGTAGAATTGCTAAAATAAAAAAATAAAAAATAAAAAATAAAAATAAATAATAATGTCTATAAACTAGAATTGAAAAATAAAATATTAAAAAAAATGAGATATCACCTCATACCTGTCAGAAGGGCTATCACCAATAAACCAATAAACAACAAGTTTTGGTGGGTTTGCAAATTGGTACAACCAGTATGGAAAACAGTGTGGAGGTTCTTTGAAAAATTAAAACTAGAACTATCAAATGGCTGTGTGACCTGCAGCAAGTTCCTGCATCTATCTGTGCCTCAGTTTCCTCATCTTTAAAATGGGTATGGTAGTAATACTTTCAGGTTGTTGTGAGCTTAAATGGAATAATAAGTGTGTATAAAAGTTAACACATGGTAATCATGTGGAGAACTATGCTGTGCTTTATGTCCCTGGGACTATTTTGTATATGCCAATTTGTACTTCTTAATCTTTTCACCTTTTTTACCCATTTGGAGAACTATCGAATAGCAATCCCACTTCTGAGTATTTATCTAAAGAAATCCAAATCACTATTACGAAAAGAGATATCCAACCCTATGCTCACTGCAGCATTATTTAAAATAGCCAAGACATGGAAGCAACCTAAGTATCCATCAATAGACGATTAAATAAAGAAGTGGTACATATACAATGGAATATTACTTAGCCATAAAACAAATGAAATCTTATCATTTATGACAAAATAGATGGACTTATAAGGTATTATGCTAAGTGAAATAAGTCAGATAAAGAGAAATACCATATAATTTCACTTATATATGGAATCTAAAATACAAAATAAACAAACAAAATAGAAACAAATTCACAAATACAGGGAATAAACTTATGGTTGACTACAGACCCAGTGCACGAAATTCATGCATGGGTAGGGTCCCTAGGCCTGGCCAGTGATCAGGGCCGATTGGGGCCTTCCAACTGCCGGCTGGGGCCTTCCTTCATTCTGCGCTGACCCCTGGTGATCAGCACATATCATAGGGAGTAATCAAACTCCCGGGCTCCCGGTTAAACTCCTGAGGGAACTATTTGCATATTAGGCTTTTATAGATAGATAGATAGATAGATAGATAGATAGATAGGAGGGGTGTTGGGTAAAAAAGGTGAAAAGATTAAGAAGTACAAATTGGCATATACAAAATAGTCCCAGGGACGTAAAGCACAGCATAGAGAATATAGTCAATAATATTATAATAAGTATGTATGGTGCCAGGTGGGTACTAGACTTATTGAGGATCATTTCATAAATTAGATGCATCTAACCATTATGCTATACTCGTGAAACTGATATAATACTGAATGTCAGCTGTAATTAAATTATAAAAATTTAAATAGCATAGTCCTATATAATAAAGAGGTGATATGCAAATTGACCATCACACCCTCACACAAGATAGCTGCCCCCATGGGGTCACATGATGGCCAGCAGGGGAGGGCAGTTGGGGGTGACCAGGCCAATAGGGGAGGGTGCTGGGGTCCAACCCCAGCAGGTCCAGGGGTCCCCAAAGGTGTGGACGGAGTCAGCGAAGAAGAAATGACATGGAGGCAGCATTCAGGTGATCATCATAGCCGGGTTCTCTTGTCAGGATCTCCAGCCAGGTTCTGTGTCCATGTTCTCTTGCTAGATTCTCCAGCCAGGTTCTCCAGGTTCTCCAGCCAAGTTCTGTAGCCATGTTCCCTCGCTAGGTTCTCCAGCCAGGTTCAGTCACCAGGTTCTATTCAGGTTCTCTTGCCAATTTCTGTAGTCAGGTTCAGTCCAGGATCTTTTGCCATGTTCTCTCACTAGGTTCTGTGTCTAGGTTCTGTTCCCTCTTGGTTCTGTCTTCTAAGTTCTGTGTGTTGCTGTCTTGTTACATCTGTATTTATACCAGTTGATTCAATCCTATCAATCTCTATTACAAAGATTAGGGCGTTTCTTATCTCCATTTAAGGGAGTAAAGATTATGTAGCTTAAGCATGATTGTTCGTAGTTAAAGTGATTAATTACCCACCTGGCACTTAGTTAAGAGGTTTTATTCCCTCCCTAACTTCAGGGGAAAATCCCTACCTGGGGAAACAACCTTTCTCAGAGACCTTGGTTAAAACACATAGTGCCAAGAAGGTGAGCAAACATATTAAGAACAGTATGCCATATATGCCAGGTCCCTTGAAACAGTAAGCATGGACCAGCTCCCGGCAGGAGGGCAGTTGGGGGCAACTGGGCCTGAAGGGGAGGGAGGGCAGTTGGGAGGGACCAGGCCTGAAGGGGAGGGCAGTTGGGGGGAACAGGCCTGCAGGGGAGGGCAGTTAGACGTCGATCAGGCTGGCAGGGGAGTGGTTATGGAGTGATCAGGCTGGCTGGCAGAAGCGGTTAGGGGCAATCAGGCAGGCAGGCAGGCAAGCGATTTGGAGCCAGCAGTCCCGGACTGTGAGAGGGAAGTCGGACATCCCTCAAGGGGTCCCAGATTGGAGAGGGTGCAGGCTGGGCTGAGGGACACAACCCTCCAGTGCACAAATTTCATGCACCAGGCCTCTACTTATAGTATAATCATTTATATTGAGTGATTACCATGTGTTAACTTTTATACACACTTATTATTCCATTTAAGCTCACAACAACCTGAAAGTATTACTACCATACCCATTTTAAAGATGAGGAAACTGAGGCACAGATAGATGCAGGAACTTGCTGCAGGTCACACAGCCAGCAAGTGGTAGAATTTGGAGTTGAACCAGGATTGTTCTTCTCATAAGCCCAAGTGCTTTACCACTTGGCCGTTATCACTCCATACACCAGATGGAAAAGTATTGTACACTGATGACGCCAAGCACTTTGAAATATGCTGTCTGCTGCAAATTTAGGCTTGATTTCAGAAATGACTCAAGCTTAAGCAAATGAATTATTTTGCTACTTTGTGTTTATTTTATGAGCCATAAGTTATTTAAGCTGATTTCCCCCCATTAGGCCACCCTCACTACTGTGCAAAGGTAGGCCAGGGACATAATCACCCTGAACCTCAGTTTCTTCATCTGTAAAAGTGGTGAAAATAATGCTTATCTCACTGATTGCTATAGGATTTTAAATGAGGTCATGTTGGTGAAAGTCCAGTGCTTGACTCAATAAATGTGAGAAGCACCCTCTAGGCAGGGAAATTGATGCCATGGCCTCCCCAGGTGCCCCCTACATCCATGTAGAGTGACATTCATATGTATCCTGAAACACCTTACTGTATGAGGGAGTGGGCTCCAGGGGTAGCCACCATGAAGAGAGTTTTGCCTCCTGTGTCTCTCCTTCCCCCTTCCCTTTGCTGGGGGACAGCCCTCCCAAGGCTCCCAATTGCATGATCAACAAAGATGGTCACATTCTCAGACAAGAAGGGATAGTCCTTCAGTATAGGCTTTGCAAGAGCTACATTGCCCTGCCAGAATCATCTTTCCAGCCCCTAGACAAATCAGAAAAGGTTTAGTCTACTCTACTCACTTTTCTTCGATGATGGTCTGACCATTGCTTCTGGTTTCTTCAATGATGAGTTTCTCTTCCTCAGGGAGTAAGACTTGTGGAACTGAATCTTTACGAGAACCTACAAATAAGCATTGCAAAAAGGTGGAGAGGGAAGAGTTCCTAGTGAGAACTATTTTTAGGTGTCAGTTCCTTTCTCCTATTGTTATTGAAGGGTACTTATTAATAGCATGTTACAACCTTGCACCCAGACATCCACCCAACATTAATGACTAAATCTTCCTGACCTGAGAAAATTCTAAATGACCAAATATATTGATTAAATCTTGGGGAGGAGAGAATTTTGTACTCAGAAAAATTATGTGAAAGGGCCACTGTGATACCTGTATTCAACCATGACCCCATCTTTTCCTGTTTTGCCTCTTTCACAGAAAAAAATTTGACCAGTGATCATTTGTCTATGCACATCTCCAGAGAAGAGCACACCACATCCTATGCTATGGTGTTATATAATTTTAGTAAATTTAGAATAACAGTACACTGTGACATAACATGCTTAAAGGGCCTCAGAAATATCACTCACTCCCATTTGTTCTCTTTGCAGTCCTATAAGGTGAGGTAGGGTCAGGAAAGACCATTTTGATCAAGGGTAGAGCCAGAGTTGGGAGATTTCTCTCTACTCATACTGTCTATAAGATTTGGGATAGAAGAGGTGGCAGAACAGACATAGGACCTAACTAAATAGCTCTCCTGCACATCCAATCTCCCCCTCATTTCTGGATCCTTCCTCCTGAAGCTCGAGCCCTTAATCTCAAGTCTCCTTGAGTCACTGGTTTCCTATCTTCTAAACCAGTGGTTCTCAACCTTCCTAATGCCGCGACCCTTTAATACAGTTCCTCATATTGTGGTGATCCCCAACCATAAAATTATTTTCATTGCTACTTCATAACTGTAATTTTGCTACTGTTATGAATCGTAATGTAAATATCTGATATGCAGGCTGTATTTAGGCGACTTTTGTGAAAGGGTCATTCGATCCCCAAAGGGGTCGCGACCCACAGGTTGAGAACCGCTTTTCTAAACCAAGCTCCTTCATGTTGTGAACACTCACTGCCTTCACTTGACCACCTCCCCTTTCCTGAGGTGGATATGTCTCTACCTCATAGCACTTCATAGGTACTTAATAAATGGATAGCAGACTGACTGACCAACAGACTGAATGCAGCAAGAAATAATAACAGTTTTAGAGAAACAGAACTTTTGGCTGGAGAGGGATAAAGGGTGGTAGTCACCATGATGCTAAAAGGCTTACTGTCTGCCAAGAACTGCACTATACACTTTCCACATGTAAAAGGTAGGCTGCGGAGGAACAAAATGTGATTCTTTAGGTTAGAGTACCTGCCTGCACCTCCAAGTATATCTATCAACTCTATTGATGTGAAGAGAGGTTGTGGGAAGAGGAGATGAGGTCAGATTTTGTATGAAGGATGTTGCTTCTGGTATCTCCTTGTGCCCTACTCATTCCTACTTTTCACATTAAAAACTGCTCTCACTTCCCTTTTCTGGATCCTCAAAACTTGTTAGCAGAGCTGGGTATGCCCAAAGCCACAGCCAGGTTTTGCCTGTGAAGCAGAAGTTGTGACAGTCCCTTCTTCATGGTCAAATGTGCCAACTTCCATATTGAACGTTTTCCTCATGACAGTCACTTCAAAAGCATATGTCAAGGCAGTCCACCTAAGAGATCCTCTCCCACACTCGAGATGTGTCAATGGCTGTCCAAAATGGAGCATGATGGAGAATTCATTTCTTACACAGATACCAAATCCCCACATAACCTATCCTGAGACATGATCGATGTGACCTGGCTTTTTAAAAAGCACAAAGATGAATCAGAAAACATTATCTCGCTTTCATTTTGTAACCTGAAAGTTGTTCAGGGACATACCCTCACCTAATAGTTCCCTGATAAATTGTATACATTTGAACAGCCCCTGCTAAGCAGCTACATTTCCAGATTTTCAGAGCAACTTTGAAACTTGAATTCAGTGAAGCACTGTTTGCTTAAATATGCAGCTGATCAAAGATAGTATTTTGACTTCCTTTCCAAATCTGCCTATAAGAAGAGATTAGCATCAGTTCACAGACACAGGAACTCTCTGGGCTCTTTAATTCCTAACTAGTGTTGATGAAGGTATCTGTGCACTTCAAAGGAGAATGACTTTTTTTTTAAAAAAAAAATTCATTTCTATCACCTCCAACTTTTTTACTCTTGCATCTCTCTTTCTCTCTGGGTGAAAAGAAACTGGGTAAACAAACCGCTTGGTAGGTAAAACCACCTTATCTGAAAGATGCAGTCCTGTACCGCTCCTCTGCACTGCTCCTCTGCACCAAGTCACCTGCTTTAAACACCCTGCACCAATGTGGGTTGCTTTTCTCTTCTTTTAAGAGGCAGTGAGCAGTAAAAAAGAAACATTACTCATTAGAGAAAGTGGTTTGGGGGAACCTACTTGAGCCATGGCCTTGTTGAATATTTGCGCTGGTACAGTAGGCTTCAATGACTTTAAGAATCTGAGCGTCCTCTTCCAGAGCAGCTGTACCTGTCAAATTTAATTAATAATTACTTTTCATAGTGATATATGCCTCTGGAGTCTCAAAATTATGCAGTGAACTCCACTGCTATGGACTGGCCTCTCTGAACAGTGGTATTTCTGAAAGACAGGAGCAAAAGCTTGTTCAATTCTCATAATGGAGTGAGAGTGACACTATTCCCAAGGAGAACTGGGACCAGCACCAGTGAGTTCAGCACCAAGGGTGGCATGCTCCCAAAGCCCATCCAAGAGCTCTAAACTGGGGAGTCCTGTCAGTCTCCTCCTCAAGGCCACGTTTACAGCACTGGGCTTGATACCAGCCTCAGTTCTCATCCAATACAACACATCCTTCCTCTCAAATTTCAAGGCACAACTTCTTTAGGAAGCTCTCTCCATTAACCCTAGACATTTTCCCAACCAACCAGCATAGCCACTGATTCTCCCTCTTCCTTCCTCCTCCTCCAACTCATTCTTGAAATGACTAGATGGCATAACCTTGTTAATATGCTGACATGCATACCCAAGTGAGTGGTGAGGGAGAGGGAGGGGGATTCAGAAGCCAGAGTTAATTAACAATTCATCCAGACTGTATTTTCAACTAATACACACAGTTTTGTCACACCTGATGAGAAACTAAGAGGGGAAAATGTATCCATAGCAAATGCTCCTTTTAATGGTTCTAAACCAGGTGGGCAAAATATTCAACATGAAAACCATACAGATGGTGTCTGCCTCAAATGACATGAAGTGCAGAGGAGGCAACTTATTAAAAAATTTTAGAGGTAACCAAAACTTTCTATGCATTTGTTGTTATGTAACAGATGATGCTGGGGGGAAAATTGCTCTAACTGTTTTTTAAAAAAATTGTCTGTCATTTAACCCATTACCAATTTTCAGAAAGTACAAAATGCATACTTTTCCGAATTACATATTCCTCTTCTGATGGCTTTCTTTCAGTCTTTCTTTTATGAAGAAACTTCTTCATGGTTTTGGGGCTTTTACTAGATTCCTGTAAGAATAGAGGTTTCTTTATGAATTAAACTTATCTTCCAAAAACAAATTAAAAAGAGCAAATAAAATTAAATAGAATGGTTCTCTCTTATTTTGTATGTCAGTATCAGGAGTGCATCAAAATGTAATACTATCCACAATTTTAAAAATGGTTCCAATAAATTCTGAAAGGTTAAGTAAAACAGAGGTAATGACATTGTCCTCTCAATTGCTATAGGGATGGGAGTAAGACTGGAGGGTGCCTACTAAAGATGCAGCAGATTCTCCAGGAGACCAAATGCCTTTAGGGTACCATCTGCAGAGAAAGTAATGGATGTCAATCCTAGGGAAATACAGTATTCCTAACGTGGTTTATATTCCCCACTGATACAATATTAAGGGAATTTAATAGTAATTAAATTATAACTACTACTGTACTATATACCTCTTTTCAAAGAGCTTGAAAATGATTTAAATTAATCTTCCTGTGCAACAGTCCCACAATGAAGAATATTAATTTTCATTTGTCCGATGGGAAAATTAAGACAAAGAGACTAAGTAATTTCCCCATGGTCAGAAAGAAAGGCCAAATGAAGGACTTCCTGATAATAATTTTGGGTTAGGGGTAACGTTCCTACAGCCAAGCTCAATATACATATATAAAACTTTTTAAATTAGTATATTTAAAAAGATACAAATTATATCAATTATTGAATTTGTTTTTGCCATATGCATAAAACGACAGACATGAAAAACTCACATGTGACAAAAATAACAAAAAATATACCTTTAAAATACAGGAAAACAGACATTTTTAAAGCATTATAAAATGACAGTTTCATATGTATTTCACAAGAGCCTGCTTTTTGAAGAAAATACTTACATGCCAGAATTGCATCTTCATATTTTAGCCACCAATAATAACAAGGGACAAAACAAGCACAAAGGAAAGCTTCATTCATAAAAGGTTACAGCACAACATTATGATGTCACTGTAAGCCAAAGATAGTGTTCTACCCTTACCTTCAAGATATAAGACATCCTCTAAAGTGAATATGTAAAGAAAGAGAAGATGAGCGTGAGAGGTCGATGGTTACAATGACCAAATCCATTTATCAATACTTCTAAAACAACATTTGAAATGTTAGTGTTATCATAAATTACACAGAGAGAATATCATCACGTTTCCCACATTAGTTTTAGATGCAATATCATCATGCAAAAGCCCAAGGAATACAGTTCTGTGCAGAATAACAAATGTTGAAAATAACTAAAATACACACTGCATAGTAAGAATTTATTAATAACTCTCTTCTCCCAGCAGAAAAAAAATAATCATGCCTTAGTTTTAATGGATTAGTTCTGTGAAGGATTAAGTCAATTTTACCCCCTCAAAGCTCACCTTAATTTGAATTTAGTAACTGACAATTATGAAATATCCATCATCAAAAAGGGGACCTACATAAATATGAAGTGGCACTCCTGGTTTAGGTAATCAAAGAAAAAAATTGGATGATTGCAATTATCACAGGTCAATTTTCAAAGCAAACCTGTGGGACTGTTTCATGGCCAAATTCTGAAAAAAGGTACATAATGAAAATTCAGCTCAAGAGTTATTTTTCCTATCCTGTTGGGTTGAAAGGATAAAATAGTTTTCCAGTGTCCAAATATTGTTCCATTTTTACTACACTAAGAGTTGAGGCAACAATTGAAACAGTAGCATGTGTTTCAAATAAAAACAAACTCAAAATTCAGCTAAGTCTTCATCATTCATCAAAATATACAATAGACAAATATATGCTGTCTTTGCATCATAACTCTAAGACATGTCTCACAACTATCATAAACTTAAATCTTCACTCACTAAGGCCTATTTAAAGAACAGTTACAAATAAATGATGATCTTTTCTAAAAGCTGAAATGGTGAGCAACAGGTTAGGGGGAAAAACGACTGGATGGAAAAGTTAAACTCCACACAGCTATGGAAGCTAGTGACTGACATTTCCTGATTGCAACTTCGAGAGAAAATAAAGCCTTGAAATCCCCACACTCCCCAAATACCAAATGTCCTCTACAGTTGACTTAGAAGACTCTTTTTTAAAGACATTCCTTTCATTAACTTCTTTTCCCTTTTCAACTGCAGCAAATAGTTCAGACTTTCATAGTTCAGACACATGGCTTGTTACCATAAGACTCTACTGATTTGGTTCAATAGATCAAAATGATCCAAAAAGTAGAATTGGGTCTGTTTGGTTGGAAATTCAACTCTAATGAAGTGGCTCTTTTTTGAGATGTGTATACATCACACCAATTTAAAAATTATCATATCATCATAAAGGTAAAACAAAGGCACTTCAAGAGGAGGTTGGGGAAACTCAGTACACATAAACCCTGTGGAAATTCAATAAATATTTGTAGATAAACAATGGGGAAAAAGAAAATTAAGAACTAAAAATCACCCTAGCTGGTTTGGCTCAGTGGATAGAGTGTCAGTCTATGGACTGAGGGGTTCCGGGTTTGATTCTGGTCAAGGGCACATGCCTGGGTTGGGGACTCAATCCCCAGCAGGCGGCATGCAGGAGGCAGCCGATCAATGATTCTCTTTCATCATTGATGTTTCTCTCTCTCTCTCTCTCTCTCTCTCTCTCTCTCTCTCTCTCTCTCTCTCTCTCTCTCCCCTCTGAAATCAATAAAAATATTTTTAAAAAGAAATAAAAAATCAATGAATCAAGCAATTGACTGACATGTATCACCTATCATAAATTCTAAGCACATTCCCTCAGAACTATTGGTAATAAGCTACAAAATTAGCTTGTCAGAAGCATTTTATATCATATATAGTAAAATTACCTCTTTATAACTTAGTGCTGCTGATGGTCTAAGTGGAGGTGCAGGTCGTAGACAACTTAAACTCCATGGTTTTATAATTTGAGGAGGCTCCAAGGGTCCTCGGGGCTGTCCAGTAGAGCTAAAAGACTGGGAAAATGTCTGATGAGATATTGGCAATCTGCCATTGGAACCCAACCTTATGCCCCACAGTAAGAGAACATCAATAGTAAGAGAACGTCATTGGATCAGCGGTGCCAGCCACAGAAAGGAAAGAACAAAAAACAAAAGTCTCCAGTTTAAGAACTTGCACTTTCCAGTCAAGATTATGGGGTCTCTAATACCTTAACCAATAAAGAAATTTTTTTTAAAAAAAAGCAAAACTGGAAAAAAAAAGATTATGGGGTCTCTATGGAACAGTACTAAATGAATTCAATATCCCATACTCCTGTTCTCTCTCTCTCTTCTGCAATTTCATTAAAGTCAGAATTTTTTTCATCTATAAGGGAGAACAGTCAAAATTTAATGAGTTCAGTTATATGTTTAGCACTCTATTAGATACTTAAATTGGTTATTTCATCAGAACAAACATAAAAACTGTAACAAAGTGAAGTAATTAGCCAGTAATTGGCAAAGCTAATATCTGAACCCAGATCTGAGGCCAAAGCCCTTGTTCTTCCTACCACAAAACACAGTTCCCCAAACTGGAATTTTGGTATCACAGGTTTGAGTGTTAATAAACAACACAGCATATCTTCAGTATCACTCAGCAAGTACAGTAAAATCTCACCAATTCAAATTCCATAAATAGCTAAATTTATGATAACTTGGAAGAAAACAAACTAAGAGTTTACCCTTGAAGGCTACTGAGTGAATATCTATACTAATAAAAGGGTAATATGCTAATTAGAGCAGACATCTTCCGGACGACCTTCCGGACATCCTTCTGGACAAAGCCGCAGCGGCTGCAAGGGCCAAGGCTTAGGCCAACAGTGGCAGCAGCAGTGGGGTAATGGGGGCGGTGCCTTCCCCTGATCCTTCAGGTCACCTCCCACAGAGGGAGGCTAGACTGCGGCTTAGGCTGGGGCTGGGGCCAAGGCAGAGGCAGTTAGAGGCAATCAGGCTGGCAGGGGGGCAAGTTAGGGGCGATCAGGCTGGCAAGGGGGCAAGTTAGGGATGATCAGGCCAGCAGGGGGGCAAGTTAGGGTCGATCAGGCCGGCATGGGGCACGTTAGGGGTGATCAGACAGGCAGGCAGAGGGGTTAGGGGCAATCAGACAGGCAGGCAGGTGAGCGGTTAGGAGCCAGTAGTCCTGGATTGAGAGAGGGATGTCCAACTGCGGTTTAGGCCTGATCCCACAGTCGGACATTCCCCAAAGGGTCCCAGATTGGAGAGGTTGCAGGCTGGGCTGAGGGACCCCCCCCCCCCACCGCATGAATTTCATGTCCTAGGCCTCTAGTGATAGTATAAATGAGATTACATGGAGATGCTTCAATACTTAGGAAGGTAAACTGATGGTTTTGACTTAGCACACTATTAATATGAGAACAACAGTTGCTAACTAAAAATAAATCTTGCCTATCATTAAAACATTTTAGCAGGACTTCTGGTTAGAAAAATATTGCTAGCAGTTAGTTGGTACTCCAAGTTAAGGTCAAACTAAACTGCACACATTTAAGTAAAACTGTATTAATTTAGGAGGACCTCTCTCCACAAGAAATACAAATTAGTGAGGCTTAACTGTACTTCAAAACATACAGATATAGACTACCCAAAGATTAAGGGCATGCTCACTGCTTCTTATAAGTCCTCAGCAGACAGGATTTGACGATTTAGTAATCCCTGGACAGAACAAATGGACTACTTACAGAATGAGCACTACAAGATGATGATGATGTCTTGGATAATGAACTGCAGGAGGCAGGTCCTCTAATCAGTCTATACAGCTGTTCCAGCCATTCCTGGAAGTCCTGGTTGTTGCTGCAGTGGACCACAATTCTCTCTAATATGTGACCTGAATCACCCACATTTGGAAACAAAAGGCAAGGAGAACCTTGAGCTTGCCTCATTCAAAAACACTTCACACAACTTGGACTCAAGTGTCTATTTTCAGGAGTTTTTATACTTATGGGAGAACGCTTTTGAAACTACTATATAAAGAACAGATATGCTGTGATAATAAAGAAATAGTTATATCTGATTTGTAAAACCGTCCTTGATTTCTACTGCTTACAGAACCTTAGAAGTAGTATAAAACTTCACTCTAAACAAACTCACAATCCAAAAATTTAAGTAGAGTGCATTTAATTCATAATATAAAGTGAGAATATTGTAGTTTTACCCAATATCAAAGTTGAAACAAAATCCAACTAAGACTGGTTACACCTAACACCAAATCTTTAACTCCCTATTGGGAAAAAGGGGGGTAAGGTCTGGGACCATTATCCTAGTGTTCACCATTGCACCATATCAGTGCATAAAGTACAAACCATTGACCTGGCAAAAGGGACAACAGGCTAAAATGTCAGAGAGCCAGGCATTTTCTCAATTTGTGAAAAAAGTTTTATGGCTTTTCAGCACTTTTTAGAAACATAATAAAATCTTGCTAATTCATAAGCTAATGATAAAATTGCTGATAAAATTCCACATCTTTGGCTTCTCTGCCACCAGGGAATAGATTGCAGAAAGGGGAGAAAATTGCATTAACATCAGTCCATTTTGTTATTTCTTAGCTCTAACAAGTAGCTCTTATTCAAGAGAAAATTGAAACTAATGGCAAACCTGAGGCTTTTGAATGACCAGGAGATTTCTCTGTTCTATAGCTGTACCCTAATTATCCCAGGAAATAATATACACTTTGTCATGCCCATGCAAAAGTTACTCGTGGACTATATAACAGAAAATAATAGCATTTATTTATTTAAACCCCACTTCTTTCCAAAAAGGATTTGAAGTAGCTACATGAAAAAAAGAAAATTACCTACCTGTGATTTCAAATGTGTAGTCATTCCCTTCAATTTCATCTAATCTAGTCATCACCATTCCTGCTATTGGTATTTTTCCCTACCAGGAAAAAAAAAGAACATTTCCCATTAATTCTGTGGTTGCACATGTCTCTGCTTAGTTCTATTAGATTTTCTGACCCTCTCAGGAATCACTGCCAGATTATGGCTAGATATATTTCTCTGGTCTGTCAATAGATAATGTTTCCCTGCTTTAAATTTCAATAAGATAAGAAAGAGGAAAAACTGGGTTGTGTTTTGCTAGCACATCTTAAACCATAAGGTCAAGATTTATAAACAGCTTACTTTTCTAACAGATTTTCATGAAAAATCAGTAAACGAAGACTCAAATTTTATGAAAATTAATAATTGCTAGGCCAAGATAAGAGGCAACAGTAATTTATAATACTCCATATTTAGGGAACAGACTGAAGGAAGTTTAATTTCTTAAGGAGTTTAATGATTTGCATCTCAGAAATTCAAACCATATGATGAGACTGTTAGGATGAGGTTCCAGCTTTATAGTTTTTTAACAGTAATGATATAATATGGACCTGTAAAATGCTTTTGCTAATTGATCTAGTTGCAGACTTATATTTATGTTTATACATTTATAACCAGTGCAGTGGACATTCAGGATAAACCCATTTTAGTAATATAAAGGATTTAAGGCACATCCGCTCTTCTAAGCTATATAATTACAATGAAGGTTCAGAACATTCTGCCTTTTTTGGATGGAGCTTTTAATGTGATAGTAGAAATACTGCATCTGGATGGAAATCTCTGTTAATTATGAGTCCTGCTATTGGTTCTATATGAAATCTACTAACCTGATAGATAAAGCCACTCATCCGAGGACTTGCAGATAACATTATCAAGACATTTGAAAATAACATGAGGTACCGCTCCTCTTTTTCCTGAAGTGGAATGAAAAATATTAAGTGAAGAATAGAAATTGGACATTTTATTTGTTAAGAATTTCTGGCCCTGGCCAGTGTGGCTCAGTTGGTTGGAGCATCATCCTGTACACCAAAAGGTCATGGGTTTGATTCCCAGTCAGAGTACATATCTAGGTTCCATCCCCAGTTGGTGCATGTATGGGGAGGCAACCTATCAATGTTTCTCACATCGATTACTTTTTTTCTGTCTCTCTCTCTCCCCATTCCTCTCTCTAAAATCAATAAACATAGCCTCTCGAATTACTATTTTGTAACATAGATCTTACATAAGGCAATGAAACATGAACAGCAAATTTAAAAGAAAGATACTCAATTTAAAAGCACAGAACTAGTTGAATTTTATTTTGAAATGGATATAAACCAAGTCTCTCTCCTTCCCAGACATAACAATTAAATACAAATAACCCTGGTTGTTTCCCAAGTATGTAAGCCTGAGAGTCACATAATTAATGCCTTCCTGCCCAAGCTGCAGCCAGAGCACAAGATAACTATCTAGGTCAGGGGTGGGCAAACTTTTTGACTCGAGGGCCACGATGGGTTCTTAAACTGGACCGGAGGGCCGGAACAAAAGCATGGATGGAGTGTTTGTGTGAACTAATATAAATTCAAAGTAAACATCATTACATAAAAGGGTACGGTCTTTTTTTTCAATAGTTTTATTCATTTCAAATGGGCCGGATCCGGCCCGCGGGCCGTAGTTTGCCCACGGCTGACCTAGGTTCACAAAAAGAAAACTATTTTATTTTGAAAAGTAGCAAAATAAAGAGTTTTTCAGGTGATAGGAAATTTATTATGTTCTAACATGTATGTTAAATTCTTATTTATAAAATTAATTTTAATCAGTAAGAACAAGATAGTTTTTGCATATATAAAGAGAAGTAAATACTTTTTAATGGCATGAAAGAAAATTTTACACAGAAGGATTTCTCTGAACTCCTTAAACAGATATGCAATTAGTAGATGCAAACAATTACATTCAGCTTACATGTCCAGCCATCTTAGCTGCAATTATCCTTATACCTATCTCCATCTTCTTCTTCCCACTTGAGAAGAGCAACCTTTTGAAGCTAACTCTTCTAACAAGGGCTCTCCATCCTTTCACATCTTTCTCTTCCTTGGCTTCCTTCTATAGATATCTCACCTCTGTCTTCTAGCAGCCTCACCTATTCAATCAGCTTTTTCTTTTTGCTTTTAACATATGCACATTTCCTATCATAATAGGCCTTCACTTGCCCCTGTGACTACTTATACAAAATGCCACTTCTTGTTATATTTCACTGATCTATAAATAGATAATGTTTCCCTGCTTTAAATTTTAATCAGATAAGAAAGGGGGGAAACTGGGTTGTGTTTTGCTGCCTTCATGTTCTCCCTATTGATCCCTACCTACTTGCTTTGCTCTCTTAAAGTAATCAATAACTGCCTTCTAGCGAAATCCAATGGCTTCTTCTTGGTCTCCATGCTCCTTGACCTCTGAACCTTCTGTAGCACTCAGCAGGCTGACCATTTTCAAATGATTTTCCTGGAATTTCCATGACTCCACACTCTCCCAGTCCTCCACTATCTTCCTCTTTGTCTTTTCTTTCAGGTAGTGATTCTTTCTCCCTTCAACGAAGAGGTTTATCCAAAGGTGTGAAACTCTAATAGTGAAACTCTCTGCATTAACCTCCCCCAGAGTATTTACATTTTAAATGAGATTGCTTATTAACCCTATGTAATGAATCTCTGACAGAGACCTGTCCGGGAGCATAGGAAGATGTTTTAAGAGTGGGAAGGCAATTCTAACACCAGATAAATCATACCAGTTGACATAATCAACCTTCTTCCCCTACTCTACCCCCTTCCTAAAAGACATAATACATCTTCAGCCCTCTGTGCTTCTCTCTGGATATTTACTTCCTTGGAAGGCCCATCTGTCAGAGACATCTAAGTCTCTGCCTCTAACTCTGACCTCCCACCCACATTTCTATACTTTTTTTTTACAGCTACCTACAAGACATTTCCACCTGTATACCTACAGTTACTTGAAAGCTAACACATCTAAATTACATTTGTTATTTCCTCTAGCCCACAACTTCCTATAGACTTTCCCATCTAAACATGCCTGAGATTTGCCCCTTAAGTTTCATTCTCTCCACCACTACCTTCATCAGGGGTACTTATCACTTTCCAACTCATCTATACTTTCTGTTTCTAGCCCCACCCCCTCCAGCTTACCTGACATATATGGTTGTCAGATTAAATATCCCTTTCATTATGTTTCTCTTCTACCAAAGTCTCATAGTTTCCTATTGCCTGCTGCGTCAATGTGAACTATTCTTGTCTGACATCCAAGGTTCTTCATAACCTGACTCTGACTCAATCAATTTCTCCACTCTGCCCAACATGCTTCCTCTGCTCCTAACAGACTGGCTTCCTCATTGTGTTGTAGAAAAAAGACAATTTCCTGTTCTCTTCTGGAATAAAAATGACCTCTACCTTACAAAATCCTCTCCTTCCCTCTTCATGGCCCTCCTCCTCAAATCTTATCTCCATAAAATATTCTTTTTTACTCTCCATAAAATATCCTTCTCTGAACGTCAATAGAATCTATTGTTGAGATTGCACAAACTGGCATTGATTATTTTGGTTTGTTTTCTACTTTCAACTTGTGTTTTAATCTGTTCTTAAGGAATTCTTTGAAGGCAGAGAACAATGTGTGTTCTATCTTCCTATCTCCCATAGCACCTAGCAGTATTGGGCAAAGAATAGGTGCTCAGTTTCTTTGAATGTTCGAGCATTTGACCTTTATTAAAGAACAAATAAAGGAAGAAAAATGTGAAAAATGGAAAAAATGGTGTTGATATTTGAAACATCTTACCTCACATGTTCCGTACTGTACCATTACTTGTGACATAAAAATTACATTTCCCAATGTTTTAATATCCTCCCCTTCCCATGCCTGAATAGGTTCAGAAAGTATCTGCAACTCCAGCTGTTTTCGTTTTCTTAGATCTTGGCACTGTCCCTATAGAAGAAAAGCAGAGGAACAGAAATTCTTATGAAACAGACCTAAAACAAGACCAAAGTAAGATGTGGCTTTTGAGTCTCATAGACTTCCACAGTGTTCCTATTCTTCACCATGAATCCCATCACCAATGTCTTGACAGATGGAAAAATCCACTACTCTCAATTTCTAGCCTTGAGTCTCCAAAAGTTTTGTGAAGAAGAGCTACTTTTCATCTTGCCAAAGTATCAGATAAAATGGAGGAAGGAGCTTGTTTCTCCTTCCCTGCAAGGAATATGGGAAGACAAGTAGCAGAATCACATCAAACAGAACCAGGAGACCAATTGGTAGATTCAGAACTTCTAGGTGATGTCCCTGCTCTAGCTCCTCTCAATCTTGTCTACCTACATAAATAGTGTTTTAATTACAAAGCAATTTTATTTTTCTAATACATGCTCAGTTTCCAATCAACTAACATCTTAATTTTTTTAAAAAAAAAGTGACTCCAGACCTGGCCAGCATGGCTCAGTGGTTGAGCATCAACCTATGAACCAGTAGGCCACGGTTCAATTTCCGGTCAGGGCACATGCCCGGGTTGTGGGCTCGATCCCCAGTGGAGAGTGTGCAGGAGGCAGCCAATCAATGATTTTTCTCTCATCATTGATGTTTCTATGTCTCTCTCCATCTCCCTTCCTCTCTGAAATCAATAAAAAAAAATACTAAAAAAATAAAAATAAAAAGTGACTCCAGGAATTACAGAAAAAGAGAAAAATTAATTCTTTATGCCACAACGAATCAAACTAATCTTATAATAAAACATATGTACTACCCTGTACTTTATTTAGGAACTACTAGTAAATTCTATTAAAAATACTAAATTAATTTTTATTCCTAAAAGGATTGGAAAAAAAGAGATACACCTGAATTTCATGAGTACAAATGGAAAATACAAACCAAGAAACAATAGGTGGGATATAAATACAATACAATACAACACACACACACACATACATACACACACACACATACATACACACACACACCATTGCTTCAGAAAGTGTGAAATTATCTTAGAGTAATGTAACAGTACTCATTCCAAATTAAATATAAAAATAAGCATATGATTAGTTATGTCACTGTTTGCAAATGAATGTCAGTTTTTTTGGATGTGTTTTCTATAAAATTTATGCTGCCACTTCCAGCAAAATGGAAACTTGAAGAAATAAATTCATTGTACATATATTTTTGAAGCATCTATAGTGCAAATAAATATACTATCACCATCAAAGCAAGTTTTACAACATGTGTTGAACCGTGTAAAACTGCCAATATTAGACTGTTTTTGATCTATAAGAGCAATTTTAACCTAATTCCTTATTATGGTCTTCAATTTTCTGTTTAACCACGGACATGTCAGGTACTGATTTTTCAACAGCAATAAAAACGAGGTGATAGTGAATGTTGCATCACAACCTTACAGCAAGAATCAATAACTAAACATTAATCTCAATCACTTAGAATGCTACAGAAATGTCTCAACTGAAGCTAAACTTAGTCAGTTGCCCAAAATAATGTTTTATTTCCTTCTAAAATGCCACCAAGTGGTTTTACATCAGTTGGTATCAAGAAGTTATTAACTATCATGCTCAAGATACAAGATTACAGGCACATTTGATAGCAATCTATATAAAGCAATTGTATTTTAGTAGGTTTTCTTTTCCTTTTACATTTGATGAAGATTTTTTTCATATGCAAAGAATAAATTCACACCTTTTGGCATAAGTAGATGAATCTAGTATTGATGTCAGTCAGTGAACAACAAGTTGCATCAACATAAAGTGAGCAACACAGGGGTAAAGACAAAGAGACTAAAGGAAACCCCCCACCTACACAGCAATGCTTAATGTGGCAGAGACTTCAAATGTGAGTGCTTTATACCCTCAGACTGGCAACCTTTCTTAGGTAAGCATGATTTTTGGAAGACAAATTTAAATGAATCAATCCCGGCAATATTGTCACTACAGCTTATTGTTTCCACTCTAAAGACCTTTTCATAAGAAAATAAATGTTACACACAAATTACTCTTTTAGAAACACAGCATAAAAATGGAGAAATATAATTTTAGAACATGACCTACCATGAGAGTTTTGAATGCTATGATGGCTTTCAGAACATCTTGATGATCCGGATGTGTATCCTATTAAATGAATACATTTTAAAACAATATTAAAAGAGAACAGATCAGTAGTTGCCAGGGGTTAGAGGTGGGAGAAGGGTGTGGCTGCAAAGAGACAAAATGAGGAAATTTTGGGGATGATGGAACTGTTCTGTATCTCAATAGTGGGAGTAGTAACACAAATCTATGCATGTCATAAAACTGACATCAAAAGAAAAAAGTCAATTTTAATGTATGCTAATGTAAAAATTTAAAGAAAGCATTTGAGCATTTGGAATATCAGCACCGCCAATTATTAGATGATTAAGAAATTAAAACCTTACCGGAGAGCTCATTTGGTTAAAGTATTGCCCTGATGCACCAAGGTTGTGGGTTTGAACCCCTATCAGGGCATATTCAGGAAGCAACCAGTGAATGCATGGATGGGTGGAGCAATGAATCAATTTTTAAGCCCTGGCCACTCTGGCTCAGTAGGTGGAGTGTTGTCCATACACGGAAACACCAAAAAAAGTTGTGGGTTCAATCCCCCCCAGTTGGGGTGTATGGGGAAGGCAACCAATTGATGTTTTTCTCTCACATCGATGTTTCTCTCTCTCTCTCTCTCTCTCTCTCTCTCTCTCTCTCTCTCTCTCTCTCTTTCTCTCTTTCCTCTCCCCTTCCACTTTCTAAAATAAAATAAAATTTTTTTAAAAGGTATGAAAATGGGTGGTAACACATCATTATATTTGATAACCACATATTAGGTATGGTTATTGAGGCAAAAGTTACCATTTCCTTTTTTGCTGTTAATAAAAAAAATAATTGGGGGCATCATTAGTCACATTGTTAGTAAATGACAATAGATAGGGAATTATGGAAACAGAGTGGTGGTTAAGAGAAAAATCAATCCAATTTTATCTCCTAAAATCCTTCTTTTTTCTTTCAGCAGACTCAAATGGCAAATGGGGGGGGGGGAATCCAAGTTTTATACCATATATGCCTTCTTAAGCAAAGTTATTACATATGGTCTGCAATTCCACAGTACTTACAACACCAAAAAGTGGACAGCTTCAAAAATTGCTTTGAGCAGGATTGGGGGGTGGGGGAGCAATGGGGGACCACACATTTTTAATACCTTAATCAATAAAAAAATTGCTTTGAGAAATGCACATCTCCATAACTGTTTATGAAGGAAAAGTAGAGCTTCTTGGGGATAGATATACACCTATATGGGGTTATATGAAGTATAGATATGTATCTAACATTGGGGGTATATATGTACCTAACCTTTGGAATTCAGCTGGAGTAATGGGAAGACAATCTGCTGCTCAGCCAGCCTTGGGTGATAAAATACAGAGCTGAACAGACTAGGGATCTGACCCAAGCCAAAACCAGCATTGTTTAATGAAAGGAAAGGTTGTATTCTTTTTATACTTAAATTTATCCTTACCCAAATCAGCTGTAAAGTTCAGGTTCTATCTTCCATTAGCCATCAGCCATACTAAACAATCAGAAAGCTGGATCAAGTGTCTTACTGGTGGTGAATCAGTGCTAAGGGTGTGTATTATCTTATGGTGGAAAATGGAAGGCAGCCAAGACAGGTAACTGACAGCAAATGGAGGTAGAAGTAGAAATGGGCTCTGATACAAAGAAGGCCAAGATAGAGGATCCAGGCAGTAGGAGATCTGGGGATTTTTCTCTCCAAATTAAGTGTATATTCTTAGTTCAGCACTGTGCAGTAACAGAAACTGAGGCCACTAGTTTCTGGATTTTTGTGACAAGCAAGGAGGGACAAACCTCAAACGGTTCATCAAATTGTTTAAGCTTTTGGAAAGGCATCCAGAGGTCAGCACCTTCCCAAGCCCTAACTGAAATTTCATTCCCGCCGACTTTACTACTAGTTCCCCACTGCCTCCAGCTTTCTGGCAGGTCAAATAACCTGAGAATGTGGTTTTGCTCAGAGTAAATACTTTCAATCCTTACAAATGCTGACAAGACAAGCAGTGTGCAATTTTTTTTTTTTTTTTTTTTTTTTTTTTTTTTAGAGATAATCAAACCCTTTAAAAACCTCAAACCTTTCCCCAGACACAGGAAGAGCAAGTAGGGTGAATGCAGCCTCCCCTAGCAGGCTCTCCTTTCCCACCCACACCTCAAAACCCCATGTTCATGAGCAGCTCAAGAAGCTATCCCTGTTATTTGTTTTTTAATAAGAGTGCCTGGGCTCTTGGTAAAAAAATAAAAAGCAATTATCAGGCCTCACTGAAATCTTAATATTTAGAAAACATATGGCTATGTTATAGCTGTGGCAAGTTAATTGTAAGTTTACAAACAAAAATGTGAGGGGACCTTGATGTAGATGTATAGATGCAAAGAGAGATAAACTAATATTGGACCCATTTATTAATCTTTAAGGAAATACAAGAATCTTCTATTATAATCCAAAGTCAGGCAGCTGAATGACCACAGAGCTCAAGAGATAAATATTCCTGTCTATATCCCACAATAAGGTTGTTCATATACCAGAACATAAGATTTCCTGGATGATTTTGATTGAACCACCATCTACAGATGAGAGGGCAGAAGAAAACCTAAGTCAACAAGTTAGCAGAGACTTGAGGGAAGCAACTGGGAGGGGAAAAGGAGAAAGAAGAATGATCATGAATATTTAATAGTAAAGGGTGGATAACATAAGTTCATGGTGATTATAGTTTATAACATTGTATTGTATACTTTTGCTAAGAGAGTAGATCTGAAGAGTTCTCAGTATAAAAAATGGTAACTATGTGAGATGATGGATGTGTTCATTAACTTGATTGTGGTAATCATTCCCTGACATTTGTGTATATTGAATCATCACATTATACACCTTAAGAAAATCATGTTGTATACCCCAATATACACAATTTTTATTTGTCAATTATACTTCAATAAAGCTGGAAAAAATAAGTAAAAATGCATAAAGAGTAAAGAATATTCCGAAGGGGGGAAATGCCCCCTTTTTTGCTGCACAAAAAGAAAAACCAAAAGTCTGGGAAAAGGGGAGATTGGATCAAATAAATTTGGAAACTAGGGCTTTTTCTGAATTCTGCAGTAAGGTTAAGTTTGAAGGCAGACTGACAGCTTCCTCTAAGAGCAGAGCCCCATAATTTGTGCATGAGCTTTAAAAAGCTCACCTTCCCTTACCTCCATATGCCGTTCCAGCTCTTGCAAGAGAGTAACATACTTCTCCAGTCTCATGAATGGTTTGCTGAGGCTTGTTGTTAAAATGAGGATACCTGGGCTGGATGCACCTTGATTTTCCATAAATTGCTCCAGTTCATCACTACCAAAAGGACAAATACAAATTTGTTACTGCTTAATCTTTCATGAAAAAAAATTAACTGAACATTATTTAATGTATTTCACATAACATAAAACAAAATAAAATTTTGTTTCACTGGACTAAATGCTGTCCCTTTCATTTTAACTTAATCCAATAAACCTTTATTCAGTTCCTCTATGCAATTACCATTGCACAGAGCGCTGGGGCTACAGTGGTAAGCCAGACATTCATGAACCCTGGCTTCATTTACTCATCCAACAATTACTGCATCTACTAAGCAACAGGCTCCATTCTCTGTTGGGAATACCACAATGAACAAAACAGAAATCCCTACCTATAAGGAGACTGCATTCATGGGAATAGGGCATACAGGCTATCAGATGACCTTGATATCAGGTTTTAAAAGCTATTTGCTTGTCGCTTAAAACATCCTAGCTATTGGCTGGTCAGATGCCAAGGGTAGCAACTCACCAAGTGCTCCCTATCACCGGAGCACCCACTTGTATTGTTCCAGAATCAAGTACTAAATTCAGATAGCAGCATGTTTGTATGACTAACTATAAAGTCACTTAGCCTAGGATCTGAAACCAGTATAGCAAGCTACCCAAACAACTTGGTTAAAAATAAAGGAGAGTGTATTAATAGTTTATTAACTATGTCCTGTAAATATCTATTCTCAGCTTGTGCTTTCTCTGCCCTTTAGGCACCCTGTGGATTGTCTTCACCAACAGGATATTGAGTCCCAAGGCTGCAAAATCATTTTATATACATTTACACAAAATATAATTAAGAATACCTACTGCCTAACTAAACCATATTTTGAAACTTTTGTCTATCACTTGATCCCTTTACCTCTTTGCTTGCCCAAGCATATCCTATCAGTCACAAGTCTTCTTGTATCTGTTTATTCCTTTCCATTCCCACTGCCACTGCCTCAGTTCAGGCTTTCTCATCTTATCTGGTTCACTTCAATAACCCAAGTGATCTTCTAGGCTTTTTCACTTCTGAACTATTCTGAATACCACCATTTTAATCCTGTTGCTTTCCTATTAGAGAACCTCTGATTGCCTATGAGATCATGTCTTAAATTTTTTTAGACGCCTACTGGCCCCACCAATCTTTTTCATCACTCTCCAACAGAAACCCTGAACAACTTATTCTCCCTAGGACACATCTTATCCAGTGGTCCCCAACTGTGATGCATTGCAATAAGTTGTGAAATGTGTTCAATGAAACTTATCATTATTAAATACTAGGAGGGTTGAGAATGGGGTGGGTTACAGGTTATCCCTATTAACAGACATTCTCCTTCTATGATTTTTTTTTTTTTAAGCAGGAGGGAAAAGGATGGAGCTTCAGCTAATGTCTCAGCTTTCTTGAGTATCACATATGTGTCAGAGGGGAAAAGGACTAAGAATTGCTGCCTTAAGGAAAGCTAAATTGCATCTGAGTGGTCACATTTAATGATTAATGTTATTTTAGCAGTTTTTGCAATCTTGCTCCAAAAGCAGCTGAAGGGAGTGAAGTGCCCAAAACTTGGAGTCATAAAACAGATTTGCTGTGGGCACACAGTGCAAGATACAGATCTTGTAACATAGAAACCCACACCTGAAGCCTATATGATCATATTAACCAATGTCACCCTAGTAAATTTAATAATAAAAAATTTAAAAATAATAATAATGGATTTTCAACTAAAACAAAACAAACAAAAAACAGATCTGGTGACCCTGGATCAGTGACCTAGCCTCAGATGACTCATCTGTAAAATAGAAATAAAACCTACTTCCTACTACAATTATTAAGATTAAATACTTGGGGTTTGTAAGGCTACTATTTCAGGCTAAGATCATTGCATACATTGGTTCTTATTTAATTCTAGAGGCCCGATGCATGAAATTCGTGCAAGAGTAGGCCTTCCTTCCCCTGCTGCCGGCACCGGCTTCCCTCTGGCACCTGGGACCGGGGCTTCCCTCGGTTTGGTGTAATGATATACAGGGTGGGCAGAAGTCCCGGCTTCATCTGGAAGGTCACCTGGAGGATGTCTGGTCTAATTAGCATATTACACTTTTATTATTATAGATTCACAACATTTCAACACAGGTGTTATCCTCATTTTACAGATGAGAAACTTGAGTCTCAAGAAGAATGAGTAACAGAATGTGCATGGCTAAGTTGGGGTTCATACTCAAATGTGAAGTTAAAGCCTCAGGTCTTTCCATAACACCACACTGCCTCTGTATAGGAAAGTATTTTATAAATTTTAAAGCAGTCATTAGATGCATTTTTATTACTATTATTATTATTCCAAGGCAAATACCTTGCTAAAATAGCATCTTTAAAAACTACATTTTTAATTGAAATCCAATTGATGTTTAATTTCCAACCAAAAGCATAAAGTGCACAAAGAGGTTTAAAAATTCATGAAATATAAAATATAATTAGGAAAATAACTGGAACTTGGGGAGTGCATTTGAGTAGAAGTGTAATTTAGAGAAAATCACTTTCCTAATTTCTTTTCAATTTACTAAACAAGTCTTACTTTTTTCTTTCCATGACTAAGTAACCGCCCATATTCTCAACATTCTACTCTAATTAATACAAGTGATACAACACTTAAAAGCAAATGCTAATGTGTTCACTGTTATTGTTTCCCATGCAGCATTTTAACTTCTAGACTTATTGAATATTATAAAAAAGCTTTCAAATTTTTTAGTATAATATGAGAACACTGGTTATTGGAAATAAAACACATTTTACTACTGTAATTGAAAAATAAAATTTTAAAGAGGAAAGAACATTATACTAGTACAACAAAAGAACAAAACTATCACATAAAGCAACTGTCTGTTATGATAAATAGATTATAAAATGTATATTTTCATTTAGCCAAATAAATTTAATATACAAATTAACATACACAAAAATCAATACAGGTTATGGCAAAAGTAGGTTTACAGTTGTGAGTACAGGATACACAGAGTTTATTCTTGTATTATTATTTATTAATTATTATTTATTAATTATTGTATTATTTTCTATATGAACAACTGTAAATCTACTTCTGCCCACCCTGTATATCATTACACCAAAGAACAATCTGTCTATAAATGCAGTTTTTAATTTTATACAGCTTGTTTGAAATGTGAGTTTAGACTTGCTTTTCAAGCTTAATATGTTCTTTATATATATATGATATGACACAACAGAAGCATTTCTCAATGTTTAAACTTTGTTTGAAACTCAACATACATTTATCTCATAAAATTCATGGTGGATGAGGTTCTGGTATGTTCTGGGTTGGGCTGGAAAGCTCAAGAAAACTATCTTACATTGTAATATAACTACAGAGCTTAACCATATCATGTACCTGTGTTTTTGTGGAACCTCTGCATAAGATTGCTACTTTGAATAATGATAACTCTACCTAGAACAGCTAGAAAAAGATCAGATATTTATTTCCTCTCCATACCAGCCTTTCATGGGAATCACTGTGGCCTAGAAAGGGGAGGTGAGACATGAGGATCTGGGAGGCCCTGGCCTCTAGCCAGTGGAAAATTCCAAGGATGCCGCTCAGTTGGGTTGGGTAGTTATCTATTATCCCTTTTTCATTTATCCAGTCTCAGAGACTAGGCTGTCTGCTGCTTTTTTTGTCCCCACCACATTTTGTTTGTGTCCAGTCTCACTTTCTCCTTTCCCTGGATGCTCAAAGACAGAAACAGAACAGAATCTAATCTGATTTTTTCCTATGCTCCTTGTCTCCAAAGCAAAGACACAATTCTTTGGGTTTTTCTTAAAGTCTTCACTGCTGACAACAGTGATAACAGAGACTTAATAAAACTAACAAGAGGAAAAGTACACTGTGGTTTTTATGGTAGTTCCTGCAATAGAGACAGAAGTAAGGTCCAGACCTGTCTTAGCACCAAATCTCTCCTCCTCTCTATTAACTCCTGGTTCCTCTCCCTCATGCAAAGAATGGACATCATACTGAAGCATGGGAAGAAAGTGGGTATTTTTGTAAGGGAGAAACATAAGTTACAGCAGCAAGCCAGAGGGGAGAGAAAGGGGAAATCCCAAAAGACCTCACCCAGGGGATAGTAAAAGACTGGGGCAGCTATTCAAATATATGTAAATCTGCGAACACACCAAGGCTGGAGTCTGCTTATATATCCAAATTCAGATGATACATTACTGCATTTTTTACAAGGTACCAACAGGCAATCATAGTGTTTATTAAGGCTGCACGTTTTCTCATTGCCAACTGCCACACTAATTTCTGGTATGATATTGCCACCTGCAGGCCAAGAGGATTCAGTTCAACTGACTGGTCTGCTCAGGCTAGGAGTGATTTTCCTGCTTGTAAATATCTTACAATTCATCAGGAAAGGAACAGAAATCCATCAATGTCCTTATTTCATCTGCAACCTTCCGCTAACACAGGATTTCTATCTGAATTTTATGCAAATTTTATTCAGCTATGCTTTTTCTCTAGTATGTCAGCATAAATTAAAGATGCATATAAAGTAGCTGAGATAATATTAGAAGCACATCTGAGGAAAATCCCAAGTATTATAATTGAATTTTCACCCCTTACATGTAAATAAACCAGTAAGATAAAAATTCAATTCTAGAGGACTCCAGTGAATCTTCTTCCATTTCTAGGGATATTATAAATCACAAAAAAAAAATCACTAAGCAAAATCAAGCAAACAGCATAAAATAATTCCTCCAAAAGTTGTGAATCTTTAAATTAACAAATGTAACACACTTTAAATCATAAAGTTAGAAGAAATATCTATTATTATTTATAAAATTAGATTCATAATATGGGTAAATTCAGTCAGTAACATTTTAGCACACAGAGTTACCACAGAAAGTTCTCTAAATACTACAAAAGGCTGTTGTTTGAGGTACACCATTTCTTCCTGATATTTATCCAGAATGCTGTTCTCAGACTAAAACGAAAAGAATTGTAGGTATCTCTTTTTGTTGTTATTAAGAAATCTGTCCTTATACATACAGGATGTTTATGTACCCATCACAGGAAAAACGCCCTTGAACCATTTTTTTTCTATATTGAAGATAGGTTGTAATATATGCAAACATTCTTGGAAATGATAAAAACAAATTCAGGACTGTGGTTCCCTCTGATGAGGTAGGGGAAAACAGGACATATTGGAAAGTATATACAGGACTCCAATTGCAGCTATAATTAAGCTGAATGCTTTGTGTACTTGAAATATCGCATTTTTTTTCAAAAAAATAATTAGAAGCTGTTAGAAGATGAATAAAGTAGAAATGGGGAGTTACAACAACTACCTTGTGCTTTATGCTGTAGACTTCGTATACATTATTTCATTTAATCCTCATACCAACCCTACAAGGTAGGTGATTTTATCCTCATTTTACAAGTGAGGAAACTACAGATTAGAAGTAAGTGAATTACCTTGGGTAACAAAACTTCTAGGTGGCAGAACTGTAAACTGAAACAATATTAAAGTGGTAAAAAAAATTACACTGAGATCAAGGAGTGGCACAAAGGAGCTTAAAAGGAAATGGTAAGGAGTTTTACTTTCAGCATGGTGGCATGAGATGCTCCATGGACCTTTCCCAGTGAAACAAGCATAGCTGGTGGAAACCATAAAAGCAATAGTTTTAAGTCTCTAGAAATTGTCTTAATGGCATATGATACATGAAAAAACACTTATTCAAGAAAATATTCTAAAACTCAGAACAGGGAGAGTTCAGGCATTTGAGCCATGACCTGCTATCTCCCACTCTCCTTTCTTTTCAGCTCAGCTTGACACAAGCTCCAATCCAGAAAAGTGTGGCCAAGACAGGCCTCTCTCTCCCCTCAGCTCCCAATTCAAGGATAAAATATCTCACTAGCACATCTCATCAGCTTCAATTCTGAGTTGAAGAAGCTAAATTCCTGGCAAGTGTGGATTTAAAAAAAAAGAAACAGGAATGTGTGACCCATACACAGGTTGGGATGGAGAAGACAACAGAAATGATCTGTGAATGTGACAAAATGTCAGATTTAATAAAGACTTCAAAGTATTAATTATAATGTGTTCCAAGAAAAAAAGGAGACCATGCTTAAAGAATTAAAAGAAGCTATGACAATGTCTTATCAAATAGAGAATTTCAGTAGTGAGAAATTATTTGAAAGCACCAAATGGAAATTCTGGAGTTAAAATGTACAGTAACTGAATTTTAAAATTTCACTAGAGGTTCTCAATGATAGATCTCAACTGGCATAAGAAAGAATCAATGAACCTAAAGATAGAATGACAGAGATAATACAATCTGAAAAAAAAAGAAAAATGAATGAGCTTCAGAGAAATGTGGGACATCTTTAAGCTCAACAACATATGCATGATGAGAGTACCAAAAGGAGAGGAAACAGATAAGTAGAAAAAATAGTTGAATAAAAGACTAAAAATTTCCAAAACTTGAGAAAAAGTATTAACATACACATCCAAGAAGCTCAATGAATTCCACGTAGGATTATTGCAAAGAGATCCACAGACAGAGAAATTATAGTAAAAATGCTGAAAGACAGACAAAAATAAAATCTTGAAAAAGAGAAAGAGGAAAAACAACTCATCATGGGCTAGGGAAGCTCAATAAGATTAACAACTAATTTTTATCAGAATTAATGGAGGTCAGAAAGCAGCGGAATGACATACTCAGAGTCATGAAAACACTAAGCTACTAACCAATAATTCTGTATCCACTCAACATATCTTGCAAAAAATTTGGAATGAAAACAATCTAAGATAATAAAAAATTGAGAGAATTCTTTGCTAGAAGATCCACCTTACAAGAAATACTCAACTTACAGCATAAAAACAAGTAAATTCAGATGTTAATACAAATCGACATATAAAAACATAGAATACCAGTAAAGGTAATCATGCAATTATGAAAGGTAATTATGCAATTATAAATACATATTTCTCCTTCTTCTCTTAACTGATATAAAAACAATATTATAAAGTAATATTATATAATTGTACTGTTGGACCTATAGCATATAGAAATGTAATATATTTTATAAGGGCAGTACAATGGAGGTGGTTGGGAGCAAAGTTCTATCGGAATAAGGATATGATACCAGATAGTAACTCAAATCCACAAGAAGAAATGATGATAAAAAAATAACAAATAAGAATGTTAATAAAACAAATGCCATAAATATATCCTTGCTCTCCTTTCTTCTCCCAGTTTCATTCGTAGATATAAAATTATATTAAGCAATCATAACTATGTATTATTGTGCTTGTAATAGCATATATAACAATAATAGCACAAAAAGGAAAGAGGAGACAGCTATACTAGTAGTAACATCTGTATATCTCACTAAAATTACATTAGTGTAAACATGAACTAGATTTTAACAAGTTAATATACATACGGAAAGCCTCAAAACAACCACTAAATTTTTTTTTTAGTTATTAACGGATTTTTTTTTTTGCAGCTCTGACATGTAAAGAGCTTAAAAGTCATCCTTACTGTCTTCGTAATAAGAAAAAACACCGAACAAACTGAAAATTGTTTGTTTTTTTTAGATCCAGTGAGAATTGAAATTACAAGAAAATCACCACCCTCAAATCTGCAAAGACAGGCAAATACAGAGAATTAGAGCTGAGATCAGTTTCCCTCAGAAGAAGCCACTGGAGACGATAATTGATAGGAAAACACAAATGGTAACTTTGATGAATTGCAAGAGTCTGAATGTTAACTAGCTTGACAGTTAAAAACTCCCAGGAACCCAGCCTTGGGGACCCCAACACTTTTGTGGGTTCTGCATCTCAGGTTCTCATGGTAAAAATCTAAGAAAAATCCCCTTGTGGTTCAGAGAAGGAGAGAGAAAAGCAACTGCTGTGAAAAGCTCCTAGAACATTCTCCATAATAAAAGCTTGCTCTCCAAGAGAATCTAGCTCGGGGTCAGCTCCAACCCTCTCTCATCTTCCTGTCATAAGTGAGAGGAGAAAAAGAAAAGGCTAAGGAATATCTCTAAAGGTCAAAGTTCAGGAACCCAGGTCCATTAAAAATGAAATTTATTCATAACATTATAGCCTGCATCCCCTCTAGCACACCTTGCCACCACATCAACAGGACTCCAGTATAATAACAGGATTACAGTTGAGAGAGCTAAAGACTCAGACTCTATTTTAAAAGGAGTTCTTAGAAACACAAAAATAGAGAGAAAAAAACAACAAGGAAATTCAAAGAAACTGAAGCCCAGTACTTACAAAATGCACACGTAACAAAAGAAAAAAATAAACAAATTGGACTATTCAAACTAAAAAGCTTCTGCATAGCAAAGGAAACCAACAAAATGAAAAGGTGGCCTATTAATGAGAGAAAATACTTGCAAATCACAAAACTGATTCATACAACTCAATAGCAAAGAAACAACCAGATTAACAAATGGCCAAAGGAACTGAAAAGACATCTTTCCAAAGAAGACATACAAATCACCAACAGGTACACAAAAAGGTGTTCAACATCACTAATCAGCAGGAAAATACAAATTGAAACCACAATAAGCTATCACCTCACATATGTTAGAATGGCTATCATAAAAAATACAAGAGATAACAAGTATTGGGGAGGATGTGGAGAAAAGGGAACCCTTGTTCATTGTTGGTGAAAATGTAAATTGGTGCAGCCACTACAGAAAATAGTATGGAAGTTCTTCAAAATATTAAAGATATTACTACCATATGATTTAGTAATTCCATTTCTGGGTATTTATCCAAAGGAAATAAAATCACTATCTGGAAGAGATATCTGCATCCCCATGTTTATAACACCATTATTTACAACTAGAGGCCTGATGCACGAAATTCATGCACTGTGGGGGGTTTCCCTCAGCCCAGCCTGCACTCTCTCCAATCTGGGACCTCTCAGGGGATGTCCGACTGCTGGTTTAGGCCCGATCCCACAGGCAGTCAGACATCCCTCTCACAATCCGGAACCGCTGGCTCCCAACTGCTTGCCTGCCTGCCTTCCTGACTGCCCTAACTGCTTCTACCTGCCAGCCTGATCACCCCCTAACCACTCCCCTGCCAGCCTGATCGATGCCTAACTGCTCCCCTGCTGGCCTGGTGGCCCCCAACTGCCCTCCCCTGCCAGCCTGGTCACCCCTAACTGCCCTCCCCTGCAGGCCTGGTCACCCCCAAATGCCCTCCCCTGCTGGTCTGACAGCCCACAACTGCCCTCCCCTGCTGGCCATCTTGTGGCTGTGGGTGCCGCCATCTTTGAGGGGGTGGTAGCCAATTAGCATATTTGTTCCTTATTGGCTGTGGGTGCCACCATCTTTGAGGGCAATGTAGTCAACTAGCATACTCCCTCCTTATTGGCTGTGGGTGCTGCCATCTTTGAGGGTGGGACAGTCAATTAGCATATTCCCTCCTTATTGGCTGTGAGTGCCACCATCTTTGTGATGGTGTGAGGGTCAATTAGCATATGCCCTCTTTATTAGATAGGATAACTATGCACAAAATATATGGAAACAACCAAAGTGTCCATCAATAGATGAATGGGTAAAGAACATGTGATTAAATAGATGACAGATAGATAGATGATAGATAGATAGATAGATAGATAGATAGATAGATAGATAGATAGGGTGAAATACTACTCAGCTATAAAAAAAGAGGAAACATTGCCATTGCAACAACATGGATGTATCTTGAGAGTATTATGCTAAGTGAAATAAGTCAAATGAAAAAGAACAAAAGCTGTGCAATTTCACTCATATGTGGAAAATAAAACTAAAAAAGAAACAAACCAACAAAACAAAACAAAACAAAAGCAAACATATAGATACAGACAACAGATTGATGGTGACCAGAATTGAAGAAGGCAGGGGAGGGCAAAATGGGTAAAGGTTAGTATATGGTGACAGATGGAAACTAGAATTTTGGTGGTAATCACACTACAGTGTATACAGATACCAAATTATAGTATTTATAGATAATAGAGTAGTGAAGGCCTGGGAGAGGCTGGTGTGGGGTGGAAGAGGTCAATGGGGCAAACAAACAAACAAAGGGGACTTCTGTAATATTTTCAACAATAAGAAAAAAGAGGTGGAGAAACCAAGATGGCGGCATAGGTAAACACCGGAGATTGCTGCCTTGCACAACCACTTCAAAAATACAACTAAAAGACAGAACGGACATCACCCAGAACCACAGGAAGGCTGGCTGAGTGGAAATTCTACAACTAGAAGGAAAGAGAAAAGCATACCGTGACTCCGAGGAGGCACAGTGCCAAAGTAAAATACTAAGGTGCGGAGGTGCGTGCAGAGCGGGATGGCGGCTGAGGGCGCGGTTGTCGTTTTCAATCGGGAGGGACTCTCAGGCTCTGAGCTCCAGTTCCGGGTGAGTCTCTAGGGACCCAGACTCATACAGGAGAAGCGGGACTGTCTGGCAGCGGTTGGAACTTGAGAGCAGCTTTCTCTCCAAGGGGCTTGCAGCCATTACCAGGAATTTGAGAAGCAAAGCCTCTGAGGGCAAGACTGAGAGTAGCCATAACTGCTAGCCCTGCCCTGTTGATCCCGTGAGACCCTCCTCACCCAAGCCCTGCAGGGAGGCTTTTGCTGGATAGCCTCAGGCAAAGGCTAGATTGGCACCTCTCTAGAGATCCAGGAGCCAGGAAGCCCAGAGGTCAGAGTGGGACCATCCAGTTTGCAGCTCCGTGGAAACATAAAGGACACACTCAGGGGCAGACTCACTGAGCACCAAAGCCCCATTGAAGCAAGTCTTGCCCCAGAGGGGTGTCTCCAGCACAGAAGTTCTCCCACTGCAGACACAGCTGATTCTCACAGCCAATTGGCCTGGAGGCCAATTCCTCCCAGTGATACCTACAACAATCAAGGCTTACCTACAACAAGACTATACACAAAGACCACAAGGGGGTGCATCAAGAGTGTCCTCCTCAGGTAATTGGGGAGGCTGAACCACTGGGCCCTAAAGGACACTTAGCACAGAAAACCATTGTATCAACACAGGGAAGCATAAAAAATGCAGAGACAAAGAAACAGGACACAAATGACAGAAATGGAGGACAGCAAACTACTGGATATAGAGTTCAAAACCACACTTTTAAGGTCTCTCAATAATTTTCTAGAAACTGCCGATAAACTTAATGAGATCTACAAGAAATCTAATGAAACCCTCGATGTTGTGATAAAGAACCAACTAGAAATTAAGCATACACTGGCTGAAATAAAGAATATTATACAGACTTCCAACAGCAGACTAGAGGATTGCAAGAATCAAGTCAATGATTTGAAATACGAAGAAGCAAAAAACACCCAACCAGAAAAGCAAAATGAAAAAAGAATCCAAAAATACGAAGATAGCGTAAGGAGCCTCTGGGACAGCTTCAAGCACACCAACATCCGAATTATAGGGGTGCCAGAAGAAGAGAGAGAGAAAGATATTGAAAACCTATTTGAAAAAATAATGACAGAAAACTTCCCCTACCTGGTGAAAGAAATAGACTTATAAGCCCAGGAAGCACAGAGAACCCCAAACAAAAGGAATCCAAAGAGGACCACACCAAGACACATCATAATTAAAATGCCAAGAGCAAAAGACAAAGAGAGAATCTTAAAAGCAGCAAAAGAAAAACAGTCAGTTACCTACAAGGGAGTACCCATATGACTGTCAGCTGATTTCTCAACAGAAACTTTGCAGGCCAGAAGGCAGTGGCAAGAAATATTCAAAGTGATGAATGCCGAGAACCTACAACCAAGATTACTTTATCCAGCAAAGCTATCATTCAGAATTGAAGGCCAGATAAAGAGCCTCACAGATTAGAAAAAGCTAAAGGAGTTCATCACCACCAAACCAGTATTATATGAAATGCTGAAAGGTATCCTTTAAGAAGAGGAAGAGGAAGAAAAAGGTAAAGATACAAATTATGAACAACAAATACACATCTATCAACAAGTGAATCTGAAAATCAAGTGAATAATCTGATGAACAGAATGATCTGGTGATTATAATAGAATCAGGGGCATAGAAAGGGAGTGGACTGACTATTCTTGGGGGGGGAGGGGTGTGGGGGATGCGGGAAGAGACTGGACAAAAATCGTGCACCTATGGATGAGGACAGTGGGTCGGGAGTGAGGGCGGAGGTTGGGGTGGGAACTGGGAGGAGGGGAGTTATGGGGGGAAAAAAGAGGAACAAATGTAATAATCTGAACAATAAAGATTTAATAAAAAAATAAAATAAAATAAAAAAAGAAGAAAAAAGAAAAAAATATAGTATTGTCCACCTGAAACTCATATAATGTTTTAACTAATATTATCTCAATTGTAAAAAAAGAAACAAAAACTACAGGCCAATATCCTGATTAATATAGATGCAAAAATCCTCAACAAAACACTAGCAAACCAAATTCAACAGCATATTAAAAGGATTATGCACCATGACCAAGTGAGATTTATCCCTAGGATGCAAGTAATAGTTCAACACATGAAAATCAATCAATGTTATACACCACATTAAAGGGACAAAGGATAAAAATCACACAATCGTTCCAATAGATGTAGAAAAGGCATTTGACAAGATTTAACACTCCTTTTTATTAAGAAAACACTCAACTAATTAGGAATAGAAAGAAATTACATCAACATTAAAAGGGCATAGATGAAAAGCATGCCGTTCACATCATACTCAATTGTGAAAAACTGAAAGCTTTCCCTATAAGATTCAGAACAAGGTATGGATGTCCACTTTTGCAACTTCAATTCAACATAATACTGGAAGTCCTAGCTAGAGCGATTTGACACAAAAATAATTAAAAGTCATCTAAATAGAAAAGGAAGTGAAATGATCTCTGTTTACAGATGACATGATTTTATATGTAGAAAACACTAAGTAATCCGGATCTTAGCTATAGTAAATAACACTTCTATGAATATAGGAATGCATACATTCTTTCTGATTGGTGCTTCAGGTTTCTTTGGCTATATTCCTAGAAGTCAGATTACTGGTCAAATGGGAGTTCCATATTTAATATTTTTTTTAATATATATTTTATTGATTTTTTACAGAGAGAAAGGGAGAGAGATAGAAAGTTAGAAACATCGATGAGAGAGAAACATCGATCAGCTGCCTCCTGCACATCTACTGGGGATGTGCCCACAACCTAGGTACATGCCCTTGACCGGGATCGAACCTGGGACCTTTCAGTCCGCAGGCCGACGCTCTATCCACTGAGCCAAACCGGTTTCGGCCATATTTAATATTTTAAGGAAACTCCATACTGTTTTCCATAATGGCTGCACCAGTCTGCATTCCCACCAGCAGTGTACTAGAGTCCCCTTTTCTCCACATCCTTGCCAGCACTTGTCATTTTTTGATTTGTTGATAGTAGCCATTCTGACAGGTGTGAGCTGATGTACTTCATTGTTGTTTTAATTTGCATCTCTCTAATGATTACTGACTTTGAGCATTTTTTCATACATCTCTTGGCCATCTGTATATCCACTTTGGAGAAGTCTCTATTTAGGTCCTTTGCCCATTTTTTAACTGGGTTGTTTATCTTCCTTTTGTTAAGTTGTATGCGTTCCTTATATATTTTAGACATTAACTCCTTATCAAATGTATCATTGCCAAATATGTTCTCGCATACAGTGGGCTCCCTTTAATTTTGTTTTTGATGGTTTCTTTTGCTGTGCAGGAGCTCTTTATTTTGATGTAGTCCCATCTGTTTATTTTCTACTTGGTTTCCTTTGCCCTAGAAGCTGTATCGGTAAAGATATTGCTACAACAAATGTCCGCTATTTTGCTGCCTATAGCTTCTTCTAAGATTTTTATGGTTTCCCATCTTACATTTAAGTCCTTTATCCATTTTGAGTTTATTTTTGTGTATGGTGTAAGTTAGTGGTCTAGTTTCATTTTTTTTGCATGTAACTGTCCAATTTTCCCAACACCATTTATTGAAGAGACTATCTTGACTCCATTGTATGCTCTTGCCCCCTTTGTCAAATATTAATTGGCTTGGGTTGATTTCTGGGTTCTCTGTTCTGTTCCATTCATCTATATGCCTATTCTTGTTCCAATACCAGGCTGTTTTGACTACAGTGGCTTTGTAGTATAACTTGAAACCAGGTATAGACTTTTAAATCATGTGCCTGGCACATAGTCAATGTTATTATTAGCTAACTAGAGGTCCGGTGCATGAAATTTGTGCACAGAGGGGTTGTTCCCTCAGCCCAGCCTGCACCCTCTTCAATTAAGGATCAGGCCTAAACCGGCAGTTGGACATCCATCTCACAGTCTGGGACCACTGGCTCCTAACTACACACCTGCCTGCCTGCCTAATCACCCCTAACTGCCTCTGCCTGTCAGCCTGATCACCCCTAACTGCCCTCCCCTGCCAGCCTGGTTGCCCCCAACTGCCCTCCTCTGCTGGCCAATTTGGTTCCAATTGGTCAGTTTCTATGTCAGTCAGTGTCAGAAGCTCTGACTCCTAGGCAGCCATTGGTTTTTCACAGCACCCACATCTGGTTCTGATTGGTTGGTTCCCATGCCATTCAACATCAAAATCTCCACCTCCTAGGCAGCCATTGGTTTTTCACAGCACCCACATTTGTTCTGATTGGTCGGTTCCTATGCCAGTAAGCATCTCTGGGCCTATCTCTGGGCCTGATCAGAGAGGCGGGGCTGAACAGTAGCCCCTGCCAAGGCCAGGAGAGAAAGAAAGGCCTGGCTGCTGGCGAAGCCTGGAAAGAAAGAGGGAGAGAAAGAGAGAGGCAAGTACCGATCAACAGCTGCCACTGAAGCTACAGATCAGACCCTGACTCTCTCTCTGGGTCTCAGCCCCCTGGGCAGTCAGTGCTGGGTCACCAGGCTGCAGCGGAACAATCAGTGCTGGGTCACCACAGCAACCCAGTGCTGACTGAAGGACTTCCGGGTTGCTCAGCCTTCGGTCATGATTGGTAGTTACAACCCTGGCCTTTTATATATTAGGTTATGAGCTTTAAGCACTTGCCTAAATAACCCAGAGTCATGGCTTCTCTTTCTATAAATTCAACTTCCATATTTACTATTCCATAAGAATTCATAACTTTGATCAGGAGAATAAAATGTACCTTCAAATAGGAACTACTGAATTTTACATTAAAAATGTCCTTACATAACAGCTCTATGAAGTCAATAATGCTCCTTACAAATCAGAAAAAAAAAAAAACCACACAAAATTACTGCCACTTCTGAGTGTCAGTATCAACTAGTGTTCTAGCCTAGCTCTAGGAGTTCAAGTTTGGGCTAGGCTAAGAGAAGAATATTCTTTTTCATTTGTTTGTTTGTTTGTTTGTTTTAATTAAATCTTTATTGTTCAGACTATTACAGTTGTTCCTCTTTTTTCCCCCCATAGCTCCCCTCCACCCAGTTACCACCCCACACTCTGCCTTTACCCCCCACAATGTCCTCATTCAGAGGTGTACGATTTTTGTCCAGTCTCTTCCTGCACCCCCCACACCCCCTTTTCCCCAAGAATAGTCAGTCCACTCCCTTCTTATGCACATGATTCTATTACATTCACCAGTTTATTCTGTTCATCAGATTATTTATTCACTTGATTTTTAGATTCACTTGTTGATAGATGTGTATTTGTTGTTCATAATTTGTATCTTTACCTTTTTCTTCTTCTTCCTCTTCTTAAAGGATACCTTTCAGCACTTCATATAATACTGGTTTGGTGGTGATGAACTCCTTTAGCTTTTTCTTATCTGTGAAGCTCTTTATCTGACCTTCAGTTCTGAATGATAGCTTTGCTGGGTAAAGTAATCTTGGTTATAGGTTCTTGGTATTCATCACTTTGAATATTTCTTGCCACTCCCTTCTGGCCTGCATAGTTTCTGTTGAGAAATCAGCTGACAGTCATATGGGTACTCCCTTGTAGGTAACTGACTGTTTTCCTCTTGCTGCTTTTAAGATTCTCTCTTTGTCTTTTGCTCTTGGCATTTTAATTATGATGTGTCTTGGTGTGGTCTTCTTTGGATTCCTTTTGTTTGGGGTTCTCTGCGCTTCCTGGACTTGTAAGTCTATTTCTTTCACCAGGTAGAGGAAGTTTTCTGTCATTATTTCTTCAAATAGGTTTTCAATATCTTTCTCTCTCTCTTCTTCTGGCACCCCCATAATTCGGATGTTGGTACACTTGAAGTTGTCCCAGAGGCTCCTTACACTATCTTCATATTTTTGGATTCTTTTTTCTTTTTGTTTTTCCAGTTGGGTGTTCCTTGCTTCTTCATATTTCAAATCTTTGACTTGATTCTTGTGATCCTCTAGTCTGCTGTTGGAAGTCTGTACAATATTCTTTATTTCAGCCAGTGTATGCTTAATTTCTAGTTTGTACTTTTTCATAACCTCGAGGGTCTCACTAGATTTATCGAGGGTCTCACTAAATTTATTGGCGTTTTCTAGAAAGTTCTTGAAAAATCTTATAACCATGGTTTTGAACTCTATAACCAGAAGTTTGCTGTCCTCCATTTCTGTCATTTGTGACCTGTTTCTTTGTCTCCGCATTTTTTATGCCTCCCTGTATTGATAGAGTGGCTTTGTGTGCTAGGTGTCCTATAGGACCCAGTGGCTCAGCCTCCCCAATTACCTGGGGTGGACACTCTTGGTGCACCCCTTTGTGGGCTTTGTGCACAGTCTTGTAGTTAAGCCTTGATTGTTGTAGGTAGCACTGGGAGGAATTGACCTCCAGGCCAATTGGCTGTGAGAATCAGCTGTGTCTGTGGTGGGAGAACTTCTGTGCTGAAGACACCCTTATGGGGAAAGACTTCCTTCAGTGGGGCTTTGATGCTCACTGAGTCTGCCCCCTGAATGTGTCCCTTATGGATCTGAGGAGTTGTAATCAGGATGGTCCCACTCTGACCACTGGGTACACTGGCTCTTGGATCTCTAAGGAGGTGCTAATTTAGCCTCTGCCTGAGGCTACCCAGCAGGAGTTATGGAGAGATCTTCAGATTCCTCTTCTTTGTTTGGAGTTTGGAGGTGCCCAGATGAGGCCAGCTGTGAAGCAATGCAAGCTGCTGTGGGCCCTTGGGCCTTCTTTTGGAAGTTCTGGTTCTCTCTGACCCAGCTGCTGTTTGTTAGGTAATTTTCAGATTGCAAAGGGCCAGGCCTTTCATATGCAAAAGCATCTGCAAACAGCTTGGGTGGGGTGGGGTCTCAGGGGATCAACAGGGCGGAGCAAGCAACTATGGCTGCTCCTCAGCCCTACCCTAAGAGGTCCTGCATCTCAGTGTCGGTAATTGCTGCAAGCACCTCTGAGAGAAATCCGCCCTTGAGGTCCGACCGATGCCAGACAGTCCAGTTTCTCCCCGTATGAGTCTGGGTTCCCAGAGACTCACCCAGAACTGGAGTTCAGAGCAGTTGGGAGCTTGAGACTCCCTCCCAGTTGAAAAAGACAACCGTGTCCTCAGTTGCCAGTCCTTTCCACGTGCGCCTCCGTACCTCTGCACTTTACTTCCACACCTCCTCTGGGTCTCAGTGTGCTTTTCTCTTTCCTTCTAGTTGTAGAATTTCCACTCAGCCAGCCTTCCTGTGGTTCTGGTTGATGTCCGTTTTGTCTTTTAGTTGTATTTTTGAAGTGGTTGTGCAAGGCAGCAATTTTCGGTGTTTACCTATGCCGCCATCTTGATTTCTCTGAGAAGAATATTCTTTTCATTATTGAGCAGTCTCCAGAATTTTTGTCCATTATGAATCTAGTCTCCAGGTTAAGTCCTAAGAGCTGTGTGTGTTATTCTTGCTACTGTCCCACCCAGATTTCTAGCACATGATTTAAAAATTAAAGCTGCATCTTTAAGCCTATCATACAGTGTTCTGGCCCAGATAAATGTCCCAGCAAATGTGTCAGGGATAGGTAATTGGAGGGTAAAGGAAGGTAGAAGATTTATCCTAGTCCCTTGCAAGAACTCTTAAAGGAGACACTACTATTCTGTTGTTCTCCATGGAATCAGAAACAATTTATATTCAGTGTATAATTATTATAAGCCCTGTGCTTAAAGTACCTGCCACAAAGTTCACAGTGTTAGTTTCTTTCCACTTTTCCATGTTAATAGCTGCCTTTTAGCCATAACACTGTCTGAGACTTCCCTTACCAGAAAATAGAAAATTGAAAGAGATTAACCTAAGTGGTTTAGCTACTTGCCAGTATTTCAGATAAAACATTCACTGGGGCAGGGAAAGGCTAACCCATTGGATCTAAATAGAATTTTACTTCAGGAACACCTTCTCCAATCTTCCCCTCACCCCACACTAAGTTGATCCATGTTGCAAATTCTCACTGCATCTTTTTAATTACCCTTTAGTATACAACATGTTTACAATATTTAATTTCATGCCTGCATTTCCATCAAGATGCTATGCTCCATGAAGAGAGGGACCTTCTCTTCCTTGTTCACTGCTGTATCCCCACCAGCTAGTACAGGATCTTGCACATATTAGGTCCTCAGTAGATTATTTGTTGAATTGATAAACACTCAATACAGTGGGGCCTTGACTTACAAGTGTCCCGACTAACGAGTTTTTCGAGATACGAGCCGTCTCTCGGCCGATTTTTTGCTTTGAGTTGCGAGCTAAAATTTGGGTTACGAGCCAGTTTCAGATACCCCACTGCTAGTTGGCACAGCGAACGTCACAGTGAACTCCACAACATCAGACTAGCATCACGTGTCTCACTCGTTCACTTTATGATCTGACATACGAGTAGTTTGAGTTACAAGCTCCGTCACGGAACGAATTAAACTCATAAGTCAAGGCCCCACTGTACATGTAACAATGAATCAATTCCTGGCATGATGAATAGGAATAATTAAGAGTTCTACTGGAGAACTTAGATTTCCAAATGAGATGGTTCTAGGAAAGGGTCTCACTGTAAAACAATTTTTTTGGGAAAATGTTAATGATTTACCTGTGTTGGGTGAGTACATTTACAGCTGAAGGATGATTCGCACAGTAAGTCAAATACATGGATTTAAAATGAGGCATGAGGTTCAGTAGACAACCTCCTACTTTGTGTTGGTTTTCTGGAAATCTGTAGGTAAAACAGGTGGAACATTATGTAAAACAGAAAACAGGGGAGAAAGGAAGATGATTCAAATTAATACCAGGAACATGCAAACATTTCAAATTCTGCCAAAGTTAAAGGAGAAACTATATTACAACCATTTTATCCATGAAACACAAATTCTTGACTGCTGCTGTAACTCTAATCACCAAACATAGGCCAATACATAGGGTCAGATACTTATTTAGAAACAGTAGGTAGGGTTTTCTTCTAAAATGCTTGTTCAAATTATAATATTCAAATTTTACTGGCCATACTAAAAATACTCTTGGCTAATTTAGATGAAGTTCAAGTATAAACAAAACTAATAAAATCCAAAAAGAAGTATTACATAGTCTTGGTGGCCTGGTGCTTGCTAGGCAGGGTGGCCTCAGGATTTTTAAAATTACAAACCACCTGCTTTCATTTATGGAAAAATCAGACAAATACCAGGAAGAAAAAAAGTACTCAGGATTCCACCATTCAGAGATACCTATTATAACAATTTTGTCATATTCATTGTACTTTCTCCTACATGTTTCTCTATAAAATGGAAAATAAAGATCACAAATCTAGTTTGTAATCTGCTCTTCTCACTTAGTGAACATCTTTCTATATGAATAATCTGGATCCTTATCAGCATTTGGAATAGCTCCTCAGATCTCTGTAGTGTGGGCTTTTACCATCGCCTTTCCTAGACAACCATCTGTGTCCCATAAAGAAATAGGTGGGGGGTGGGGGTGGCCAGGGAGAGGTCAATAGATGAAAAAGGAGATAAATGTAATACTATATGTAATACTTTAAACAATAAAGAATTTTTTTAAAAAAATAAATCAATTACTATTAAATAAATAAAATTTTTTTAAAAGAAACAGGTAATAGCCCCAATTTCCCTATAGATGATGAAAGTCACCAACTTCTCCAAAATACACTGCTTGGAAAATTAATCCTTCTACAGAAATATGTTGCCTGACGATCATTATAGTTCATTTTGTAGTATGAAGTTGAATATTTCAACAATCTAGCTAGCCATCAAATATGTGTTTTGGTTCACAGAAAGATACTTTTCCTTTCCCCACTTTTCATCTCTTTCAACTATTAGTATAATAGACATGATACCAGGAGTAATTAAAAGAGAAAAACAAGTTTGTGAAACCGAATGAATAATCTGAATAACTTTTCCAAGTAATTTACAATGTACAAAAGAAAATACCTAATCGATGTCAAAGTCTTCATCCATGGTTAATTGAGACCTTATTTCTCTCTTATACTGACCAGAAACAGTAAACTTATATGATTTTAAAATAAAGACAAAAATACAAGTGATTTGACATTGTACAACCACCTGGTGCATCCTCTCTGCTCTGGGACAATACTCGAGTTGTATTAAAAGCATAGATATAAAGTACCCCTGTCTAAGACAAAAATTAAAAGGAAAATAAAACAAAAACAATGTTGCTAGCTATCCTTATAGCAATATGTGACACTTACTTTGAACATTCTTCTAAGGCTTGGCAGAGTGTCTGCTGAAATGTGCATACTTCCTCAAAGTTCCCCAATAAAGATGTAAACTCCACAGTACTCAGACTGAAAAAAACAATAACATATACATATATATGTATATATATATATGGTGTCAGTGAATAGAACTTGACTCTAGTTATTTCTCTCTAGTCCAGTGAGCTGATAATTTGCTAGGAAGTAGCATATGAGTCAAGGGAAGCAATCCATATATTTTAACTTTTTTATTTATTCATGCTAACTCCAGTTTTAAGCAACTTTCTAAAGCTTCTTTCCTTGATTTCTCTTTTCTATAATAAGAATAATGATCCTAAAGAAAACAAGTGTTTATAAGGTATTTTATGTATTTATCAGGTATTTTACAAAATGAGTAAATTAATACAAGTATTTAATATCTAAGTATCTACAGAGAACAGATTGGTGCTTGTCACATATGGGGGGTAGGGGTTGACCAAATGGGTGAAGGAAGTCAAAAGGTATAAACTTCCAGTTATAAAATAAATGTGATGGAGATGTAATGCACAGCATGGTAACTATAGTTAATAATACTGCACTGCATGTATTATTTGAAAGCTGTTAAGAGGGTGGATCTTAGTAGTTCTCATCACAAGAAAAAAAATTTCTGTAACTATATAGGGTGATGGTTGTTAACTAGACTTATTGTGGCAATCATTTCACAACATAAACATATATCAATCAAATCATTATGCAGTACACCTGAAACTAATACAATGATATATGTCAATTATACCTCAATAAAAACATGTTAGCATCTAAACATGTAAAATACATCATAGGTGGAGATAAATATAAAAAAAAATGAGTACTCTCTTCTAGAGGAGCTGGGAAAGTAATTGAAAGGTATTATATATGCTAATAAAATGCACAGGGGTAAAAAGCAAAATCCAGTTTCTCCTATATTAAAATGCACATAAATCAACTAAAAAAATTCTATATGAGAGGAAGTAGGAGGAAAGAAAATAGCACTGATTTCTTTCTTTGTTTTTGGAGTGGAATGGAGTCAAATAAAAACAAACTGAACAATTTTGGCCAGGGCCTCTATATTAAAATTTTTCTCATTCATTCTTCCCCTATCAAAACAGAAACAGACTCATAGATACACAGAACAGACTGATAGCTGCCAGAGGAGAGAGGGGTTGGGGGACTGGGTGAAAAAGATGAAGGGATTGAGAAGTACAGATTGATAGTTACAAAATAGTCACAGGGATATCAATCACAGCATAGAAAATATAGTCAATAATCTATACTAATAAAATGGTAATATGCTAATTACACCAGACATCTTCCGGGCAACCTTCCAGATGTCCTTCTGGACAAAGCCACGGTGGTGGGGCCGAGGCAGAGGCAGAGGCAGTTAGGGGTGATCAGGCCGGCAAGGGAGAGCAATTAGGGGGATCAGGCCGGCAGGGGAGAGCAGTTAGTTAGGGGGATCAGGCTGGCAGTTAGGGCAATCAATCCGGCAGGGGAGAGCAGTTAGGGGGATCAGGCCGGCAGGGGAGAACAGTTAGGGGCAATCAGGCAGGCAGGCAGAGTGGTTAGGGGCAATCAGACAGGCAGGCAAGTGAGTGGTTAGGAGCCAGCGGTACTGCATTTCAAGAGGGATATCCGACTGCCAGTTTAAGCCTGATCCTGCAGGCATCCCCCAAGGGGTCCCAGATTGCAGAGGATTCAGGCTGGGCTGAGGGACACCCCCCCACACGTGAATTTTGTGCACTGGGCCTCTAGTATTGTAATAACTATGTATGGTGCCAGGTGGGTACTGGAAATATCTAGCCACCATGCTGTACATTTGAAACTAATACAAAATAATACTGAATGTAAACTGTAATTGAAAAAAATACTAGTAGGTGATAACAACAAGAGCTAACAACACTCATATAGCACTTAACACTTATGCAAGCATTTTACAAATAATAACTCATTTGAACCTTACAATAACTTTATGATGTATGTACTATTGTTTCTATCTTACATGTAAGGAAACCCAGGCACAGGAAGGTTATGCAAATCACCCCAAGTCACAAAGCCAGTAAATAGCGAAGTCAAAATTTGAATCAAAACATGCATGCATATAAGCATAAGTGATGGATGTGGACAACAGGGGGTGAGGGTGAGGGCAGGACTGAGGGGATGAGGGGACAATGGGAGGATAAGGACACATTTGTAATACTTAATCAATAAAAAAATACATAATTTAAAAAATAAATTAAAAAAAATTCTAGCTTCAGAGCCCATACTCTTAACCACTTTTTGGAAGAAAACTTTGCTGAAGATTTACTTAAAAGGCCAGTATCTGCCACATGTCCTTTCTCTTTAGTATAGTAATACTAAGGGAATATTTCCAAGAGAGTAATTTTTTTAAAATATATTTTATTGATTTTTTACAGAGAGGAAGGGAGAGGGATAGAGAGTTAGAAACATCGATGAGAGAGAAACATCGATCAGCTGCCTCCTGCACACGCCCCACTGGGGATGTGCCCGCAACCAAGATACATGCCCTTGACTGGAATTGAACCTGGGACCCTTGCATCCGCAGACCGACGCTCTATCCACTGAGCCAAACTGGTTAGGGCCAAGAGAGTAATTTTTGCTGACAAAGAAAAGGAAGACCCCCAACAAATGTTACCAATAACCCCTAGAGTATAAAAAGCTCCCAGTTCCTCTACTCTAATGTCTTCCTGAACCAAGCTGGAAAACCCCTTTTATGGGTGTCGAAAGTGAAACCTTCAGCCAGCTTCTCTGGTTGTTACTCTCTCACAGCCCCAAAGAACTTGACTGGGCTTATTTGGCCCCTTCAGGATCAGACAATAAATAATCTGGTTTGGCTCAAATCATTCTGGGGTCTCCAAGACAGAACCAATGGAAACTTACTATAACTGCATTTTGAATTTATTTGGGAACAGTTCAGTTCTGACTCAGGTCTCTCACCTCCTCTAACCTGGCTCTTTTCCTTTCCTTTCCTCGTACTGTTTCTTGATTACTAATCAGTCACTCCTTCATTTGAAATCTTACGATCTCCCCTCCCAGGGTTACCACTTCAGTGTCCCTCTTCTCCTCTGCCTGTCACCTCAAAAGGCACATTTCACTCGGTGGCAGGAGACAAAATGATCCAATCTGGCCACTGACTGGTTGTGTGATGGGTACAGCAGAAAGCCTTTATGGACTTCAGTTTTCTTATTTATTTAGTGGGGACAGTCATTTCTTCCAGGGCACTAGACCCAGTGATTCATTGAGGTTCCATTCAGCTCTAAGAACCATGATTCATAGAACACTTCATGTTTTACATAATAATGACAAAAGACATTTTGTTGATTATGTTTAAACTCTTACAAAACACAGGAATACAAAGTCCTTTCATACTGAAGTAAGAGTCGCATAGTGCCAAGAAAATAACCAAGTGCAAAATTTAGCAAGACATTATGCCTAAGCAAACATGATTTGGAAAAAAAGGAGAAAAGTGAAATATATTAAACTTATTCAAGCCTGAAGTCAATAGTTTAGGCAACTGTCTAACAAAATAAACTCTTACTAAAGTAAAAGAGGAGGCTTTTGTTTTCCATTATATGGACCAACTGCTAAATTTTCTATTTGACTTATAGATCATAATCTGTAGTAAAGATTAATAAATTAACATAAAAATACAAACAAATGCAGTGAGGCACTATTTGCTAAATATGTTATTCCTACAAGCACACAAAAAATGAATGGCCAATATTTTTCATTTGTGAAAATTAAGTTTTCAATTCAGGCCTCAGACAATCACCTCAGGTTTCTAAGACCAGAATAAGTTCAGAACATTTTATTTAAAAAAACATTTTTGCATCTCTTTATCATTCACTTTTGCCTGGGTAAAATACTGCTTTGAATTGTTCTTATGAACATTCATAAAATGCCACACTTTTTCCACTCTCGGCGCATGGGAAAGAATTTCCGCCCTGGCAAGCAAACGTCAGAGTGAGCAAAAGAATTTTCAGTTTATGCGCTTTCTGGATAAAAACACCAACAAGCTCTTTTTCTGTGATGTAAAACCAGATGTATCACTTAAAACATATAGCATAAAAATTGTGAGACAGAAATGCAGATCTACTCATCCCTTCCACCGCCAGAAGAGAAAGAAAACCATGCTCTTTTCTGTTGCCTTGATCATGTTCTTAGCAACCTGTGATCTGTGGAAATTCTTCTAAAGGGCAATATCAATTATTCAGTGACATGAGAGCAATGACTCCATATTGCTGATGTTATCTTGCTTTATTTAGTGAGCGGTTTCAAATATAAATCTTACTTGTTATTGGACTGCAGGGGTCTTAAGTAAGTAACAAGAAGAGACTGAAGTTCTTTAGCATAATCTTTTTCAGTGTCTAGTATGTTCTGTAACACCTGTGGAGAAACAAAGATCAAGGCATTATAATTGTCAGGACAGTCAGTCCAAGATAAAATTATAACTTTAGATCTTTTAATCAAATTACTAGATCAACATCCCATTTACTCAGGCTAGCAGTATAAGTAAGAAGCACAAAGTCTGAATGCACTTTGTTTCATTCTAGCAAACTACTTTTATAATTGCATCACAAGAAAAGTCTCAGTTAGCTAACAAAGGATCATCATTCCCATTTTATGTATGGAAAAATTGAGACCAGCTACCTTAATTCATAGAGCAGGTCTTTGAATAATGTTATTTTGTTCAACATCGTTTTATTATAATGTTAATGAGATGCTGTAGGAATCTAACTCTCGTTGATATCAATTAGTCCAGTGGTCGCCAACCAGTGCTCCATGGATCACTGGTGGTCCATGAGGCCTGAAAGGTTGGCAACTGCTGATAGTCCATGGCAGTGGTCAGCAAACTGCAGTTCGTGAGCCACATGCGACTCTTTGGCCCCTTGAGTGTGGCTCTTCCTAAGCCATAGAAGTGCCCTAATTAAGTTAATAACAATGTACCTACCTATATAGTTTAAGTTTAAAAAATTTGGCTCTCAAAAAATATTTCAATCGTTGTACTGTTGATATTTGGCTCTGTTGACTAATGAGTTTGCTGACCACTGGTCTATGGTAAAATTCGTTTTGTTATACATCATTTCACTTAAAGTCATAGAACCTCTCGACGGTGTTGTGAGGACTTACTGTAGAGATTCAATCAATATCAAGATAATATAACAATAACTAATGTCAAACATCATAAACGATTTTTTAAGTTATGTTTTTGATAAGACCCTTAGGGAACAAAATCTGAGGACACTGAATTTTCAAACAGGGTTAAAAGTGGTCTTTTAATAAAGATAAAAGGTGCTAGTATAAACAATTCAAAGAGAAAAGGAAGCTGAAATGTGAGAAATTTAACAAGGGAAATAATACTTACCAGTATTATTAATGACAAACCAATTAAATCCTATAGGCAAAACAACCAATGTATAGGCCCATAATTTCTCTTCCCCTATCAGTTGTAGGGTCACACCCCATTTCCTAGCCTCTCTGGAGGAACCTACAGCTTTCACTTTGAGCTCCTAGGTATAACCAAGCTTACATTTTTACATATTTTCTCTCATATAGCCCTAATTCTTTCAACAAAAAATTCATTGAATATCCAGTCAATGCCAAATGCCATGTTGTCAGCAGGAAGTTTCCACTCTATTTGTAGAGGGAGATATTAAACAAGACAATGAGGGATCACAAGACAATGTAAAGCATTCTTCGCTAGGAGAGGCCCCTGAGTCTACCAATATGCCAGACATATACTCACAAGACAATGCACGATGACCTGATTTTGAAAGATGGAATGAACAATGCAAGTGGAGCCCAGGTAGCAGTGGGCTTTTTGGGAATCAACTGGTCTAGAGCGTGGTCATCCACACTTTGCTATTGACTGACAGATTGCTTCAAATTTAAGGCTTTGCTCACCTCATCTCAAATCATGACATTTCACCTACCTTCAGTGACGACTGTGAAGAGATAGTAAGACACCTGTACAGGTAGGTGCTGGGTGAGTGGGAAACAGTCCGAGCAATTTAAGGGGTTAAAAAGGTTTCTGAATGGCAGCAATGTTGACATTTCAGACCAGATAATTATTTGCTGTGAGGGGATGCCCTGTGCACTATAGGATGTTGAGCAGCATCCTATATCCACTAGATGCCAGTTGCATGCCATCCTCTACCCCAGTTATGACAACCAAAAATGTCTCTAGACATTGTCAAATGTCACCGGAAGGGTAATATGACCCCCTAGTTGAGAACTACTAATTTAGAAGAACAAGGGACACAAGGGTGGCTTCAAAAACTGGGGATTATAAACAGAGAAAGACAAATACCACATGATTTCACTTATATGTGGAAACTAATTAACAAAATAAAGTGGCAAACAAAATAGAACCAGGGGTATAGATACATGGAACAAATTGACAAGTGTCAGAGGGAAGAGGGGAGGGGGGACTGGTTGAAAGAAGGTGAAGGGATTAACCAAAGAACATATATGTATGCTACATACACACAAACAACAGTGTGGTGATGGCCAAAGGGAAGGGGGCTGGGCCTGGTAAAGGCTGGCAAAGGGGTAGAAAGTGGAGATATGGGTATCTGTAATAAGGTCAACAATAAAAAGGCAAAAAAAAAAAAAAAAAAGCTGGGGCTTAAATGGTAGCCCTTCCTCCCCAGCCACTAATGTCTACTCTCAGTTCCTCTATTCTTCAGAAACTATTCTTTAAAGTTATAAATGTAAATTCAGGGGCCTGGTGGGACTAAAGTTCTCTGAAATTAATCCAATAATGAAATATAAATGTCACCCCTATACAAAGTCTAAGCACAATAAAGAGAATTAGAAACTAACTTGAGATTAATTTTTTAAAAAGCACATAAAAAACATATGGAATGCAGTTAAAGCAGTGCTTAGGAGACAAATATATAGCTGTGAATGCCATCAAATAATGACAATACATACATATCCATCAACACGTGAATCTAAAAGTCAAAAATAAACAAACAAGGAATCTAATGAACAAAATAAACTGATGAATAAAATAGAATCAGAGACATGGAAGCATGGAACAGACTGACAAATCTCAGAGGGAATTGAGGAGGGGGACGGGATGAGCTTAACCAAAGATCTTACCTATGGACAAAGACAGTAGGGTGGTGAAGGCCTGGGGCGGGGCGCAAACCAGGTGGAGGGGGGCAATGGGGGGTACATCTGTAGTACTCTCAACAATAAAGACTTAAAAATTAAGTTAAGTTAAAAAGCCAAAAAAAAAAAAAGAGATGAATTTGGACTTCTGATTTCCAGTCTTGCATTTAAGAAGCTTATAAGTCATTACTCTATCCTAATAACAAGTAAATAGCTGAACACACTGAAAGAAAACTTATCTTCTCTTATATCTGTCAGTGAATTGTGGTCATGGGGAAAACACTACTCCCTAAATTGGAGAAACAGACAGAAAGATACAGAGAATCAAACTTGCTGGAGAGGAAACCCAGGAGCAGAAGTCTCCATGGGAATTGGAACCTGGGTAGGAAAACCTGAACTGAAATGAATAGCTTGGGCCTCAATGCAAAACAGTATGAAAGTTAAAAACTCTAGGGGCCCAGTCACACTTTTGTGACTTTTACTTCCAGTAGCTCTAAAGGGTTCTCACAATGAAGATAGGAGGATAATCCCACTCATGCTTCAGAAAATTCTGTTCTTCGTAACAAGGTTTCCTCTCAAGAGAGCAATAATTTTACCATAGCCTAACCTATTGGGGTTTTATCAGAGCCTAACATATCTAGGAGAAGGGAAATACCTAATTCTGATCTTGAAGTCCCACCTAAGGGAGGAAAAAGAAAAAAACTGAGAAGCGCTGGTGAAGCTTACAATCTAGGGACATAAGCTCACCAAAAGATGGAGAACTAATCATAGAACATTAAAACACTTCCTCACACCTCACCATCACATTACTAAAGGCCTATTTACTACAATTCCTTTTACCTAGTACATCATGTCTGGTTTCCAACAAAAAAATTACAAAGCATACTAAAAGGTAAAATAAAAACAGCTTGAAAAAACAAAGCAAACATTAGAATGAGAGGCAAATATGGCAGGAATGTTGGCATTATCAGACCAGGATTTTAATGTAACTATGATTAATATGCTAAGACCGGTAATAGTAAAAGTAGATAACATATAAGAACAGATTGATATTGTAAGCAGAGAGAAATACTAAGAAAGAATAAAAATGAAATGCTGAAAATAAAAAACACTATAAAAGAAATGAAGAATGCCTTGGATGGGCTCATTAGTAGGCTGAGTCACTGAAGAATCTCTGAGCTTGAAGATATGTCAATAGAAACTTCCAAAACATAAAAGCAAATTGAAAAAAAAGACTAAAAAATTGGAACAGAATACTTCAAAAGTGGGGGACAATACCTAACAATGTGTGATGAGAATACCAAAAGAAAGAGAAAAAGGAACAGAAGAAACATTTGAAACAATGACAGAATTTCCCTAAATTAATGTTAGACACAGAACCACAGATCCAGAAAGCAGAATAAATGCTCCCCCTCCCTCCACCAAAAAAACCCCACCTAGTCATATTATTTTCAAACTCTAGAAAAATCAAAGATAAAGAAAAAATCTTAAAAGAAGCCAGAGGAAAAAAACAGCTTACCTATAGAGGATCTAAGATAACAATTATATTCCACTTCTCCTTATAAACCATGCAAGTAAGAGGAGAATGGAGTGAAATATTTAAAGTGTTGAGGGGGGAAAAAACCACCAACCTGGAATTCTGTATCCTGTGGAACTTTTTTTTCAAAAGTCAAGAAGCAATAAAGACTTTATCAAGTATACAAATATTGAGGGAAATTTTTTTCAGTAGACCTGCCTTGCAAGAAATATTTTTAAAAACTTCTTCAGATCCCTAGCCAGTTTGGCTCAGTGAATAGAGCGCCAGCCTGCAGACTAAAGGGTCCCAGGTTCGATTCTGGTCAAGGGTACATGCCCCGGTTGCAGGCTCAATCCCCAGTGGGGGCCGTGCAGGAGGCACCTGATCAATGATTCTCTCTCATCATTGATATTTCTATCTCTCCCTTCCTCTCTGAAATCAATAAAAATATATTTAAAAAAAAAACTTCAGAGAGAAGGAAAATGCTAAAGGTCAAAAACTCAAAAAGCATGGGGGAAGGAGTAAGTGAAGGTAAAGTAAAAAGTTATTTTTCTTATTATTAGTCAATCTAACATAAGTTTGTTCAGAATAACAGTAGAAATAAAAATAATAGATCATATATGCTTATATATAATGCTGATATACACTTATGTATAAGTGAAATGAATGAAAAAAATGATAGAGGGGTGGGGGGAAGGAATTAGGAACATGTTGTTATTATGAGGTACTTGCACTACCTGTGAAGCCATACAGTATTATTTAAAAGTGGACTTGGACTAATTCTAAATGTATATTGCAAATTGTAGGGCAATCACTAAAAAAAGTAAAATAATTTCTAGAAAGGCACAAACTACCAAAACTGACTCACAAAAAAATAGAAAATCTGAATAGATCTACAAGAGGTTGAATTACTATTCAAAACAACTTGTCATAAGTTAAAGCCGAGGATGAGATGGCTGATTCTACCAAAAGTTTAAAAAATGCATACCAATCCTTCACAAACGCTTAAAATTTTGGAAAAGAAGTGCAAAGTTAGAGTGTACACTTTCCAATTTCAAAACTCACTGCAAAACTATAGTAACAAGAAAGTTTAGTACTGGCATAGGATAGATACATAGACCAATGGAATAGAATTGAGTGTCCAGAAATGAACTTATGGTCAATTGATTTTTGACAAGCATAACATAACACGACATTTCAAAAGGAAAAAAAAATAGCCTTTTCAACAAATGGTGTTGGGACCACTGGATATCTACATGCAAAAGAAAAAATTTGTATTCCTACTTCACACCACATACAAAAATTAACTCAAAATTGATTCAAGTCTTAAAATTACAAAACTTTAAATGAAAACAAAGAAGGAAATCTACATGACCTTGGATTCATCCACGAAATCTTGGATGACACCAAAAGCACAAGCAGAAAGAGAGAAAAATAGAGAAATTAGAATTTATGATAATTTAAAAATCTGTGTGACAAAAAGACATTATCAAAAAAGTAAAAAAGCCCTAACCAGTTTGGCTCAGTGGATAGAGCATCGGCCTGTGGACTGAAGGGTCCCAGGTTCGATTCTGGTCAAAGGCATATACCTTGGTTGCAGGCACATCCCCAGTAGGAGGTGTGCAGGAGGCAGCTGATCGATGTTTCTCTCTCGTCGATGTTTCTAACTCTCTATCCCTCTCCCTTCCTCTCTATAAAAAATCAATAAAATATGTTTTTTTAAAAAGTGAAAAAACAACCCACAGAATGGGAGGAATATTTACAAATTATACATCTGATGAGGAATATATAAAAAAACTCTTACAACTCAATAATAAAAATAATCAATTAAAAGTTAGGAAAATATTTGAATAGACATTTCTCCAAAGAAGATATACATGTGGCCAATGAGCACACAAAAATATGCTCAACATCATTAACCATTAAGGAAATGCTAATCAAAACCACAATAATGAGATACTACTTCACACTCATTAGAGTGGTTATAATAAAAAGAAAAAGAAAATATACAATAAGTGTTGTTGCGAAGGTGGAGAAACTGGAACCCTCATACATTGCCAATTGGAATGTTAAAAGGTGTAGATGCTGTGGAAAACAGTGTACCAGTTCCTCAAAAAGTTAGACATAACGTTACCAAATGACCCAGCAATTCCACTCCTAGGGAAATGAAAACATATGTCCACACAAAAATTTGCACATGAATTTTCACAGCAGCATTATTTATAGTAACCAAGAAGTGGAAATAATTCAAAGATCCATCAACTGATGAATGGATATACAAAACCTGGTATATCCATATGATGGAAGATTATCTAACCTAATAAAAGAGAAACATGCAAATTGACTGTATCTCTGCTACACCCAAGCCACGCCCACCAGCCAATCAGAGCAACTATATGCAAATTAACCCAACCAAGATGGCGGCCAGCAGCCACGGAGCTGGAGCAAGCAGAAGGCTTGGTTGCCCTGGCAATGGAGAAAGCCAAGCTTCCTGCCTGCCCTGGCTGGCTGTGGCCTCCACTCAAGGCAACAAAGTTTCGCCGAAACCGGTTTGGCTCAGTGGATAGAGCGTCGGCCTGCGGACTGAAGGGTCCCAGGTTCGATTCCGGTCAAGGGCATGTACCTGGGTTGCGGGCACATCCCCAGTGGGAGATGTGCAGGAGGCAGCTGATCGATGTTTCTCTCTCATCGATGTTTCTAACTTTCTATCTCTCTCCCTTCCTCTCTGTGAAAAATCAATAAAATATATTTTTTAAAAAAAAGGCAACAAAGTTTCAATTATAGAAGATAAATAAATCCCAGATACCTGCTTCCAGCCAGCCTCCACTGGGAGCTTGCGTGGCTGGGGGCCATAGTCAGCCTGCAAAGAGCCATCAGCCCCTCACCCAGGATGGCCACACCCTCATGAGATGAGGGTCCCTGGTGGGGGCTTGGCCAGCCTGCAAACAGCCATCAGGCACTCACCAAGGTTGGCCACACCCTCATGGGGTGAGGGTCCCCACTGGGGGGCTTGGCCAGCCTGCAAACAGCCATCAGCCACTCACCCAGGTTGGCCAGGCACCCCAGGGGGGACCCCACCCTGAAGGGGGTGTGGCCAGCCTGAAAACGGCCCTCAGCCCCTCACCCAGGCTGGCCAGGCACCCCAGCGGGACCCCCACCCTGATCCGGGATACCCTTCAGGGCAAACCAGCCGGCCCCTACCCATGCACCAGGCCTCTATCCTATATAATAAAAGGGTAATACGCAAATTGACCCTAACTGCAGAATGACTGGGAATGACTGGTCACTATGACACACACTGACCACCAGGGGGCAGACGCTCAATGCAGGAGCTGCCCCCTGGTGGTCAGTGTGCTCCCACAGGGGGAGCTCTGCTCAGCCACAAGCCAGGCTGATGGCTGCCAGTACAGCGGTGGTAGTGGGAGCCTCTCCCGCCTCCTCAGCAGCACTAAGGATGTCCAACTGCAGCTTAGGCCTGCTCCCCGCTGGCAAGTGGACATCCCCCAAGGGCTCCCAGGCTGCCAGAGGGATGTCTGACTGCCAGCTTAGGCCCAATCCCCCAGGAGCAGGCCTAAGCTGGCAGGTGGTCATCCCCTGAGAGGTCCCAGACTGGAAGAGGGCACAGGCTGGGCTGAGGGACCACCCCCCCCCCCGAGTGCACAAATTTTTGTGCACTGGGCCTCTAGTTCAGCCATAAAAAGAAAGGAAGTACTGACACATTCTACAGCATGGATGAACCTTGAAAACATTATGCTAAGTGAAAGAAGTGAGACACAAAAGAACAAATATTATATGAAATGTCCAGAATAGGCAAAATCCATAGAAACAAAAAGATTAGTGGTTGTCAAGGGCTTGGAGGGAGTACCTGCTAATGAGAATTTCTTATTAGGGTGGTGAAAATGTTATAAAATAAGCTAGTGGTGATCACACAACTCTGTTAATTTACTAAAAATCAGTGAATTTTATACTTTTAAATGGTAAGTTTAAAAGTGGTATGTGAATTATATGTCAATAAAGCTTCTATTTTAAAAATTCAAAGCACAAATTTCTCATCTGTCAATAAAACCTTCTGTTTATTTCTGACTTCAAGTCTTTATACAGTATCATGTCCCTCCAACTCAAATTTGTCCATCACTATAGCTCTCTGCCCAGCTGTGCTGTTGTTCACTGCAATACTTCAAGTAATTACTTACTCTCATATATTCATATTTATATTCTTAGAAATGGAAAAAACTGCACTAGAATTCAATGGTACCATATTATACTAAGCAAAAGGTAAAGCTCATATTCATATTGCTTTATTAACAATATTTGTTTTTCTATATTATTTGTATAGGGGGAAAGATGGTGACATACCTTCTCACTTATATTCAGGAGAGAATCAAGTTATCTAATCAACTCATTTTGTTCACATTTTTCTAAAAAGCCCATGTTTGATTTCCCAACCAGTGACTGAGCATCGACCTATGAACCAGGAGGTCACAGTTCGATTCCCGGTCAGGGCACATGCCCGGGTTTCGAGCTCAGTTCCCAGTGGAGGGTATGCAGAAGCCAGCAGATCAATTATTTGCTTTCATCATTGATGTTTCTATCTTTCTCTCCCTCTCCCTTCCTCTCTGAAATCAATAAAACTATCTTTAATAAATAAATAAATAGACCATATTTGGTAATGAGCCATCCACATCCTTACCCTCCTTTTAAGCACTGTTGTCTATAATTGTCACAGTACCAAAATTATAATGTCTGTTGAAAAAAAGCAAAACAAAATAAAAAACCAAACCAAATAACCTTTGCCTGAAGGGAATTTTTAAATTAGAAAAATCACAGATATTATTTACAGCATAAAATGTGATTTGTATATTGTAATAACTATGTATGGTGTCAGGTGAGTACTAGACTGATCAGGATGGTCACATCATAAGGTATATAAATGTCTAATTACTATGTTATACACCTGAAACTAATATAGTATTGCATGTCAACTGTAATTAAAAATTTAAAAATCATATTGACATATTTAAAAATGTGATTTGTAAACCAATTAAACAACTTTATAATTTTTAAAACAATATAAGAAGCTTTAATTCCATGGTTGCTATAATTCAACCTCCCTCTCCCCATTGAAACAGCTTTATCATTTTAACTTCCTTTAAAATGCTATTATCTGTGGCTCCTTTATTTATTTATTTATTTATTTATTTATTTATTTATTTTGAATTTTAGTGTCCCAGTGCATGGATTCATGCACATTGAAAGGAAATTAATTAGAAGAAATATTTTAATATTGCTATTCACATCTTGCTAATGAAAAGAAAATAGGATTCTACCGAGTCTCCTATCTACCTACTCCAGGACTTCTGTGAGGACCAAATGAGATGAGGCACGGGAAAACACTTCATAAACACTTGGTTAAACTGTAAAATGTTTGCACCGGGCTATAATGCAAGTTGGGTTCCTAGGCTGAAGAAACTCCAAGGATGCCAGTCGCTAGGGAGAGGAAGCCTGGCGTTGCTACGTGACATCATTACCCAGCACCCACAGCCACAGTTTCCAGGCTGGGCTGGGCTGTGGGCCGCATTTTGCACCATGGGGTCTTGGCAGCATTGGCTGAAATTTGGTGGGTGTCGCTCTGGGGTGGTGGTGGGGCCTGTGTCCCACTTGGGGGATGCCAAGTGTTGGTTTGTCTGCACCAGGTCCATGGTGCCATTTATTTTTAAATGGCCAGTGCGCATCATGGCAGCTCCTGTGTCGAGTGTCTGCCCCCTGGTGGTCAGTGTGCGTCATAGCTACTGGTCGGATGGATGGATACTTAGTCTTTTATATATATAGATTACAGTTGACATTCAATGTCAAATAAGATTGACATTCAATCTTATTTTGTATTAGTGTACTATCTGGGGCTCTTGTAAAAGAAATCACTAAGATTTTGCAAGAAAGGTACCAACTGTCCTGTTCCAGTGGGTTTACTTGCTAGGTGAGGCAGCACACTTTTGAGGAGTTCCATCTCTGTTGAAACCACTAGCATGGGACATACAGAAGGCAAAGGTGAGGTAAGCAAGAAGACATTTCCTGTGCCTTTGAGTGAGTTCTGGAGAGCTAAACGTAACATGTACATTGAATTCATATTGTTACCAGTTTTGAGGATGGCTGAATGCTGAATTTATAAAACTAAATTGATAAGGGTGATTAATGAGTCCTTCATTAAATAATGCAAAAAAAGGTTTTGAATGGTAATGCATTAAACAATACTGTTCATTCTGTGGTTTGAGAGGTAGACATGCTCATCAGGGTGAATGTTTGGGATTCCTTCCCAAATTTGCTTGGACATTTATTGCTTTCCTCAATCTCAAAAGACCAACTGATGAACTTCTGATACTGGTTCTTTATTTTTCAAACCACAGGACATCTACTGTAAAAGGATAAAAAGGGAAGCAGACAGAGAAGGCTATGTGCTCCCAAACAGAAGGCCTCAGTGGTGAGTCAGAAGGCAAGGAGTTTGGCAGGCCAACCAACTTCAGAGCAGAACAATTTGATCGAGATGAAATCCATTCAAATTTACTAAAATAGACCGTGTCCAGACATTGCCTTTGCTTCCCTGTCTCTGTCTTCACAAGAACAACTGAGTATCCTTTTGTTCAATTAACCTTTGACTAAACTCAGAACAAAACAGATGGTAAAAAGCCATAGAAAAAGAGGTGAAGGCCTTTTGTACCTCCATCCTAGGCTATTGATTTTCCACTAAAATATATTTCCTACATTTCCTGGAAAGTCTTTAGAGTGAGTCCATTTTTTTTTTTATAACTCTGAGGGAAACAGTCATATAAGACTGAAGACATTATTTTATAAAGCTAATATGTATAAACAAAGGCTGAAAATAGAGATATGAAAACTACGATGGCCCCAGGAAACCTTAAATCAAATAAGAAACATCATATTATAGGATTTCTAAGATAATTATGATGCCTGTAAAAATGAGTTAATGTTGGTGAAGTCTTATGAGACTAAAAAAAGCAATATATTAATATACTGTATTTATGTTATATCTGACTTATATTCCAGTAGAGCCACCCATTTACATTCAAGTGCAGTAATTGACTTCACAAAACAGGCAGCACTATCCCCCATTATTGACAGACAGACTCTGCAAAATACTGTCATTTCTTCTATCTACCTTCATCCCTCAGATGAAAAAGATGTGTGGAAGAGTAAGACAAGATATTGTTAGGTAAAAAAGAAGAGGGAATATAGATAAGGAATAAATAGATAGATATGTAAGGTAGTTTAGGTTGTTGGATTTTAAAAAGGTGGATGCACAAAGGATTTTCAGGACAGTGAAAATACTCTGTACGATAATATAATGATAGATACATGTCATTACACATTTGTCCAAACCTATAGATTGTGCAACACCAAGAGTGAACCCTAATGTAAACTATGCACTCTGGGTGATAATGATGTATCAATGTAGAGTTTTCATTTATAACAAATGCACCACTCTAGTGGGAGATGCTGATAGTGGGGGAGGCTGTGTATGTGCGTGGGCAGGGGGCATATGAAAAATCTCTGTAACTTCCACTTAATTTTGCTGTGAACCTAAAACTGCTCTAATAATATAAAGTCTTTTTAAAAGGAGGAGCTGATAAGCACTAAAAAAGGTAGAGAAAATTCAGGGTGGGAGCAAGTGGGTAGATAAATGACTAAGAAAGAAAATAGGGGTAAGCAGAATGTGGGTGGCAAAAGCAAGGATTCCAGGTTTCCTGGAATTTTTATGTGATTAGCATGCCACAGACTTCTTCCCACCTTTCCAATTGCATATAGGCTCTGTGAGAAATACCCCTTAGGCATCTGTCACAAGTTATAATACAGTAGAAGAAAGTTAGAAAAAAATTAATAATACTAGTCATTATTGATTATATTTTTCTAATTGGAAGTAGGGAAATATCACCTCTCATTCTGCAGACAGATGCTCATTTCCAGAGTTGAATATTAGTCTGAGAGTCCAGCCTATTTGTGGCAGCACAAACAATAGCAATCTTAAAATGAGTTACACTAGTTGCAATGAATAAAGAATTCCACCTTCAGAGGGACATCTGGATGGGGGAGAAATGGATTGTAGTCTATACTATGACCTGTAGGGATGGATTGTAGGCATGTACATTCCTACCTGGGTGAATCTGCTCATATAGTTCCCCTTGCCTGAATTCTTTCTCAGCTCATCTCTGCTTATCTGTCTCCTGACACACCTAGAATCCTATCTCTTCCATTCAATCTGTCCCTTTGTTGGTTCTCAAACTTTAGTTCAGTGAGCATCCAAATCACCTGGGGTGGAGGAAGGATGAGAAAGAGGCTGAGGAAGTTGTTAAAATGCCTTTTCCTGGGATCTGTGGCCAGAGATTCTGATGTAGCAAGTGTGGTGTGGGGCCCAGAGTTCTAAAGTTTTAACAAGCTCTTAGGGGCTTCAAATGCAAAGGATCCCCAACCACATTTGGAGAAACTCATTTTAGGGCCTTTTATAAATTTATATCATTTTCTGCCATGCTTATGCTATCATGTCTGTACTGTCTTTCCCATAAGATTATGGGTGCCAAGAGCTAAGTACTGCATACAAACTAAGCTTGATAACTAATATAGATTCCTTTTTCTGTTCTTTACTTTTTCAGTTTTGTTGAGATATAATTGACAAAGAAAATTGTATATATTTAATATATACAACTTGATGTTTTAATATATGTATACATTGTAAAATGATTACAATTAAGCTAATTAACACACCCATTACCTCACATAGTTACCATTTTCTTTTGTTGTTGTTCTTTATTTTTTAATCCCTCCTGGCATATAAGATCAAGTTAAAAAGGACAATGAGGAGAAGGTAATTAGAAAAACAATTACTAAAAAAATGCTTTTTTTCAATGGTGAGAGAAGTTTAATAAATTGCATTGAATTTTGTGGACAATGAAAGAACCAAGGTCAGGGATAACAAAAGCCTCCATTGGCCTTCCATGTTTCTAAAGGATGCTAAACTCCCATTCAAAACAACAAGCCAGGAGTGACTAAGCCTCAGTCAGACACATTAAATATGCCTCATTGCAGATGCTGGTCTGAACTGGGTGCCTAAAGCCATTTGATCACGCTAAAGAACTTAACATTTAAAATTGATGTGCCACCAGAATCACTTCAAGGCCTGAATGGGCCTGAAATCCGCAGATAATTTCTTGGAAACTTGAAAAGCGGTGGGGGGGGGGAGAATGTCTGAACACTTGCAAATTCTAAGAGTTCTCTATCCTGTCCAAGTTTATTGGATGTGATGGTTAATCTTATGTATCAATCATTACTTCTGGGTGTGTCTGTGAGGGTCTTTCCAGATTAAATGAATCAATAGACTAAAGAAAGCAAATTGCCTTGCTTGTGTGGGTGTGCATCATCTAATCTGTGGAGAGCCTGAATAGAACAAAAAGGTAGAAGAAGGCAGAATACATTCTCTGTCTGACTGCTCCAGTTGGGACATCAGTCTTCTGTTCTCAGAAAAGAACTTACACTATTGGTTCTGATGCTTTTCAGGCCTTTGGACATCTTTCCAGGGTCTCCAGCCTGCAGATGACAGACTGTGGGACTTCTCAGCCACCATAGTGTGTAAGCCAATTCCTTATAGTAAATCATTGGTTCTGTTTCTCTGGAGAACCCTGACTAATACACAGGACCAAAGTAAAGGGAACATGTGAACCTTCAAGGACTCACTGAATGAAAGAGTCTAAGAACATGTTTGGTCAGATAAGTATTGTCAAGGTGCGAGGATAGAAAAATCTCCATAGGCCCTGGCCGGTGGCTTAGTTGGTTAGAGCATTGTCCCAATATGCCAAGGTTGCGGATTTAATTTCCAGTCAGGGTATATACAAGAAGCAACCAATGAATGCATAAATAAGTAAAACAACAAATTGATCTCTCTCTCTCTCTCTCTCTCTCTCTCTCTCTCTCTCTCCCTCTTCCTCTCAAAAGTCAATTTTTATTTTTTTAAATATATTTATTGATTTCAGAGAGGAAGGGGGAGGAAGAGAGATAGAAACATCAATGATGACAGAGAATCATTGATCAGCTGCCTCCTGCACACCTCTTACTGGGGATCGAGCCCACAACCCAGGCATGCACCCTTGACAGGAAATGAACCTGGGACCCTTCAGTCCCTGGGCCAATGCTTTATCTACTGAGCCAAATTGGTCACGGCTCAAAAGTCAATTTTTTAAATAAAACTTTTTAAAAAAGAAGAATCTCCATAAAGGAGAAATAATAAAAAATGCATAGTTCCACCCGGTCAGTGTAGCTTCAGTTCCTATTTTTATTTTTTGAAATATATAAATATGTATATATCCATATACATACATATATCCCAGGCTAGATATATGCACATGAGTACACACACACCTCCTACTTCAAAGAAAATTTGTCATGAGATTCACCAACATGTTAATAGTGACTATCTATGAGTGGTAGGATTACAAGTGATATTTATTTTCTTCTTTTTGCTTTTTCTGCTTTGTTTTTTTTAAAAAAACACACACACACACACACACACACACACACAACAGTTAGTTATATGATGTTATGAAATCAGAAAAAAGTCCTATCTGTTTTTAAAAAATGGATGAAAAATCCTTCGCTGGTGTTCTTATAAAACTAGCAACAGAAAATATCTACAATTAATGACTCTTAGAGGGAAGAAGAGTTAATATAAGATCAATCATATAGGGACAATTTGCATGCGGGTAAACTTGATTTTCCAGATCTCCAAATACTATGGGAGGGCTAGAATTTTTTTGATTTGTCTAAGCCAATCAACACAGATTGGGAGGATGATCAGAACATATTTTGAATTAATTGCCTCTAAAATTTTGCTTAAATACTCAAAGCAAAAGAAATGTGGATAAAAACAACAACAACCAACCCAAATCCCTTCATATACCTATCTAGTTGCAACAATATATCTAACTGGTCTCAATAATTCAGGAATATTTATAAGAAAGATCTACAGCTCCTTCACAGGCCATCATGAGCTCCCCAAGGCATTCTATTTTCTTTATTATGCTTTGGGTTTTAGACAAAATCTATCAAAATTTAAAAATAAACATACAGGAGTGGGAAAAATTAGGTTTAAGTTGTTGGTGAAACACAGTTTATTCTTGTATTAATTATTTTCCATATGAACTATAAACCTACTTTTGCCCACCCCTGTATCCCTGTATGTGTGTGTGTGTGTGTATGTGTGTGTGTATATATATATATATATATATATATATATATATATATATATATATACCTTTTGATCTAACAATTTAACTTCTATGAACTTAACCTACAAATCTTTATATAATTTGCCAAGTTACATGTAGAAGATGTTTACTGCTGAATTGTTTATAGTAGCAAGGAACTAGAAACAACATACATGAATTCCAATAGGAGGTGGATGATAAAAATAGAGTTTGTATATAGTATGTACAAGATTTACATAAGGCCCATAAGAAATATAAGAGGTTAATCTGCCTTGGATAATTCCAACAATATTATAAATTGGTAGAATCAACCGAGGCAGAGAGAGAGATAAAGCAGAACGATGGATGGTATGCTCCAAATCCACAGGGAAAAGAAGCATGGTAATATATTCATCCACCATTTGAATGTATCTTTCTTTGAAAATTAAATCATTGAGAGTCACCTAGAAGCGGTCGGAGTGGAAGGAATAAGGGAGCCTAGCTCTGTTGGGTAATATATTTTAACCTCAGAAATGTAAGAGAAAAAATAGTGACAAAATTGTCCTCGTTGATATGAAGTTCTGTCTTGATTTTTCATACCAGCTACTGCTGATATCATTATGGAGCAAATTCACTGAAGAGTGAAATTTATTTTTTTGAAAGCAAATGTATAGAGATGTTTAAAAATTGTTCATCCATGCACAAAATGAAAGGAATATGCAGTACAAACACACATAGAACACTAGGTGAAAAGTGAAACTGTATTTCAGCAGTGCAGGGGTGTGGGGGAACGATGTGGCTACCAGTCAGAGAAACTCAGAGGTTATCATGACGTGACCTTTTCATTCGGGACTGGGCCAAGTCAGGAAAGGAGACATGAAGGAAAGCAGAGAGAATATTAAGGAAAAGGATATTATATCTTTTTCAAACAGGAACTTCTTTTGAGTATTGCACATGCCTTATCTATACCTAATATATTTTGACATATCTGTGTTCAAGCCAGAGCCATTTGATTCCTCCCTCTGTGCCAAAGGACAACCTTCCTTTTGGCCTCTCCTCAAGAACAAAGCTGATAATATTTCAGAGGAAATCATAATGAATTGATCGATTCTAAAATAAAATCACAGTATGTAATCACTGAAAACTTACTGCATTAGAGGAACTTGATAATTCAGCTTCTAAATATCTGGTAAGTACTACTCTTTGTAATATTTTAAGCAATAAAAAAAGTAAAAGTGGTAAAATATACAAAAAAAAATCTGGTAAGGCTATTTAGTGACAAAATTGACTACCTAACTGCTGAATTTCCCCATCATGTCTGTAATTTCTCTTTCACTACAGTTTAATAGGCTACAAATGAATTTTTCGGGACAGTAAATATAAAACTTCCAGACATATATAAAAGGCCTACAATAGAAGAGCTCTATTGTAATGCAGCTTATATTAGACCCTTGTGATGCAACTTTATCCAGTCTTCCATTTGTTTCACCTCAATACATCAGTGATTCAACAAGTGAAAAGTTTCCATATAGTCAAGAAAATTTTGTTCATCATCTGATCACTCACCACGGAATAATAATTCTTGGTAAGTGGAGTAGTTTCAAATCCTTTGATAGCCTTGGGGGAGAGAGGTCTCTCTGTGAAAAAAAATTTAATTATATTAATATCATACAAATATAAGATGAACATTTTATAACATAGGTAAACTAAAACACCATAAATATTATCAAGTGGAAAGATCAATGGAACTATATATTCCTAAACAAGAAACCATAATTTTACCAAACCACATATGGTCAAAGTTAGATCTTCTTACCCAGATCCATCAATTTCTGAGGGGGAGAATAAGACAAGGAGTTAAGGTTTAGCTACTTAATGCCAGGGTGGGGGCAAGAACTTCACTCCCAGCTTCAGGTTGTTCCACTCAGCTTATCAAAATAGATAAATAAGGAAGGCCAATGCTAACCAAATGCATATTTGTAACTTGCAACTTACAATTCAAGTATAATATAAATAATAGTAACCATACTTTCTTAGGGCTATCTACTATGCCAAAAATAAAATAATCAGAATATATAATATACTAAAACAAGCAGAAAACTCTTCTCTTTTATGCATCATTTTAATATTAATACATTATGCTGTAAAATGCTGTCTTTCTTTTACAAATTTAATTTTACCTATTAAACTCATGACTAAGAGACATCCTAGTACCTTTTTTCTTTAGAAAAGAAAAGCAGTTAATAAAAATACAAGACATTGGTGATAAATGTTTAACAGTCACTACATACTATCTTTCCTACCCTGATTTTCTCCTTTGCTTCATTTTGTTTTATATTCCACTTTTATCTTGCTACATTGTATGTGGTTTTAACCTTTCTGAAGTATGAGGGAGTATAAATAACCAAACAATATACTAACATCAGGCCTTGATTTTTCTTTTCTTTAAATTATATTTTCTAGTTTTAAATCTATTACATATCCACCCTAAAAATGCAAAACATAGAAAATTTAGAAAAAAGAAAAACAACGGTTGGCCCATCACTCAGAGTAACATTTTGAAGTGTGTCTTCTCAAACATACACACATACAAACAGATCTTTCTTACTTTACCTACAGTTTTATAATTCTACTACTACAACATTATTTCATGGATGATTTCCCATTTAACCTTTATTTCTAATTATTATTATATTTAAAATATCCCTTATGTTTATTTGACTCATAACAGCTTTTAAAACATTTTTTTTTTATTTCTACAACAACCCTGTCAGGCAGAAATGATCTCATTTTGCAGGGGTCACTAAGGTTCAGAAAGGTGGTGTCCGCTGCCTAATGGTATGAATCCGGGAAACACAGGGGTGCCTTGATAAGAGGCTATGCTTCTAATCAACATGAGGTCCTGAGATAAAGCTATTGAAGGTTTCAATTGATGAGTAATGGTTCCTACTGGAGTTCAGAAAGACCATCAGTTTGACTTGGGTTGGTCAGAGAAGACCTTGCTGGGCAGAGGACACGTGATCTGGCTCTGGAAGGTGGCTAGAATTCAAAAAGGCATAGAAGACAGTAGGGAGTTTTGTAGTCAGGGAAGATTCCAGAAACACAGCTATAGTAATGACAATGCTCAAGGCAGAACTGTTCCTGTGATGGAGAATTGTACAGCTTTGCCAGGCTGAGCAGAGTGGAAACAAAGTAAAAAGGCAACAATGAGGGCCAATTTGATCATTTCCCAGTGATGACAAATGGGGTATGGCCAGTTTGAGGAAAGTTTATGCTATTTCAAGATCTGCCTGGATCCACTTGGTGGCTTCACAAGGCTTTACTGGGTGAACCTGAGCAATGTGGAACCACCTTGCCTATTACTTGAGATTGTAAGTGGCAATGACAGTACTAGAACCCAAGTATTGCATTACCAAATCTGGTGTTCTTTCCAATACACCATGGTTTTGCACTCTTAGACATATTAAAAATTGACCATTACCAAATTCTTTTAGTTTTGTATTAAGCAAATTTTCTATAATGTAGCTATAATGGTTCTACTTAGAACTCAGTTGTTCTGTGGAATTATAATGTAAACCAGTATTGATAAAAATAAAACTTTCTAGCCTGGCCGGCATGGCTCAGTGGTTGAGTGTCAACCTATAAACCAGGAGATCACAGTTCAATTCCCGGTCAGGGCACATGCCCGGATTGTGGGCTCGATCCCCAGTGTGGGGCGTGCAGGAGGCAGCCAGCCAATCAATGATTCTCTCTCATCATTGATGTTTCTATCTCTCGCTCCCTCTCCCTTACTCTCTAAAATCAATTGAAAATATATAATTAAAAATAAATAAATAAAACTTTCTAAAAATAACATCAAGATGTGGTTACCTTTCAAAAGCAAGGCCAAAGGGAAGAGTAAACAGTAATTAGAGCCTGCCAAGACATAGAAGAGGAAAGGAAAGGCCATAGGAATGGGTCTTTGTAATTGAAACAAAATGTTAACTAAGTAACTTAGAACTGAGAATCATGACTTGAAAAGAAAGAAGTGGCTGCCATGGAGATTACTGGGTGGATGAACATGATGCAAAAGAGCTGGTGCTTTGATAAGGTCAATAAAGTTGTCAAAACTCTAGCAAGACTGACAAAAAAAAGTGAGAAGACACAAATTACCAATATGAGGAGTGAAACAGGAGATAACACTACAGACCCTAGAGATATAAAAAATATAAAAAAGAGTACTATGAAAAACTCTACACACATAAAGCTGATAATTAGAGTGTAGTGAATAAATTACTCAGAAAATAAAAACTATCTCAACTCACCCATATGAAGTAGACAATTTGAATAGCTTTATAACTATTAAGGAAATTGAATTTATAAATTTAAAACTCTGGTAAAAGGAAACCACCATGTCCATACCATCTCACCGGAGAATTCTATCAAATGTTAAGGAAGAAGCAATACAAATTCTTCACAATCTATTATATAAAATAAAAGAAGACCACTTTCCAACTCATTTTATAAACTCACTCTTATAGAGTCACAAAAAACAGACCAAGACAGCACCAAAAAAAAGAAAACTTCAGACCAACATTCTTCATGAATATCTTAACAAAGTATTAACAAGAGAGGGAGGAAAAATGGCGGCGGTATAAACGGACCTGTCCTGTGCCTTGTCCTGGAGCAGATAAGGGTGAGCAGCTGAAACGGGTAACATGCAGCCCGAATAGGCAGAGGATTTTCAGCTGAGAGACTGTCTGCAGCTAGGAAAGACCGAGAACCCCCAGGAAAAAAAGGACGGTTGGAGACTGCGGCTGAAGCCTCTCGTGGTGCGCCAGCTAAGCAGTGGAGACTGCGCCATCTTGGGTGGTTGTTGCCGGCATCCAGAGACCAGCTACTAACCTGGAAACAAGGGATTCAAGCTGCGTCACTACCTGAACTCGGACGAGCACTGCTTCTTCTCACGGAAAGGTTGGACATCCCCTAAAGGTGCGGTTTGAAGTTCGGGTTGGAGGGAGGACCGAGCTCGCGCGCGCGCGGGGCGGAATCTGCGCCCCACAGAGTCCGCAGCCGTTGGGACCAGCGTGACCCGCGAGTGGGGAAGGGGCCCCACAGGGCTGCTGGCAGAAGGGAACGCGAAAAATGAGCCCATAGCTGGACTGGATATAAGGGAGCAGCCTTGGACTTTGCCAATCTGCTGGCTGCTTGGTGCCAGGGGCGAGTGAGCGCGCGGAGACTGCGCGCGGAGACTGTGCGCAGACCTGGAAGGTGGAGGCTTGAGAATTCGCACAACTATCAGGCTCTTGTTACAGTTCCCCTTAGATCCGTGCATTTGATTATTAAACCCAGTGCATGGGATTCCCCAGTTGGGGTCATTCACAGAGCCTGTAGGGGAAAGTTCTTTTTGGGGAGCCTGGGAAACAGCGGGCAGTGGCAAGGAACCAGCTCTGGGCAGTAGTCTTTCCTGAATCAGTTCCCAATAGCATAGAGGAAAAAAAAAACAAAACAAAAAAACCCTACTGATAGAGAGGACATATAGCCTCGGAGGTCAATCCAGACACACTGCCACCCAGAGGCAGAGCCACGAACTGTCTCTTCTGCGATCACAAATAAAGGCAGTCTGGTAAACAAATACAAGCTGCCTTAAAATCAGGTCTGTGGTTTACTGCACGGAGGGACAGTGTATTGCAGGGAAGTTCAACACTCCCCTGAATGCCTGGAAGGACTGAGGCGTGCCAAAAAGAAGAGTGGAAGATCTGAAGCACCTTCACTTCCGAATATTTTTATATATATATATATTTTTTTTTTTTCATTCTTTTTTCACCATTTCATTAAGAACCTATTTTATTTTATTTTTTTTTATTTTTTATTTTTTCATCACTTGATTTTACCTTTTTAATTACTACATTTTTTTAAACCAGTATTATTGCTATCCTTTTACCATTTTTTCAAGTGTCATTTTATTTTTCATTATTTTTTTAATTTTTCTTTATTTTATTTTGGGATTAGTGTTATACACACTATTTTCATCGTTCCTTTAGCATCATTTCTCTCTAGCTCACATTTACCCTTAAGCCAAAACTCTCTTCCTCACTTTTCCCCTTTTGTTGTCCTGTTTCTCTTACCCTATTCCTGCTTTGGATTTTACCTATTCCTTCTTTCTAACCACTGTCTAAATTTCACCCTACTTATATATCTAATTTCCAATCCCTCGCTCTCCCCATACAAATAGCCTCTTCCCCACCTCTATTTCATTCTCTTACTTTTTTTTTTTTTTTTTGTATTTTTGTTTTTTTTCTTCTCTCCCTTTTCCCAATCTCATTTAGGCACTCCTTTTTGTTTTTTATTTTTCTCTTTAATCTTTTTCTCTTTTTTCTTCTATATCCCCTAATTCTCTTCGCTCGGGGGGTCACCTTTATTTGGGGTTATTAATATCGTGAATGCATTTAGTTTGTTGCCTTGTACGTTGTGCCTTGTTGTGTTGTATTTTGTGCCTTTGAATCAGCGCAGCAGAGAGAGAACTACATAACCAAACACCTTGAGAAGAGAAATCATGGTGAAACAAAGAACCAACCCAAATATGAGAGAAAAACAGGCATCATCAGAAAAGGAAGTAAACGAAATGGAGGCAATGGAGGCAAGCAACCTGTCAGAGAAAGAATTCAGAGTAATGGTCATAAGGTGGATGAAAAAAATGGAAGACCAATTCAACAATATGTGTAGGAACCAAGAGGAAATGAAGAAGAACCAAGAGGAAATGAAGAGAAACCAAGAAGAAATGAAAAACGACATCACTGCCATAAAGAACTCAATAGAAAGCATCAACAGTAGACTAGAAGAAGCAGAGGACCGAATCAGCGAGCTAGAAGACAAGGTAGAAAAAAATACCCAAACAGAACAGCTTCTAGAAAAAAAAATTAAAAAGCAGGAGGAGAGCCTAAGAGAACTCTGGGACAATGCTAAACGAAACAACATCCGAATAATAGGGGTGCCAGAAGGAGAGGAAACTGAGCAAGGAATAGAAAACCTGTTTGAAAAAATAGTAACAGAAAATTTCCCTGATATAGGGAGGAAAAAACTCATACAAATCCAAGAAGCTCACAGAGTCCCAAACAAAATGAACCCGAAAAGACCGACACCAAGGCACATAATAATTAAATTGGCAAACACCAACGACAAAGCAAGAATCTTAAAAGCAGCCAGAGAGAGACAGAAAGTTACCTACAAAGGATCCCCCATCAGACTAGCGACCGATTTCTCAACAGAAACACATCAGGCAAGAAGGGAATGGAATGAAATATACAAAGTCATGCAAAGGAAGGGTCTGAATCCAAGAATACTATACCCAGCGAGGCTATCAATCAAAATTGAGGGTCAAATCAGGAGCTTCACAGACAAAAACGGTCTACGGGAGTTTATTACAACCAAACCAGCAATGCAAGAAATGCTACAGGGTCTGCTGTAAATAGAAAAAACAGGAAACAAAGAAGGAACGCAGCGGTAAAGAACAAAAATGGCGACTAACAAGTTTCTATCAATAATAACTTTAAATGTAAATGGATTAAATTCCCCAGTCAAAAGGCATAGGGTAAATGAGTGGATAAGAAAACATGACCCATATATCTGCTGTCTACAGGAAACCCACCTCACAAAAAAAGACGCACACAGACTGATGGTGAAGGGATGGAAAAAGGTTTTTCAGGCCAATGGAAGTGAAAAAAAAGCCGGGGTAGCAATACTTATATCTGACAAATTAGATCTCAAAGTGAAGGACATAAAAAGAGATCAAGAAGGCCACTTCATAATACTAAAGGGAGCAGTCCAACAAGAAGAAATAACTCTGGTAAATATATATGCACCCAATATAGGAGCACCCAAATACGTAAGAAATCTTCTGGAGAAGATCAAGGGAGAGATTGACAGCAATACAATCATAGTAGGGGATCTTAACACCCCATTATCTCCACTGGACAAATCCTCTAAACAGAAACTCAGCAAAGAAACATCAATCCTAAATGACTCACTAGATCAGATGGAATTAATTGACATCTTCAGAACATTTCACCCCAAAGTCACAGAATATACATTCTCCTCGGGAGCACATTTGTCATCTTCAAAGATAGACCATATATTGGGTCACAGGCAAAGTCTCTTCAAATTCAAGAAAATTGAAATCATATCAAGTATCTTCTCAGACCACAAAGGCATAAAACTGGAAATCAACTACAACAAAAACAATCCAAAAAAATCAAACACATGGAGACTAAATAGCATTCTATTAAACAACGACTGGGTCACCAGTGAGATCAAAGAAGAAATAAAAAACATCATGGCAACAAATGACAATGAAAACACAACAATCCAAAACCTATGGGACACAGCAAAAGCAGTCTTGAGAGGGAAGTTCATAGCTCTACAAGCCTACTGCAAGAAACAAGAAACAATGAGAATAAATGACCTAACTCTACAACTCGAAGAATTAGAAAGAGAGCAACAAAAAAAGCCCACTGTAAGCAGAAGGAAGGAAATAACAAAGATCAGAGCGGAGATAAACGACATAGAGACCAAAAAAACAATACAAAAGATCAACAAAACCAAGAGCTGGTTCTTTGAAAGGATAAACAAGATTGATACACCTCTAGCCAGGCTCACCAAGAAACAAAGAGAGAGGACCCAAATAAACAAAATCAGAAATGAAAGAGGAGAAATAACAACAGACCCCATAGAAATACAAAGGATTGTTAGAAAATACTATGAACAACTCTACTCCAACACACTAGACAACCTGGAGGAAATGGACATATTCCTAGATAAATACAACCTTCCAAAACTTAACCAGGAAGAATCTAAAAATCTCAATAGGCCAATAACTATGGAGGAAATCGAAGCAGTAATCAAAAAGCTTCCAGCAAACAAAAGCCCGGGGCCAGATGGCTTCACAGGGGAGTTTTACCAAACATTCAAGGAAGACCTAAAACCTATCCTCCTCAGACTATGTCAAAAGATCCAAGAGGAAGGAGCACTTCCCAGCTCATTCTATGAAGCCAACATCACCCTAATCCCAAAACCAGATAAAGACAATACAATGAAAGAGAATTATAGGCCAATATCCCTCATGAACATAGATGCCAAAATCCTCAACAAAATCCTAGCAAATCGGATCCAGCAGTACATCAAAAAGATCATACACCATGACCAAGTAGGATTTATCCCAGGGATGCAAGGATGGTACAATATCCGCAAATCAATAAATGTGATACATCACATAAACAAATTGAGAGAGAAAAACCACATAGTCATATCAATTGATGCGGAGAAAGCATTTGACAAAATCCAACACCCTTTCTTGATAAAAACTCTCAGCAAGATAGGAATTGAGGGATCATACCTCAACATAATAAAAGCCATATATGACAAACCCACAGCCAACATCATAATCAATGGGCAAAAACTAAAACCATTCCCCCTAAAAACAGGAACAAGACAGGGATGCCCCCTCTCACCACTCCTGTTCAACATAGTACTGGAAGTACTAGCCATTGCGATCAGACACGAAGAAGAAATAAAAGGCATCCAGATTGGAAAAGAAGAAGTAAAACTGTCCTTATTTGCAGATGACATGATACTGTACATACAGAACCCTAAAGACTCCATCAAAAAATTATTAGACTTAATAAATGAATTCGGCAATGTAGCAGGATACAAAATTAATGCTAAGAAATCCATGGCATTTCTTTACACCAATAGTGAACTTACAGAAAGTGAAACTACAGAAGCAATCCCATTTACCATTGCACCAAAAAAATTAAAATACCTAGGAATAAACTTAACTAAGGAGGTAAAAGACTTATATGCTGAAAACTACAGGACACTGAAAAAAGAGATAGAGGAAGACATAAACAGATGGAAGAATATACCGTGTTCATGGATTGGCAGAATCAACATCATCAAAATGTCCATACTACCCAAAGCAATTTATAGATTCAATGCAATCCCCATTAAATTACCAACAGCATATTTCACAGATCTAGAACGAACGTTCCAAAAATTCATCTGGAATAAAAAAAGACCCCGAATAGCTGCAACAATCCTCAGAAAGAACAAAGTAGGTGGGATCTCAATACCAGATATCAAACTGTATTACAAAGCCACTGTTCTTAAAACAGCTTGGTACTGGCACAAGAACAGACATATAGATCAATGGAATAGAATAGAGACCCCAGAAATCAACCCAAACCACTATGCCCAATTAATATTCGACAAAGGAGGCAAGAACATACAATGGAGTCAAGACAGTCTTTTCAATAAATGGTGTTGGGAAAATTGGACAGATACATGCAAAAGGATGAAACTAGATCACCAACTCACACCATACACAAAAATAAACTCAAAATGGATAAAAGACTTAAACATAAGACGGGAAACCATAAAAATACTAGAGGAATCCACAGGCAGCGAAATCGCAAACATATGCCGAAGAAATTTCTTCTCTGATAATGCTCCTAGGGCAATGGAAACTAAAGAGAAAATAAACAAATGGGACTACATCAAAATAAAAAGCTTTTGCACAGCAAAGGAAACCATCAACAAAACAACAAGAAGACCCACTACATGGGAGAACATATTTGCCAATGATACCACCGATAAGGGTTTAATTTCCAACATTTACAGGGATCTCATGAAACTTAACAAAAGGAAGATAAACAATCCAATAAAAAAATGGGCAACGGACCTAGATAGACACTTTTCGAAAGAGGACATACAGAAGGCCGAAAGACATATGAAAACCTGCTCAAAGTCACTAATTATACGAGAGATGCAAATCAAAACGACAATGCGTTATCATCTCACACCTGTCAGAATGGCTATCATCAACAAATCAACAAACAACAAGTGTTGGAGAGGATGTGGAGAAAAAGGAACCCTTCTGCACTGCTGGTGGGAATGCAGACTGGTGCAGCCACTGTGGAGAACAGTATGGAGCTACCTCAGAAGACTAAAAATGGAACTCCCATTTGACCCAGTGATCCCACTACTAGGAATATATCCCAAGAAACCAGAAACGCCAATCAGAAAGGATATATGCACCCCTATGTTCATAGCAGCACAATTCACCATAGCTAAGATTTGGAAACAGCCTAAGTGCCCATCAACAGATGAATGGATTAGAAAACTGTGGTACATATACACAATGGAATACTATGCTGCGGTAAAAAAAAAGGAACTCTTGCCTTTTGCAACAGCATGGATGGAACTGGAGAGCATTATGCTTAGTGAAATAAGCCAGTCAGAGAAAGATAAATACCACATGATCTCACTCATTTGTGGATTATAGAGAACAACATAGACTGATGAAAAGGGACAGACTCAAAGACTGAGAAACAGCAATCAGGCTATCAATCCCCAGAAGGAAAGTAGGGGAGGGCGGGGGTAAGGGGAAGAGATCAACCGAAGGACTTGTATACATGTATATAAGCCATACCAATGGACATGGACAACAGGGGGATGGGAGCATGAGTGTGTGTGGGGGGGAGGTTGGGGGTTAATGGGGGGGGATGAGGACACATTTGTAATACCTTAACTAATAATAATAAAAAAAAAAAATAATAAAAAAAAAAAAAAGTATTAACAAATATAATTGAGCAATATTAAAAGAATTATATAGTATGTAATTCATCCCAGGGATGAAAGGTTGGTTAAATATTCAAGAATCAATCAGTGTAACCCACAATAATAGTCTAAACCAGTGGTTCTCAACCTTCTGGCCCTTTAAATACAGTTCCTCATGTTGTGACCCAACCATAAAATTATTTTCGCTGCTACTTCATAACTGTAATGTTGCTACTGTTATGAATCATAATGTAAATATCTGATCTGAGGGATGGTCTTAGTCCACCCCTGTGAAAGGGTCTTTCGACCGCCAAAGGGGTCGCGACCCACAGGTTGAGAACCGCTGGTCTAAACAGAAAAATCATATGATAATATCACATAACAAAACTGAACACTCTTCAAGAAAATAAAACTTCCAGTCCTGGCTGGTGTGACTCAGGGGTTAGAGCGTCAGCTGGGTTCGCTTCCTTTAGTGACCACATACCTGGGTTTGCAGATTCGAGCCCCAGACCCTGTTGGGGCGTGTGTAGGAGGCAACCAATCAATGTGTCTCTCTCACATCAATGTCTCTCTCTCCCTCACTCCCTCCCTCCCTCCTCTCTCCCTACCTCATTCCCTCCTTTCCTCCCTTCCACTCTCTCTAAAAATCAATGGGAAAATGTATCCTCTCATGAGGATTAACAAAAAAGATAAAAGACAAAAACTTCCCGAAAAAATAGGAATAAACATCAACTTTTGCAACTCAATAAAGAACATCTATGAAAACCTATAGCTAGCATCTTACATAATGGTGAAAGACCAAATGATTTCCCCCCTAAGATTAGGAACAAGGCAAGGATGTGTGTCCTCGCCAATCTTTTTTCTTTTAGATTTATATTTTCAATTACATTTGACATTCAATGTTATATTAGTTTCAGGTGTACAACATAGTGATTAGAAATTTATATCACTTATGAAGTGACCATCTTGATTACTCTAGTACCCATCTCACCACTCTTTTTCAGCAGAGTATTGGAAGTTCTAGCTCTTCTTGCAGGTTTGGCAAGGACAATCAAAACAAAAAGAGTAGAAGGAAGACAGATTTGGAAGTACATACTTGGGAAGTCAAAAAAAATGTACCCCTTGTAAATTACTGGCCCTATTGGGGTGTGGGGAATCAAGGAGTGGTTACAAAAAGAAAAACACCAGCACTGTGCCTCAGTGACAGTTTCCTACCTCTGGTTCCTCTTTGCACCCCACCCCCACTGCTACCATTGCTTACTCTTACTATGTGCAGTTCTCTCTGAAACCTACACTGAGCAACATGCAGAGAAAAATCAAAGATGTGGAGATTCAGAGGAAACATGTTCAATCCCTGGGGGTATTTCAATGTGACCTAACTGGAACTAACACCAAAACATGTAATTCCTTAACTAATAAAGAATTTAAAGATAAAAAACAAAACAAAAAAAATAAACATTTTAGGTGGTGATTCTAAGGCAATGAAAAGATTGGTCAATTCAATTCAATCACTGAAAAAAGATCAGCGTAATATAGAATTCAAATGGGTTATTTGGCACAATATAACTCAAATAACAACAGTGTCACATAGATATATATGAAGCACTTCAAATCCTGATATAAAGATTCCTTTCCAATTAACTTTTTTTTGTACCAGTTAACTTTTGATTCTTTTCCTTCCCTTGCTGATATACAGATTCCACCACCTATTGGTGGTGACAAGACAAAAAGAAATTTAGTGACAACTAGTTTCTCTGATATGAAACATCTATGTGATATACCCAAGGGATTAAACAGGAAGTCTAAATATAAAGCTCAATCCAAGTTTTGGTATATAATCAGTAGAGCCATTTCTTAATCTGCCTTAATACAAAATTAATTAGCCATCTACCTAACTCCTTTATTTGATATCTGTATTTACCTTCTAATAAGAAGTTTTAGAAGAAGGATTTAATGACCCCTTAATTGAATCAGTTGTATGACAGTGGGGTTTAAAATTCTAAATTGAAGGTTTTATTTCAATGAGATGCACATTTAATCTATGACTCATTTTTTTTAAACAACTTAAAGATAAATCTTCTTTCCTAAGCTTATACATCAGTATGAACTTCCTGGAAAGAAATAAAAGTTGATAAGTATTTTCTAGACCAAACATAAAACAGCATAGCATTGAGTTTAAAATGTCCCTCTGCAGCATCCTACTCACTATTTTGTGAAGCAGCAAGAGTTGGGATGGGAAAGAATTTAAGTCAACAAAGACTTGATACCTACTTTCCTAACAAGACATTTTCATTACATCAAGCTAATCTCTCCCACTGTTCCCCAAACTCACTCTGCTCAATCCTACTGCAGATCTTTTGTGGTTTTTGTTCTCTCTGATCAATCACTGATTTAGATTGTCCCCCACTCTCTTTGGGGCCTACCCATAGCCTACATGTCTCTGGGGGTTCAATTCAAGCTCTTCTTTCTCTGTGAAGCCTTCCCCAGCCTCTCCAGCCACAGTGCATTCTCTGTCCACTGATGATCTGCTATATATTTTATACTTCATCATCTACCACTTTATACTGTCAGTTGTCAGTTTCATCTCCAGCTTTTCTATCTCTCCCATACTCTAAATCCATACTGCCAACTACCTGTTGAAAATCTTCAGAACTATGATTTGCTGGCACCTCCACTCAACATGCCCAAAAGAATAACTCGTCATCTTCAGTGCCAATAACCCACCCAACACACACACACACACACACACACACACACACACACACACACACACACACCTCCTCCTATCTTCCCTATCATCTCTATTAATGGAGGTCAGCACTTATCAGACATTTCCAATGTCTAAAGCACTGTGTTGGGCACTATGGAGACAGAGAAGTATACAAAGATGAATTAGTCTCCCTTGACTTCCCTGTCAGGATGAATTAGTCACCTCTCTTCTACTCACCATTCTCCAAAACACCCTGTATTTAGCTCCATCACTAATCTTTCACATTGCATTTTTATATCTCTCCTTCACTAGATTATGAATACCAGAAGGCAAGATTTATGTCTTAGGTTTCTCTGCCTCACCAGTGCCTAGGAAAGACTACGATCCTAGTCACAGGGAATAAACTTTTGCTGACTGGCTAAGTGGATTAACACTGCATGTCCCTAAAGAGCTCACCATCAAGCTGGACCCCTAGACTTACAATTATTCTCATCTCTTCCCTTTTCCCCATAACTAATCATCAGCAAGTTTTCTTGATTCCATTTTAACAGTATATACTGCATACATCCACTTTCTCTTCCTCTCCACTCTCACAGAAATAGCCTACACCACTATCTGGATTGCCTGGACCTCAGCAGTTATCTCTACTGGCTTCCCCACATCCTCCTTAGTTATCCTCACCACTTCCCTGCAATCCTGCCCCCACACTACCACTAGAAAGATCTTTCTAAACCACATATTATCCCCTGCATTGACACCCCTCTTAATGCAGCTCCAGCTCAAGGCCCCACTCCTCTTTGTTCACCTTACTCTCAAATCATCCTACCACCCACCTCATGCTCTCCTACTTCCATGCTTTAACTTACTAACTCCTTCTAACTTTCTTCTACCAGTCAGAAGCGTCTTTCAATTCTTCAATACCCAATTCAAGTACATTTCCCCACCCCTTAAAGTTATTGATAATTGAACTGTTTCTTTACTGGTTCCACAGCATCTTATTTAGAGCTTTGTCTGTATTATTTATGCTGTCCTATCTTGCTATGGTTGATTGTGTACACACCTATCTTGACGACTAGAGTGGCAGGTCCTTGAAGATAGGGGTTAATGAAAACAGATTATTATAGCCCTCTCCCAGTAGGAGATGCTCAATAAACAATCTGAACAGAATTTAATGACCTACCCACAATATTAATTCATTTTACAAATCTTTACTGAGCATAAACGAAACAAAAAAAAAATCTCTACTCTCACAGAACTTTAATGGTAAGATACAGACATGAAATGAAATAAATAAGTAAATATATACTGTGTTAGATGGAGAAATTGGTAAACAAAAATATAAAGCAGGAAAGGGGGTAGGGCAGTGAGGATAGGGTTCAATTTTCTCTCAGGTGACCAGGGAAGACCCTACTGTGGAGCTGATAAGTAAGCAAAGACCTAAAGAAAGTGACTGAATCAGTCATGCTGATTCTGCCATGACAGTGTTCCAGGCAGAGACAGCAAGTGAGGCAGGTACCTGTCTGGCATAGGCAACCAGGAGGACGAAGGCTGGTGTGGCTGAAGTGAATGAGTGAGAGGGAGAGAGCACAGAGAGGAAATCAGAGGGAGAATGGGAAGCCAAATCCTGTAGGGCCCTATAGGTTATTGGGATGACCTTGACTTTACTATTTTTTAAAATACATTTTTATTGATTCCAGAGAAGAAGGGAAAAGGAGAGAGATAGAAACATCAATGATGAGAGGGAATCATTGATTGGCTGCCTCCTGTACACCCCACACTGGGGATCGAGGCTGGGCTAACATGACCTTCTGGTTCATAGGTCAACACTCAACCACTGAGCCATGCCAGCTGGGAGACTTTACTATTTTTTAAGATGGGAAGCCATTACCCAAGTTAAATTTTAAAATAATCACTCTGGCTATTGAGTGTAATTAGATTATAAGAGTGACAAGGACAGGAGCAGAGACATCAGTTAGAAAGCTACTGCAGGAACACAAGATAAATTACCCGAATCTGTGTCTCCTGGGCTTCAGCTCCTTTTTGCTCAAATAAGTGCTTTTTTATTCTTTGTCAAAAAAGGGCGGGAAGGGGAGGGAAGGGAAGGGGAAGGGGAAGGGGAAGGGGAAGGGGAAGGGGAAGGGGAAGGGGAAGGGGAAGGGGAAGGGGAAGGGAAGGGAAGGGAAGGAAAGGAAAGGAAAGGAAAGGAAAGGAAAGGAAAGGAAAGGAAAGGAAAGGAAAGGAAAGGAAAGGAAAGGAAAAACTACTGCAATAGGCTAGGTAAAGAAACTTGTTCCACATACTTCCCTGACTAGCTTTCTACCTGGCCCCAGCTGTTCAGACCTAACCTGAACAGTTGGGTAAAATGCTTCCCCAAGGTAGTGCCCAAAATGTGCTATGAGGCAAGGACATTATAATGAAGGCATGCTGTCTGTCCACTTCCCAAGGAAAGGCAGCAAGTGCTGTGCCTTTTGCAGATGAAGACATGAGTCAGAAAACAAAGTCAGAGTAAATCTGGAAAGTTATTTAGAGATCCTAACAATCAAATGATACCAATTGAAAGATGTAGCACAGAGGTAAAAATCAGCTGTGAAAATCATCTAAACCAAGAAAATTCTAGACAAGGCCTGTGAAATTACTCCAGGGCTCAACAAAAATTTCTCCACTCCCAGTAATAAAAAATGCTAAGAAGTCTACACATACCTATATAATTATAAATCTGTTGATAACATTTATTCCATTAAAGGAGACGCTCCTTCCCTTAACCCAACATACAATACAGAAAAGTGTGCAAACTAAATTTTATATTAAATGCTTTAGGGAAAAGCTCCTAAAAGTAGTTATCTGGGGAGGGGGCAAAAGGGAAATAAATTTTAATTATCTATATTATACATTTCTGTAATGTTTTAATTTATTTATAATGAACTTACAATTTTATTAATTAGTAGTATTAATTTTGAGGCATTAAAAAGCAATAAAGACATGTACAAAAATGCACTGAGGAACTAACTATTCAAAGGAGCTCTTGGGTAAATATTTTTTAAAAGTGAAGAAATATAATAATGTGAATGACTGAACACTATTTTATCTGCATGGTAACATATTTCTATGTATCGGGGGGCGGTTGTAATATAGGCAGGACCTACCTTCTTAAATAATAAAAATCAAGTAAGTTACCTAAGAAAGCTTTAGAAAGACTACTGAACAGCAATTAGATTTCACTTTCTGGATATTATTATGAAAAATGCGCCTAGCCAGTTTGGCTCAGTGGATAGAGCATCGGCATGCAGACTGAAGGGTCCCACGTTTGATTCCACTAAAGGGCACATGTCTGGGTTGCTGGCTCAATGCCCAGTAGGGGGCATGCAGGAGGCAGCGGATCAATGATTCTCTCTCATCATTGCTGTTTCTATCTCTCCCTCTTCCTTCCTCTCTGAAATCAATAAAAATACATATTTTTTAAAAAAAGGAAAAAGAAAAATGTAATCAGTTATCAGTATGCAATGAGTTAAGGGCAATTTTATCCAGAATCAGAGTGGCCAGACAGCTTCCTGCAATCCATCATTATTTCTCAAACACATCTTTGAAGCATTTAGACTTAGGTCTGCTTAAAGAACTTAGGGCTAAAAAAAGGAAGTTAACACATGGGCTCTCTTATTATTATATTCTGCCATGGTGATTCTTAGAGTAGCAGGAAGGACTATGTACTATGTTACATGGGCTAGAATTAGAAGACAGAGGGTTCATAGTTAAGGTGAAACAGTTGTCTTAGCTTTGAATTCTTTTGCTTTTTTTAGTTTTTTTTTTTTTTTTTTTTTTTTTTGCTGCCTTGCTGTAATATAAATACAACTTCATTTCAAAATATCTAATCACAGATTTTTCCCAGTTCTGTTCTAGTTTTATTTTTGACATATACATACAATTACAGTTTCTGTTAACCAATTAAAACTACAATTATTTTCAGTAGAATGCCAAAAAAGTTCAAGAGTCACATTCAAGGCTTGTAAAAGATTCACTTACCACTGGATTTAATTTCTCGGACATAATTACTAGGGAACCAGCCTGTTCTCCCATTTAATGTGCCTTCCCACCAGCCTCCTTCTTCAACTCTAGTGACGTAAATGATGTCCCCTTTACAGACTGACAGTTCATCTTCATTAGTCTGCTTAAAGTTGAATCTTGCCTTTACTATCAACTGGTGACTTCCATTTTCAGTCATCTCCTAGAGAAACAAAAACCACACCAGATGAAGCACTCATCTAAAAGAGGCAGGGGCAAAAATTATATGAACTTAATCAAACTGAGTGGGGTAACCTAGGATAAACCCAGGGCCATCTCAGTCTTGTGTTTTTAACTTAGGAGTTGGCCTAACATGGATAGGTCTCAGTGGGAATTAATAAACCCCTCAAAACTGTATGCAAACTTTTGTATTTGTGAGACTGTGTATTTTGGAGGGAGTCATAGCTTTCATTTCCCTCTCCCCCTATCAATTATCTAAACCAGTGGTTCTCAACCTTCCTAATGCCACAACCCTTTAATACAGTTCCTCATGTTGTGGTGACCCCCAATTTCATTGTTACAAATTGAGCATAATTAAAGCATAGTGATTAATCACAAAAACAATATGGAATTATATATGTATTTTCCGATGGTCTTAGGCGACCCCTGTGAAAGGGTCATTCGACCCCCAAAAGGGTCGTGACCCACAGGTTGAGAACCGCTGATCTAAAGATACTTATTTTAAATGATCCAGGAAACAAAGGACAGTGGTATACTATTCTATCCTGCCTCTACCCAACACATAGACCTATTTTATGTAATTATATGACCAAGATTAGGTACTAACCTACTCTAATAACATGTGTCTTCCACATCCCAATTACTTAGAATATCTTAAATTGGCTAAGACTTAGTCATAGGCATAGATTAAATACCCCATAGTTACTTAAGTCAGTAGTTCTTAACTTATCACAAGCCCCTTTGAGAAACTGATGAGTACAATTGAACTTTTCCCAAAACACATATCCCCCTAAGTTCACACACAGAAGATTTTGCACACAGTTTGAGATGGTCCAAGGAATATAGAACCATAGTATTCATGAGCTTCTCAAAGAGTCTGTGATCTCCAAAGGTTAAGTGCTTTGGAAGTAATTAAAGTGTTTTGGAAGTAATAGCTCTTGATAGCTTAAAGCAAGTGGGTGGCTTTGACAAGAAATAATGTCTCAAAAGGGCAGAAGATGGGGTGTTCCTTCCTAAACAAAAGCTCCTGTTAAGACTAAATGCAAAGATAACTGGGCTATCCCAATATAGGAGCTCATTATAAGCCCAATTTAAGTACAAAGAGAAAAATAAAATGACAATTGCAAGTAATATTGATTGCCTACTATGTGCCAGGCACTATTTAGTTCTCCTAATAAACTGAGTGATGGGGGAAATAACAGCAATCTGCCATCAGGAAGTAGTCATAATGACATATATACATAGTATTCTCAGTTAAACAACTTGCTCAATTTTAGGAAGAGAGAATTTGGGAGCTTTAACCTCAATTTTCTGACTCTGTGCCCCACATACCTTTGATTTGTTCCAGGGGCCAGCCTGAATTTGTGTTAGGTTTAAAATTAGTTTTCTCCAGACTCCCCAAACAAACAGGATGGCTATCTTACTATATATGAAAATTCAACCGAGTTATCGATCAAATTTCATGGATTTTAAAACAGGCAGGGGGGATTGGGAGCAATACTTACCACTGCCTTTGACTGCCTTTGCAGCCTTGGAGCTGTGCTAGAAACTGCTCCCTGTGGGTTTGTCTGAGAACTATTAGCAGCACTAAGAGAAGAGGAACGTCCACATGGTCTTTCTGATAGCTGATCTGTGAAAAGAGGAAAAGGCATGGTAAAGGGAACCACTCATGTCAGAAAAACATCTACAACATAACATTTTTCATGGGACACTATCAAAGGCAACCTGGCTATAATTCTAACTATCACCATTATGAATGTGCCAAGTGTATTTCATTCCCCCTCCCTTTTTGGTGGCCAACTTCTTTTTCTTAACCTTACTGGCCATTGCTCTCCAGTAGAATGAAAAACAGCGACAGAGCCACATTTTCTCTTAACCCATTTCCCTACAGCTCTTCCCTCCTGAGCCAATTGCAACAGTATGCCCTGTTATCCCAGGCAGAACTATATTGGTTACCAAACAGCTGTTTGTGGCTCTTATTACTTTGAAATATTTCAAATTTCTATCTTTGTTTTCTGGCCTATAACTGAGTGCTTCTTTTCTTCCTCACATGTAACAATATGTGTGGCATATATAATGTAAAATCTCCCTTTGCCTGGTGGGGGGAGGGGAGAACAAGAATGAGTGAGTGTGTCTGGGAAAGATGCAATCTTAACACTGGAATAATTTTTTTAATCAAACTCAAGAGTCTTCCCTTCCTTGAGACCTTATGAAATTTGATCCCACCAGCGCTGAGCTAGATGTTTTCAGTATGTTGATAGTGTACTAAAGAGAGGAGCTGGCTTCGTGACAAACTCAAATGAAGGTTCTTTTTCTCTCCATTTATTTTTAAAAGATATAAACTGCAAAAGTATAAAGCCCAAACATTCCCTAGGCGACAAGCTCAGTATCCAAGTAGTTTTCTTGATACTGTGGGTTTTAACTTTCACCTCCTTGTATTTTATAAATATCTGTGGTGAAGGAAGAGACTATAAAACTTGCTAGAAGAGTTTGGCAAAGGAACATATAATTTTCATGGCATATGTTAGAATTATACGGTTCTCCCTGCCCAGAACTCGAGAGTTGTCATGTGTGTTAAATATAGTTACTTGAATTAGCTGTACTTTCTGCTCTACGCCTTGCAATAAGCACAAAAGTATTTTTTTCCAAATAGCAAAAGAACAACTTTGGAGAAGTATTTTTACATTTATTGCTATCATATACAGCTCTTTTGACTAAAACTATAATTACTTGATAGCTTCCTAGATGCTCCATCCTATTTGGCACTTGATTATATTGTCTGCTCTTCTTCTCTAATTGTTTCACGTGGGTAAGCTGAATCTCTCTAAATAGATGGCAATTTTCTCAAAGGCAGGGACCATATCTTACACTTACTTTGTAGTATCTGGCAGTGCTGGACACACACTCTGTTGACTCTCCAATAACTGGAGCACCAGGACTCGTGTTTGGGCATAAGTGCTCTGGAGTCAGTCAGATGTGGGTTTGAATCCCAGTTCTGCCACATACTTTCTAGATGGGCAAGTGTAGGCCTGACTTTTCTTATCTATAATATGAGCCTAATCATAATACCTACTCACAGGGTTGTTTCAAAGATAGAATGAGACTACCTAAGGCTTGTAGGACAGCTAGATCCATGGTAAGGGCTCAAAGCACTTTATGATTATTACTGCCCATTTGAAGGTAAGACACTATATCACATAAGGTGTGAAATTATACTCTAAGGCAGTGATTTTCAACCGGTGTGCTGCAAGAATTTTTAAGACATGCAATACCTGACTATTTAGTCAGGGGTATTGACATCTTTTCCCTTAGATTATCAAATGAAAAACTGACAACAGCCAACACAATAGTCATCCAGTGTGAATGCTGTCTTGAACCATAAATACATAGGTCATATAATAAAGTTGCATCTTATTGGTCACATTGCATAATAAGGTTGCATCTGATTGGTTAATTCTTGGTATCAGAAATCCTTATATACAAATATATGCACCTGATTTTTTAAAAGTCACTTTGGAACAAAAAGGGTATGTAATTACTATTTTTTTGTAAATCAATAAAAATTACACCTATTTTTTTAATTACACCTATTTTTTGTCAGATCGGCAAAAATATATTTTTGGTGTGCCACAGAATTTTAGTAGTTAGTTTATATGTGTCATGAGATGAAAAAGATTGAAAGTTGCTGCTCTGAGGTAATCATCAAATACCTCTAATGTGGTGGGTATTAACATCTATATAAAAGATACTCTTTCACTCACTATGAATCTGAGGTTTCATTTCCAGTGCAAGATTCCTGAGGGGTTCCTTTACATGGACAAAGACATACAAAAAACAATGAGAAAAAATGTCTCTAGTGGAGAGAGGGAAGTAACAACTATAGTCTTGTAAACTTTATGAAAAAAGTAACTTGTTTTTTTTTTCTGTCTTGTTACACTCAGTTGCCTATTCAATAGCTTTGAATGAAATAGTTTCTTGATTCTTGTCATTAGAATGCCATCTGTGATAGGTATGTTTAAATTCTAAACCATCATGGACCTGGAGAGCATTATGATAAGTGAAATTAGCCAGTCAGAGAAAGACAAGTACCATATGATTTCACTCATGTGTGGAATTTAATGAATAAAATGAACTAACAAGCAAAATAGACAGACTCAGATAGAAATTAGGCTGGCAGCTATTGGGGTTGAGGGAGTGGAGGAATTGAACAAAAAATAAAAAAAAAGAGAAAGAACTCATAGACAAACAGCAGTGATTGTGGGGGGGAGGAGCTGGAGGATGGACTATGGGGATACTAATAAATGCTGATGGAAGGAGACTTGACTTTGGTTTGTGAACACAATACAGCATACAGACGATGGGTTGTGGAATTGTGCACCTGAAACCTATATAACTTTTGCAACCAGTGTCACCCCAATAAAAAATAAATAATAAATCCTAAAACCACAAAAAATTAAAGCATTTGACACCCATTGAAGTTTATTTGGTGGAAGGGGAGAACTTTGCACCAATCAAACAGTCCTGGCCATAGTTGGCTCCTTGGGTATTCAGAAACATGTGAATCCAAACATGTCAACCAGAACTCATAAATCACAATTCCTACTTACCTTCTGTTGCTTTGTTAACAGCTAAAAGAGTGCTCAGAACCTTGGAGAAATTGACTCCTGAATAAAGGTCATCAGGATTAAATACCTATGAGAAAGGAAATTGAAACTGTAAGACACCGTTAAGTATTCAACTCAACAAACCCAACTATCAAAAGACCATTTCCTTTAGCTCTAAGAAGAAAAAAAATTAAAACCCAACACCCAAACCTCTGTATACCTTTTGGAGAAATGAAAGCAGCAGCTGAGTCGCCTAATGACATGTGGCAGGCCATCAGGGAGTTAGAGCAAATGGGAAATGAGAGCCTAGATGAGAACTCAGGGCCCACCAGGAAATGCACAGTGCATACTCAGAACCACTCTTCTAATCTGAACATAGTAATACTCTTAGCCCAGTTACAGGAAAGTTGTATGCATGGGTTACAGTTAATGCCCATCACCTACACAATGTCCGTAGGAGTAGACAAAAAAGGGGGTGGAGCCTTTTTGACACTTTTTCATTTGTAAAGTTTATTCATTGTACTCAGTAGGGGCACTGTCAGGTGTGCTTTTCTCTCTGCTCTCTGTCCTCCCCACTGCCACTCACTGGATCCCAAAGTCTGTGATCCCAACTCCACATTGCCCAAACGTTGCACCAGATAGGCATTTTTCTTCCAGCCCCTGTTTCTGATTTTTGCTGCTTAACCTTGACCCCCCTCAGCTCATCTTCATGAATTTGAACCTCTGCCTGCCTGAACTTCTAGATTCTTCCTGGCCTTAAATGACTTTCCCAGATATGACTTCTGGCTTTTCTGATAGATACTACTAAACTGTCAGCAACACAAGATTAAATAAATAGAATATTCCACTTTGTCATTTTCAACTGTCATTCTGATATGCCACTGTTCCTAGTGAAGATACTAGTCAGTTGTTGTTTTAAAGAAATTTACTAATTTTAAAATGTATTCAATGTATTAAAATGTATTGAAACTTCTTTTAGTCTCACATATGTGTATTTGAAACTAGAAGTACTCTCAAGTACAGGCACAATCTATTAATCTCCCAGTCAATGATCTAGATATGTACATCTGTAGGTAACCAGATGCCCACTTTATGGATGGAAATGCACCTACTAAAAACATTTTGTTCCAAGATGTCTGAGTTTGCACCCCCACCCCACCCCAAATGTGGTGATGAGAATAGAATGTACCTTTTCATATGGGACATTTTTGGACCTAATATTTTGAAGGATCTATCTTCCCATTAGGTAGAGCCATTTGCTCCATTTCAAATCTGCCTGTTTTCTAGCAGCCATATCTAGACAACATTTTATCTTCTTTGTGTATATATTATTGAAAATCTAAAATCATCTATAGAATGAAAATATATGGAATCTTTTTTTTCAAGTGAAGGGGCATTCATGTAGATAATATATGCAAATATGTTTTTATAGCAGCCTGCCTACTCTGGAATTCATAGCTCTATTATTCATTTGCTCAGTGGATAGAGCGTCAGCCACGTGAAGGGTCCCAGGTTCAATTCTGGTCAAGGGCACATGCCTGGATTGTGGGCTTGATCCCCAGTAGGGGGAGTGCAGGAGGCAGCCAATGAATGAGTCTCTCTCATTACTGATGTTTCTATTTCTCTCTCTCCCTATCCCTTCCTCTCTGAAATCAATAAAAATATATTTAAGAAAAAGTGAGGCATTAATATACTTTTAGTAAAGAGCTAATGCCAATATTACTAAATAGTTAAATGATATTACAATCCAAATATATTTCTGAGTGCTACTATATATTTCAAAGTTTTCCAGGAATAAATTGATAGGCATGCTGTTTTAGTTTGTCAAAGCTTGGGTGAAGAAGTTCCAATAGATGCTGGTAAGAGTATCTAGTATCCCAAGGGATTCCAGACTTACTGACTCTCCCATACATATAATGACATGTATGCCATAACCAGTGGACATAAGACATTGGGGGATAGGGGAGGCTAGGGGACTGTCTAGGGCGGGGGGATAAAATGGACACATATGTAATACCCTTTGTAATACTTTAAGCAATAAAAAAAAAGAAAGAAAAAAAAATGACATGTATGCCAAAATAGTAACAAAGCAAAAAAAAGTCATTTGTTTTTAGTTCATAATTCCTCATAGGAACGTGAATATGTGTGTATGTATATATGGATACATTTGTTGGGTAGGTTGGGTGGACATGGGTAGAGTCTAAAATAATAAAGAGAATTAAATATTCGAAGAATAAGGCATGAAAGCAAATGGTGTGATAAAAACCTTCTTCCTGCCCTAGCTGGTTTTGCTCAGTGGATAGAGCGCTGGCCTGCAGACTGAAGGGTCCCGGATTTGATTCCAGTCAAGGGCACATGCCTGGATTGCGAACTCAATCCCCAATAGAGGGCGTGCAGGAGGCAGCCAATCAATGATTCTCTCTCATCATTGATGTTTCTCTCTCTCTCTCCCGTCTTCTCTGAAATCAATAAAAATATATATATTTTTTAAAAAAAACTTCTTCCCTTTATGTTGCTCCTTATCTAGGTTAATTGACTGCCCATATGTAGCAACACTGGCATTATTCACTTGTACGGGTACTTGACTAAATGGGAAAATAAATAAATTGATGGAAAAATAAAACATGCATCAACAAAAGTCATTGTGTCTGCTTGAGGTAAGTTGCCTGGGCTATGTACAGTTTCCTTTTTAGAAAACTAGAGTTTACCCACAGACACTCTTCTCACTGCAAGCTTATTCTGTAGCACTAGGAACTACACAGAAGAAGTTAGAAGAGGTCTCTAGGGACTAGTAGAAAAGGCAATGCCTAAGGGTTATGATTCCAGAGCAGTTGGAAGATTATATATAACTACGAACACTCCCCACTGTACCACACCCGTCCAAGCCTCAAATTGAATGCTATTGAAAATTCCACCCCAGGATCATTGTTCAGGGATTGGGGAAGATGGCGGCGGTATAGGCAGACGCGTCCCAGGTCGTGTCCCTGAGCAAATGGAGTGAGCAGCTGAAACTAGTAACATCCACCCCGAATTGGCGAAATTCCTCAGCTGGCAAGACGGTTTGCAGCCGGGAAGAGCAGAACTCCCCTGGAAAGGTAAAAAAACCAGGGATTTGGGCAGGAAAGTTTGCCACACCTCTGAGCCCAGAGAGTCGGAGGGAGACCGCGTGGCAGACAGCCGCGTCCCTTGGGACAGGCAGAGCCCCTGACGGGGGAAAGGAGAACCTCGGGATTCCTGGCGCCGCCGGGGGAATTGAGAGCTGGGTCTGTGATCACAGAGGACTGAGCCTAAAGGGGGCAGCCTGAAGAGCTGACCAGACCATGCAGTCCCGGTAAGAGAAGAAGCCTACAGAAACCAAGCCTTCCCCGTTTCCGGGGAAGCGTTTGTTGTCCGGCCGGCGTTTGTTTGTTTGTTTTCACTGAATCCTGTTCATGGGACATTTTGGATACAGACACTCACCTGTGCTGAAGAGAGGGATAGTGTGCGGAGGAGTGGAATCTGGGGAGAGACTGAGGAGAGAAGGGGGACAGGAAGAGGTGGCAGCGAATTGAGTGCTGAGACACCCCTGAGCCCAAGGCTGAGGCAGCCATTCTTTCCGGAGAGTGAGACTCCTCCCCCAACCCCCAGGCAAGGAACACAGCCACACCCAGATTCCACCCTGTAGGAGATCAAGGATTAAAATAACCTGATCAGTTCCCTGGGAGTTAACAGGGTCTGGCCTATAGAGGGATTTTCAATCCCAGCATCAACACAGCACTGATAACTCTTACGCAGCCAGCTCTGGGCAGTGAACTTCCACTGGACAGAGAGGCCCTATAGCCTCAGAGGCCAACCCCAGAACACTGCCACCCAGAGGCTGACCCACAAACTGACTCTTTGCTAAACACAAAATAAGGCAGTCTGGGAAACAAATGCGGCTTGCTTTAAAATAAGGACTGTGGTTTATAACACAGAGGAACAGTGTATCGCAGGGAAACTCAACACTCTCCTGAATACCTGGCAGGTCTAAGGCGAGCCACACTGAAGAATAGAAGAACCGAAGGACCTTCACTACTGCAATATTTTTTTTTTCTTTTTTCACCTTTTAACTAAGAAACCAATTTTTTTTCTCTTTTTTTTTCTTTTTTTTCTTTTCTTCTTCTTTTTTTTCTTTTTTTTTTTCTTCTTTTTTCCATCACCTGATTTTACCCTTTTAATTACTACCTTCTTATTTTTAACCAGTATTATTACTGCTACCATTTTACCATTTTTTTTTTAAAGTGCCATTTTATTTTCTCTTTATTTTATTTTGGGATTAGTGTTCTCCATTCTATTTTCATCGTTATATTATTGGTTGTTTCTAGTTTGCATTCATCTCCAGGGAGCTGTTGCTGGAATTTGTTGGGATTAATGGCTGTTCTATAGGAGTATTCTCCTCATGTAAAAAAGTCTCTTCCCCTCTTCCACTTCATTCTCTCTTTTCACTCTTTTTTTTTCTTTTCTTTTCTTTTCTCGCTTTTATTTTCCCCCCTCCTTTTTCCCAATTTCATTTTTGCACTCCTTTTTTTGGTCCCTAATTTTCTTTTCTTTTTTCTCTTTTCTCTTTTTCTCTTCCTTCTTCCTTATCCCCTAATTCTCTTAATTCAGGTGGTCACCTTTATTTGGGGTTATTCATATCGTGAATATAGTTGTGTATAGTGCCTGGTACGTGGTGCCTTGTTGTGATGTATTTTGTGCCTTTAAATCAACGCAGCAGATCCAAGCAACAGCAACCTCCTGAGCACCACACCCTCTGCTGAGGAACAGCAGCTGTACGTGAAACCTTGCCCCACCAGCCAGAAGAGCCACCACAGCTGTGAACAGCACCCACCAGAGGAGCTGCTGCCAACTGAAGAGCAGCTGCTACCGCAACCGCCCGAAGAGCAACCACAGACCAAGGAGTCACTGCCACCAAGGGAGCAGCCACTGAACGACTCAACGTCTAGATATGTCAGCGAGATCAAACATGGGTAGACAAAGAAACCCCCAAAGGAAAGAGAAGGAGGACTCTCCAGAAAAGCAGCTAAGTAATACAGAGGCATGCAACATGACAGAAAAAGAATTCAGAATAAGGGTCCTAGAGTGCATAAACCGGATGGAGGAAAAAATCGACAACCTCTCCAAGAAGCTAGAAGAAACAGATGAAAAAATCAACAACTTAAGTAAGACCCAAGAAGAAATGAAGAGTGATATAGCTGCAATGAAAAACTCCATTGAAAGTATCAACAGTAGACTAGGAGAAGCGGAGGACCGAATTAGTGATTTAGAAGACAAGGAAGCAAAACACACCCAAAACGTACTGCAATTGGAGAAAAAAATGAAAAGACAGGAGGAGAGCCTAAGGGAGCTTTGGGACAACATGAAACGAAACAACATACGAATAATAGGGGTACCAGAACAACAGAAGGATGAACAAGGATTAGAAAACCTATTAGAAGAAATAATATCAGAAAACTTCCCTGAGGTGGGGAAGAAAAAAGTCACACAAGCCCAGAGAGTCCCAAACAAGGTGAACCCAAAAAGACCCACACCAAGACACATCATAATTACCATGGCAAATGTTCAGGACAAAGAGAGAATCTTACAGGCTGCAAGAGAGAGACGGAAAGTTACATACAAGGGATCTCCCATTAGATTGTCAAATGATTTCTCAACAGAAACACATCAGGCCAGAAAAGAATGGACGGAAATTTACAAAGTGATGCAAAGCAAAGGACTGAATCCAAGAATACTCTATCCAGCAAGGCTATCATTCAAACTTGAAGGGGAAATAAGAAGCTTCACAGACAAAAAAAGGCTAAGGGAGTTTATCACCACCAAGCCAGCAATGCAAGGAATGCTAAAGGGACTGGTATAAAAATAAGAAATAAAAAGCTCAGAAAGAAAACAGCCACACAAAAACAGAAATGCCTACAAACAAGTACCTTTCAATAATAACTTTAAACGTAAACGGACTAAATGCTCCAAACAAAAGACATTGAGTGGCTGAATGGATAAAAAAACATGACCCATACATCTGCTGTCTACAAGAAACCCACCTCATTAGAAGGGACTCACACAGACTGAAAGTGAAAGGATGGAAAAATATCTTTCAGGCAAATGGAAAGGAAAAGAAAGCTGGGGTAGCAATACTTATATCGGACAAAATAGACCTCAAAGTGAAGGCCATAACAAGAGATAAGGAAGGCCACTTCATAATACTAAAGGGATCAATACAACAAGAAGATATAACCCTGGTAAACATATATGCACCCAATGCAGGAGCACCCAAATTCATAAAAAAACTCCTGGAGGATATCAAAGGAGAGATCGACAACAATACAATCATTGTAGGGGACTTTAATACACCACTGACAGCACTGGATAAGTCTTCTAGACAAATAATCAGCAAAGATACAGCAATCCTAAATGACTCACTAGACCAGATGGACTTAATAGACATCTTCAGAACACTTCACCCGAAAGCCAGGGAATATACATTCTACTCAAATGCTCATAGGACATATTCAAAAATAGACCATATATTGGGTCACAAGCAAAGTATCCCCAAATTCAAGAAGATTGAAATCATAAAAAGCATCTTCGCAGACCACGATGGCATAATATTAGAAATAAACTACAATAAAAACAACCCAAAATACTCAAACACCTGGAAGCTGAATAGCATGCTATTAAATATTGATTGGGTTACCAATGAAATCAAAGAAGAAATTCGAAACATCCTGGAAACTAATGACAATGAAAACACAACAATCCAAAACCTATGGGACACAATGAAAGCAGTCCTGAGAGGGAAGTTTATAGCTCTACAGGCCTATCTCAACAAACAAGAAAAAATGGTAGTAAATCATCTAACTCTACAACTCAAAGAATTAGAAAGAGAGCAACAAGAAAACCCCAGAGTGAGCAGAAGGAAGGAGATAATAAAGATTAGAGCAGAAATAAATGACATAGAGACCAAAAAAACAATACAGAAAATCAATGAAACCAAGAGCTGGTTCTTTGAAAGGATAAACAAGATTGACAAACCTCTAGCCAGACTCACCAAGAAGCAAAGAGAGAGGACCCAAATAAACAAAATCAGAAACGATAGAGGCGAAATAACAACAGACCCCACAGAAATACAAATGATTGTTAAAAAATACTATGGACAGCTCTACTCCAACAAACTAGACAACCTGGAGGAAATGGACAAATTCCTAGAAAAATACAACATTCCAAAACTCAATCAGGAAGAATCTAAAAATCTCAACAGGCCAATAACTATGGAAGAAATTGAAGCAGTCATCAAAAAGCTTCCAGCAAACAAAAGCCCAGGACCAGACGGCTTCACAGGGGAGTTTTACCAAACATTCAAGGAAGAACTGAAACCTATCCTCCTCAGACTACTACAAAAAATTCAAGAGGAAGGAACACTTCCAAGCTCATTCTATGAAGCCAGCATCACCCTAATACCAAAACCAGGTAAAGACAACACAATGAAAGAGAATTACAGGCCAATATCCCTCATGAACATAGATGCCAAAATCCTCAACAAAATCTTAGCAAATCGGATCCAGCAGTACATCAGAAAAATCATACACCATGACCAAGTAGGATTTATCCCAGGGATGCAAGGATGGTACAATATCCGCAAATCAATAAACGTGATACATCACATAAACAAATTGAAAGAAAAAAACCACATGGTCATATCAATTGATGCAGAAAAAGCATTTGACAAAATTCAACACCCATTTTTGATAAAAGCTCTCAGCAAGGTGGGAGTAGAAGGATCATACCTCAACATAATAAAAGCCATATATGACAGGCCCACAGCCAACATCATACTCAATGGACAAAAACTAACACCATTCCCCCTAAGAACAGGAACAAGACAGGGATGCCCCCTCTCACCACTCCTCTTCAACATAGTACTGGAAGTGTTAGCCATTGCAATTCGGCAAGAAGAAGAAATAAAAGGCATCCAAATTGGAAAAGAGGAAGTAAAACTGTCCTTATTTGCAGACGACATGATATTATACATACAAAACCCTAGAGACTCCATCAAAAAGCTACTGGACTTAATACATGAATTTGGCAATGTAGCAGGATACAAAATTAACCCCAAGAAATCCGAGGCATTTCTATACACCAATAGTGAACTTTCAGAAAGAGAGATTATAAAAACAATCCCGTTTACCATCGCACCAAAAAAATTAAGCTACCTAGGAATAAACTTAACTAAAGAGGTAAAAGACCTCTACTCAGAAAACTACAGGACGTTGAAAAATGATATAGAGGAAGACATAAACAGATGGAAGAACATACCGTGTTCATGGATTGGTAGAATCAACATCATTAAAATGTCCATACTACCCAAAGCAATCTATAAATTCAATGCACTTCCCATTAAAATACCAATGGCATACTTCAGAGATCTAGAACGAACTCTCCAAAAATTCATCTGGAATAAAAAAAGACCCCGAATAGCTGCAGCAATCCTGAAAAAGACCAAAGTAGGTGGGATCTCAATACCAGATATCAAGATGTATTACAAAGCCACTGTTCTCAAAACTGCCTGGTACTGGCACAAGAATAGGCATATAGATCAATGGAATAGAATAGAGAGCCCAGAAATCGGCCCGAACCAATATGCTCAATTAATATTTGACAAAGGAGGCAAGAACATACAATGGAGCCAAGATAGTCTCTTCAATAAATGGTGTTGGGAAAATTGGACAGATATATGCAAGAAAATGAAACTAGACCACCAACTTACACCATACACAAAAATAAACTCAAAATGGATAAAGGACTTAAATGTACGACAGGAAACCATAAAAATTCTAGAAGAATCCAAAGGCAACAAAATCTCAGACATATGCCGAAGCAATTTCTTCACTGATACAGCTCCTAGGGCACTTGAAACGAAAGAGAAAATGAACAAATGGGACTACATCAAAATAAAAAGCTTCTGCACAGCAAAAGAAACCATCAACAAAACAACGAGAAAACCCACTGTGTGGGAAAACATATTTGCCAATGTCATATCTGATAAGGGCCTAATCTCCAAAATTTATAGGGAACTCATACAACTTAACAAAAGGAAGATAAACAATCCAGTCAAAAAATGGGCAAAGGACCTAAATAGACACCTTTCAAAAGAGGACATTCAGAAAGCCAAGAGACATATGAAAACATGCTCAAAGTCACTAATCATCCGAGAGATGCAAATCAAAACAACAATGAGGTACCATCTCACACCTGTCAGACTGGCTATCATCAACAAATCAACAAACGACAAGTGCTGGAGAGGATGTGGAGAAAAAGGAACACTTGTGCACTGCTGGTGGGAATGCAGACTGGTGCAGCCACTATGGAAGACAGTATGGAGTTTCCTTAAAAAACTGAAAATGGAACTCCCATTTGACCCTGTGATCCCACTTCTAGGAATATATCCCAAGAAACCAGAAACACCAATCAGAAAGGATATATGCACCCCTATGTTCATAGCAGCACAATTCACCATAGCTAAGATCTGGAAACAGCCTAAGTGCCCATCAGTAGATGAATGGATTAGAAAACTGTGGTACATCTACACGATGGAATACTATGCTGCTGTAAAAAGGAAGGAACTCTTACCATTTGCAACGTCATGGATGGAACTGGAGAGCATTATGCTAAGTGAAATAAGCCAGTCAATGAAGGAAAAATACCACATGATCTCACTCATTCATGGATAATAGAGACCATTATAAACTTTTGAACAATAATAGATACAGAGGCAGAGCTGCCTCAAACAGATTGTCAAACTGCAGCAGGAAGGCTGGGGAGGGTTGCGGGGCAGGAGGTAGGGGGGTAAGAGATCAACTAAAGGACTTGTATGCATGCATATAAGCATAACCAGTGGACATAAGACATTGGGGGATAGGGGAGGCTAGGGGACTGTCTAGGGCGGGGGGATAAAATGGACACATATGTAATACCCTTTGTAATACTTTAAGCAATAAAAATTAAAAAAAAAAAAAAATTCCACCCCAGATCTTTCTTCAATGCACTTGAGATTGGTCCCCTGCTAAAATGGGAATATTATTTGGAGGGAACACAGCAACTTAATTATCAGTCTTTTATACCTTACTGGAAATGAGGAGCGTAAGACCAAGTTTAGAGATGATGGTGTGGAGAAAAGCTAAGGTCACTGGTGCCCAACTGGGAAAAAGCAAGGGAGAACCCCCCCCCCCCCAATGTGGAGAGGAGTGTAAGAAGAACAAGGAAAAGTAGATTATAGTACAGGCCCTTTGCCTGGGACTAAACCCAATCATTTATATATATAAAATGGAAAACCAATCCCTTTTCCAAACTACAAAGCACTCTGGGACTTGTTAAAAGGTAATGCAGCCCTGGCCAGGTGGCTCTGTTGATTGGAGCATCGTGCCATGCAATGAAGGGTTATGGGTTCGATTCCCAGTCAGAGTACATACCAGGTTGCAGGTTTGAACCCCAGTTGAGACGCAGTGAGAGGCAACTGATCAATGTTTCTCTCTCCCTCTCTCTCTCCCTTCCACTCTCTTTGTAAAGTCAACAAAACTGTATCCTCAGGTGAAGATTTTTAAAAAGGTTTCTAGCCATAGCTAGTTTGGCTAAGTGGATAGAACATTGGCCTGTTGACTGAAAGGTCCAGGTTCGATTCCAGTCAAGGGCACATGCTCGGGTTGTGGGCCTGAACCCCATCAGAGGCCATGCAGGCTGCAGTGGATCAATGAGTCTCTCTCATTATTGATGTTTCTATCTCTCTCTCCCTCTCCCTTCCTCTCTAATATCAATAAAAAATATTTAAAAATAAAAAAGGTTTCCAATAAAAAGGTAATGCATATTTGCATATTTATGCTGTATGTGATGATACTCTTCTTCTGGTACACTGTGTAAAATTTGCTAGCATGTTTAGTATGATATCAAACTAACTTTCTTTATACCTATTTTGGTCTAGAAATTAACTGGTTAGTTCCAGTTGGATCTGTGAAGGTCAAATGAACAGCAAGATTCCCTCCTTCCATTTACCATGACTGTAATGCAGACAAGAAAGAAACGACTGCTTCTTATACTATCACTAGATGGTTTCAAGGTCCCACTCCTGCAATGGGATGAGGCAAAGCTCAAGTATAACAGCAACAACAACAAAACTTTTACTCTACTCTCAGTAAACAATAGGAGAGACATGGATTAAACTTCATTGGAGATTTTTTAAAAGTATTTATATATAGCCTGTCTAAGGTCCAATCCTACATCAGCAGCTCAAATCAGACAAAGCATTTAATTTTTCAATGTTTCCCCACATTTTTCCATTTTGAACATCTACAATGACAGCAAAACCTATTTTCTATCCACTAAACAGCAGGTGTTAATTCTGAGCTGTTGGGGATCTGCCAGTATAAACTGCACAGAAGTTAATATTTTTATGCTTTACAAATAGATCCTTTTGAAGTAGTTTTCACTTTCAACATGTATGCTGTTTTAGACATTTTTCCTGAACTGATAAACAGAAGGAAACACATGAGGAAAAACTTCCACAAGCCCTTGTTCCATTTCCTTACTAATCTTACAGCTACAATTTACTGATTTACTGAGCACTTGCTATGTGCTGACACCATGTTTGATGAGGATGGATGGATGGATAGATAGATAGATAGATGATAGATAGATAGATAGATAGATAGATAGATAGATAGATAGATAGATATTCATCATTGCACTTGATTTTCTCAGTAAGCCTGTATTGTGGGTACAATTATTTCTCCCATTTTATAAATGAGTAAATTGATATTCAGAGTACTTAAGTCACAAAGAAAGAAAGTGATGGAATCAATAAATATACACTAAAAAGTGTTATAAGAGACATTTTAGTACTGCATGTATACTTATGTTTTCATAAGCCATTTTAAAAAAATGAAAAAGGAATCCATGGGTTTGTACATACAAAAAAATCCTTTGCTGCATCTGTACCATCTGCAGTAAGTTTGTTACAACCTCTAACATGACTAATTCAACAAATCATGGCAAAGAGAAAATATCCCATATGACAAGACTTTTTCCACAGGGGTCTTCCCTAATTCCTGTGCAATACTTTTCATTTCAAGGTGGTCTTGACCCAGCAGCTACCTTTTGCCAGAAGTGGGGAAGGGCTACAGTGATCTATTCTTATTTGTTCATTGGGTTACATCTTGTAAGCCACCATCCATATTTGTGAGGTGTTGGTAGGGTGGGGGTCCAGCCCATGGTTACAGGACCAAGCTAAACCATTCCTTGGCATCATGCTCTAAACATTTAAGTTAGCAGTCATAGCCCCCGCCAGATCTTTGTTAAGAGAAACCATACTGTATACTAGTTCAGAACTGGGTAATGTCTCTAATGTCATGTGGCTTCAGTCCTACTCCATCGACTTCCATTTAAAGTTAATTTAGGGTTTGAAGTGATCACAATAGGCTCCATCACTCAATTTTTAAATCTAATCAACCGAAAAGGAAGGGATTCAGTGGAACCACATGGACAGAGCTTATGTTTCAGGCCCATTAAAAAAAATTCCAAATATTTTAGGAGCATTCCATCTCTCACTTGTTCTTATTGTTCTTACTGAATAAAATCTTAAATTAACTTAGCCCATCTTGAATCACATTTTCTAATTCTCACAGCTGAACAAGCTGCTTCTGTTAACCCCTGAACTTTGGAGGAAATGTCATTACATAGTGCAACAGAGCAAGCAAATCTGAGCTGCTTAGTCATATTTCACTGGGTGGTACTGCTCTTGGCTCTGTGAATGCAACCTGGGATGCTTCCACATAGCCCCTATGAAAAGTAGTCACAAAGTCAGCAACAAATAATGCTCTAAGCTCAGAAATTAGATTCAATTAGGCACTGATATTCCACTTACTAGAATGCAATGGATGGCATTTGTACCTGCCTGGTTTTAAATAACTGTTCCTATTTAATATGGAGCAAACTTAAGAGCACAAACCCTGCTCTCTATTCCTCTCTTATTTCCTTCCTTTCTCTCCATTTCAGCAGTTTAGGAAACAAGATCTGCCTTGTGCATATAGTTGTAAAAACATCGATGAACTGAAGATAGCACTGGTGCAAGGGTCAGAAGACCTTGACTCCAATCTGAGGTTTGTCACTGCTGAGTAGTTGTGAGGATTTAGGAAAGCAACACCACTTTTTCTGTGGCTCTGTTTCCCATGTGGAGAGTGAGAGATGTGCTGGCCCATCATCTAAATAGGAACTCTGAAAGGCAGCATCTTGCCTGTGTGCCCAAGGTCCAGAATCTGATCTTCAGTTCTCAAGACTTTTGAGAATGGATTCACACCATCCAAGTTCATAAAAGGTCAATGCATAAACCAAAATGCCAATTTACTAATTTTTTCTTTAAAGTGAACATTAAGAATATTAAACATTCCCATTTTATGACCAGATCACTCTCTCCCAATAGAGAATTCTATATGGAAAGCCAAATTCGAATTAGGAATTTGTTGGATAATATAGAATCAAAGCAAAGGGAGTCTGGGGTAGCACAGCCTACCATAATTGTTGTTTATAAGTTGACTTTTTTAAAATGTCATTTTAAAATGACTTAATTATAAATCCTGGCTCAATCTTGCTGGTACTGCCTGGTGGGACTTGGACTGTTATTGTAGGCAGGTTTAACCATCTATGTTCTTTTGTCTCTGTGGCTTTATATATAATCACTACATAACTATTATGGGCTTCTAGATTACTTGGACCTCATAGAATCCAGAACCAGGCAGTTCAGCTCCATAGAGCTCCTATGACAGGAACAAAGATCCGAGGGTAATCCCTCACTGCTCACTCCTCATTGCGAAGTCACCAAATCCACTTCCTCAGCATCACTAACATCAATATATCACACACTTTTACTTCCATCCTTCCTTGCTACAGTCCTTTAGGGGAAAAACATTTTCTCCACAAGAGATTCATCCTCAGTTGAGTATTAAGTGTTCAGGAAAGAGGAGAATGAATGAGAAATGATACAAGCATCTTGGTGGGGACAGTCACAGGATTAAGGAGAAAGAGAGAGAACAACTGGCTTTGGATAATCTACCAAAAAGAGAACAGACATAAAGGAAAGAGAAAGAGAAAACCTCTCCTATCAATAATGCTTGCCAAGCCAAGCATAGGAAGTGGGAGGCCTAGACCCTGCTGCCTGTCAGCCAGCCAGCCAATATGGCCTGCCCACGCCCCCTCCTCCTGTGCTCCTGTCACTAGAGCCTTTGCAGGAGCCATACTGGCTGCCAGTTTTGAGTGATATTTCAGCTGCTGGAGCATCTGTGTGCCAGACCTGGGGATGTCCTCCTCAAGCCCCTCACCCCACCCCTTCAAAAAACGGGACTTATTTTCTAGTGTTCCAAATTGGAATGCAGAACACATTTTCCCGAAGACATAGCATCACACCTGCTACTTAGTCTCTGAGAGTTCTAAAGTCAACCACATTAGTTATTAAGCAGGCTGTTGTGAGCCTGCCAGAAAACATAATCATTGTGGAACCTAGTTTCTTTGGAAAAATGTTTTCTGTGTTCCCAACAATAACTTACAAATGATCTTTTGGAAAATAATCCATTTTTGCATTGAAGAATGCCTGAATGTGTGGTCCCAAATCAATGTCCACATCCTTCATAGTTTTCCCTTGTCCTGTCACATAAAGGATAAACAAATACCATAGACCAGTGGTCGGCAAACTGCTCCTCGCGAGCCACATGCGGCTCTTTGGCCCCTTGAGTGTGGCTCTTCCTAAGCCTTAGGAGTACCCTAATTAAGTTAATAACAATGTACCTACCTATATAGTTTAAGTTTAAAAAATTTGGCTCTCAAAAGAAATTTCAATCGTTGTACTGTTGATATTTGGCTCTGTTGACTAATGAGTTTGCCGACCACTGCCATAGACATTCCAAGTACTATTTATTTTAGAACTCTTTGTGGTGAGAGAACCAAATAATACGTATAAAGATTATGAGAATATCCTCAGAAATTATAATAGTTAACAGCCCCTGCATATGTAACAGTCCATGCAGTTAACGGGGAGATTCAGCTGTGAAGAAAGCTCCTGCAGCCCGTGCTTTCCTAGCAACCTGCTATGATTTATGGTAAGAGCCTGAAAGTCTAGCAGAAGCAACTGCTTCACTATGACTTCCACATACAGGAGAGACTGATGTTAAATGAATCCCACACAAAATTAAGGCAGGAGGAGGGCAATGAAAAAAAGGAACCTGTCCTCGCTGGTTTGGCTCAGTGGATAGAGCGTCAGCCTTCAGACTGAAGAGTCCTGGGTTCGATTCTAGTCAAGGGCACATACCTGGGTTGCAGGGTCGAACCCCAGTGTGGGGTGTGCATGAGGCAGCCAATCAGTTATTCTCTCTCATCATTGATGTTTCTATCTCTCCCTCTTCCTTCCTCTCTGAAATCAATAAAAATATATTTTTTAAAAAAAAGAAAGAGAAAAAGGAACCCCTCCTGGTTGCTTTAAGCAGAAACTTCTCTAGCAGTTTCATCTGCAGTCTTCCCTAAGTCCTCCATTGACTTACCCTCACATATTTTTCTTCTGAAGAGCTACACTCATAGTCTGTACAGAAGCTGCACTTTTAAGCCCTCAATCATCCACCACTGTAATATTCTCTATTTATTCTGTAGGTGTTAAGATTAGCCCTGGATTTGCTATTATAAGGCAGACTCTTTGAAGTCCAAATTGCCCCCCTAGCCCTGGCCCAATATTCAACATATGTGAGGCATTTGATAAATAACCATTCATTGGTTGATCAACAGGATGTACTGTCAGAGAAAATTAAATTGTGCCTAGAATATAAGCCCCACAAAGCCAGTTTTAAAAAAACTTCTTTACCTTTGCATCCTCAGTGTCTAGATAGAAGAATGCCTGTCACATAATAGTTGCTCATAAACTATTTAATAGATTAATGAATCTTTAGAAGCTCTCACCAATACATGATTCATCATAATTAAAGAAAAAGTATTGCTGAAACTACAGTAAAGTAAAAAAAAATTATCTTTCCTTCTGTGACAACATGGATGGGCCTTGAGGGTACTGAACTAAGTAAAATAAGCCAAACACAGAAAGATGAATACCACAAGATTTCACTTATATGTGGAATCTACAACACAAAACAAACAAAAACAAAACCCAGATTAATAGATACACAGAACAGATTAGTGAATGCCAGAGAGGAAAGGGGTTAGGGGAGTGAAATGAGTGATTAAATCATAAGATCTTAAGGATTAATAAGTACACATTTTCAGTTATAAAATAATTAAGTCATGAGGATGTAATGTATGGAATGGGGAATATAGTCAATAATATTGTATTAATTTTGTGAGGTGACATGGTAAGTAGACATTGTGGTGACCACTTTGCAATCTATAGAAGTGCCAAATCACTATGTTGCACAGTTGAAACTAATATAACATTGCATATCAATTATGCCTAAATAGATAAATTGAAAGACATACATGTATATATTCTTAAGGATGAAAAAATTCCATGCATTTATTAGGAAAGATATTACCTAAAATAACATACACTTGTACTCATTAGCAAAATTAAGCCTTGTGACCATGAGGTGACCAAAGATGCTTCAAACTCCATGCTTATGTATTTCATTGAGTTGTGTGTGAGAATCGGCAAAGTCTGCAATTGCTGACCTGTCCCAGACTCCTTTAAATCTCACAAAGCACCATGACCTAAGCATTATTGAAAAGAAGAGCTGAAAAGAATTGTGGGGTTTATTGCTTTGCTGGAGTAGGCTACATATATATTTTTTCATTTTTTTTATTTCAGAGAGGAAGGGAGAGGGAGAGAGAGAGAGAGAAACATCAATGATGATGATAGAGAATCATTGATTGGCTGCCTCCTGCACCTCCCACACTGGGGATTGAGCCCACAACCCGGGCATATGCCCCGACCAGGAATCGAACTGTGACCTGGTTCATAGATTGACGCTCAACCACTGAGCCATGCTGGCTGGGCAGGCTATATTTTTTGGACTATTTTACTGTAAGATAGCTTAAATGACAAACACTATAAGCCACACTCACCTGTTCATACTCTGCTCTAAAACAAACTCCAGGTGCAGCCAGAGCAGAATGGGACAGGAAAATGTGTCAAATTAACTCATGAGAAGCAAGAAAGGTGTGGCAGGCAATTTGAAAGAGACCATAAACCACACGCACGAAGTCCCTCTTAGACCAGCTAATCTGGGTAGGAAAGATGTTTTTCCAAAGTCGCTACCATTTTCTTTATTGGAGACTAGAGGCGAAGTGCACAAAATTTGTGCAGGGGGGGGATAGTCCCCTCAGCCCAGCCTGCACCCTCTCTAATCCGGGACCACCTGGGGGATGTCCGACTGCCAGTTTAAGCCCAATCCCAGGAATGGGGCCTAAACCGGCAGTCGGACATCCCTCTCACAATCCTGGACCGCTGGCTCCTAATCGCTCACCTGCCTGCCTGCCTGGTCGTCCCGAATTGCCCCCCCCTGCCGGCCTAGTTACCCCTCACTGCCCCCCCCCCGCCAGCCTGATCGCCCCAACTGCCCCCCCCCCTTCTGGCCTGGTTGCCCGCAATTGCACACCCCCACCGGCCTGGTTGCCCCTATCTGCCCCCCTGCCAGCCTGGTCACCCCCAACTGCCCCCCCCCGCCGGACTGGTAGCCCCATGCAGCCTGCTGTTCAGTCATTTGATCGTCCCTCACTAACCCCTGCCGGCCTGGTTGCCCCACGCAGCCTGCTTGTTCAGTTGTTTGGTCGTCCCTCACTAATCCTTCCTGCCAGCATGGTCGTAGGCAGCCATCTTGTGAGGGCATGAGGGTTAATTTGTATATTACCTCTTTATTATATAGGATTACCTTCAATAACACATTAGGCAATGACTTTTGGCACTCCTTGCTTATATGTGAGTCACTTTTTCAAAAGTATGTCATTTTCAGAATTGCCCATCAATGCCTAACAGACATTAGTTAATTAATTAATTAGTTAATTAATTTTCCTCTATCGTATCACAAACAAGATTTGTGCCTAGGAAACAATCCAAACATAGTAAGGTGGGTGTTTGAGAGTTCAGATGCCGGTGACATCAGGAATGGTTCTTTCCGTTAATATCCATGTCTTTCAGCCTAATGGAACCAAGCCTATAACTACCTACAAGTTCAAGTCCACTCTTTAGACTAGCATTCATATTTCTTCTCAACCTGGTCCAACCCTTAGCAAGCCCATCATTTCTCATCATCATCTTCTTGTTTGCTCCACAATCTTCACTTTCTTCACTATGCTTCTCTGTGATATGAAAAAGTTCCCTCAACTATTTGAATCCTAGATGTCCTTCAGGGTCCATCCTATATCACTCCTTTCCATGGGGTCTTCCCCAAACACTATACCTCAGTACATGGGGGCTTCTCTTCTTCTGAACTCTGCATTATGCTCTATAGCAGTGATGGCGAACCTTTTGAGCTCGGCGTGTCAGCATTTTGAAAAACCCTAACTTAACTCTGGTGCCGTGTCATATATAGAAATTTTTTGATATTTGCAACCATAGTAAAACAAAGATGTATATTTATGATATTTATTTTATATATTTAAATGCCATTTAACAAAGAAAAATCAACCAAAAAAATGAGTTCACGTGTCACCTCTGACACGCATGTCATAGGTTCGCCATCACTGCTCTATACTCTGGAGCCACTAACTTGGATACCTAGCTATACACTGTTAAATTCCACTATTTCCCATGTACATTTTTCTCTTTCCACAATGCCAGACACAGCACTTACCATATATATGGTGAACAAGTATTTGCCATCAGTCTTTCCTCTCAACCTAAAATTTAAAAAGATATTTCTTCCAACAGAAATACCTGTCCTTTTGGCATGCATTTCCCAGAAGGGAAGACAGGAGAAGGCTCATTTTTTTTTCTGGTAGACCTTGATAAATCAGGGCTCATATATATTCCATCACTTGGTAAAATAGATTCTTCCTTTTGAAGAATATGATTGTGAGAAGTGAAGAATACTGTCAAAGCATTTACACCTCACCAAAAGGAAGCAAAGTTACTGCCTGGGAGAATCAAAGTCACAGAGTCCTAATGTGCAAATCTCACACCTTGAAAACCCAATGAAATCGAGAGACTTTTGGTAAGATAAGAAATAACAAGTGACCTGAGGACTAGATAATAGAATGGGAAACAATGGTTTACCAGTTTGTGCACCTGAAGGGTGATTTTTTAAATCTCAAATCAAGATTTCTCAATTCAAAACACATTCCCAAACACCAGCATGTCTTCATAGAATGCAAACTGGTTATACTATAGTACAAATGCTTATTGATACATTCACAACATACATTTCCCAAAGGTAGTGGTTAAATTTCTATTTTAGTAAAATACTACATTCAATTGATAGTGCACATTAATTATCCTATCTAATAAAAGAGAAACATGGTAATTAGCGTACGACCGCTACCCTTCCCATTGGCTCATCAGGGTGATATGCAAATTAACTGCCAGCCAAGATGGTGGCCGGCAGCCAGGCAGCTTGAAACTAACATGAGGCTTGCTTGCTTCAGTGACAGAGGAAACCAACGTTCCCCGCCTGCCTTGCCGGCCTCTGAGCCTGCAGTTTGAAACATAGTTACAAATATAGAAGCTAAACAAAACCCCAGAAACCTGCTTTCAGTGAGCCGGGATCTCAGAGCTGGAGTTATACACTGTTTCAATTATAGAACCCAAACAAACCAGATACCTGCTTTCAGGAGCGGAGGCCTCAGAGCTGGAGCCTCAGAGCTAAAGCTGGCCCAGAATAAAAAGAATAAAAGAAAAAAAGGAGCAGTTGGGAGCTTCAGTCACCCGCCAACCTGAAAACAGCCCTCAGCCCCTCACCCAGACTGGCCAGGCACCCCAGTGGGGACCCCCACCCTGAAGGGTGTGTGACCAGCTGCAAACAGCCATCATCACCTCACCCAGGCTGGCCAGGCACCCCAGTGGGGACCCCCACCCTGATGCAGGACACCCTTCAGGGCAAACCAGCCGGCCTGCACACGTGCACCAGGCCTTTATCCTATATAGTAAAAGGGCCTCCCAGCACCGGGATCAGCGGAGCCGAGAGGCCTCCCGGCACTGGGATCAGCATGACAGGGGGCAGCGCTCAAACTCCCTGATTGCCCTGTGGCTCTGTGTGTGACAGGGGGCAGGGCCACAACCTCCCTATTGGCCCTGCTCTGTGCCTGATAGGGGGGAGCTCCCCAACCCCCTGATCGCCCCTGCTCTGTGTGTGACAGGGTGCGGCGCCCCAACTCCCCCACCCATGGGTCCTGCTCTGTGTGTGACGGGGTAGAGCCATAACCTCCCCATAGGCCCTGCCCTGAGTGTGACAGTGGCGGCGCCCCAACCCCATGATCAGCCCTGCTCTGTGTGTGACGGAGTAGAGCCATAACCTCCCCATCGACCCTGCCCTGAGTGTGACAGGGTGTGGCACCCCAACCCCCTGATCCGCCCTGCTCTGTGTGTGACAGGGGGCTGTGCCCCAACTCCCCTATCGGCCCTACTCTGTGAGTGACAGGGGGGAGCTCCCCAACCCCCTGATGGGCCCTGCTCTGTGCGTGACAGGGTATGGAGCCCCAACCCCCCTGATCGGCCCTGCTCTGTGAGTGACAGGGGGCAGCGCCCCAACCCCCTAATTGGCCCTGCTCTGTGCATGACAGGGGGTGGTGCCACAACCTCCCCATTGACCCTGCCTTGAGTGTGACAGGGGGCGGTGCCCAAACCCCCCAATCAGCCCTACCCTGAACGTGACTGAGGGTGGCATCACAACCTCCCGATCCACCCTGCTCTGTGCATGACAGGGGGTGGCGCCCCAACTCCCCAATCGGCCCTGCTCTGAGCCCGACCCAGGGCTGCACCTAGGGATTGGGCCTGCCCTCTGCCACCCGGGAGCAGGCCTAAGCCAGCAGGTTGTTATCTCCCGAGGGGTCCCAGACTGCGAGCGGGCACAGGCCGGGCTGAGGGACCTCCCCTTCCCCCCAAGTGCACAAATTTTTGTGCACCGAGCCTCTAGTACCTAAATAAATCTCTTGATTTACATACATTTCTCAGCAATCATTGGTAAATAGCCCCAGTTTGCTAGAGACCTAGCCAAGAACAGACAAATTACAAGACAGAATGTTCCTTAGCATACAGGCCTGCTTCACAGACTGGGCTCTTCATAAAAGATATTAAGAGCTTGACACCTCTTAAAATAATGTCCATACTTACAAGGGGTAGGGAAGCCTGTATGTCATTGTCTCCGGTGAAACAAGTCCTTAATAACTCACTGCTTTGCAAACTGCTGCATTTCATCTCATTTTAATTTAATTCCTTCTTTTCCCTATTGCCCTGTTCAATTCCTCAACTGACATGTCTGATCTCTGTAATAATATTCAAGTCTCAGGAAAGTATAAAACTGGGATTTTACTCTATTTGTCTAAGCAGAACTTAATTAGAAAGGTAAATCTTCTGCCAGAAGTCAAATAGAAATGATGTGTGAGTGTATGCTATTTTAGATGATCCACATTTCGGAACCCACACAGCTTTCTATGTGGTAGGGTCCAATTTGCCAGGGTATGACAAAGCCTACAGCTAGTCAGACAGATGTCTGGTGTCATGAGTTTTTTTTTTCCCAGATGACAGCAGAGGAAGTGGCACTGTAAGTATTGAAATCCAGATATAGAGCAGCTTCTGGACTGAGTGGACATATACCTCCTCTAAAAAGTTGGTAAGCAAAGGCACTAAAACTGGCGAGTGTCCCTCACACTTCTTTTTTTTTTTAATATATTTTATTGATTTTTTACAGATAGGAAGGGAGGGAGACAGAGAGCTAGAAACATCGACGAGAGAGAAACATCGATCAGCTGCCCCCTGCACATCCCCCACTGGGGATATGCCCGCAACCCAGGCACATGCCCCTGACCGGAATTGAACCCGGGACCCCTCAGTCCGCAGGCCGAGGCTCTATCCACTGAGCCAAACCGGTTTCGGCCCTCACACTTCTTCATTTGCAATTCAAAGGCCAGACCTTGCACATCCTTTTGGTGTTAACTCCAATGTCATCACGAATGGTTTTGCATACCTTATGCTGTGCTGGCAACTCTTTACCTCTCAGACTGATCCTTGGGGTGGGCGGGGGCAGGGGGGACTCAGAGATAACATATGACCAAATTAGAATGGGGCTGTAGTAGGGAATAGCTTGCCATGACTGTATGATTTTAATAAAGACCTATGTTGTGCTCCATTGCCCCCAGAAGCAGCCTGGATTAGAATCAACATGAAGGCCTGAGGGAGGGCGGGAATAGGGTGGAAGGAGTCAATGGGGGGAAAGGGGGGAACATTTGTAATACTTTCAACAATAAAGATATTGCCCTAGCCCCGTGGTCGGCAAACTGCGGCTCGCGAGACACATGCAGCCCCTTGAGTGTGGCTCTTCCTAAGCCTTAGGTCCTACCCTAATTAAGTTAATAACAATGTACCTACCTATATAGTTTAAGTTTAAAAAATTTGGCTCTCAAAAGAAATTTCAATCCTTGTACTGTTGATATTTGGCTCTGTTGACTAATGAGTTTGCCGACCACTGCAGCCAATTTGGCTCAGTGGATAGAACATTGGCCTGAAGGATCCCAGGTTTGATTCTAGTCAAGGGCACATACTCAGGTTGCTGGCTCGATCCCCAATAGGGGGCATGCTGGAGGCAGCCAATCAATGATCATCATTCATGTTTCTATGTCTCTCTCCCTCTCCCTTCCTTTCTGAAAGAAAAAAAAAAATCTATTTTAAAAAAACAATAAAAATATTTTTTTAAAAAATAGAGTGAGTTAGATTTAAAACAAGATAACTTTTACATCTTCTGTCAGGAAGATTCCTTGATCAAATTTTCTAACAAAATACATTACTTTTGGTATTATCAGTATACATTCAACCCATTCAGAAACAATCTTTTTCCTTTTCAAGTGTTATATACTGTGGGTTTTTTCATATAGAGGCAATTGATTTTTATTTCCCCCCCTCAACTATGCCCAATTCAATAGGTTTATTACTTTTTCTGAGGGTATGGGGGAATGTTTTTGTTAGTCATCATCGAAAAAACAACAACAAAAACAATTTGGTGAATTGTTTAAAACAAAATGCATCTTGCTCTCGGGTGTATTTTCAAATTTCAAGCTATTGTGACTATAAAATAAACATGCTTGCTTTAAAAGACAAAAATTAAACCACTCTATCCAGGTAAACATGAGAAACTGAAAATACTCAGTTTTCACATTCTTCTAGTTTATGCATAGATTAAGAACAAGTGGAAAGCTTTCCTGATTTTTCAATTCCAAGAGGAATCTATCAAATTGTTTATATTATTAGCATAAAATGGTAGATAAAGAAGTTAATGTGGTTAACAATTGAATAATTCATAGTCTCTGAAGAATTCAGTTGCTTTGTCTTCTCTAGTTCCTCTTTTGAACTGGATCCCCAAACGTATTTCTAGTCCAGAGTTGTTATAAAGAACATAATATACAAATTGTTTTCAGCAGTTAAAAATTGGTGATGCTAAGCATTGAAAACAGCAGCAAGACAAACATCTGGAGACTTAGCATGAACTTTTATAACCAATTCTTAAAATTCTTAAGACTACATGCTTATTGTCAGAAATTATAGTTAAAAATTCCAATCTCCGTTCCATGAATATCACTGGGCTCTACAATATCACTGAAATTTAAACTGTGTTTATATAGTCTTCCAAATACAAGATATAAACAAATTAAATATGACATATAAATAATTTTAAACACATTTCAACATCCTCTCATTTAAATTCAAATTATTTTCTATTATGTGAAGCACTAAAAATTTCAAGTCCAGAAAAAAAGCACTTCAATTTGTGAGTGAAAGATGTTGATAATGTTAAAAAGAGTAATTTCTGCTGTTAACATGAGAGCAAAGCCTGCCATCACTATTCATCTAAAGTTCCCAGAAATAATCAACTTTGTTTTGTCTTCAGAAGAGGAGTATTAAGTATTAGAAAATATGTGTGGGGTTTTAGCTTCAACTTTATTTTTCAAGAATGTTTTTCCAAAAATAAGTGGTCTCTGCCAAATAAAGCATGGAACTAAGAAACAAGATGGTTGGATTTATTTTCCTGTTTCATCCCTGTCTAAATTCTCAATGTAACTAGTGTAAAACCTCAGAACCCTTGGAGAAGCCATTTCTCCAGAGTCCACAATTTACCCTTTCCTGTATCCAACTTTTCTTTAATGTTAAGAAGGAAATCTTTCTATAAAGCATGACTCACTTTTTAAACGGAGCTTGCGTAACATTACTGAGTGAACTTTTTTTCATAATGCAATGTTATCATTTGTGAACACTAGTCTAATGAAATATATTAAAATTCTAATTAGTAACTAGCTTTACCCAGTGCCAGGCACTATGCTAAGTGCTTTACTTGCAGTCTCTCATTTAACATTAAGAGGTAGCATATATCTAATAAGCATATAACTAACAATAAAGTAGCATATACCTAATATAATATACCACTACCACCAAGAAAGTTAGAATATACCTAATATAAAAAAAGAATATACCTAATAATTGGCTAGCCCAGGTCAGTTCAAGTCCAAATCTCAAGCTCTTAGCCACTGCAATACTATACTACTTCTCAAGAACAAAGTCTCCTTGACAGGAATCAAACCCAGAACAAGACAGGGAGAGTCACAAATTCTAGCCACTAGACCAGTGATGGCGAACCTATGACAAGCATGTCAGAGGTGACACGCGAACTCATTTTTTTGGTTGGTTTTTCTTTGTTAAATGGCATTTAAATATATAGAATAAATATCAAAAATATAAGTCTTTGTTTTACTATGGTTGCAAATATCAAAAAATTTCTATATGTGACACGGCACCAGAGTTAAGTTAGGGTTTTTCAAAATGCTGACACGCCGAGCTCAAAAGGTTCGCCATCACTGCACTAGACCAACCACACATGTACTGGGTTGCCTGACCCCACACCAAAAGGCCCCAGATGGTTATACGTTTGGGTGTCTGCTTTTTATAGTTTTTCTGTCTCTTTACTTGATGTGCTGTTTATTTCACTTCTTCCATGTTATATTTAGATATATACTCTTTCTGCCATTGCCAGCACATCTAATCTATAGGAGCCCCTCTTCCCCCTCTATCACAAGTTTCTATTCACATCTATTTTCCACTTTACAAAGTGTTTCCACATAGCTTATCTCGTCTAATCTAATTTGCTATTTCTAATCAATTTTGGGATGAGCAATGGGAGTACCCATAATTATAACATGCTTAGATAAATAAAAGTAATTTAGACTCTGAGCGAAGGTCTACGGCAGTCTCCTAGGAATAAAGTGCATAAGTTTTAGTGCAAAGATGTGGCATTTCTTTGGCAGCCCAAACCTTCTCTGACCATTCAGTCATACTATGAATCATTCATTTAATGAACATTTACTGAGCACCTGCTATATGCCATGTTCTAATACTGAGTGCTGGGATCATAAGCATGATCAAGCTCTGGTTCCTGCCTTTGAGAAGTTCCAAGACTGGTAGAGAGACAAATGTGTCCGCAGATTACCATAGTGAGAGTGGGCAGACAGAATAAAGGTACCTTGGCACAAGGGAATATGAGAAAATGGACAACAGCTGCCCAATCCAGCAGAGATTTTTCTAGAAGATCTGAGGCTGAGAAGGATGCTGGTATCTCTTTATTGTTCTCAGCTAGGTGGTAGACACTAGAGGTTGCTATATTGCTGAACTCTAGATTAGCCATCAAAATGGTTCTCAACTCTGGATGCATATTAAAATCACTTGGGGAGCTTTAAAAAATGAAATAATAACAAGACCTGGTCATTTTGGAAAACTGTTGGGCAATACCTACTCAAGCTAAACATGTACACACCCTATGACCCAGCAATTCATTCCTATGTATAAATTCCAACAGAAATGTGCACCAGAAGACATGCACAAGGATAGTCACAGTAGCTTCATTCATTGCAACCAAAAACTGGAAACAACCTAGATGTCCATCAATAGGTGAATGGAGACACAAAATATGGTACATCCACATGATGGAATACTACTAGCAATAAAAAAGAATGAACCACTACTACCTGCAAAAGCATGGCTGACTTGTAAAATGCTACCTTGAGTGAAAGAAAACATACAAACGAGTACATACTGTATGATTCCACTCATATAAAGTATCAAAACAGAAAAAAATAATTGAGTGTCTTAGAAGTCAGGACAGTGGTGTCTGTTGGGGAAGGGTAGTGACTGAAAAGGGGCACTAGGGTAGCTTCTGGGTGCTGAAAATGTTCTGTTCCCTAAATGGTGTGCTGGTTATTATATGGATGTGTTCAATTTGTAAAGATCCATCAGACTATACTAGTATACTTAGGATTTGTACAGTTTCCTGAATTCATGTTATATTTAATATAAAGTTCACTTAAACGTTAAAATAAAAAGAAATACCAAGGCCTGGCCCTCATTGAAGACCAATTCACATAGAAGGTCAACATTTGCATTTTTTTAAGATTTTTAAAATTGATTTTTAAAGGGAGAGGAAGAGAGAGAGAGAGAGAGAGAGAGAGAGAGAGAGAGAGAGAGAGAGATCCATGTGAGAGCAAAACATGGATCAATTGCCTCCCATATGCTCCCCCCGACCTGGGATAGAACCCATAACCTGTGCATATGCCCTGACCAACAACTGAACCAGGAATCTTTTGGTGCATGGGACTACGCCCAACTAACTGAGCCACACTGGCCAGGGCAACATTTGTATTTTATATATATATATATATATATATATATATATATATATATATATATATATATATATATTGATTTCAGAGAGAAAGGGAGAGGGAAAGAGAGATAGAAAAATCAATGATGAGAGAGAATCCTTGATCGGCTGGCTGCCTCCTGTACACCCCCACTGGGATCAAGCCCAAAACGTGGGCATGTGCTCTGACTGGGAATTGAACCGTGGCCTCCTGGTTCATAGGTCAATGCTCAACCACTGAACCACACCAGCCAGACTCTAGTTACAGCCATATCTGAAAACCAAGGGGCTAGGTGTTCCTGTATTTTATCATCAGTTCCTTTGGACAGACAGCCTGACACATGACAAACAGAATGATTTCTGGAGTAAGGTATACATCAGTGATTACATTTTGGCACTATGAGACTGGCAGTTGAGACATTTGTCTGAGACATTTATCTAGATCAGTGATGGCGAACTTATGACACGCGTGTCAGAGGTGACATGCGAACTCATTTTTTTGGTTTGCTTTTTCTTTGTTAAATGGCATTTAAATATATAAAATAAATATCAAAAATATTTATTTTACTTTGTTTTACTATGGTTGCAAATATTAAAAAATTTCTATATGTGACACAGCACCAGAGTTAAGTTAGGGTTTTTCAAAATGCTGACACGCCGAGCTCAAAAGGTTCGCCCTCACTGGTCTATTTCATCCACAAACCAGCACTGTGTAATGGGTACAATGCCACCTTCTTCTTGTGATTGTTGTGAGGATTAAGTAAAATAACATAAATCATCCAGCACAGTACCTAAAACAGTAGGTACTTGAGAAATGCTGGGTACTCAACTCCTTTTCTTCTTTTGCATCTAAGTCCCCTATGTACAGTGATGAGCAGATTGCTTTAAATGAACAAAACTCATACTCTCCAATTTCTCCTCCTGAATGAGTTTCTTTGTAAAGACTGGAGTAATATTATACTTGAACTAGTGATGTCAGACAAATATCAGACATTTTTGGGCCCTAGTGACTCACTCTATTCAGCACCTGTTATCCCTGAAGATGAATGGAGAGGAGGCCATCCGTGGGAAATACAAACCACAGACCCTCCTTTCAAAAGCTTTGCTCTTGTACTCTCTCCTAAGAACAGTGCCAGCCTTATGCAAAGACAAGGCCAAGATGTGAGTTGGCACAAAGAATAGAAAAAAATTGGTAGCTCAGAAGATATACCATCCATAAAACATGTGCCAAGTGAAATACTTTTGTATAAAATGTCATGTTTTAGTAAAAACAAACAAACACAACCTTGAGCTGAAAGCAGGAGATCCAGGTCAGAATTTTGATACTACCACTGGTAAGCTGCCTGACTTTGGTGAACTAAACTTTTGTTTCTCTGTCAAATGAAAGCAATGCCATCTTTCCCGCATGCTTTACAAAGGCCCAGTAAGTTGCAGATAAATAGATGACATTCCAAAAAAAATTAAGCAGCAAAGAAATGCAAGATGATAATACCAGCTAGAAATTTACTTTGTTCCAAACTCCAACCAGCACCACCCCTCAAGACTGAGAACTCTCTGATATTAACTGCTTCAAGCACACTGGGGGGAGACTACGATAGCCTGAAGCTCATTTATGTAAGAAGGGACTGAAGCATTGCCACGCAGGTATCAAAATACTTCCCTTAAGAGAAATCCCTGGAAATGCCTCAGCTGAAGTACAAGAGCAGGCCCAAGCCTTACGTTTTGGAGAGAAGTGCTTTCAGTCACGGAACACCAGAACTGTTGCTGGAGTAAATGATGTCATTGAAGCTCCTCTTACCATGGTCAATGTCAAAATTAAGATAGGAAGTTCAAGGACAAATTGTGGGGTTGTCAAGCAAATATAAGTTAGAAAAGCAGTTGCTTTAAATTTTTAAAATACTTTACAAAACATCAACTGAAATTTATCCTATTCTATAACTTGTTTGTTTTATGTAAAGCTTTTATTGACAAAAATATACACAGTTGCATAGAAAAATATATTCCTTTACTCTATTTTTATTCCCACTACACATTAAGAAAAAAGTCATGTGAGTCACCTCTATATCCAAAACCAGTAACAAACCAAAAATACAAATATAAAATTTTTTAAGACACAGAGATAAACTTAAGGGCTCCCCACTCTAGAGATAAGAAACGAATAGCTCAAATACCTGTTGGGTTTTTTAATGTCTAGAAAATGTAAACTAGAAAATAACTACAGGCAGGTTGGAACGTCTTGTAGAGTATAGGTCTTTCCCCATCCACAAACCATTCCTGCGACAGACCTGTATACTCATCGCCGAAAATATCCCCAAATGTATGGATGCCAGGGATGGAAAGGGGAGGCATCACATTCGTATATATATTAAAAAACAACAATAACAACAAAAAAAACAGTACTGTGGACCCCTTGCCCTGGTTGGGGTTGTGGGAAAGGAATCCGGTCTGATGCAAATCTTGCGGCCAGAGCCGGACAACTCGCCCCTAAGTTTGGCGCGTCCTCGCTCAGCGCCCTCAGCCCCCGCCCTCCCTCCAGGCACCCCGGATCTCAGTTCACTGGGAGGCCTTGGCAGAGAAGGAACCCCGAGGCTGGGGCTGGGAGCCAAGGCAGTGGAAGGGCAGCTCCCCTCTAAGGGGGAGTCCTTGGGCACCACCCCAAACCCTCGCGCTCTCCCTTTCCCCTGACCCTCTGCCCCCCAGGCAGGTCACCTGGCTCGGCCGCTGCCCGCTTGTCCTCCGGCTGCTCGCTGACCCCAGCCGTGCCGCCGCCGACTCCTGGAAGCGGCTTGTCCTCCGGAGTCACCGGGCCGGCGAGCGAGCGGGCTAGCCTGTGCCAAGGCTGCGGGAACCGTTCAACCCAGCCAGAGCTGGGACCCTGCCCTAAGCGCAGCCGCCACCAGGGCGAAACTGGAGAGCTGGGCTCGGCTTCCCCGGGCGGGGAGGGGCGGCTGCAACTTTGCTCTTAGACGCCGGCGAGGAGGGGGCGCCAGTCTCCAAACTCTGTGCCACGCCCGTAACCTCTCCGGTCCAGGAAATTTTTTTATCCCTTTATGTTTTTTTAACCTAAAAGGAAGCCAGATTCTTGCCCTCAAGTTCTTGCTTCCAGTATTGTGCCCTTCGGTGGGCTGAGGACCAAGGGGCCGAATGCGAGGGAGGGGGTGGCGGGAGATGAGCCCGGCTGGGTGCGCTGGCGGTGAGCGGGCCAGGGCTCTCGGGCGGCGGCGGCAGGCCTGGATCGGCTGCCTGGGGGACCTGCCTTTGCGGCTCTTCAGGACCCAGCTCAGCTGCCCACGCTGGCCCCCTCCTGCCTGGGAAGGAGGGAGGCCTCGAGAGGCCGGGCCAGCGGCGGGGAAGCAGTGACCCGGACCTGGATCAACCAAATAGGAACTGGAAGTGACTGAGGCGGACGGCAGAGCAGCAGCAGCAGCAGCAGCAGCAGCAGCCGCCGCCGCCGCCAAGTAGCCGCAGCAGCTGCTGAAGCTCCGGTGTAGCGGCAACGGCCACACTGCGCATGCTGCTGCCTCCCGCTTCAGCCCTGAGTTCAGGGCTGCGGGCGCCTGGCCTGCGGTGGGCCAGTGCCAGAGCCTCAGGCGGGAATCCTGGCTTCACAGACTAGCCTGTCCTAGTGGCCCACGTCCTCTTCCACCCCCGAACTCCACTCAGAACCCCAAGTTCGATGGTGAGCCGCGGAGACACCTAAGCAAGGAAGCATTCTCCAAGGGCCCTCCACATGCCTACCTTCCCTGAACTAACCTTGATGCCCTTCCTGGATCTCTGATAACAGGCCCCAAATCAGAAGTCTCTTTGAGGGAGAATAAAAAGGTTCATGATAGATGGAAAATATTTACAACATTATTGAAGTCCAATTTTTAAAGAAATAAACAATGCATTCAGTAAAAGATTAGGACGGCCAGAGTCATGGGTGCCATTTACTGTAACTCATGAAACTCACTAAGAGTGTCAGATTTGTTCAACAGAAAAGAAAAATTTACCCAAATCCTCTTTAGTCTTCCCACTAGCTCAAATTGAGCAGCTAAATATACAAAGTTTTGCCCAGTGGAAATTGATGGAAAGGGGCCAATTAAAAATAGTGTCCAACAGTTAGACATTACCAATCCCTACTCAGTTGGGGGGGGGGGGGCAGTTGTGGGCAATCAGTCAACAGAAGCCTAGAGAAGGGGACTCAGACTTCATACAAGTGTCAGGCTCAGGGCTTGAAGGAAGGTCTGCTGATGACCATTACAGTTACTGAGTAGTTGCCTGCCCTTATACTTCACTCCTCCAGGGAGGTTCTACCTCCTAGAGTTAGAGCTCTTTTATGGGAAATTTAGCCTTGATCATTAGTAAATCTGCTTTCCTTCCAAAACTGCTTCCCTGCAGAGCAGCCCCTGTGAAATGGCAAATCATCCTTCCCACAGGCCCCACTTTGGGTAGGGCACCCATGCTACTCTAGTGACAAGGCAGATGGAGTGAGTCAAGGAAACAGGAGGCAGTGAGGGGGTGGGGGCAAAGAGAAAAAAACCCTTACTGACACCAGCTGGTGAGAGAGAGAGAGAGAGAGAGAGAGAGAGAGAGAGAGAGAGAGAGAGAGAGAGAGAAGCACAAACTGAGCCTCATATATATTCAATTAAATGCTTCATAAATAAAACATCTTTTACAAAGTAGGCTTGGCCTAGGAGCAGGATAGGAGATGGTAGCAGGTCCTTGGCAATGGGTTGGTTGTAAGGGTGGCAGGAGACAAAGCAAGAGGACCTGCTGGGAATGAGGTAGGGGAAGCCTGGCTGTAAGGAAAACTAGCCACAGAACAATGCAATCATAGAGGTACCAACTATCCAGGCCACTCCGGAAGGATCAGAAGAACTGTGTATGTCCCTGACTCCCACCAAGTTCAAAGGCAAAACAAAATCAAAACTACCATTGCTAGACTACTGTTGTCAAGGGACTTCCTAATCACATTAGTAATATTCTACCTAGACATGAAGATTTTTTCATATGTTCTGGAATATTTACTCTTAAGGCCTATGTATCAACCCTGCCTTCTCTACTCTGTAAACAAATAGGACAGATATACATATTTGATTCACAGAAAAAGAAATACAAATGGATAAAAAGGAATGATAAGATGTCCAAACTCACTGAGAATCATGAAATACAAAAATATAGCAATAAATAAAATACCATTTTCACCCAGCAGTTTAACAAACATTAAAGATAATATTGAGAGCTGCCAGGGACATGAGGAAGAAGGCACTTTCTATACTATCAGTGGGAGTAGAACTTCATATAGCATTTTTGTAGGGGAATTTGAGAGTGCCTATAGAATTTTGATACAGTAATTTATTCTATGAACAAAGATGCTTCAAGAATAATCACAGATGTACACAAATTTCTATATGGGTATCCAAGATGACACAATGGGATTTATCCTGGGAATGCAAGATTGACTTAACATATCAAAATTAATCAATGTAATACCACATATCTATACTAATAAAAGGGTAATATGCTAATTAGACCGGGAGACCTTCCAGACATCCTTCTGGACAAAGCCATGGTGGCGGGGCTGAGGCAGAGGTGGTTAGGGGTGATCAGGCCAGGAGGGGAGGGCAGTTGGGGGCGATCAGGCCTGCAAGGAGGGGCAGTTGGGAGCTAGAAGGCTGGCAGGCAGAGTGGTTAGGGGTGATTAGACAGGCAGGCAGGTGAGCAGTTAGGAGCCAGCAGTACCGGATTGCAAGAGGGAGGTCCAACTGCCGGTTTAGGCTGGATCCCACAGAGACATCCCCCGAGGGGTCCCAGATTGGAGAGGGTGCAGGCCAGGCTGAGGGACACCCTCCCCCAATGCACGAATTTCATGCACCGGGCCACTAGTCAATATAATAAAGGACAAAAACCAATGGTCATCTTAGCAGAAACAGAAAAGAACTTTGACAAAATCCAGCATCCTTTCATGATTAAAAAACAAGCAAAAAAGTAGGAATAGAAGGGAACTTCTTTAACATGATAAAGGGCATCTATGAAAAATCCACAGCTAATGCCATACTTAATGATGGAAGACTGAAAGCTTCCCCTAAGATAAAAAACAAGACTAGGATGTCCACTCTCATCACTTATATTCAACATTGTACTGAAGGTTCTAGCCAGGAAAATTAGGCAAGAAAATGAAATAAAAGGCATTCAAATTTGAAAGGAAAAAGTAAAACTATCTCTATGAACAGATGACATGTTGTACAAGAAAACCACAAAGAATCTAAAAAACTATTATAACTAATAAATAAGTTCAGCAATGTTGAAGAATACAAGATCAGTATACAAAAATCAATTGTATTTTTATACACTTAAAATGAACAATCCAAATATAAAATTAAAAAAGCAATTCCACTTACAGTAGCATCAAAAGGAATAAAATACCACCAAGGAATAAAATACCATCAAGATATTTTATTATATCACATAAGATATTAAATATCACCAAGGAGGTACAAGGCATGTGCACTGAAAACTGCACAACATTGTTGAATGAAATTTTAAAAGACCTAAATAAATGGAAAGACATCCTGTGTTATGGGTCAGAAAACTTAGTGTTATTAAGATGGCAACACTCTCCAAAGCAATATACAGATTGAACGCAATCAGTATAAGATTTCCAGCTTTTTGTTTTGTTTTGTTTTGTTTTTTGTGTTTTTTGTTTGTTTGTTTGTTTGTTTTGCAGAAATGGACAGGCAGGTCCTAAAATCCATATGGGCACAAAAGGGATTTAGAATAGCCAAAATTATTTTGAAAATGAAGAACAAAGTTGGAAAACTCACACTTTCTGATTTGAAAACTTACTGCAAAGCTACATTAATCGATTCGATGGGGAGAAGAATAGTCTTTTCAACAAATACTGTTGATACAACTGGATACCCACAGGTAAAAGCATGAATTGGGAACCCTACCTCACATCACACACAAAAAAAATTAACTCAAAATAGATCAAAGACATAAATGTAAGAGCTAAAACTATAGTACTCTTAGAAGAAAACATAGGAGTAAACCTTCGTGACATTGTATTAAACAACTAGAGGCCTGGTGCACAAAAATTTGTGCGGGGGGGGGGGGGTCTCACAGCCCGGCCTGTGCCCACTCGCAGTCTGGGACCCCTCAGGGGATGACCACCTGCTGGTTTAGATACGCTTCTCGAGGGATTGGGCTTAAGCTGGCAATCAGACATCCCTCTGGCAGCCCGGGAGCCCTCGGGTGATGTCCATTTGCCAGTGGAGAGCAGGCCTAAGCTGTAGTCTGACATCCTTAGCGCTGCTGAGGAGGCAGGAGAGGCTCCCACCACCACCGCTGTACTGGCAGCTGTCAGCCTTGCTTGTGGCTGAGCAGATCTCCCCCTGTGGAAGCGCACTGACCACCAGGGGGCAGCTCCCACATTGAGCGTCTGCCCCCTGGTGGTCAGTGTGTGTCACAGTGACCAGTCATTCCCAGTCTTTCTGCTGTTAGGGTCAGTTTGCATGTTACCCTTTTATTATATAGATTAGAGGCCTGGTTCATGGGTGGGGGCCGGCTGGTTTGCCCTTCAGGGTGGGGGTCCCCACTGGGGTGCCACTGGGGTGCCTGGCCAGCTTGGGTGAGGGGCTGATGGCTGTTTTCAGGCTGGCCACACCACCTTTAGGGTGGGGGATCCCCACTGGGGTGCCTGACCAGTCTGGGTGAAGGGCTGAGGGCTGTTTTCAGGCTCGCCAAGCCTCCCCAGCAACAGAAGCTCCCAGCGTCTCCTTTTTTTCTTTTATTTTTCTGGGATTTATTTACCTTCTATAATTGAAACTTTGTAGCCTGGAGTGGAGCTCAGAGCTGGCTAGGGCTTGGCTTCCTCCATCACCAGGGGGAACCCAAGGCTCCAGCTCAGTGGCCACGGCCAGCTGAAAGCAGGTATCTGGGGTTTGTTTATCTTCTATAATTCAAACTTTGTTGCTTTAAGTGTAGCTTAGAGCCGGCCGTGGCAGGCGGGGAACCTTGGCTTCCTCCATCATTGGAGCAAGCAAGCCTCCTGCTAGTTCCAGCTCCGTGGCTGCCAGCCGCCATCTTTGTTGGCAGTTAATTTGCATATCTCACTGATTAGCGAATGGGAGGCATAGCGAAGGTATGGTCAATTACCATGTTTGTCTATTATTAGGTAAGATAGTTTCTTAGATATAATACCCAAAACACAAGCAACAAAAGAAAAAAATAGATGATTTTTATTTCATTTAAATTAAAAAAGTTGTATTTCAGAGGATACTGTCAAACTTGGGATGGTGTTTCAGATAGTGCTTTGTTTCCCAGGTGTCTCAGCAGACTTACCTGACCAGCTGCTAGCTGTGTGATTCTCTGAGACCCTAGGACACTATAGCCATATGAGAACACAAAGAAGGAGGTCATTTGTAAAGGCCAACTGGCCATCCAGAGGGTCACATGGCAGCAGCACTTTAAGGTGATCACTATGACCCACAGCCAATACTGAAACTGTCAGTGTGCTATTGCATATCTAGCTTCATTGTTTTGCATTTCCAAACTGACCATTTCAAATTTATACTCTTTCTTTAGATAATAGTGTGTGCTGGGCAATATTCAAGCCCTATTTTTATATTTTTTGTACATTAACAGTTTTACATCATCAACAAAAATCTGTTAAGCATGCCCTATACTAGGCAACTTTCATGTAAGCATGCCCTATACTTTAGGCCTGAGATATAATCTATCTAAACTGTCATAAGTATCCATCAATGGATAAATGGATAAAAAAGATGTGGTGGGACTAAAACCATTTCCCCTAAGAACAGGAACAAGACAGGGATGCCCACTCTCACCACTCCTGTTCGACATAGTACTGGAAGTATTAGCCACTGCAATTAGACAAGAACAAGAAAAAAAAGCATCCAAATTGGAAAAGAAGAAGTAAAACTGTCCTTATTCGCAGATGACATGATATTGAACATAAAAAACCCTAAAGACTCCATCAAAAAACTATTAGATGTGATAAATGAATTCGGCAATGTAGCAGGATACAAAATTAACACCAAGAAATCTATGGAATTTCTATACACCAATAGTGAACTTACAGAAAGAGAGACTAAAAATGCAATCCCATTTACCATCACACTAAAAAAATTAAGATACCTAGGAATAAACTTAACTAAAGAGGTAAAAGACCTCTACTCAGAAAACTACAGGACATTGAAAAAAGAGATAGAGGAAGATGTAAACACATGGAAGAACATACCATGTTCATGGATTGGTAGAATCAACATCATTAAAATGTCCATACTACCCAAAGCAATCTATAAATTCAATGCACTTCCCATTAAAATACCAACAGCATATTTCACAGACCTAGAACGAACACTCCAAAAATTTATCTGGAATAAAAAAAGACCCCAAATAGGTGCAGTGATCCTGAGAAAGAAGATAAAAGTAGGTGGGATCTCAATACCAGATATCAAGCTGTATTACAAAGCCACTGTTCTCAAAACTGCCTGGTACTGGCACAAGAACAGACATATAGGTCAATGGAAGAGAACAGGGAGCCCAGAAATCAACCCGAACCAATATGCTCAATTAATATTTGACAAAGGAGGCAAGAACATACAATGGAGTCAAGACAGTCTCTTCAATAAATGGTGTTGGTAAAATTGGGCAAATACATGCAAAAAAAATGAAACTAGACCACCAACTTACACCATACACAAAAATAAACTCAAAATGCATAAAGGACTTAAATGTAAGATGGGAAACCATAAAAATACTAGAGGAATCCAAAGCAACAAAATCTCAGACATATGCCAAATCAATTTCTTCACCCATACAGCTCCTAGGGTATTGGAAACTAAAGAGAAAATAAACAAATGGGACTACATCAAAATAAAAAGCTTCTTCACAGCAAAAGAAACCATCAACAAAACAATCAGAAAGCCCACTGCATGGGAGAACATATTTGCCAATGATATCACCAATAAGGGTTTAATCTCCAACATTTATAGGGAACTCATACAACTTAACAAAAGGAAGATAAATAATCCAGACTTTATCAAAAACAAAAGGAAGATAAACAATCCAATCAAAAAATGGGCAAAGGACCTAAACAGACACCTTTCAAAAGAGGACATTCAGAAAGCCAAGAGACATATGAAAACATGCTCAAAGTCACTAATCATCCGAGAAATGCAAATCAAAACAACAATGAGGTACCATCTCACACCTGTCAGAATGGCTATCATCAACAAATCAACAAACGACAAGTGCTGGAGAGGATGTGGAGAAAAAGGAACCCTCGTGCACTGCTGGTGGGAATGCAGACTGGTGCAGCCACTAAGGAAGACAGTATGGAGTTTCCTCAAAAAACTACAAATGGAACTCCCATTTGACCCTGTGATCCCACTTCTAGGAATATATCCCAAGAAAACAGAAACACCAATCAGAAAGGATATATGCAACCTTATGTTCATAGTAGCACAATTTACCATAGCTAAGATAAGGAAACAGCCTAAGTGCCCATCAACAGATGAATGGATTAGAAAACTGTGGTACATCTACACGATGGAATACGATGCTGCTGTAAAAAAGAAGGAATTCTTACCATTTGTAACAGCATGGATGGAACTGGAGAGCATTATGCTAAGTGAAATAAACCAGTCGATGAAAGAAAAATACCACATGATCTCACTCATTTATGGATAATTAAGAACATTATAAACTGATGAACAAAAATAGATACAGAGGCAGAGCAACATCGAACAGACTGTCAAACTACAGCGGGAAGGCCGGGGAGGGTTGGGAGGGTTGGTAAGAGATCAACTGAAGGATTTGTATGCATGCATATAAGCATAACCAATGGACACAAGACACTGTGGGGGAAGGGAGGCTAGGGGAAGGTCAAGGGGAAAAAAAAAAGGAGACATATATAATATTCTTTGTAATACTTTAAGAAATAAAACAATTTTTAAAAAAAAGATGTGGTGGGGAGAAACCAATATGGCGGCATAGGTAAACACCGGAAATTGCTGCCTCACACAACCACTTCAAAATTACAAATAAAAGACAAAATGGACATCATCCAGAACAACAGAAAGGCTGGCTGAGTGGAAATTCTACAACTAGAAGGAAAGAGAAAAGCACACTAAGACTCAGAGGTGGTGCGGGAGTAAAGTGCAGAGGTACGGAGGGCCACGCATGGAAAGGGGCTGGCACCTGAGGACACAGTTGTCTTTTTCAATAGGGAGGAAGACACAAGCTCCTGACTGCTCTGAACTCCAGTTCTGGGAGAGTCTCTAGGGACCCAGACTCACGGAGAGAAACTGGACTGTCTGGCAGTGGACAGAACTCGAGGGCGGCTTTCTCTCAGAAGTGCTTGCAGCGATTACCGAGGGACACTGAGACCCAGGTCCTCTTAGGGTAGGACTGAGGATGAGCCATAGCTGTTTGCTCTGCCCTGTTGATTCCCTGAGGCCCCGCCCCGCCCAAGCTGTGCACAGAGGCTTTTACAGTGATACCAACAACAATCAAGGCTTAACTACAAGACTGTGCACAAAGCCCACAAAGGGGTGCACCAAGAGTGTCCATCCCAGGCAATTGGGGAGGCTGAGCCACTGGGCCCTATAGGACACCTAGCACAGAAAGCCACTCTATCAACACAGGGAAGCATAAAAAATGCAGAGACAAAGAAACAGGTCACAAATGATAGAAATGGAGGAAAGCAAACTACTGGATATAGAGTTCAAAACCACACTTATAAGGTTTTTTAAGAATTTTCTAGAAACTGCCAATAGATTTAGTGAGACCCTTGATAAATCTAGTGAGACCCTCGAGGATATGGAAAAGGACGAACTAGAAATTAAGCATACACTGTCTGAAATAAAGAATATTATACAGAGATCCAACAGCAGATATCAGCACAATTTACCATAGTACTGCAAGAATCAAGTCAAAGATTTGAAATATGAAGAAGTAAAAAGCATCCAACCGGAAAAGCAAAATGAAAAAAGAATCCAAAAATACGAAGATAGTGTAAGGAGGCTCTGGGACAGCTTCAAGTGTACCAACATACGAATTATGAGGGTGCCAGAAGAAGAGAGAGACAAGATTTGAAAACCTATTTGAAGAAATAATGACAGAAAACTTCCCCTACCTGGTGAAAGAAATAGACTTACAAGTCCAGGAAGCACGGAGAACCCCAAACAAAAGGAATCCAAAGAGGACCACAACAAGACACATCATAATTAAAATGCCAAGAGCAAAAGACAAAGAGATAATCTTAAAAGCAGCAAAAGAAAAACAGTTACCTACAAGGGAGTACCCATATGATTGTCAGCTGATTTCTCAACAGAAACTATGCAGGCTAGAAGGGAGTGGCAAGAAATATTCAAAGTGATAGCAAGAACCTACAACCAAGATTACTTTACCCAGCAAACCTATCATTCAGAATTGAAGGTCAGATAAAGAGCTTCACAGAGAAGAAAAAGCTAAAGGAGTTCATCACCACCAAACCAGTATTATATGAAATGCTGAAAGGTATCCTTTAAGAAGACGAAGAAGAAGAAAATGGTAAAGATAAAGGTTATGAACAACAAATACATATCTATCAACAAGTGAATCTAAAAATCAAGTGAATAAAAAATCTGATGAATAGAATAGACTGGTGAATATAATAGAATCAGGGGCATAGAAAGGGAGTGGACTGACAATTCTTGTGGGAAAAGGGATGTGGGGGGTGCGGGATGAGACTGGACAAAAATCGTGCACCTATGGGTGAGGACAGTGGGGGGGGGGGGTAAGGGCAGAGGGTGGGGTGGGAACCGGGTGGAGGGGAATTATGGGGGGGAAAAAGAGGAACAACTGTAATAATCTGAACAATAAAGATTTAATAAATTTTTAAAGATATTAAAAAAAGAATATAAAACGCTATAACATAATCATTTATATGAATTACATATATGAAATATAATGCAAATAATACTAAAAGCTATAGTTTTTTTTCTAAGCACTGTTTTAGCTACATCTCACAAAGTTTGATATGTTGCCATTTTCATTGAATTAAAAGTATTTTCTCAGAAAATAAAAAAGATGTGGTGTATACTAGTAGACATGGTGGAATATTATTCAGCCATGAAAAAGATGGACATCCTGCCATTTGCAACAACATGAGTGGACCTTGAGCACATTATTCTAAGTGAGATAAGTCAGAGAAAGACAAGTAGGGTATATCACTTATATGTGCAATCGAAAAGAAGTGAAACTTCAAAAAAAAAAACAGAAAGTAAAATGGTGGTTATCTGGGAATGAAGTAAGGGGATAAAAATTGATGTTGTTTGAGGGTACAAACTTGCAGTGAGTCATAGTGATCTAATGCACAGTATAATAAATATAGACAATGATATTGTACTATAATTGTTAATGTGGGCATATTACAATATAAATGTATCAAAGTAACACATTGTACACCTTAAATTTACACAATGTTACATGTCAAATATGGTCAGTTGAAAATAAGTTAATTTTTAAAACTTTGCAAAGATTTGTGTTTAGGCATGTCTCTTAGCTCTCTAGAATCTTAAAACTGGATGGTCCGTATTCATGGCTGCTGGGTGCACCCCTGCTCAGCTTTCAGTCTCATGTATTGATTTAATTAGACTTCCCTCAGGGTTCTAGGAGTGCCTCAATAGTCTCCTATATACTCCCTACAGGCATAATTTTGCATACAATATTACCTAATATTAACAGTAACATTGAGCAGCTAGTATGCATGCCTTATGTACAGTAATATATTAAATGCCTTAGATGTATTTTCTCATTTAATCCTTAAAACAATCCTATGCAATAGATATTATGGTTATTTTTTTTAATCCTCGCCTAAGGATATGTTTTTCATTGATTGTAGAGAGAGAGGAAGCGAGAGGGAGAGATAGAAATATCAATGTGAGAGAGAAACATTGATCAGTTGCCTCCCTTATGCAAACCCACAACCTGAATATGTGCACTGACCAGGAGTCAAACTCTCAACCCTTCAGTACAATGGGACAATGCTCCAACCAACTGAGCCACCCTGTCCAGGGCTGTAATATATGATTAATGTTTTCATTACACAGATAGGGAAACTGGAGCTTAAAGAGGCCAAGTAACTGTCTTGATCATCACTCTATTTCCAGTGCCTCATTCATATAGCGACCTCCCCATAAAAAAACAAATGAATAATTGATTTAGAGAGAGAATTCTGGAATATTGGGAAGCACCAGGAATCCTTCTTCCCACCTAGACAGCAATTGTACTGGCAGAATCTGTCTGATGTAACCATTTAGAGGTCTGGAGTTTATTCAAAGTTAATTTCAGTCTATTTCAGCTTTTAACATTGTAGCAGCTACCAATCCCCACACTCTCCAATCCCATGCCAGGAAGCAGTGCATGCATTCCAAGAGCTGTTTGCAGAAGCCAAAGTGGGCAATAAGACCTCATCCCCCGCCCCCCACCAAAAAAAGAGGCCAAGTAACTTTTCTCAGAGTCATATAGTCAGTAACTGACCAAGCCAAGACTCTGGCCAAAGTCTATCTAACTAGAGAAGATATGTGCTTAACCATGATGCCAATATTGCCTTATTACAATAGTCATATAATGTTCAAGCCAGCCTGAATTATCAAAAAGAGATTTAAAATATGCCAAGTGCCTTTTATTTAAAAAAATGAAAATTATGATATACTTTTTAGAAATACTTCTATTCAAAGTGGATAAAAGTATTTTAAGCATTAGTGCTTAAAGAAGTAAACATTAGTTATCAGACAAGTTCACTTTTATGAAACAACTCATTTTCCAACAATGCCCATGAGGTGTTTCTGTATTATCTAGTATTCTTAGAACTGCAAAGCAGCTTAATATACCTTCTGGCAGCTTCAGAGTGCAGAAATCATTGGCAACCTCACCATGTTTTTATTTGCCAAATAAAAATGAAAACACTATTACCTGTTCCATAGTAGCCGTCATTCTATAAGGGATATAGAGTGATCTCAGGCCATACCTACTACCTCAAAAGCCATACACACAGGTGCTCATGCTCACACATGTGAACATATGGACATGTGTGTGCATACACACACATAGATCTAAAATTGGGCAATGGAGAAACCTGGAATAAAATATTCTGAGACAAGCATAGCCTGATGCTATGGGTAACTTTAGGAAAAATTCTGAAGCAAGCAAAGTTTATGTAGGGCAAAAACTACTTGTATTGCTATTAATAATACTAGCTAACATTTGGAGAATACTATGAGAATACTATGTGTGAGAAACCCTTCAATGAACATGAATTTATTGATATCTCACACCAATCCTATGAGATAGGCACTGCTATTATTCCCACTTTACAGCTGAGGAGAATGAGGCATAAAGGTATTGTTAGGCCCTAGCTGGTTTGGCTCAGTGGATAGAGCGTCAGTCTGTGGATTGAAGGGTCCTAGGTTCGATTCCGGTCAAGGGCCTTGGTTGCAGGCACATCCCCAGTAGGGGGTATGCAAGAGGCAGCTGATCGATGTTTCTCTCTCATCAATGTTTCTAACTCTATCCCTCTCCCTTCCTCTCTGTAAAAAAATCAATAAAATATATTTTTTTAAAAAGGTATTGTTAGCCCTGGCCTGTTTGGCTCAGTGGATAGAGCGTCAGCCTGTGGACTGAATGGTCCCAAGTTCGATTCCGGCCAAGGGCACATGCCTGGGTTGCGGGCTTGATCCCCAGTGGGGGGCATGTGGGGGGCAGCCGATCAATGATTCTCATCATTGATGTTTCTCTCTCTCTACCTCTTCCTTCCTCTCTGAAATCAATAAAGAAATATATTTTAAAAATAAATAAATAAATAAAAATAAAAAGGCATTGTTAGGTAACATGTTGAAGTTCACAAAGCTACTGGTGAGAGAAAACTGAAACAGTCTAGTGTCAGAGTCCATGTTCAAACTACCACTAATACTTCCCCAGAAATACTACTACTAATGAATGTTTATACTCTTATGTCCCTGATCCTGTACTAAGCACTCTACATATATTATGTCATGCTAGAGGCCCAGTGCATGGATTCGTGCACCAGTGGGGTCCCTCGGGCTGGCCTTTGGGGATTGCGCCAAAACCAGCTCTCCAACATCGCCCAAGGGGTCCTGGGTTGTGAGAGGGTACAGGCCAGGACGAGGGACCCCACTGGTGCACTGGGCCTCTAGTATGCATATAAGATCTTTGGTTAATCTCTTCCCGCTCTCCGCCCTACCCCCTTTCCTCTGAGATTCATCAGTCTGTTCCATGTTTCCATGCCTGCGTTTTCTGCTCCTGCATTGAGTGTCTGCCCCGTGGTGGTCAGTGCACGTCATAGCTACTAGTCAGTTAGTCGGCCGGTTGGCCGGTTGCTTAGGTTTTCATATATAGAGAGACATGTTTTGAGGTTGGAGGTTTTAGTTCTAAATTATTATGCAGCATCTTATTTGATCTTTAAAACAACCCCATGAAGTACCTATTATTTGTGTCCATTTTACAGATAAAAATACTGAGGCCCAGCCCTGACTGGTTTGGCTCAGTGGATGGAGCATCAGCCTGCGGACTGAAGGGTCCCAGGTTCGATTCCGGTCAAGGGCACATGCCTGGGTTGCTGGCTTGATCCCCAGTGGGGAACATGCAGGAGGCAGCCAATCAATGATTCTTTCTCATCATTGATGTTTCTATCTCTCTTTCCCTCTCCCTTTCTCTCTGAAATCAATAAAGATGTATTTAAAAATAAAAATAAAAAAACTGAGGCCCAGAGAAGTGAAGTAATTTGGCACACAGGCAAAAGTATCAACTGAGTTTCAGTAAACCCCCTATAAGTACAGTAAGGATCCATGTAATATAAAATAATGCAACGTATGTTAATATACAATTTCTATCTCAGGGTCAGGTTCTCTCAGCTTTTCAAAGCCTCTGTCCTAAAGTGTTAATGGAAAAAAGTAACAATAGACTTTCCTTTCTTCCCAACTCAGGGGGAATACAGTGACCCTCTGAAGCAGCCAGTTCCCCTTAGTAGGGAAGCACACCATACAAGCTTTGTCACCAGAAGCCTGCTTTCAGGGCTTGGTATCTAAAAGAGTTTTGTTTTCTTTTGAAAATGGTTTCAGGAAAAGCCAAACTAGCAAGCCACCACTGGAGCCACCAATCTCAACCACGGTTTCTGTAAAATGCTTCCTCTATTTAACAGTGAAAATAAACCAAGAACTTTTACTACAATACTGTCTTCACTAGCAGTGAAAAAACAATGACAACAAGAATGGCAATCTGGGTGGGCTTACCTCCACTTGAAGGGTTACACATCCTTTCAGGAAGTCGTTGATGTTGTTGATGCAGTCAGCTTCTGTTTGGGGCTCCAGACAGTACTAGAGAAACATGGTCAAGTGTCACTTGGAGACTGTCATCCCAGATCAAACATACCATATTCACCATTCACTAATAACTGCACAGGCAGGCTTTTTTAAGGCAGGGAGCTACATTGCTGTCAATCCAGGAAGAGAAATAACCACCAAAGGAAGTGATGCAAAAATCTAAACGGTTGGTCTTTATTTCAAATGTCACCAAACCTTTAGTCTCAAGCCATCTCTACTTATAAACTTTTTCTCATGCTTTTTGCCTGAGTATGGTGATAGCAAATCAGAGAAACCCAGATAGGTTTTTGAGTTTGGTTTTGCTTTCAACTTACTACCTCGCTCCCTCCTCTTCATGATGATTTGTTCAAAAATATTTTACCCTTTGTTTTTCTCTGCATCTGATCACAAAAATCTACATTTTACCACTATTTTCTCACTGCTTTTTAAGTTTAAGAAATTATAAGTAAGTCAACTTTTTTCAATAAAAATACAAACTAGTTCAAGAAGGCAAAAGAACTATACTCAGAGTCACATTCCTGCTAACCTTAAGAACATAATTGCATTACCTTTAAATTACCTTTAAACTGACTTAAAGTGCCTGCTTTGAAAATTATTCATTCTCGTGACCATGGGTTTCCAACATTAAAAGTTTTGGCTTTTTAAAAGAGAATAAGGGTAGTTTCACTTTGAACACATGTTGTACTTGAAACATATATTTGGTTTTTATTGTTTTAACAAACCTATGTGCCATTTGGGATTATTTCTCCTAATTGCTAAATAGCCTCTCTTTCAATGGATATTTTATTCTTTTTGGAAAGAAAATCTACATTGATTTTAGTCAAACTGTCACTAAACACCATCAACATCTGTTATAAATCATCCCATTATTTCACAGACTCATATGTACCCCAAGTTTAAAACATGTCCTCTGTACACAGGGAGGTCACGTATCTCTATGACAGAATAAGCTTGTCAGGTTCGATGTTTTTTAGAATAAGCTTGTGATATGGGTGTTCTCTTTGTCCCCTAGTATCAGTGGCTTAAGAGTTTTTTTTATAATACTATTACTTGGTGGCCAATTACTAAAGGATAACATTTCATGTTCTGACTTTTTCAAACTACAAAAACAGTAAGAAAGAATATCCAACTCTTAGAAAGAGATTAAAGTAGGAGAAACCCAAGACTGGGACAACAGAAAATCTCAAGCATTACATTATTGCTGCTCTCTCACAGTTAGCACTCCTAAAGATACTGTAAATGTCCCTTACCTTTTCCACAGAGCCAGGCCTCAGTCTGTTGATCAGTTTGCACAGCACTACCCCATTTTTCAGCGAGGACTTCAAGAACTCCTCTGGATCACAGATAGTTTTCTTGGGAGAATCTAAAACTCCCAAGGATATAAGCCATGTCACGATTTGCTCTTCTGGATTCATTCCTTAGAACTGTACGCTCGGAACAGCTCTCTGGGGCAGCTGCAAGGACGAAGCCACATCCGCGATTGCATCTGCTGTTGTCTTCCTTTTTATGAGTTCTCTTCTGGTGCTTGCAGAGCAAAGCTTTAAAACAACTTTCTTAGACAACGTTGGAACTCACTCAAATTAAGGGATTTTAAAACCACAGAGATCACACTCAAAGATATGGGAAGAAAATTAATGTAAAAACCCTGGATAACACTGGTTTTCTTTTTCAAAATCTGCAAAACAAATTCATTAGAATAAAAAAAGAAGAAATACACACACGAACACACACCAAGGGGGGGGGGAACACAATGCAAGAAGCTGTAAGGGAAGGAAGTGAGGAGGATGCTGGGGAGGGAGGCAAAAGAAGGAAGCAAGCACTCTTGGAAAATAGAGGTGAGCCAGCACTTCAGGGGACCTTGAAAATGAGACACTCTTGGGCCAGTCTGGGAAAATGCTGTCAATAAATAGTCTAGCCCCAGTGAAAATCTGGCTTCTGTCAGGAGGAAGATGCCAACTGGCTCTTAGGTCAGACAGATCTGAGCCACATGGGGAGCTCTGCTGGCACAAAATGGCTCAAAGAAGGTAGGTTCATAAAATTATTCCATGAAATGGCCAAATCTCCGTCTCACAGAGATGGTGGGTTATGATCATTGCTTGCAAAACATGTTGAGTTGCATGGTGACACCGTGCCAAGCAAATGAAGATTGTGCCTGCTGTCAGCCATCACTGTATATAGTCAGAAGCGAAAGGAATGGCATTTTACTTTGCAGCCAAAAAGTTATGTTTAGGGAAATAGGCTAAGGATAACATCTGACATCCTGTTTACTTGCATTCTTGAGCAATTCTTTTTCTAAACCTGATTCCACTACACAATCCAGCTGCAGTACCCTTAGCAGAGGCTCAAGCACACTCACATAAATGGGGGGAAAAACACACTTGAAAACAGAACTTTTGAGAACAAAAAAGCACTTGTCCTCTGTCTATACTACAGTCTGGAAGGTTGATGTTTCCCCAACAATAAACACTTTACATTAAAAATGCTTCTCTGAAGATAAAAACTGGGCTATAATAAAAGTCCTTGAATTATTCTTGAACATTTTTAGAACCAGTCAAAATAGTCATACTATTGGGAAATTTATAAGGCCAACTTTAACAGTATGGCCTCCTCATATTGGTAAATGCATGGAACTCACCATCACTACCCATCCTCATACGTGGGATCCTCCTAAGCTTCAGAATCCTTTTCAACACATAGTAGGCATATACACACTACCAAATAATCAGCTTAGATTATCCTCTTAAATGTTTCCCAAAGCTTTCCCTACTTGCCCTGTCATAACACTTACCACACTTTACTATTATTACTTTTTGATCTGTCTCCTCTATCAGAATGTAACCTTCCTAGAGTAGGGGTCTTGTCTGTCTTGTTTAACACTGTTTCCAGCAGAATGCCTGGTACACAGCAGATGTTCAAAAATGCTGAATGAATGGATGAATGAACTCATATAATGTCCCAGGTATAGACACTACCTAATTATAACAAGGATTTTTTTATGTTTTAATGTCTTAAAACATTTTTCCTTGCTAATTATTTTTATACTCTTATTGAAGTATAACTGACATAATAAACTACATATATTTAATACTAGAGGCCCGGCACACAAAATTCGTGCACTTAGGGGTGTCCCTCAGCCTGGCCTGAACCCTCTTGCAGTCCAGGAGCCCTCAGGAATGTCTGACTGACGGCTTAGGCCCGCTCCTCATGGGGAGCGGGCCTAAGCCAGCAGCCGGACATCCTTAGAGCCACCTCATCCTTCTGGCTGAGCAGCGCTTCCCCTGTGGGAGCACACCAACCACCAGGGGGCAGCTCCTGCTTTGAGCATCTGCCCCCTGATGGTCAGTGTGCATCATAATGACCGGTCATTCTGACGTTGAGCTGAAAACTGGCTCTCTGACATCCCCCTAGAGGTGCCAAATTGTGAGAGGTCACAGGCCAGGCTGAGGGACCCCACTGGTGCACGATCTGGGCCAGGGAGGGACGAGGGAGGTTGGCCAGCCGGGGAAGGGCTGCAGGAAGGCTCCAGGGCATGTCCGGCCCATCTCGTTCAGTCCCTATCAGCCAGACCCCAGCAGCAAGCTAACCTAACAGTCAGAGCATCTGCCCCCTGGTGGTCAGTGCACATCATAGCAAGCCGTTGAGTGGCCTTAGCATATCATTAGCCTATTATACTTTGATTGGTTCAATGGCCAAATGGATGACCGGACACTTAGCATATTAGGCTTTTATTATATAGGATGTACAATTCAATTAATTTTGACATATGTATACACCTGTGATACAATCACACACACACACACACACACACACACAATCCAGATAAACCTTTCTATCACCCCCAAAATCATCCTTGTAATCTTTTAACCCTTCATCCCTTCCTTCTCCCAAAATCCCAGACAACCACCAATTTGTTTTCAGTTATATATATTATTTTGCCTTTTCTAAGATCTTATGTAAATGGAAGTACACAGTTTGGTACCTTTTTGTCTGGCTTCTTTCAATTAACATCATTCCTTTTAGATTCATTCATGTTGTTGCATCTATCTATAGTTCTATAACAAAGATTGGCCTCCAAATGATTGGTTTGATGTAATTACACTTATAAGCAAAATAGGTATAACCAATCAAAAGTTTTAATTGACCTTTGACCGATGGCTAAGTTCATGTAATGGAAATAAAATCAAAATCCATTTGTTGATAAAAGAAATTTCCAAATCTGACCTACTTACTTACATTTTTAAATGTCATTTGGACAGTTTTCACAATTGTTCATCAAAATTGTACTCTTGAGACAAATAAATTTGGCAGTATTGAGGTATCACTTACATTCTCTGGTGAAGACCAAAGAAGCCTGAGTAATTTCAGGAACTCAGCCTAGTTCAAAATAGATTTGAGTCCACTGAGGTCATCTGGATGAAAATCTGCCTCATTTTGGACACTGACTGTAGCAAATTACTCTAAGTCATCAAGCAAAATCAGAAAGGCAAGGTCTCCTCCTCAAGGCAGAAGAAATAGTTCTATTAGTATAAAGACTGGAAGTCAGGGTTGATATGTTCAAATGTCAAGAAAGCAAGGAATTCTGGGACAGTAGCAAGCATGTGGGTGAAATGAGCAACCATGAAACCCTGATTGGGTAAGGAAGCCAGTGATGACAGAAAGTATCTGATCGCCGAAACCGGTTTGGCTCAGTGGATAGAGCGTCAGCCTGCGGACTGAAAGGTCCCAGGTTCAATTCCGGTCAAGGGCATGTGCCTGGGTTGCAGGCACATCCCCGGTGGGGGATGTGCAGGAGGCGGCTGGTCGATGTTTCTCTCTCATTGATGTTTCTGACTCTCTATCTCTCTCCCTTCCTCTCTGTAAAAAATCAATAAAATATATTTAAAAAAAAAAAAAAAGAAAGTATCTGATGAACTGGGGAATCAGGGAGGAAGGTTGAAAGACTGGAGGTCACAGCAACACAAAGAGCAGACTTCACACAAAGGCATGAGTGAAAAAAGCAAAAGTCTCTCACTCTACTTCAGATACTTAATACCATACACCATGAGCCATAACCTGTGTCCTCACTGGCTTTCCTACCTCCACCTTCTTGTCTAATGAACTCTCTGGCACAGCAGTTTGGTTGATTTTCCCAAAACACCCCTTTAATAGTGTAATAGCCCTGCTCAATAACCATCAAAGGCTCTCCATCACCTAAAAAGATGATTTACAAACAGCAATGTACAAAAATAATCATCTTGTGTGGGAAGGAGAAAGGAATGAGTGGAACTTGAGCCAAATTAGGTAACATTTTATTAAAAACTAGAGGCCTGGTGCACCAAATTTGTTCATGATTGGGGCCCCTAGGCCTGGCCGGCAATCAGGGCCCATTGGGGCCAGGCCGATCAGGGCCGGGTCAGAGAGGAGGCGATGGTTGCTGGGCTAGGCGCAAAAGGAATGGACGCCAGATGCCGAAACTGCCATTATCGGTGCCCTGCCACCATTCAGTTCCCTGCCTCCCCCCTCCTCCTTCCCTTGCTGCGGCGCCACCACTGTGGAGGGCAAGCAGAGGGCCAATCGGGGCCTGCCGGCCAGGAGGAAGAACAGGGCATGTGAGGTTGGCTGCTGGCCCCAAGAGGGAACTGGCCTTCGGCCCCCCTGGGAAAGGGGTTGCATCTGCCACCACCCACCCCTGATTCCCCATCCCAGTGAGGGACCACGGGAGTTTGACTGGCCGGGGGAGATTGGCTGTGGGTACACACTGACCACCAGGAGGCAGCTCCTGCATTGAGCTTCTGCCCCCAGTGGTCAGTGTGCATGATAGAGACTGCTCGTGCCAGTCGTTCTGGTCGCTTAGGCTTTTATATATATATAAGAGGAAATATGCAAAACGGGTCATGACCAAACAGGAGGAGGTGCGCGAGCAGGTGAGGCCCAGAGTGGAGACGAAGACAGAGACAGGGGGCTGGTGAGCTGCCATACCCCGGCTCGGGCTGGCCCCCCAGAGCAGAAGCGAACACAGATAGGGACAGGGGGGCCGGCCCGCAGCCTCCACTGCCGAGCCCAGGCCTGGAGAGGAGACAGCAGGCCCGTCTCCCTCCCACCTCCTGCAGAATCAGTGCGGGTCCCTCCTGGCTCCCGCAGAAGTGGCGTGGTTCCGTCCTGGCTCCTGTGGGTGCCAGCAGCTCGCTACCACTTCTCACGGAAGCCGCACAGCTCCCGTGGAAGCAGTGGGCAGCCTACTGAGCACGATATCATGCAATGGGCTACTAGTATCCTATCTAATAAAAGAGAAACATGGTAATTAGCATACGTCCGCTACCCTTCCCATTGGCTAATCAGCGAGATATGCAAATTAACTGCCAGCCAAGATGGCGGCCGGCAGCCAGGCAGCTTGAAGCTAACATGAGGCTTGCTTGCTTCAGTGACGGAGGAAACCAATGTTCCCCGCCTGCCGCTGTCGGCCTCTGAGCTTGCAGTTTGAAACATTGTTACAAATATAGAAGCTAAACAAAACCCCAGAAACCTGCTTTCAGCCCACCGGGATCTCAGAGCTGGAGTTGATACAGTGTTTCGATTACAGAACCCAAACAAACCAGATACCTGCTTTCAGCATCAGAGGCCTCAGAGCTGGAGCCAGAGCTAAAGCTGGCCCAGAATAAAAAAGAAAAAAAAAGAAAAATAGGAGCAGTTGGGAGCTTCAGTCACCCGCCAGCCTGAAAATAGCCCTCAGCCCCTCACCCAGGCTGGCCAGGCACCCCAGTGGGGACCCCCACCCTGATCCAGGACACCCTTCAGGGCAAACCAGCCAGCCCCCACCCGTGCACCAGGCCTCTATCCTATATAGTAAAAGGGTAATATGCCTCCCAGCACCGGGATCAGTGTGACAGGGGGCAACACCCAAACCCCCTGATCGCCCTGAGGCTCTGTGTGTGACAGGGGGTGGGGCCACAACCTCCCTATCCGCTCTGCTCTGTTCGTGACAGGGGAAGGCACCCCAACCCCCTGATCAGCCCTGCTCTGTGCCTGATAGGGGGGAGCTCCCCAACCCCCTGATCGCCCTGTGGCTCTGTGTGTGACAGGGTGTGGCGCCCCAACCCCCCCCCCCCCACGGTCCCTGCTCTGTGTGTTATGGGGTAGAGCCATAACCTCCCCATCGGCCCTGCCCTGAGTGTGACAGTGGTGGTGCCCCAACCCCCTGATTGGCCCTGCTCTGTGCGTGACAGGGTACAGAGCCCCAACCCCCCTGATGGGCCCTGATGTGTGCGTGACAGGGGGTGGCGCCGCAACCTCCCTATCGACCCTGCCTTGAGTGTGACAGGGGGCGGTGCCCCAACCCCGCAATTGGCCCTACCTTGAGCGTGACTGAGGGTGGCATCGCAACCTCCCAATCCGCCCTGCTCTGTGCATGACAGGGAGCGGCTGCCGGGAGCCGGTCCATCCTTGCTGTTTCAAAGGACCTGGCATATATGGCATACTGTTCTTAATATGTTTGCTCACCTTCTTGGCACTATGTGTTTTAACCAAGGTCTCCTCTCTGAGAAAGGTTGTTTCCCCAGGTAGGGATTTTCCCCTGAAGTTAGGGAGGGAAGAAAACCTCTTAACTAAGTGCCAGGTGGGTAATTAATCACTTTAACTACGAACAATCATGCTTAAGCTACATAATCTTTACTCCCTGGAATGGAGATAAGAAACGCCCTAACCTTTGTAATAGAGATTGATAGGATTGAATCAACTGGTATAAATACAGATGTAATAAGACAGCAAGACACAGAACTTAGAATACGGAACCAAGAGAGACAGAACCTAGGCACAGAACCTACACAGAACGTTCTCTAGAGACAGAAGAACTTCGCTGGAGAGAACATGGCAAAAGATCCTGGACAGAAACTGGCCTCAGAACCTAGAGACAGAACCTAGGGAGAGAACATGGCAAAAGATCCTGGACTGAACCTGACTACAGAAATTGGCAAGAGAACCTGACTAGAACCTGGTAACTGAACCTGGCTGGAGAACCTGGACAGAACCTGGCTGGAGAACCTAGCAAGGGAACATGGCTACAGAACCTGGCTGGAGAACCTGGAGAACCTAGCAAGAGAACATGGACACAGAACCTGGCTGGAGATCCTAACCAGAACTTCGCTGGAGATCCACAGCACAACCTCTCTGGAGATCCAGACCAGAACTTGGCTGGAGATCCTGGCTGGAGATCCTGGCTAGGCTGCTGATCAACTGAACACTGTCTCCGTGTCATTCCTTCTTCGCCGACTCCATCCACACCTTTGGGGACCCCTGGACCTGCTGGGGTTGGACCCCAGCAAGCAGCGTCCCAACTCCCCAATTGGCACTGCTCTGAGCCCGACCAGGGGCTGTACCTAGGGATTGGGCCTGCCCTCTGCTGCCGGAGTCCAACCCCAGCAGGTCCAGGGGTCCCCAAAGGTGTGGATGGAGTCGGCAAAGAAGGAATGACACAGAGACAGCGTTCAGTTGATCAGCAGCCTAGCCAGGATCTCTAGCCAGGATCTCCAGCCAAGTTCTGGTCTGGATCTCCAGCGAAGTTCTGCTTAGGATCTCCAGCCAGGTTCTGTGTCCATGTTCTCTTGCTAGGTTCTCCAGGTTCTCCAGCCAGGTTCTGTAGCCATGATCCCTCGCTAGGTTCTCCAGCCAGGTTCTGTAGCCAAGTTCCCTCGCTAGGTTCTCCAGCCAGGTTCTGTCCAGGTTCTCCAGCCAGGTTCAGTTACCAGGTTCTAGTCAGGTTCTCTTGCCAATTTCTGTAGTCAGGTTCAGTCCAGGATCTTTTGCCATGTTCTCTCGCTAGGTTCTGTCTCTAGGTTCTGAGGCCAGTTTCTGTCCAGGATCTTTTGCCATGTTCTCTCCAGCAAAGTTCTTCTGTCTCTAGAGAACGTTCTGTGTAGGTTCTGTGCCTAGGTTCTGTCTCTCCTAGTTCTGTCTTCTTACATCTGTATTTATACCAGTTTATTCCAATCCTATCAATCTCTATTTCAAAGGTTAGGGCGTTTCTTATCTCCATTCCAGGGAGTAAAGATTATGTAGCTTAATCATGATTGTTCGTAGTTAAAGTGATTAATTACCCACCTGGCACTTAGTTAAGAGGTTTTATTCCCTCCCTAACTTCAGGGGAAAATCCCTACCTGGGGAAACAACCTTTCTCAGAGACCTTGGTTAAAACACATAGTGCCAAGAAGGTGAGCAAACATATTAAGAACAGTATGCCATATATGCCAGGTCCCTTGAAACAGCAAGCATGGACCGGCTCCCGGCACTCTGCCACCCGGGAGCAGGCCTAAGCCAGCAGGTCATTATCTCCCGAGCGGTCCCAGACTGCCAGAGGGCACAGGCTGGGCTGAGGGACCCCCCTCACCCCCGAGTGCACAAATTTTTGTGCACTGGGCCTCTAGTATATATATAAAGATCTGTAAGAACTAAGGTAAATATCAACATTTCTTAAAACTGGTTGCTAGGTACACTGGAACCTATTATACTATTTTCCTTATTTTTATGTGTTTGAAATATTCATAATTGATTTTTAAAATTTTAAATCTACTGGGGCACATGTTAAAAAGATTTGGGGGCCATACTCCCCAATACCCTAGTTCAAAGGATCTGCAATGGGACAAAGGAATCTGTATTATTAAAGTGCCCCACTTGATTCTGATACAGGTAGACCAAGGTCACACTTGAAGAAATAACTTTATTTCTGCCAATACCTGAGTCATCCACAAGATCCACAAGAACAATAATCCAAGATTAGAACTATTAGGTCCTTGACCACCTGAACCTGTGAAAATGGATCTGAGTCCTTTAAATATTTTTTATTTTGCCAGTTGGCATGACATGAAGTTTTATCAGTAGACAGTGGTAGAAAAACATTGCAGGGAAAAGGGCTTTTTTATTTCCTGTGTGTTCACTCCACAGGCTCCTGCCAAGCTCACAGCTTTCCTGATGCTCACCTTTCGTGTCATTGGCTTCCTCAATGCACAGTGGATAGAAGCTTCCCTGGGCACCACCTTTGGGTGGTTCTGTAGTGAGTGTCTCTGGTGAGACACCTCCCCTATAACAGGCACCAGCACCTTAGAGAGGCACATTTTCAGCAAGTTCAAGAGGGTGGGTGTCCAGGGAGATCCACTGACTCAGCACCATAGCAACTTCTCTAACAAGGCCTGGATCTCGACTATGGGTGGAGACATGGAGTATCACAGCTCTAAGGGAATGGCTATAATATATTATTTTTATATTGCCTGCTATTAGACAGTATATCTGCTATTTCTAGATCCTTTCAGAGTTCCCTTTACTTATTACTAGCCAATCCCTCATTACTCCAATCCCATTATCATTAAGAATTCTTTATGTTAAATTTTTTCTGTTCAAATCCCTCTTTGATTTTTCTGTCCTGATTAGGCCCAGACTGACATGCCTCATTATCTTCAATGAACACTCCTCCACATTACCCAAATACTTGTAAGGTCACATCTTGTACTTTTGTCATCATACAAATTTCTCTGCCTCCTAAATAGTGAATTCGAACACTACATTTTTCTAACCACAACCTACCATTTTTTCTTTCACCTTGCTTGTTAAATTACTCCTACTACTAGTCCTTAACCTCACCAGGATGTCCAACACATTGTTTTCCAAAATGATTATATAAATTTACATTCCCACAATCAGGGTATGATTTCCCATTGCTCCATATCATAGGTAACACTTGGTAGCTCAGACTTTTAAATCTTGTTGTTTTCATGGGTGTGAAGTCTACTTTTCTATGACTACTAACAAGGTTGAGCAGTTTTTTATATATTGATTGGTCACACATACTTCCTTTTCTGTGAAATAGTTAAAGTGGGAAAATTATCTGAATAGACATTGCTCCAATGAAGATATACAAATAGCTAGTAAGCACAAGAAAATATATCCAATATCATTAGCCTTCAGGGAAATGCAAATCAAAACCACAGTGAGATTCCACTTCACATCTACTAGGATGGCTATAATCAAAATGTCAGATAATAACTACTGTTCGTGATGATGTGACAAAATCACAACCTTCATACATTGCTGATGGAAATGTCAAATAGTGCAGCTGCTGTGGAAAGCAGTTTTGCAGAGCCTCAAAATGTTAAGCATACTTACCTTATGACCCAGAAATTCTACTCCAAGAGAAATGAAACTGTGTCCACATAGGAACTTGTACACAAATGTTCATAGCAGCATTATTTGTAATAGCCCCCAAAGTGAAAACAACCCAAATGTCCATTGTTTGATGAATGGATAAATAAAATGTTTCAACAGCAACAGAATATTATTCAGTCATAAGAATGAAACACGTTACATCATGAATAAACCTTGAAAACATGCTAAGTGAAAGAAGCCAGTCACAAAAAGATCTTATATTGTGTGATTCTATTTATATGGACTGTTCAGACTAGGCCAGTGGTCAGCAAACCACGGCTCACGAGCCACATGCGGCTCTTTGGCCACTTGAGTGTGGCTCTTCCACAAAATACCATGTGCGGGCGCGCATGTACAGTGCGATTGAAACTTGGTGGCCCATGCACAGAAGTTGGTTTTTGGCCTGGGCGAGTCTATTTTGAAGAAGTGGTGCTAGAAGAAGTGGGGGGTGTCGGTCGGTTGGGCGGCGGGATACGCAGCGTAGGGGAGGTACATTGTTTTGAGGTACATTCGTTGAGGTCCACCCCTTTCAACTCTCCCATCCACACTTGTCTATCTGAAACTAGTATACCAGTGTGGATGGGAGAGTTGAAAGGGGTCGACCTCAGCGAACGTACCTCAATTAGATTGAGGACGTTTTTAGCAAAGGCCAGCCTAGGAGTACGCTAATTAAGTTGATAACAATGTACCTACCTATATAGTTTAAGTTTAAAAAATTTGGCTCTCAAAAGAAATTTCAATCGTTGTACTGTTGATATTTGGCTCTGTTGACTAATGAGTTTGCTGACCACTGGACTAGGCAAACCTGTAAAGACGGAAAGTATAACAATAGTTGTGTAGGACTGGCTGGGGTTGAGAAGGTATGAGGGGATTTGGGGGACAGTGAAGAAAATGTCAAATTGATTTGGTAATGTTTGTACAATTCTGTGAATATACTAAAAAAAATTGAATTATACATAGGTGCAGTGGCTGCATTTAAAAAAAATAAATTATGAAAGTAAGTTGCAAACATCATATTACTTCTCCCCAAACACTTCAGCATGCCTTTCCTAAAATTAAGGTAAATTTTCAACATAACCAAAGATCTATTATCCCAACTAAGAAAATTAATAATAAATCACTAATGCCATCTAATTTTTATTCCATATTAAGATTTCCCCAATTACTCCTGAAAATATCTTTTAGAGAATTTTTTTTTTCAAAGCAGCATCCAATTAAGTCATCCCTCCTGGTGTCATAGTACTGAATTTGCTTTAGGGAAAAAATCTAAATGGCATGGGGTTCTTCCTTTGAGGATCAAAGTCCTACATTGCCTGTTGTCTCAATGTCTGGAAAGAGTTGTTTCATATATACTTTTTCCAGTTTTCTAGTTGTTTATATTGGGAGGACAAATCCATATGACATAATCCTTCATGGTTAGGAGCCAAAGTTGGCTTACTCTACTTTCTTTTTTTTCATTTCAAGAAAAACGATTTTAAATATAATAGTTACATGCAAGGAACCTTAATAATTCAAGAAAAATGAACTTAAATATAGTAATGTTACATGCAATAAACATTAATATATCAAGAAAAGTGATTTTAAATATGATAATGTTGCATGCAATAGACACCAATTATTAAAGAAAAATGATTTTACATATATCACATGCAATAAACATTAATATTTCAGGAATAAAAGGATTTTAAGTATAATAATATTATCAAAACTGTACTAACCTAGTATGTTAGCACAAAAGTTGTAGGAAATATTAAAAATCTGAAAATAACAGGATTACTTCTATCATATTCTAGAATACCCCCCCCCCCGGCTTTGTTTTTGTTCATCAGTTTATGTTGTTCATTATATTCCACAAATGAGTGAGATCATATGATATTTCTCTTTCTTTGATTTGCTTATTTTGCTTAGCATGAAGCTTTCAAAGTCTATTTTGTCGGATGTGAGTACTGCTACTCCAACTTTTTTTTCTTTTCCATTTGCATGGAAATTTTTTTCCCATCCCTTCACTCTCATCCTGTGTGTGTCTTTGGTTTTGAGGTGGGTCTCTTGTAGACAGCATATAGTTGGATCATGTTTTTGTATTCATTCAGCTATGCTTTGCCTTTTGATTGGAGCATTTAATCCATTTATATTTAGGGTTACTATTGAGAGGTACTTATTTATAGCCATTTTAATTCTGTATGGCTAGGTTTCTCTCTCTGTTTCTTCTTCTCAGCAATCCCCTTAGCATGGCTTGGTGGTGATGAACTCCTTTAGCCTTTTTTTTTTTGTCTGGAAATCTCTTTATTTGACCGTCTATTTTGAATGATAGCCTTGCTGGATACAGTAATCTTGGTCTCAGATCCTTGCTTTCCATTACCATGAGTACTTCATGCCATTCCCTTCTGGCCTGTAGAGTTTCTGGTGAGAAATCAGGTGTCAGCCTTATGGGAACTCCTTTGTAGGTAACAGTTTTCTTTTCTCTTGCTGCCTTTAAGATTATCTCTTTGTCTTTAATTTTTGGCTTTTTAATTATGATGTGTCTGGGCATGGGTCTGTTTGGGTTCTTCTTGTTTGGGTTCTCTGTACCTCCTGAAATTCTGTGACTTCTTCCTTTACCAGGTTAGGGAAGTTTTCTACCATTATTTCTTCAAACACCTTCTTTATTCCTTTCTCCCTTTCTGCCTCTTCTGGCACACCTACTGTTCTAATATTGTTACGTTTCACATTGTCCCAATCTCCCTTAAGCTGTCTTCCTGTTTTTTTAATTGTTTTTTTTAATTGTTTTTTCTTTTTGGCTCTCTAATTGAGTTGTATTTTCAACTCTGTCTTCTAATTCACTGATTCGATCCTCAGCTTCCCCTAATCTGCTGTCTATTCCTTCCAATGTGTTCTTTATTTGTGTTATGTCATGCTTTATCTCAGACTCTTCTTTTTTCGTAGTTACTATATCTTTGTTCATACTGTTGAACATTTTTTTTTCTTTCATTATTGATTAAGGTATTTGTTGAGCATTTTTAACAGCATTACTCCAAACTCTGTTTCAGATAAATTTCTTATCTCCCTTTCATTTTTCTCTTCTTCTGGAGAATTCTCTAGTTCTTTCATTTGGGGGTTGTTTCTTTGTTTCCTCCTTTTGGTTCTCTGTTTGGGTTTGTGACTATGTTTTAGGTAGATCCTCTACACCTCTCAGCCTCTAGTGCAGGACAGTGTTAAAGGCTGTTTCTAATTGGATCAGGCAAAGACTCAAAGCCTCCAGAGACTGCTTCTGTCTGCAGACTAATAGGATTCTGACTTGAATTGCCCCCCAGGCAATCATCCACAGGTGTGACAAGAGTTTTTCAACAGGGTGGGGCAGTTGTTTCTGCCTGGAGGCTAATTGTTACTTTTAATCTCTTAAGTGTCCTCAGGGCAAGGTGTTTTCCAATAGCGTGTGTCGACTGCCTTCCCCCCAGGCAAGGCAGATGTCTATGTGGGAAAGATGTCCTCCGCTGTGTGAGGGAATGACTCAGCCCAGAAAACTTGGAGTGTCTGCCTTCTGAGCTCTATCCCCCGAGTCCCCAGTCCTGGGTTCTGCTCTCACAGCTCCAGTCCACTTCACCCTCCCTCTGCCAGAGCACAAGGTGGGTGGCTCCATGAGGAATTTTTGTGCATTGCCCCTTTAAGAGTGTGCCCTAACTTTCAGCTGCCACTTCCTGGCAGACAGCATCCCACTGCTTTTCACAGCTAGATGATATATGGGTACCCTCCTCAGTTTGGTGCTCTCTGCTGAGGAACCCAGCTTTGGGGTTAGATCCCAGAGTTCTCAGTGGCACCCCCACACACACAGCTGAGATAACTCTCCAGGACTTCAGTTGCCATGGGTGCCTGGCCAGCCCTTTCGTGCCTCCGCCCCTCCTACCAGTATCTATGTGGTCTCCACCATCGGTCCTTGGGTATCAGGGTTCTCTCCTGTGAGTTCTCCATTGATTCTTCAGGAAGACTTTCCATATTTCAGTTGTAATTCCAGCTTGTTCCTGGGAGCATGTCCATGCAGCATCCTCCTACTCTGCCACCATTTTGAATCTCAACCCTCCTATCAGCTTACTCTACTTTTAATTATGTCATCTACATCATGTAACAAATAAAGGCTCTCTAGGTATTAAGGATACTAACCTTTTGATATATATTTTAAAATAATTTTCCTAGTTAATATTCACTTTAAAATTTTATTTTTTAACAGATACTATACACAAGTTTTAAATTTTGTCTATAATTAAATATACCAATCTTTCCTTTTATGATACATACCTTTTATATCATACTTAAAGTCCTTCCACAAGGTTGCTTTAGAAATTTATCTTCAGGAAATAATGACAAGTTCAGAAGATACATATTGATGACAAAAAATATCCCAATCCAAAGAATCAATGAGTCCTAGCTGGTTTGGCTTGATGGATAAAGCATTGGCCTGCAAACTGAAGGGTTCCAGGTTCGATCCCAGCTAAAGGCACATGTCTGGGTTCGCTGGCTCGATCCCCAGTGAGCGGCATACAGGAGGCAGCCAATCAGTGATTCTCTCTCATCATGGATGTTTCTATCTCTCCCTCCCTTCCTCTCTGAAATCAATAAAAACATATTTTTAAAAAGAATCAAGAAGAAATTAATAAATTAGTCTTCATCAAAATCAAGAACTTTTGCTCTGTGAAAGCCCACTTGAAGAGGATGAACAGTCAAACCACAGGCAGGGAGAAAATATGGCAAACACATATCTGATAAAGGCCTACTATCTAAAACACATTTTAAAACTCTAGAACAGTGATGGCAAACCTTTTGAGCTCGGCGTGTCAGCATTTTGAAAAACCCTAACTTAACTCTGATGCCGTGTCACATATAGAAATTTTTTGATATTTGCAATGATAGTAAAACAAAGACTTATATTTTTGATATTTATTTTATATATTTAAATGCCATTTAACAAAGAAAATCAACCAAAAAAATGAGGTGACACGCGTGTCATCAGTTCGTCATCACTGCTCTAGAAACTGGCCATAGCTAGTTGGGCTCAGTGGATTGAGCATCGGCCTGTGAACTGAAAGGTCCTGAGTTTGATTCCGGTCAAGGGCACATGCCTGGGTTGCGGGCTCGATCCCTGGTAGGGGGCATGCAGGAGGCAGCCAATCATCATTGATGTTTTCATCTCTCTCTCCCTCTCCATTCCTCTCTGAAATTAATAAAAATATATTTAAAAAAAAACAATAAAACTCTAGAAACTCAACAGTAAAAATTAAACAATCCAATAGAAAATGTGCAATAGACATGAAAAGATATTTCATGAAATAGGATATGTGGGATATGTGAGTTGCAAATAAACACATGAAAAAGTATTCAATATCATTAGTCACTAGGAAAATGAAAATTAAAGCCACAGTGAGATATCAGTACACACAAATCAGAAGAGATAAAATAAAATAATAAAATAAAATAAAATAAAATAAAAACTAACAACAGCCCGGCTATTGTGGCCCAGTGGTTGAGCGTTGACCTATGAACCAGAAGGTCATGGTTTGATTCTGGTCAGGACACATGCCCAGGCTGCGGGCTCAATCCCCAGTGGATGATGCTCTCTCATCATTGATGTTTCTATCTCTCCCTCTCCCTTCCTCTCTGAAAACAAAAAAAAATATATTTAAAAACAAACAAAACAGAAAACCCTATATATTCATGTTCATAACAACTTTATTTTTAACAGCCAAAACTAGAAACAACCCAGAGTTGTTCATTTTAGCTCTCTAGCCCTGATCTCACCTTTAAATATCAGACTTCGATTTTCAACTGGTTGCTTACTATCTCCACTTAATTGTGGCACATTTCTGTAAATATACCAAAAAAAACACACAAATTGTACACTTTAAATGGATTAATTGTATTGTATGTAAATTATATCTCATTAAAGCTGTTGTATATTTTTTTAAAAAGAAGATATGGATTCAATACATCTCCCCACAAAAGAACCATGACTCTTTAAAAATAAAAATAGAAGCCCTAACCGGTTTGTTTCAGTGGATAGAGCATCGGCCTGTGGACTGAAGGGTCCCAGGTTTGATTCCAGTCAAGGGCATGTACCTTGGTTGCAGGCACATCCCCAGTAGGGGGTGTGCAGGAGGCAGCTGATCGATGTTTCTCTCTCATCGATGTTTCTGACTCTCTATCCCTCTCCCTTCCTCTCTGTAAAAAATCAATAAAATATATTTTTTAAAAATAGAAGAGATTTTACCCACAAGATACTAAGACAAACTGTAAGGTTACAATATTTAAGTAAGTGTGGTGTTGACTCAAGATTAGGTGAACAAATCAGTAGAAAAAAATAGCCCAGAAACTAACTCATGCATATGTGGGAATGTGGCATATCATAGATAGAGTATTTTAAATTAATAGGGAAAGATTGATTCTCCAATAAATGATGTTGAGACAATTGGCTATCCATTTGGAAATGAAGGTAGACCACCAACTGACACCACAAACAAAAATAACTCAGAAATTTATGTATAATCTTTATAAACCTTATGATAATATAAGGATTACATCATTATGTATATAAAAACAAATTTAAAAACATAGTAGAATAAAATGTAAAAGGATATATGTTTTTGGGCTTCAGGTGAGGAATAGCTCCCTAAAAAGTATCCACCTCAAAAAACCCCAAACCAATAGTGTGGTTGCCCCTCAAAATTTTTTAAGTGGAATTGCTTTATGACCCAGTAATTCTAATTCTGAGAATATATTTCCTCTAATTAATCCCCTTTTAATGTGCACAAATTTCATGCACCGGGCCACTAGTAATAATAATAATAATAAATAATAATAATAATAATAAAATATCACATGATCTCACTCATTTGTGGAATATAATGAACAACATAAACTGATGAACAAAAATAGATCCAGAGACAGAGAAACACCGAACAGACCGTCAAACCTCAGAGGGAAGGTGGGAGGGAGGGGCGGCAGTTAGAGATCAACCAAAGGACTTGTATGCATGCATGTAAGCATAACTAATGGACACACATGGGAAAGGGGTGACGGGTGAGGGCTTGTCCTATGGGGTGGGAGTGGCCAGGGAGGGGTAGATGGCAAAAAGGAGACATATGTAGTACTTTTAAAAAATTTAAACATCAGTTATATAATACAATTAATAAAAGCATGGTTATTTAAAAAAAAAAACAAAAAAAAACACCAAACCATAAACATAGGTTTCCTTATACTGCATCCCAGAAATAGGCAGACTGACTGTAGTAGCCACTGGTGTTTGCCACTTTTCTGACCAATGCACCCATCCTTTAGCTCCTGGGAGAGATGCAGCTAACAGTTTAAAACCAACTTTAGAATTGTTCTTAGCTCTTGGGGACTACCTTGCTCTTAGTTTTTTATTGTTGCATGAACAGATTGCTACAATTTTAGTGGCTTCAAACAAAACAAAGATTTTCTATTTTATAGTTCTGGTGGTTAGAAATTCAGCACACTTCTCATTGGGCTAAAATCAAGGAGCTGTGCTCCTTACTAGAGACTCTAAGGGAGAATCCACTTCTTTGCTTTTTCAAATTTCTAAGGGCCATCTGCTGCTATGGTCTGAATGTTTGTGCCTCCCTCCTCAAATTCATCTTTTGAAGTACTACTTCCAAAAATGTTGTAATTAGGAAGTGGGGTCATTGAAAGATGTTTAGGTCATGAGGGCAGTGTTTTATAAAGGAGGCTCCAGAGATCCCTAGCACTTTCCAGCACAGTGAGGACATAGCCTGAAGGCACAGACTATGAACCAGGAGGAGAATATTTACCCAACCATGCTGGCACCTTATTTTTGGACTTTCCAGCATTTAGAACTGTGAAGAAAAAAATTATGTTGTTTGTAAACTACCCAATCTGTGATATTTTGATATAACAGCTTCAATGGACTAAGGCACCTTCATTCCTTGGCTTTTAGCCCCATTTCACCATCTTTAAAACTAGCAACAGACAGCAGATTGAGTCCTTATATCACATGTGACCCACTCTTAAGATTTTCTCTTCCATTTTAAGAACTGTTGTGATTAAAGTGGGCCCACCTAGATAATTCAGGATAATCTCCCATCTCAAGGTTCATCCCCTTAATCACATCTGCAAAGTCCCTTTTGCCATATAAGGAAACATTGACAGGTCCCAGGCAGTAGGCTATGGACATCTTGAAGGGCCATTATTTTGCCTAAATTGGAGAGATATAATTGAAAAAGAAATTCTCTCCAAACACATAAATCCTTTCCACAATGGTAATAAAGAAAGAAAACACTTTCTATTATTGAATAAGCCTTAGACCAGGATGTGATTTGCATCACAGGTAATCTACTAAAAGATTTCGAAGACAGAACGGAATCTCACCCTTTTTACATGATATACATGTTCTCAAGACAAAATGATGGCCAAGACTTCTTAAGAAAGAGGACTTGACAGCACCATTTTTCACACATAGTTAATCCTAACTTTACCTGGTTATTGTGATCATCTTTGTTAGCTAATTAGCTTTATAAAAATAAAAAACAAACTTCTCATATCTTTATGATAGGTAGTAGTTTTGCAACTGGAAGCAAGGTGCCTACTCCTACCCTGCCACAGAAACTAGGAGATAGGGGTGCAATCTCCTTTGATGTTTGCATCTCAAAGAGATGGCCCTCAGGTTCTTAAAAAAATACATTCCTGGGTAACAAAGCTGACAAAAGGCCTATATCATCTTCAGAGAATTTATATACATTTCAAAGAGATGAGAAAGTACTTACAATTACAAGTTTTCTAAAGGAAGTGCTTTGAGGAAAAGGAGAGGAGGGAAATCTTATACCTTATTTTCAACAGGGAGAATTAAGCTTATTTTAAATTTGTATTTGTCCTTACAATCTCCTCCCTGTTTTAATATAAAATAGTAACATTAGATTTTTTAAATGATCCTTATTGCTTTTTTTCCCCTTTCTCTGGGAAAGTTGTAGCCATTTAAGTCCAGCCCGGTTGGAATGGCTCAGTGATTAAGCATCAACCCATGAACCAGGAAGTCATGGTTAGATTCCGGGTCAGGGCACTTGCCCAGGGTTTTGTGCTCGATCCCCAGTAGAGGGCATGCAGGAGGCAGCCGATCAATGATTCTCTCTCATTGATGTATCTATCCCTTTCTCCCACTCCCTTCCTCTCTCTGAAATCAATAAAAAAAAATTTTAATTAAAGAAAATTAAAAAAAAATCCAGCAAATCTAGCCCTGGCCAGTGTTTCTCAGTGGTTAGTGAATCGGCCCATGCACTGAATAGTAACGGGTTTGATTCCCAGTCAGTGGCATGTACCTGGATTGCAGGTTAGATCTCTAGCCTCAGTCATGTGGGAGGCAACCAATCAATGTGTCTCTCTCAAATTGATGTTTCTCTCTCCTCCTTCCCCCTTTCACTTTCTCTGAAAAGCAATGGGAAAAATATCCTCAGGTGAGGATAAATAAATAAACAAATAAATAACTGCAACAAATCCATAGTAAAATATAAAGCAAAACAATTATCCAAATTGTGATAGAATAACAGAATTCCTGAATTTTTAGAAAGTCAGGATATTATTTGCCTTGGGGAAATAACCTTTGAATATATCATACTTATGATGAACAGTTAAATCAGATTCTTGATTTGCAATAAACAACCTTTTTTAGTTATACATCAATTTTACAAATTGTTGTGATGGTTTTATTAGTTGTGCTTTCAAATGATTAACTATTGAATTTTATTTTGTACTTTCTTATGTAGTCTTTCCCAATACAAGCCTAAGAAGATTGATCATTTAAAATTTTAATTAAGAGTTTTCTTTTAAGCCATGGTCGGTGGTTAGAGGATCAGCTTGAGCACTGAAGGATTGCAGATTCAATACCTGGTCAAGCTTTGATTGCAGGCTTGATCCCCAGCCCCAGTCCAGAGCACGTGTGGGAGGCAACCAATCAATGTGTCTCTCACATTGATGTTTCTCTCTCTCCTATCATTATTTCTCTCTCCCTCCCCCTCTTCCCTCCCCTCTGCTCTCCCTAAAGAAAAAAAATTAATGGAGAGAATATACTTGGGTGAGGATTTTAAAAAAAAAAAAAAGAGTTTTCCGTTAAAGCAAATAAATTTCTCCTGAGGTTCCATTGATTATATAAGTAACAGCTCATTTAAATGATAACTTAAGCACTTCAGTAATTGTTCATCTTTCCACATATTTTTTTCAGATGTGAAATACAAAGCTATCCATATCCATCATCTGGAATCAAAGTCTTGTTTAATTGATTTTAGAGAAAGAGGAAGGGAGAGCAAAACATCAACATGCGAAAGAAACATGGATGGGGTTCCTCCTGCATGCGCCCCAACTAGGGATGATACCCGCAATCTGGTTATGTGCCCTGACTGGGAATCAAACCTGTGATGGGCCACAGGATGATGATCAAACCAACTGAGCCACACCAGCCAGGGCTGGAATCAAAGTCCTATTAGAAGGTACCAGTTAAAGAATACACATGAAAGTCCCAGTATTTAATATACGTGGCTCTAGTGTTTTAAGTCTTAAGGACAAACCCATCCTAGGGGCCATTTTTCACATTGGTCTAAGTTAATACTTATATTATTATAACAGTCAACTAAATCTCTATAAATAACAGTCAACCATCTTTGTTTATCCATCTATACTGTGACTGGAGAGAACTTGACTCCCCATGATAATCTAGTGATACCAAACCTGTCTTTTGCAGCTTCTATCTGTAGATGCCAGCTTTCTCTGTGTGTAGTAATTAAGTGTTCCTCGTTTCTACATAAACCTTTCAATCAAACCGGTTAACAAAACATTTCTGTGTTAAATTTAGAGCTTGAGTACATAGACACATACTTACTACTTTTACTTTGTTATAATAAAAATTACTAATAAAGATGGTCCCACTTGTACTCTGCAAATGATCAGATTACTGTATTTATAAATCCAGATCATGTCCATGACAGGAGCATAATTCAGAGCAGATCAGAAATATGTGGTTGGAGAACAGAAAGAAAAGTATAGTAACAATGTTTGTTTTCTTGAAAAATGTGACTCTTAACATAATTGGAATAACCACTGCCATGAGTAGGACTGCCATGCAGCCTATGAGAACAGTAATCAATTTTATAGGATCTCTTTTTAGTTTACTTCAGTTTCAATATTCATTACTCTATAAAAATCCTTTGTGGGAATCACAGTGCAGCTCTCCTGTGAAGCTGGCTTCACATGTAAAGCATGAATCCAGCTAAATTTCTCCTTTATTTTGGTAGCTGTATGGGTGATCAGCAGAACTTGGAAGTGTCCCTTTCAACTCTGTGGGTGACAGCTGTCTTTTCTCCAGAATACCTTTATGTAAATGAAGTTTCCCAGTTGATAGGGGTGGCAGACTTCCTAAGGCAGGTACTTCCAGGTACTATGACCTTAAGTCTCAATGTTTCTAGAGAAGAGAGAAGCCCTTTTAAGTACTGAACATGATTATAAGAGGATTCAATGAAATCAGGCACAGTACGTGGTCTCAGACCCAAATTCATAGACCTGCTAAACTAAATTAATTAAGTTCAGAGGGAACCACTTTAATTTTTAATAAGGCTCTAAGTCATTTTAACCTGGTAGACTGCTGAGTCTTAGCCAAGGAGTTTGATTCATTTGCTCTACATATTCAGAAGATTGAGCTTTACAAGCACCTACAAACATTTGCACAATTCCTGGATAACAGAAAAAATAAAATGACTACCTTTTTCCTTGTCAGTGTATTCTAGCATCCCCAAATGGGAATCATGTGTATTTAAAAAGCCTGGTCAGCACATGCCCAGGTTATGGGCTTTATCCCCAGTAGGGGGCATGCAGAAGGCAGCAGATCAATGACTCCCTCTCATCATTGATGTTTCTATCTCTTTCTCCCTCTCCCTTCCTCTTTGAAATTAATAAAAACATATTTTTTTTTAAAAAGAAGCCCAGAGAGCTCCCTCACCCCTTCTGCCATCTGAAGTTACAGCGAAAAGATGGCCTCTTATGAACCATGAAGCAAGTTCTCACCAGACAGCAAATCTGCCATCACCTTGATCTTGGACTTCCCAGCCTCCAAAACTGTGAGAAATAAATGTTTATTTTTTACAAGCTCCACAGTCTCTGGTGTTTTGTTTTAGCAGCCCAAACAGTTTAAGACAGAGGTCAACTGCCCTAATGGAAAATCACAACCCCATTTGGGAGGGGTTCATCATAGTGTCAATGCAGAAATGACTTCAGAAAGAACTGTTGGATTTGCAAAATGATCCACCTCCCAGGATGACTTTAAATGAAAATAGCAATTACACAGTGGATTGTAAACCTGGAATGTGCACCAAGTACCTTATATGAAGGGGGAAATGTAAACTTCTTTTGTACGTTTAGTAGTCAATGTCCTTTTGACTCTACTCAGGTCATGTTTACTGGTGAAAATATCTTTGTATATCCTCATGTTTACAGCAATGGTCATATCTGTTTATTCATTCTAACAAAAGACTGGTCCCCAGTGCTCTCAGTCCGGTCAGTTTGTCTTAGTGATATTCACCTGCTTTCCAGCTGCAAAGAAATGACACGACCACCAGATCATTCTTTTTAAGTTCAAACATGTAACAAGAATAAAAGGAAAACAAAATGGTGGTATCATGATGATACTTGTTGATGCCGCTGTTATCATCCTCCTGGCAGGATAGTCCTACTGAGAAAATGAACACTTTGATCATTCAGACTTTGAACTTCAACCTTTGACTGGAAGTGACCCACAGGCAATGAAGACTATTTCATTTTACTGCATTATTACTTGTGTGCATTCTGGGTACATGTTGATTGCTGGTTCAGTCCAGGGAATTGACATGCTTTTATTAATCATATGGTATTTGCAAGTGTCAGAAAAATGTAACATGTAATTCCACTTTTTGTTTTTATTTTTTTTAAGCTTTTGGAAAAGTTCCAGGTCCTCGTGTATTGTGCAATAACAATGATTTCCTTGGCAGTTTTGAGATGTTTATTGTTGGCAATGGACATCACAACAGGAAAAAGTTTCATTAACTCCTGTGACTCAATAATTAATTCATGATTAAGCCTATGAAATGAACTTACCAATTGTAATGGGATTATAATTAAACTGAGAAATCCAACATTACTTTCAAAGTCACCTCAACTCATTCCTATTTGGATTCTAAGCACCGTTATCCTAAGGTTAGCAGCATGAATTAACATGCATCTTTAATGGACTGTAATGAAAGATCATTGCACATTTATTGAATTGTTTATATTTGCTGTCAAATTGTTTTGACATGGAAGGTTTTCAAGTAACATTAGCAGAGAAGTCCAATATGTTATCCCTGTGGTGAAAATAAATTCATTTGTTGTATATAGTTCTTCAGTCTCTGAAGGAAAGATATGAGTAATATAGGGCGTGAATGGTTTAATCAAGGCTTTATTTTGGAAGTAAGAAAAATGACAGTGATGATTAAACTACTGCAATCCATAATTTGGGCTTGTTATTGTACATTAACGATTTTTCCAAGTAATGGATTACACTCATTACTTCCTGATAGTTATCAAATGAGCCCTACTGCTTAAACACTATTTCTTTTATGCTTGGAAAAAAATCCATAAACATTTTTGTTTGCAATTTTGTTTCTCTTGTTATGTTTTAAATCAAGTTTGAATGTTACCCTTAACTGAAAAAGTTTTGTCAAGATTTTTCTTGTAAATTTTCTTTACTTGTATCATCTTGTCCTTCAATCCAGTACCCTAAAATAAGAAACACATTTTTGACAGAGGCTTAATGTTTAAAAAGAAAAAAAGAAAGACACAACACTTTTCCAATTTCCAGAACTAAGTCAGTTCTCAGACCCCAGAACCCATAAAAGGAAAGAGAGGCCAGGTTCTCATGAGGAAGGACCATACAACAATATGGAAATTATAGCCAGTAGTGATTTCCCCATTCCTTCTCCAAAAGGATCTATGACTATTCACTCAAATAGCTGGGGAAAGGGGAATACACAAAACTTTTGAGGCCTATTGGAATCAGAAAGTAAGCAGACACTGATACCCAGGAGCTCAATTGTGGCTGCCCTGTAAGAGAGGGATTTATGGGGGTCAGGTAATAATAAGAAAATGAGGAGAATTGGCTTATATCTGTTTCACAGTAGGTCCAGTAATCATCTCCATAGCTCCCAGATGAATAATTGGAATTAATATATTAGCAGTTAGCAGAATCCTTATACCAGTTCCTTGATCTATAGAGTAAGAGTTATTGTAATAGAAAAGGCCCCATGGAAGCCCCTGAAACTCCTCTACCCCCCCCAAAAAACCTCCAATGGCAAAGATAGTAAATAAAATGAAACAATATCACAGCCCTAGAAGGGGGATAATAAAGATTAGTGTCAACCTCAAAACATTAAATGATACAAGAGTCTTGGTCCCCATTATATACCTATTTAATCAGTCTTGCACCTACCCAGTAATAGCCCCAATTATATTTACTGAGCTGAATGTGGTATCTTTACCAGAGTAGATTAACACAGCCTCTGGTAGGTGGTAGGTGGTAGCTGGCTACAGATTTGGGCAAATATATTGTTTTCATACCATCAGGAAGGAAAATAAAAAACAGGTTCCATTCAGAAGTAAAATGTTTCTCAAAAAGTTTACTGGATTCCAAAATGGTGACAGATTAAGTGGAAGCTACAGACACTCTCCCAGGACCAAACTTTAATTACAACTAAAATATAGAGAAACCATCCTAATATATAAAAACCCAGGGTCCAGAACGACTGACCGAAGGCTCGACCAAACACGGGAAGTCTGTTCTGCAGTCTCTGCTGTGGGCGCAGCCACCCAGCACTGACTGCCAAGGGGTTGTGGATCAGGCCTGGAGAGAGGCCTGGAGAGAGAGGCAGGGTCTGATCCACAGCCTCCGTGGCAGCTATTGATCAGCCATTGCCTCTCTCTTTCTCTCCAGGCTTCGCCAGCAGCCACACTTCTTTCTCTCCGGGCCTCTGTGGGGGTTGCTGATTAGCCCCACCTCTCTGATCAGGCCCAGAGATAGGCCCGGAGAGGCCAACTGGCATAGAAACTAACCAATCAGAATGAAAGCTGCATGAACTGTGAGGAGCCAATGGCTGCCTAGGAGGCGGAGCTTTTGACACTGACTGGTATAGAAACTGACCAATCAGAACCAAATTGGCCAGCAGGGGAGGGCCATTGGGGCGAGATCAGGCAGGCAGGGGAGGGGAGTTGAGGGTAAGATCAGGCCGGCAGGGGAGAGCAGTTAGGGGTGAGACCAGGCCAGCAGGGGAGAGCCATTGGAGGTGAGGTCAGGCTGGCAGGGGAGGGCCATTGGGGTTGAGATCAGTCCTGCAGGGGAGGGCAGTTGGGGGCAACCAGGCCGACAGGGGAGGGTAGTTGGGGGCGAGATCAGGCCAGCAGGGGAGGGCAGTTAGGGGCAATCAGGCAAGCAGGCAGAGGCAGTTAGGGGTGATCAGATAGGCAGGCAGGTGAATGGTTAGGAGCCAGCAGTCCCAGATTGTGAGGGGGATGTCTGACTGCCGGTTTAGGCCTGATCCCACAGGTCGGACCATCCTAAACCGGCAGTTGGACATCCCCCAAGGGGTTCCCAATTGGAGAGGGTGCAGGCTGGGCAGAGGGAACCCCCACACACACTAGTCTATATATAGAAAAGCCTAAGTGACTGAACAATCAAACTACCAAATGACTGAACAACTGGTTAACTGGTTGCTATGATGCTCACTGACCACCAGGGGGCAGACGCTCAATTCAGGAGCTGCCCCCTGGTGGCCAGTGTGCTCCCACAGCCAACCTCCCACGGTCTCTCCCCCTGGCCAGCCGGCCAACCTCTCATGATTCCTCCCCCCTGCTGGCCAACCTCACACAGTCCCTACTCCCCACCCCCCACCCCCCAGCCAGCTGGCCAACCTCCCATGGTCCCTCCCCCTCAGCTGCCATCCTTACCCCCCGTCGGCCTCAAAGGTCGGCCAGGCCAAAGGACCCCACCCATGCACAGATTTGTGTACCGGGCCTCTACTCTTGAATAATCAACTGAAGACTAGCTGTAGAGAACCCTTATAACCAAGGACATAAAGTGGAGACCGCATAGAGACTGGTAGGAAGTATGAAGTCATGAGAGGGCTGGCCGGGCTCCCACAGGCAGCAGCTGAAGTTCCAGAGGGATATATCAGATGTGGGGGGTTCCCACTGAGAACTCTGGGGTCTAAACACCAAGTTGGGTTCTCTAATCCAAAGCATCAGAACTGAGAAAGGTGCCCACATAACATCTGGCTGTGAAAAGCAGCAGGGTTGCTGTCTGCCAGGGAGAGGTGGCTGGAAATGCTGGCACCCTCATAAAGGGCCAACGCACAAAATTTTGTGTGCAGCCACTCACCTTGGGCTCTGGCAGAGGGAGGGCAGAGTGGATTAGAGCTGTGTGAACAGAAACCAGTTTGAGGGCTCTGGGTTAGAGCTCAGAAGGCAGCCACCACGGTTTCCTGTGCTGAGTTATTCCCCCATACTGCAGAGGACACCTGTCTCAGGCAGACCTTTACCATCCAAGTAACTTTTGCATGGGGGAAAGTAATTGTCACACCTGGTTAGAAAACCTTTCACCCCACTCTGTGGAGTTTGAGGCTCATTACAAGATTGAGGATAACAATCAGCCTGCAGGCAAAGGCAAATCTCTGGATATTTGTTTATCTTTTCAAAGAGCCAGCTCTCACCCTGGCCAGTTTGGGTAAGTAGATAGAGTGTTGGCCTTCGGCCTTCAGCCTTCGGGCTGAAGGGTCCTTGGCTTGATTCTGGTTAGGGGCACATGCCTGGGTTGTGGGCTCAATCCCCAACAGGGGGCATGCAGGAGGCAGGCAATCAGCGATTCTCTCTCATCATTGATCTTTCTCTCCCTTCCTCTCTGAAATCAATAAAAAATATTTTTTTTAAGAAAAAGAACCAGCTCTTGGTTTTATTGCTCTTTTGTATTTTTTCTTAGTCTCTATGTCATTTATTTCTGCTCTGATCTTTATTATTTCCTTCCTTCTACTTACTCTGGGCTTTTCTTAGTGTTGTCTTTCTAATTCTTTTTTTTTTAATATATTTTATTGATTTTTTTTTTACAGAGAGGAAGGGAGAGGGATAGAGGTAGAAACATCGATGAGAGAGAAACATCGGTCAGCTGCCTCCTGCACACCTCCCACTGGGGATGTGCCCGCAACCAAGGTGCATGCCCTTGAACGGAATCAAACCTGGGACCTTTCAGTCCGCAGGCCGATGCTTTATCCACTGAGCTAAACCGGCTAGGGCTCTTTCTAATTCTTTAAGTTTTAGGGTTAGATAGCTTATTAAAAATGTTTCTTGCCCTGGCCGGTTTGGCTCAATGGATAGAGCGTCGGCCTGCGGACTGAAAGGTCCCAGGTTCGATTCCAGTCAAGGGCATGTACCTTGGTTGCGGGCACATCCCCAGTGGCTGGGGGGGGAATGCAGGAGGCAGCTGATCGATGTTTCTCTCTCATGGATATTTCTAGCTCTCTATCCTTCTCTCTTCCTCTCTGCAAAAAATCAATAAAATATTTTTTTAAAAAAAGTGTTTCTTGTTTTTTAAGGTAGGCCTGTAGTAGTGCTATGAACTTCCCTCTCAGAACTGCTTTTGCTGTGCCCCAGAGATTTTGGGTTGTTGTGTGTTTATTTTCATTTGTTTCCAGGAAGTTTTTTTATTTCTTCCTTGATCTCATTGGTAATCCATTTATCTATAACAATAAAAGGGTAATATGCTAATTAGACTGGACATCCTTCCAGATGAATCCGGGGCCAGAGTGAAGCCTGGGTCCTGGGTGCCTATCAGCAGCCGGAAGGAAGCAGCCTGGGTGCCAGATGGAAGCTGGTGCTGGCAGTCAGGGGAAGGAAGGCTTACTCTTGCACAAATTTCGTGCATCAGGCCTCTAGTTGTTTCATAACATGCTATTTAGCCTCCATGTGTTTGAATGTTTGAATGTTTTTGAGTGGAGTGTTTTTGCTGTAGTTCATTCTAATTTCATGCCATTGTGATCCAAGAAGATGCTTTTCCTTTCACTGGACCACTTGTCATAATTCTTGTTGTACAGTTTCTCTCCACCAGGTTACAAGCCCTGTTCACACACAGGGAATACCACTTCTAGACACCATTGCCACCTTCTTCCATGCCCAGGCCTCATTGTCCCTCTGACACGGAACAAGGCTTTCTTGGCCCTGAAGAAATACGTCACCCCCTTTAATATGGGATTTATTTAGTCTTTTTCCAGTCTGTTAAAATTGTGTCTTTTATATATATATATAAACTTTTGGTCAAATAAGTTTGACAAACTTCCCAGAGTTTGAATTTTAAGAAACTAGCCTTAGACTTGTGGGGGCTAGAGGGGGCCCTAGTCCTTACTAAAATTGTAGGAAAGCCTAGGAGGGAGGTACAGCATGCTTCTGGTGCCTACACCTCCCTGTGTGCTAGAGGGCTTATGGGCCCTGGAGTAATGGACTTTTTCCTTTAATATGAAAAAACAAATAAAACAGAGGACTGGGAAGAGGAGGGTCAAAAGGGACTAGAGCAAGCCCTTCAACATTATTTGTAGTGTCCCTCCATGTTCCCAGATAGACAATATACCAAATACCTATATCATCAAGAAGATTTCCTCACCAGTGGGTTTAGAGTCCTAGTCTTGGCTAGAGGTCCATCCTGGTTGTGGGCTTGTCGTGCCCAGGTTTCAAGGTTCCCAAAAAGCCCACCAGGGAGCCAGTGAGTCCGATGCAAAAGCAAAGAGTCCTTCATTTCGAACTAGTTTGGCTCCCCGACCACACTCACCGATGCAACGGTAAGCCCAGTGGCAGAGAGAGCAAGGCCTGATGGGATTGTGGGTTTTATAGTAAGGGCAGGGGAGGGGACTGTGGGCCCCGCCGATTGGCCAGGCGCGAGTCAGGTCTTGTTACACAGGATATGGTCATCTCTATGGCGCGCACGTCCCTTGATTGTCATTGGTTAGTTTAAAGAAATCCCGGGCATGGCCAGCAGGGGCCTGGGCTTCCGGGAAGAAGGTACTCTCCTGAGCACATGGCAGCTGCCCCAAAAATGGAGGACCCGGGGCAAGATGGAGGGTGCAGTCCTAGCCCCCCCCCCCCCACAGGGCGAGCTGAGTCTGGGCTCCAGGGGCCAGTCCGGTTACCGGGGGTCCAGCAGATCGACCAGTTCCAGCCCAGAAAGTCCACGTCCTCCGTCTCGTCCCCGGGGGCGCCGGCGATCGTCTCCTCCTCCATCTCTTGCCGCCACGCAGGTCCGGTCCGGGGGCGGCGGGTGGGTGGCGGCCTGCGCTGGGCTCCCGCTGTGGGCTGGAGAGTCGGTGCCCGAGGCCGCCAGCAGCGTGGTCAGGCTGTGCCTCATGGGGCCCGGCGGCCGGCCCACGTAGGCCCTGCAACGACTCGCCCTTTCAGGCTCAATCCCCAGTGTGAGGCATGCAGGAGACAGCCAATCAATGATTCTCTCTCATCATTGATGTTTCTCTCTCTCTCTCTCTCTCTTTCTCTCTCTCTCTCTCTCTCCTTTCCTCTCTGAAATCAATTAAAGTGTATTTTTTTAAAAGTAAGCTAATACAGAGTTAAAATGTGGTTCTTTTCTCCTTTGTTAAAAGGACAAGAATTTTCCTCTTGTTTTTCAGATATAAGGAGATTTTTTTAAACAATTTGGTAAATTATATATTTTTTCTCCCTACTTATCCCTCCAGAATTTGGCAATTCTTAATGAGTAAGTCATGACAATATGTTTCTTTGCAAAAATTCAATAAGATCAGTTTCAAATTGTGGTTTTATTAACCAAGACTTTAACTGAAATTTCATGTCTGAGAGAGACATGCCTGGACTCTGGATGTTACCAGAAAGCCTTAAGGAATGAAAATTCCCTTTGAAGCCAATAAGAGCACCTAGGAGAAATAGCCTAGTACCTTGATCGGTCACACAGTTCATGGTAGTCTTTCCAGCTAAGGAAGGAAGGCTGCTTTCCTAAGAGATAACAAGGAAGGAACCTGAAGACATCATTGGGGACATCAAGAACTTGAGGAATTCACCCAAGACTACAGGTATTGCAGGCAAACCTGATGGCAACTAGATGGCTCAGCTTCTTTGCCCTACTGGCTAGTTAAAGCTCAATCATGAGATTCCAGCAAAGCAGATTTTTAAAAGCATATTATGATCAATTGCTATTCTTATTATATTTATGCAAATAACCAGGTCAAATTGAAACTAGACTTAGTGCAGTAAATAGATTGGTCTTACTTTGGCTCTTCAATAGAAATGAGGGTGATTTTAGGGTGGAAAATTGTTCCAACAGACTATAATACACAGTTGTGAATATTAGTTTGTAATTCAATTAGTTATCTTCAAAGTTTTATTTTTCACCTATGAATTGAACTGGATACTGAATTTTTCTAATGTCCTTAAATATTTTATTACAACCTCCAAACTAATGTTTCATTTTTCTCCCATCCATTGACTTAGAATTAATGAGAACTAAAACTTTTTCCTTCCACTTGATCATTTGTCATAATTCTTGTTCTAGCTTTTGCCCCAATAACATTAAAATTTATAAGTTTGTCTCCTTCAGGTTACAAGCCCTACTCATACTCAGGGAATACCACCTCTAGACATCATGGCTACCTCCCAGGCCTTATTGTCCCTCTGACAGAGAGCAAGGTTCTCTCAGCTCTGAAGAGAAATGTCACCCCCTTTCAACAGGAAACAGCTATAGAAGAGACCCTGTGCCCCTTTTCCCTGGAAGAATTCAAAGCAAAGATCCTTGAGGGGAGGATGTGGTAGGCAGTTAGACAGACATGACCAGAGCAAGGATGATGGGCCAGGTACAGAAAGGCACCAGGATGGAAAGCCCCAGGTGCCTAGCAAAGGACAATTATAGGGTAGGACCTAGCCCGTATGGTGAACTTTTCTCCAGTAGCATATCGCTGGTCATGCGGTTTGGACCTCCTGACCTTTCCTCCCCAGAGATTTCACCTATGCCTCAGTTATATTTCAGCTCCAGGTCCAGAAAAGCAACAAAACCAGACCAGTGACCCCAGGGCTGACCTCAAGACAAGCTTCATTGAATAAGGACCCTCTGCCCTAATGCTGGTCAATCAATCAGTGGAGAGCACACTTGGAAAACTGCTGAACCTTCTATTGAGATCTTCTCCTGGGGCCTCCCCTAAAATCTCAACCCTTAGGAAGGAGGACCCAGTGTGCTCACCCTCCCCACCTTTCCCTTCCCTTCCCTTTTCCCTTCCCCCTTCCCTGACCCACTAGGCACTTTACCATTGTCTTCCTCACTCCCAAGCTACTAGAGGTTTGCCTCCATAACTCATTTCCTCAGCCCATCTCTTGTATGAATTATTTCTTCTACCTCTGTAATTTTGAAACTGGAAAACCAATGGGTCTGGGCTGCCTGTCACTACTTGAGCCAATTAAGCAGAGACAGGATTGAATCTCATATGAGCATTCATTCCAATAATGCTGGCAATATGGGAGAGCAGCAAGTCATCCACAAAAATCTGCTCTGCTACTCCTCATAAACCAGCTGCCTATATAGGATAGGACAAGGATTATATGGGGAAGTAGGTATTATAGACATGGAGAATTAGGCTATGCAGGCTGGGGTAGGGCTGCATTGTTTGGGCAACAAGGTTGCTAAACTTTCCATGATAATAGGGAGTTCTTGAATGAGAATGGACCGCAAGGTTGACTCCCAGGTCCAAGGTTCACTCTTAGGTCCCAGGACATACAACTCCCAGCCAGGTTAGAATGTCATTACTTTAACCAGAACAAGGCAATCACAATTAACAAAGCATGAATAATATTTCCCATAACCATAGCTAGTCCCCAGTATTCTATTTTTGTGCCTAACAATTTTATAAATAAGTGTTCTCATTTAAAAACAGAAAGAAAGAGTATAAATGTAGGCCTCTTTAGGTCCAGAAGCAACGTTGTCTGCTCTTGGGAATACTACACTGGTCCATTTATTGAATGACATGGAAGGCTACTAATTTTGAGTGGGGTTCAAAGTAAGGAAGGTTTCTGTATTAAGTACAAGCTGTAATAATGCAATCCTCCCACTTTGGTCATCTGATCCAGAAAGAGCCATGACACTAGAGGTATCTGTGGTAAAAAAAAAAAGAAAAGAAAAGAAAAGAAAAGAAAAGAAAGAAAGAAAGAAAGAAAGAAAGAAAGAAAGAAAGAAAAGAAAAGAAAAGAAAAGAAAAGAAAAGAAAGAAAGAAAAGAAAGAAAAGAAAAGAAAAGAAAAGAAAAGAAAAGAAAAGAAAAGAAAAGAAAAGAAAAGAAAAGAAAAGAAAAGAAAAGAAAAATACTGCGTGGAGTCTCTGAACAGCCCAAATAGGAGTGGTGCAATAAGACCTTTAGGGTTCTGGAGCAAGGACATGCCATTTGGAAGCAGAGAACTATATACCATTTGAAAAGAATCGCCTATCATGCTATTGAGTCCTTGTAGATATTGAGCATCTGACCTTGGGATATCAAGTGACCATGTTCCCAGAACTTCCCATCATGAGTTGGGTTCTGTCAGATTTAACCAGTCATAAGGTTGGGCAGGCCCAGCATAATTCCATTGTAAGGTAAAGTGGTACATCGATAGGATTGGACTCAAGTAGGCCCAGGGGGTACAAGTAAGCAGTAGGAACAGGTGGTCCAGTGTTGTAGTAAAATATAGACATTTTAAAAATGTTTAAAAATGCCAAAAAATGTTTAAAAGGTTTTAAATGTGCCCTAACTGGTTTGGTTCAGTGGATAGAGCGTCTGCCTGCGGACTGAAAGGTCCCAGGTTCGATTCTGGTCAAGCGCATGTACCTTGGTTGCGGGCACATCCCCAGCAGGAGGTGGGCAGGAGGCAGCTGATCGATGTTTCTCTCTCATCGATGTTTCTAACTCTCTATCCCTCTCCCTTCCTTTGTGTAAAAAATCAATAAAAAATATTTATTTTATTTATTTTATTTTTTTAAATATATTTTATTGATTTTTCACAGAGAGGAAGGGAGAGGGACAGAGAGCTAGAAACATCGACGAGAGAGAAACATCGACCAGCTGCCTCCTGCACACTCCCCATGGAGGATGTGCCCACAACCAAGGTACATGGCCTTGACTGGAATCGAACCTGGGACCCTTCAGTCTGCAGGCCGATGCTCTATCCACTGAGCCCAACCAGTTACGGCTAAAAAATGTATTTTAAAATAATAATAATAAAATAAAAGTTTTTAAATGTTTGAGTTAACTTTCCTGAAACTTAAAGTGTGATATTAAGGACACATTCCCCACTGTCCTGAAGCGTGTGTATTCTATTGATAAGGATTTGAACTTAGACTGCTGACTTAGAGTGACTCGCCATGATAAGCATATGTCTGATGACATATACTCCTCCTCCTCCCCAGAGTGAAACCGAGTGCTTGCAAGTTTGTTTACTGATATGCCCATTGGAACTAATGTTAAACTTGAGATCTTGTTATGCATTTTGCTTACCAGAATCCCTCTACTCCCCCGCTGGACTGCGGTGGGTACTACAGGCTATTTAAAGGGTCCCCAAACACCAAGTTGATCATCACTTGATCACTGGACACCTGGTCGTCGCTGATCGCTTTGATCCCTGCGCTGCACTGGTTACTCTGATCACTGGAAGTTTATCTTCGCTGATCGCCTTCAGTTTGGGCACAATCCTCCTCTCCACTTCACTCAGCTCCACTCCGTGCCAGAAGACAGACAAATGGTGGGGCCTCAGATCGATCCACGCTGTGCATAGGGAACTCTGAAGGCAATGCCGCCCTGAAACTGAAACTTCGTTCCTGACCTGACCAGCCAGTCAGAGAAAGCGCCACTGCTGCCACCAGAGGAAGCCACGCTTTGGGAGCTCCCTTTAAGACTGTACCCATGGCACCAGGAATTTTGTAACAGTGTGCTGTGTTTTAATAAGCTTTGTGCCCACTGCAATGATAAAAGGAGAATAAATTGCTGTGTGAATTGCAACTGTAACTATTTGTGTGGCATAATTCCTCTGGCAGTCGTAATTATCCTATCTAATAAAAGAGAAACATGGTAATTAGCATACATCCGCTACCCTTCCCATTGGCTAATCAGCAAGATATGCAAATTAACTGCCAGCCAAGATGGCGGCTGGCAGCCAGGCAGCTTGAAGCTAACATGAGGCTTGCTTGCTTCAGTGACGGAGGAAACCAATGTTCCCTGCCTGCCTTGCTGGCCTCTGAGCTTGCAGTTTGAAACATTGTTACAAATATAGAAGCTAAACAAACCCCAGAAACCTGCTTTCAGCCCACCGGGATCTCTGAGCTGGAGTTGATACAGTGTTTCGATTATAGAACCCAAACAAACCAGATACCTGCTTTCTGCAGCAGAGGCCTCAGAGCTGGAGCCAGAGCCAAAGCTGGCCCAGAATTTTAAAAAAAAACAGAAAAAAAGGAGCAGTTGGGAGCTTCAGTCACCCGCCAGCCTGAAAATAGCCCTCAGCCCCTCACCCAGACTGGCCAGGCACCCCAGTGGGGACCCCCACCCTGAAGGGTGTGTGACCAGCTGCAAACAGCCATCATCCCCTCACCCAGGCTGGCCAGGCACTCCAGTGGGGACCCCCACCCTGATCCAGGACACCATTCAGGGCAAACCAGCCGGCCCCCACCCGTGCACCAGGCCTCTATCCTATATAGTAAAAGGGTAGTATGCCTCCCAGCACCGGGATCAGTGGAGCCGCGAGGCCTCCCAGCACCGGGATCAGCGGAGCTGAGAGGCCTACGGGCACCGGGATCAGTGTGACAGGGGGCAGTGCCCAAACCCCCTGATAGCCCTGCGGATCTGTGTGTGACAGGGGGCGGGGCCACAACCTTCCTATCCGCCCTGCTCTGTTCGTGACAGGGTAAGGTGCCCCAACCCCCTGATCAGCCCTGCTCTGTGCCTGATAGGGGGAAGCTCCCCAACCCCCTGATCACCCTGCGGCTCTGTGTGTGACAGGGTGCGGCACCCCAATCCCCCCCCCCACGGGCCCTGCTCTGTGTGTGACAGGTTAGAGCCATTACCTCCCCATCAGCCCTGCCCTAAGTGTGAGAGTGGCAGCGCCCCAACCCCCTGATCAGCCCTGCTCTGTGGGTGATAGAGGGTGGCGCCCCAACCCCCCCTCCATGGGCCCTGCTCTGCGTGTGATGGGGTAGAGCCATAACCTCCCCATCGACCCTGCCTTGAGTGTGACAGGGGGCGGTGCCCCAACCCCCCAATCGGCCCTACCCTGAGCGTGACTGAGGGTGGCATCACAACCTCCCGATCCACCCTGCTCTGTGCATGACAGGGGGCGGCGCCTCAACTCCCCAATCAGCCCTGCTCTGAGCCCGGCCAGGGGCTGCACCTAGGGATTGGGCCTGCCCTCTGCCACCCGGGAGCAGGCCTAAGCCAGCAGGTCGTTATCTCCCGAGGGGTCCCAGACTGCCAGAGGGCACAGGCCGGGCTGATGGACCCCCCCTCCCCGCCGAGTGCACAAATTTTTGTGCACTGGGCCTCTAGTACTAATATAAGGTCAGATGAAATTGCCTGCCACGGTCCTGCCTGCATAAAGTAGTCATTTTGCTGGCAACTACTTTGAATGTCCGTATACCTGCATGGTTAAAGTTTATCTCAAGGGACGCCTCAGATAAATGCCCCTTCCTTTTCTCAGACATCCAGACACCCATATCACCCACCACTGTTGCTTTAGTGCCTCTCACTCAAGTCACACCTATGGGCACATGAAAGAGGGAACAGCCCTTATTACCAACTGACATAAAAGGAAAGACCTCAAACTTGTTTCATGGATGGGTAAGCTCAGTGTTTTGGATACAAGCTGAAAATGTGTAGCTGCTTTCCTATGGCCCTTCTCAAAGATGTCCATGAAAGGCAGTGACAGAGCTTTTGGTGGTATGCTTGGTCATCCACTTTGTGTGGAAGAAGTTACCTGAGGTTATAATATTGATTCATGGGCAACAGTAAATGACTTGGTTGGTTGTTTAGGGACTTGTAAGGGAAAGATGGAAATATTGGGGTCAAGGAGGCCTGAGGAAGAGACTTGTGGGTAGACTTATGGAAATGGGTAAAAAGTAAAGGTTTTTGTCTTTTTGTATTAACACCCACCAGAGAGCATCCACTGAAAAAGGATCACTAAATCACCAAAGAGAAAGGATGACCTGGCCTATTAATATCAGCCAGTTTGTCTTCTACCACCCTAGTGCTTGGACAATGAGTAGCCACAATGGCAGAGATGGAGGATATGCATGGGACCAACAGCATGAGCTTCCTCTTATCAAGGCTAATCTACATATTACTATTATCAGATGTCTAAGCTTCCAGCAACAGAGACCAATACTAAGTGCCCAGTATGGCACTATCCCTTGAGGATATCAACCTGTCAAAATGATTATATTTGACCCTTTCCCTTTGTTTCAGTAGTTCATTCTGCCAGATTGACACTTATGCCAAGTGTAGATTGCCTTTACTGCCCATGAGGATTGAGCCAGCATCACTACCTAAAGATTCACAAAACATCTGATATACCAACATATGCCAAATTCCTAATTCCAAATTCACAATTCAGCGTGTCACTTCTCTTCCCATAGCGGGAGGTGGGGGCACAGAAAAGCCAGCAGTAATAGATGTCCCTCCACCTGAAAACTGAGGAATAAGAAATAAGTAACATCCCTTGTCTTGGGTTTAGTTCTCCAGAAGCAGCTGCTGAGATAAGGACTTATGTACATGCAATTAATTTAAGGAAGTGCTCCCAGAAGAACCTGATAAGAGACTGGAGGAAGCAGGACAGGAAAGGGAAGAAACTAAACAATTGTGTAATTTCTGGCAACATCTTGTGGAGAGTTGCTTCAGCATGATCCAGTAGGGGAACACTAAGTGTAAATTCAGCCTCAGAGCTTGTGCTTTCTTGAAGCAAAGGAACTAAATTTTCACACCCTCATTGGGTAAAGACAGTCCATGGCTTGCAGGTGGGGAGGAATGGGGTTGTGTAAGGGTGACTATAAAAAACTCATACACATTGCCAGCTCTCTGCATGTGCAAGCAAAGCAGCTCCATTAACCCCAAAACAGGCTTCCGATATAATTAAAGAGACAGGTGCATGCATTGAGAAGCAAACATACACAAATTCCAGGGGAACTGGCCCTCAGGAATTGTTAAAAGGATCAGAAGTATATAGAAAAACACACTCCTGTTCTCCCTTACACACTCACTACTCTCAATACTGGTCACCAAAAGTGTGAGGATGTTTTCCCACACCAAGCAATTCTGCAGTACCATCTAGGTGTCTTATAACTCAATTCTGACACTCTAAAGATAGTGTTAGATCCACAGGTTAAGATGATATAGTAAAGGTAGAAATTTTTTTTCAGCTCTTAAGGTAGTGTTACAGTAGCCATAGCATTTCCAAGAGCACAACAAATGAAAAGTCCTAGTGGGATTTGAGAGAACAATTTCTTGTTATAATAAACCATAAATACAAGATTCTACTGAAACTGAACAGTTGACAAAATATGGTTGAACTTACAAACCTTCAAGGGAAATAAGAGGGTCAAACAAAGCCAATGTATGGAAAAGCCCAAGACTGGTTTGGGATAAACCTAAGAATTACATTCAACATGGGTATCTTCTAACCCCTCCCCAGCAGGTATCTGCCATAGTTCTGCCATCTCTTCTGAAGCATCTGCTTAACCAATGGCCTTTCCCTCTCTACTGCAGGTGTAAGCCAACCCAATAGCAACCCTTTGGACATGATGCAAAGCCAAGAGGCAAGTTTATAAATATTATTCCATGGTAGAAATAATGCACACACCCAAACCAGCTCACATATGTGGTATCAATGCACATGGTAGTAACTTCCATCAAATCAGAGCTGCCACCATGTATAACCTGTCATGTGACACTGTAGCTAGGTCAATGTTCCTAATTTACTATACTAAAATATCAATGTGGCAGAATGCATTTTTGAACTCCAGATTTTCTAACCACTTCTAAGTGGCTATTAAAGTGATATAGAACAGAACTGTATCACAGACACCTAGGCATTGGGGAGGAACATTGAATGAATTCTTTCTGGGACTTTCAGAGGGTAGAGAGATGAACAGAGGAAATGTTAGACAGTCAAAGCATATATGGCAGGTGAGGGGAGGCAAAGGTGGAAAGAAGGCTAACATATTCATGTTCAAAGAGAAGTCTGGGAGAAGGAAAAAACAAACAAACAAAGAAGCCCATCAACAAAATGAAGCCAAACCCAAGTCAGAGGAAAAAAGGGTTTCATATAATAGATATCAAAAAAGTAAAAGGAACACACTAAATGCACACACTGGTGACAAGTAAGTCCATAGTCTATTGTGATAGGTCAGTGGTTCTCAACCTTCTGGCCCTTTAAATACAGTTCCTCATGTTGTGACCCAACCATAAAATTATTTTCGTTGCTACTTCATAACTGTAATGTTGCTACTGTTATGAATCGTAATGTAAATATCTGATCTGCAGGATGGTCTTAGGCGACCCCTGTGAAAAGGTCGTTCAACTGCCAAAGGGGTCGCGACCCACAGGTTGAGAACCGCTGTGATAGGTCCTTCCAGCATCAGTCAGGTAGGCTCTTCTCATCTGTCATCTCAAGGTTATTTACAGACATGGCAACTTTTAACAAGTCTCTCAGAGAAGGGAAGGCAAGCTTCAATCATTGGTTTCAGGATCTGTCTGTGCCATGTAGGCATCCAACTCCGCACCCAGGTGTCCTTTTGTTTTTGACATGTATTCATCCAATTGGTTGTCCAGCTGGTCCTTGGTCAGTACAGGGCGAGAAAGGGCACCTCTCCCTCGTCCACTGCCTCGGCCTCCAAAGCCTCCTCTTCCCCGACCTATCATACCCCGACCTCGGAGCGACATCCCGCCCCTAAGTAGGGTTCTTGTGGCACATCCCCCACGTAGTCCTCCTCTAAGCAAGCCGCTCTGGATTATGGGTAGGCCTCATCCTCCGCTGGCTCCCCTGGCCAGGGCCCCTATGGGTCGGCCTAACCGTGCCTGGATGTTACTCTTACCCAGGCACTGCTTTAAGCTCTGTTTAAGTTTTAATGCTGCCCGGACAGAGGGTCTATTTTCCATCTGCTGGGCCAGTCTTCTGTTTCTGGCAGTGGCTAGCTGCTGCTGTTGCTGCATCGAAGCCCGAATATTCACTGGCGTCAGCTGTTTGTTCTTCAGCATATTAGTAAAGCGCTCATTTAGAGACATCTTGGTGGTGCTTTTTAGCACAACTTTCGGTGCTGACTGTGCAGCCATCTTCAAATCCCGAGGATCGAAGGAAAAGGATGCCAGTGCTCCTCTCAGGGCTGCCACGACGGCTGGGCCGGCAGAACCTGAATTGATGGTGAAGTGGCTCGGGTGAACTGGTTTGGTTGGCTAGATGCGTAAGTGGTAGACTGCTAGGTTAGTTCGCTGTTGGCTGGCTGGCTGCTGGGCTCACCCGGTCCACCTGCTCACACGGCTTGCCCTTTCCTGCCTTTAGTTGGTGCCACCACAAGCACTGCCATCAACTCCTGCTTGGTGCCCAAACAAAATGGCCGCCACCAAGGTAGAAATTTATTGAAGAACAAGTACAGACTCCCACGTGGGGAAGGGGAAAGAGTCCCACTGAGCCCCTTTTTCCACAGTTTATAAGGGCTGCAGTTTTTTCTGCCTCAATATTGTCTTTGATTTGGTCACTATAGTAACTCCTGAGCTCAAAGGTCAAACCTCACATGGGACATGTGATGCCCTCCTCCCTCATTGTTCTCCTAGTCCCTCTGGGCTTTCTCCGTCCTTCCTTATTTTGTAAATATAGACCTTTGCTACTCCCAGTTCCCTTATCTTATGGAAATGTAACTGCTGCCTCTCCCAACTTCCCTGTCTTATGGAAATGTAACCTTTTGCAGCTTTGCAGCCTGTGCTTTTTACATGGATCCCCTTAATTTAAAAAAAATCCCTAAACATGCCTATTTCACCCCTAAAAATTCCTATTCCAAAGGCTCAGTCCTGTGCTCCCAGGAGGGTATGCTCCCAGGAGGGAGAGCTTGCTCAGTCCTCCTTTCTAAGGGTTTTAAGGATAGAGAATTCAAGGGAGGTCCAAATGAAGATCTTAATAGAATATTTCCAGGTGTGTCCATTCAGGGTTGTGGTCTCCAATGATTGACTGGCCAGCATCAGGGCAAGGGGTCATTATTTCATGCAGCTGGTCCTGACGGGAAGGCAGTGTGGCTGGTTTTGTTGCTTATCTGGGACTGGAGCTGAAATAAGACTGAGGCCTAGATGTTATTGCCAGGGAGGAAAGGTCAGGTGGTCCAAACCTCAAGGCCAGCGATATGCAAGGGGAGAAAAAGTCACCTGGGGGCAAGGCTCCAATCTACAATTGATTGTCCATTGCTAGGCAACTGGGACTTTCTATGCTGATGACCTTCTATAGCTGGCCCATCATCCTTGCTTTGCTCATATCTGTCAACTGCTTACAAAAGTCCCACAAGACTGTCCCCATTTAAGACATAATCAAAAGTCCAGGTTATCACCTGTTTTTCTGACCAACATGCTATTAATCAGAGGTCCCCACGACTCTCTATTTAGGTTTATTATTTGTAGTGTGGCTCACAGAACTCAAGTAAAGAGTTTACTTAATAGATTACTCATTTTTTTAAATTAAATATTTATTGTTCAGATTATTACAGTTGTTCCTCTTATTTCCCCCCATAGCTCCCCTCCACCCAGTTCCCACCCCCCCCTGCCCTTACCCCCCCCCCCACTGTCCTCATCCTTAGGTGTACGATTTTTGTCCAGTCTCTTCCCACACTCCCCACACCCTCCCCCCCTGAGAATAGTCAGTCCATTCCCTTTCTATGCCCCTGATTCTATTATATTCACCAGTTTATTCTGTTCATCAGATTATTTATACACTTGATTTTTAGATTCACTTGTTGATAGATGTGTATTTGTTGTTCATAATTTGTATCTTTACCTTTTTCTTCTTATTCCTCTTCTTAAAGGATACCTTTCACCATTTCATATAATACTGGTTTGGTAGTGATGAACTCCTTTAGCTTTTTCTTATCTGTGAAGCTCTTTATCAGACCTCCAATTCTGAATGATAGCTTTGCTGGGTAAAGTAATCTTGGTTGTAGGTTCTTGGCATTCATCACTTTGAATATTTCTTGCCACTCCCTTCTAGCCTGCATAATTTCTGTTGAGAAATCAGCTGACAGTTGTATGGGTACTTCCTTGTAGGTAACTGACTGTCTTTCTCTTGCTGCTTTTAAGATTCTCTCTTTGTCTTTTGCTCTTGGCATTTTAATTATGATGTGTCTTGGTGTGGTCTTCTTTGGATTCCTTTTGTTTGAGGTTCTCTGCGCTTCCTGGACTTGTAAGTCTATTTCTTTCGCCAGGTAGGGGAAGTTTTCTGTCATTATTTCTTCAAATAGGTTTTCAGTATCTTTCTCTCTCTCTTCTTCTGGCACCCCCATAATTCGGATGTTGGTACACTTGAAGTTGTCCCAGAGGCTCCTTACACTATCTTCATATTTTTGGATTCTCTTTTCTTTTTGTTTTTCTGGTTGGGTGTTTTTTGCTTCTTCGTATTTCAAATCTTTGACTTGATTCTTGTGATCCTCTAGTCTGCTGTTGGAACGCTGTATAATATTCTTTATTTCAGTCAGTGTATGCTTAATTTCTAGTTCGTCCTTTTTCATATCCTCGAGGGTCTCACTAGATTTCTTGAGGGTCTCACTAAATTTATCGGTGGTTTCTAGAAAATTCTTGAAAAACCTTATAAGTGTGGTTTTGAACTCTATATCCAGTAGTTTGCTTTCCTCCATTTCTGTCATTGGTGACCTGTTTCTTTGTCTCCACATTTTTTATGCTTCCCTGTGTTGATAGAGTGGCTTTCTGTGCTAGGTGTCCTATAGGGCCCAGTGGCTCAGTCTCCCCAATTACCTGGGGTGGACACTCTTGGTGCACCTCCTTGTGGGCTTTGTGCACAGTCTGGTTGTAGTTAAGCCTTGATTGTTGTAAGTATCACTGGGAGGAATTGACCTCCAGGCCAATTGGCTGTGAGAATCAGCTGTGTCTACAGTGGGAGAACTTCTGTGCTGAAGACACCCTTATGGGGCAAGACTTGCTTCATTGGGGCTTTGGTGCTCACTGAGTCTGCCCCCTGAGTGTGTCCCTTATGGATCTGAGGAGTTGTAATCTGGATGGTCCCAATCTCACCACTGGGTACATGGGCTCTTGGATCTAAGGAGGTGCTAATTTAGCCTCTGCCTGAGGCTACCCAGCAGCAGCTATGGAGAGAACTGCAGATTCCTCTTCTTTGTTTGGGGTTTGGAGGTGCCCAGATGAGGCCCAACTGTGAAGCAATGCAAGCTGCTGTGGGGCCTTGGGCCTTCTTTTGGATGTTCTGGGTCTCTCTGTCCCAGCTGCAGTTTGTTAGGTAATTTTAGATCTCAAAGGGCCAGCCTGTTCATATGCAAAAGCCTCTGGGCACAGCTTGGGTGGGGCGGGGTCTCAGGGAATCAACAGGGTGGAGCAAACGGCTATGGCTGATCCTCAATCCTACCCTTAGAGGCCCCGTGTCTCAGTGTCCCAGTAATCACTGCAAGCACCTCTGAGAGAAAGCTGTCCTCGATTTCCGACTGATGCCAGACAGTCCAGTTTCTCCCCGTATGAGTCTCGGTCCCCAGAGACTCGCCCAGAACTGGAGTTCAGAGTAGTTGGGAGCTTGAGACTCCCTCCCGATTGAAAAAGACAACCGTGTCCTCAGTTGCCAGCCCTTTCCACGTGAGCCTCCGTACCTCTGCACTTTACTTCCGTACCTCCTCTGAGTCTCAGTGTGCTTTTCTCTTTCCTTGTAGTTGTAGAATTTCCACTCAGCCAGCCTTCCTGTGGTTCTGGATGATGTCCATTTTGTCTTTTAGTTGTATTTTTGCAGTGGTTGTGCGAGGCAGCAATTTCCCGTGTTTTTCTATGCTGCCATCTTTGTTTCTTTCAGATTACTCTTTTTTTAAAAAAATGTTTTATTGTTTTCTTTCAGAGAGGAAGGGAGAGGGATAGAGAGTTAGAAACATCAATGACAGAGAAACATTGATCAGCTGCTTCCTGCACACTCCCTACTGGGGGTGTGCCCGAAACCAAGCTACATGCCCTTGACCAGAATCGAACCTGGGGCCCTTGAGTCCGCAGGCTGACGCTCTATCCACTGAGCCAAACTGGTTAGGGCCAGATTACTCATTTTTAAAAAAGGATACAACTCGCCAAAACCGGTTTGGCTCAGTGGATAGAGCGTCGGCCTGCGGACTGAAAGGTCCCGGGTTCGATTCCAGTCAAGGGCATGTACCTGGGTTGCGGGCATATTCACAGTAGGAGATGTGCGGGAGGCAGCTGATCGATGTTTCTCTCTCATCGATGTTTCTAACTCTCTATCTCTCTCCCTTCCTCTCTGTAAAAAATCAATAAAATATATTTAAAAAAAATAAAAAAGGATACAACTCAGGAACATCTATATAGAAGAGATGCATTGAGCAAGGTATGTAGGAAGGAATGAAGAACTCCCATGCTCTCTCCAGGCACACCACTCTCCCTACATCTCCTAGTGTTCACCAACTAGGAAGTTCTTTGCACCCGTTTGGGTTTTTATGGAGGCTTCAGTATTACTTAGGCATGATTGATTAAATCATTGATCATTGGTGATTAATTCAACCTCTATTCTCTCTACCATCTTTGTAGGTTGGAGGGTCGGGTTGAAACTTCCACTCCTCTAATCACTGCCCTGACAACTGGCCCCACCCTTAGGCAGCTTTCATGAAGTCACCGCATTAACACAAACTCAGGTGTGGTTTAAAGGGGCTTGTTATGAATAACAAAAGATATCTCAATCTCTCTTATCTCTTAAGAAATTCCAAGTTTAAGGAGCTCTGTGCCAGGAATAGTGAGGAAGATCAAATATATAGTTTTTTAAAAATGTATATTTTTATTGATTTCAGAGAGGAAGGGAGAGGGAGAAAGAGATAGAAACATCAATGATGACAATCATTGATCAGCTGCCACCTACACGCCCCCTACTGGGTATTAAGCCTGCAATCCAGGGATGTGCTCTTGTTAGAGAAGACCAAAAAAATACCAAGCACGCTTCCAAGAAAAAGGGAGGGTCCCTGTTTATTAACACTAGTGGACTCCAGGAATAATATCCAAATCAGAGTGAAGAAACATGTAGAGAGCCTGTCTATATATATCCCGCTGTGGTCTTTGTCTTGCAAATATGGTTCTGCCCCCTTTCATGGGCTTACAGGAAGATCCCCAGGTTTTGGGGGTCCGCAGGCCATATCCGATGATCTGTCCTGTGGCCAGCAACAACAACCTTCCCACCCCCCCATGGCAGTGCATTGTTCACAGTTTTTATGGTCTGACACGCCTTGCAAGACCATTTTCCTCCTCATCGCCCCCCCCCTTGTCCCACAAGCTTCTTTTAGCCTTGTGGAACAACGAATCCGCAGGGGGTGTTTCTGGTATCCAGGTGTTCAGTCCTACAACCTGCACAGGAATGTTCATAAGCAGCATTATTCATGATAACCAAAATGTATAACTATTCAAATGTCCATTAGTTGTTGAATGGATAAACAAAATGTGTTTTTTCTTGCCCTAGCTGTTAGGTCAAAGAGAAGCCCAGGAGCGGATGCATGCCCCTGCAAGTCAGATGGTGATGGAGATAATGGACCCTCCCTGGAATCCACAACGACCCCCACACAGATACTGACTCCTTCCTGAATACTGTGCCAACGCCCGAGGTGGGAACTTCCTCAGCTCATGTCCCCCGCCCCTCATTAAACACCCGTATAAAAAGGAGCCCCCCTTCCCTGTTGGCACAAATTCACTGGCCCTGTCTTTGGGGCTCGTGGATTTTCGCCCGGGGACACAGATTAAACCTTTCCATTTCTTTCTTTTCTGGCTGACTCAACTCTCTTTATTTTCCTGCGCCACGAACTTTACCTTTGGTGCCTTGAAACCCGGGTGGCGCGAGCACTCCATTCGGCCATCCCTCTACGGCTCGGGGTGCCCTCCTCTCCCTCCTTGTGGCTCAGGACCCATCAGGACCACATTTCCTCAGCAGCCTTTCCCAGTTTGGCAGCATTAGCAGTGAGTCCCACCCCGCCCCCATGCCGGCCCTTCATGGCCACTCACCGCCAGCATCTCTGTCCGTAAAACGCAGCCGCGTCAGAGATTGCCTTTCTGGACCCTTCCAGGAAGGGCTTCTCTGGACCTCGGAAGGTAGGGGAGACATCTCTATCTTCCTCGGTTCCTCCGTCCGTCCGTAGCCCTGGTCAAACCGCTGGGACACTGGCTTTTGGCCCGGGCTACTGGCCACAGGTATCGAGCACGGGGAATCCAAATTCCAAACCTGATCCGAGCACACCTCTAGGGTGCCTGCCCGCCAACCTGGCTAAACACTAGGCCTGCCCCGGAATTGCGTCCTAAATGCTTCATTTATTTCTGTAACGTAGCATGGCCTCAGTATGAAAACGGGACCTTTGACTTTACCATCTGTAACAATCTCAGTAATTTCTGCCTATGAACCGGGAAATATGCCCAAGTCTCTCTCTCTCTGTCTGCGTCCCTGTCCCTTCCCCCAAAGTTCCTTCTGCCTCGCTGTCCCCACCCTCTCCTCCTCTCTCCATTACCCCCCTCCAGCAACGCCTTCTGCTCTACCTGCTGACCCCCCCCCCTTCCACCCACAGCTGCAGCCGCTGCAGGAGCCCAAAGCTCAACTCACCAGCAACACCCTCCCCCACCCCCGCCTGCTTCCCTAGTCAGTAAACACACGGGCTCGCAGGCCCCCCCCTCCTCTGTCCCCTCCGGGAAGGTTGCAGCATCTGAGGGTGATTGAGAAGAGGCTGGGGTCCTTCTCCACCAACCCCACCGTGTTTGCCTGCCCAGGATCATTCATCTCCACCTCTCCCGCTCTCACGCCCCCCGCCCTTGCAACTCTGCCATAGAAACCTGCACCCCACACTGTGCCCTCTGAGAGTTCTAACGGGCTGCCTCCCCCTGTGCAGTCTCCACTGAATCTCCAGCAATTGAATTCACAGGTGGCTGGCCATTTCCCTTTGCAAGAGGTTGCAGCAGGGAAGGATATTATCCAGGTATAACTGAGGGCATAGTCTGAGTCCACGTCCCATTCTCTCCTTCGAGCTCCTAGCTACCCACTTCATTTCGCAGTCGGCCCCAGATATTCGAAAAAAGTTAAAAAAGGCTGAGAATGGCCCTCAGACCCCAGTCCAAGATCTAGTGAACATGGCCTTTAAGGTTTTAATGCCGGTGAGGAGCAGGCAGAGTCAGATTGGGAGGCCCGCCTTCGACAGAAGGTAGACCTGCAAACTCAAGCCTTGGTTGCGGCCCTGCGGCCGACGGCAGCCTCCCATGGCCCCAGGGGGGCTGTGCGTAGTGGGGGTGCAACGAGAGGACGAACGCCACCTGGAGAATGCTTCAAATGCGGAAATGAAGGCCACTGGGCAAAGCAGTGTCCCTGGCCCCAGGCTCCAACCAAGCCCTGCCCGGTGTGCGGTCAAAGCAGCCACTAGAAACATGACTGCCCCTGGAAAAGTGGCAGGCCCTCTGCACCCCAGCATGGAGGGGCCGCCCTTCCAGGTCATGACCCGCTGACCATGCTGGGACTGGCCGAAGACTGAAGGAGCCCAGACTCGATGACCCCCATCACCCTCGCCGAGCCCAGGGTCACACTAGCGGGTACACGGGTCTCTTTCCTGGTCGACACAGGGGCTACCTTCTCTATCCTGCCCTCCTTTTCAGGGCCCCTTTTTCCGTCCACGATCTCAGTCATGGGTATTGATGGCAAGTCCACCTGCCTGCTGACCACCGGACCCCTTCCCTGTCTCCTTAATGATAGCCCTATATCCCACTCATTCTTAGTCATGCCTTCATGCCCTGTGCCCCTTTTAGGATGAGATACCCTCACCAAACTAGGGGCTACTCTGTAGCTCACTCAGAGCCCTTCAGCCTCCCTGCTCCTTCCGCTTCTGGCCCCCTCCCTTCATGGGGATGCCGATCCCCCACTGCCATGCATTCCCTTATAGGGCTCAGTTGTCCCAAACCACAGTCACCTACCTCAGCTTCACTCTCTCACCCCACAGGGCCGCGCCATTCCTTGGACTGTGGATGCCTTATCTCCTTATCTCCTCTGTGACTGTCCCCTCCTCTGAACAAGAAATGTTCTCCTTCCTCAGGCTCACTAGGTACTCTCGCCTCCGGGTTCACAACTGTAGTCTTCTTGCAAAGCTCTATGACGTGACATGGCGAAAGGATCCCCTCACTGAGCCCGTAGATCCCAATGCCAACATCCTCACCCCTTTAATGCTCTGAAAACTACTCTGACCTCAGCGCCTTCTCACCCCATACCCCTCCCCCACTCCACCCTTCCCAAAAGAAACTTCCTTGAATGCACAGGTTTACTCAGCAGTCTGGCTATTATCAGAAACTGAGACCATTATCTCTAGGAAAAAATGCGGCAACTTTAAAATCCAAGTGGCTAGTGGCCTGGGAGCAGGCAGCCTGCTCCCCCCCCCCCCCCCACATACACACACACACACCTTTTCTCCAGCCTCATATCCAGGTCCCTGGCTTCCACTCCTCCTTTCCTTCCCTTTCTCTTTTCCCTTGGATAACAGTGCATTCTAACATTCCCTCCCACTTTCACTGCAATACCTACCTCTCTCAGGCTCACCAAATGCCTCCCACCATCCCTGAAGAAGATTCGGCGACACCATCCAGGACCTGATGACCCATCATTCCTCAAAGGCTCTTACCTGGCAAGGGACCCTCCAATTTTTTACTCTGGAAGAAGCTCAGGTTTTCAAATTCCTTTTTTTAAAAAAATATATTTCTTTATTGATTTCAGAGAGGAAGAAAGAAGGAGAGAGAAATAGAAACATCAATGATCAGAGAGAATCATTGATTGGCTGCCTCCTGCACACCCCCTACTGGGGAACGAGCCCGAAACCCAGGCATGTGCCCTTGGCCGGAATTGAACCCAGGACCCTTCAGTCCGCAGGCTGACGCTCTATCCACTGAGCCAAGTCAGCCAGGGCTTGAATTCCTTTTTACATGTCTCATCTCCTCACCATAATCCTCCTACATGCAGCTAGCAATGAATGCACCAATGAAGATTTTAATATTTTCAGGTGAAACGGACATGGAATGATGAGGGAATCATCAATTCTACTGTCTGGGATGGGAAATCCTCTAGTGTCACTCTCTATTTATGAACCCTGAACCTACTCCTTTGCCCACCCTCATCAACACAACTTTCCATCTACTCTCTAACATCAATCCCTCCTCCTCTACATCCTGCTGGATTTGTCTGTCACTGGCTCGAACCCTCATCATAGCCACTCAATTCCAACCTATTGGACCATCTAACTAAACTTTCTCTCTAGAAATTCACAGCTCCTGGCCAGACCTCCTGCCCATGGCCCTGACCAGAATCCGGGCTACACCAAGGAGCCCCACCTTCTTAAGCCCTTTTGAACTCCTATATGGGAGACCCTTCTTGCTCAACCACCATCTCCCTACTGATCTTCCTCCCCTGGGTACTTATTTTCCATATCTGTCCTTACTCAGGCAGCTGCTCTGAGAACACATGGATAGGTTTCTGCCCAAGCCAGAGTCAACCGACCAGAACTCCCGAGGACCAGCCCTTCACCCTGGTGACTCAGTCCTCCTTAAGAATCTACATCCAAAAGCCTTGGAGCCTAGGTGGACGGGACCTCACACTGTAATCCTTACAACCCCCACCACAGCCAAGCTGCTTGGCGACCCATCGTGGCACCACCTCTCCAAACTCAAGAGGACCCCAGAGCAACATGACTTCTATAAATGTGAGGTGTTGGGCCCCACTAAGGTCCGTCTTAGTCGCCCTCCCCCTCCTCCTTCTCCTCCCGGCCCCGAGCAACCTACACCCACCCCCACCTGCTTATGTGTGGAGGTTCAAGGTCCGTGATGCCTCCCGAAACTCCAGAGCCCACCCTGCCCCCACAGATATGCTACCAGACCAGTAATCCGGTAACTGGGGGATGAGTCACTTGGAACTGTACCCCAAACCACACCGCAGCCAGTCTCACCAAGGTCAGCCCAGGTACCTTCAACTGCATAAACTCCTCTGACCCCAGGCCTTGCTTCATGGTGACAGTAGTTCCCCCAACTAACCTTGTATGGAGAGTCAGAGCTCGCCTGGCTGCTCTCTTCATCCCGCCCCTGGGGCCGCCAGGCCGCCTTCCTCCCTGTCATGCTAAGGGTGAATATTTATGCCTCGGTAGGCCTCGCCAGGAGGCCCTCAGGAACAGCCTGGTCTCTGCTCAGGACTTTAATGACAAGCTCCAGTTAGCCCTGGAGTTGACTACCTCCTCTTTAGCCTCCCTACAGCGACAAGTAACATCAATAGCCCAGGTAGCCCTACAGAACCAGGGTGCCTCAGACCTTCTGACTGCAGAAAGAGGAGGAACCTGCATATTCCTTCAGGAAGAATGCTGCTACTACATCAACGAGTCCGGAGTAGTGGAGGAAAATTTCCAGACCCTGACTAAGCTGAGTGAAGAACTACATGAAAGACACTCCTGGGACAACTCTCTTTTCAGCTACTTCCAAGGCCCCTTAGCAACCTGGGTCCTACCCATGATAGGGCCCCTGATTCTCATCTGTGTCTTTTTACTCCTAGCCCCCTGCCTCCTCAAGTTCATCTGCTCCCAGATCGTGGAGATGTCACAGGTGACTGTAAATCAGCTCCTGCTCCATCCCTACACTCGGCTGCCCTCCGACCTGCCTCTGCCTGACCCTGGCCTTTATGAACCCCCCCTCCCTCATCGTCCCTGGTCAGCAGGAAGTATTCAGAACGAACCGTCACCCCCTATCACCAAAAGGCCGGGATGTTAGGTCAAAGAGAAGCCCAGGAGCAGATGCATGGCCCCGCAAGTCAGATGGTGATGGAGATAATGGACCCTCCCTGGAATCCACAACGACCCCCACACAGATACTGACTCCTTCCTGAATACCGTGCCAACGCCTGCGGTGGGAACTTCCTCAGCTCATGCCCCCCGCCCCTCATTAAACACCTGTATAAAAAGGAGCCCCCCCTTCCCTGAATTGGCACGAATTCACTGGCCCTGTCTTTGCAGCTCGTGGATTTTCGCCCGAGGACGCAGATTAAACCTTTCCTTTTCTTTCTTTTCTGGCTGACTCGACTCTCTTTGTTTTCCTTCGCCACTAACTTTACACTAGCCAGTTTTGCTCAGTGGATAGTGTTGGCCCTGGGACTGCAGGGTCCTGGGTTTGATTCCAGCCAAGAGCATGTACCTGGGTTGCAGGTTTGATCCCTGGCCCTGGTCAGGGCAGGTATGGGAGGCATCCAATGTGTCTCTCTCACATTGATGTTTCTCTGTCTCTTCCCCTCCCTTCCATTCTCTCTAAAAATCAGTGGGAAAATACCCTCAGGTGAGGATCAACAAAAACACTTTAAAAAATGTGTTATATCACCCTAGCCGGTTTGGCTCAGTGGATAGATCATTGGCCCATGGGTGGAAGGGTCCTGGGTTCAATTATGATCACTGGCATGTACTTCGGTTGCAGGCTTCATCCCCAGCCCTGGACAGGGATTAGGCAACCAATCAATGTGTCTCTCTCACATGGGTGTTTCTCTCTGTCTCTCCCCTTCCCTTCCACACTCTCTAAAAATAAATGGAAAAAATATCCTTAGATGAGGATTGACACACAAAAAACAAATAAATAAAAACTAGCCCTAACCAGTTTGGCTCAGTGGATAGAGCATCAGCCTGTGAATTGAAGGGTCCCAGGTTCGATTCCAGTCAAGGGCATGTACCTTGGTTGCGGGCACATCCCCAGTAGGGGGTGTGCAGGAGGCAGCTGATCAATGTTTCTCTCTCATCAATGTTTCTAACTCTCTATCCCTCTCCCTTCTTCTCTGTAAAAAATCAATAAAATATATTTTTTAAAAAACAATTTTAAAAAAGTGTTATATCCATACAATAGAATAATTGACCAAAAGAGGAATGCAATACTGATAAAGCATGTCCCAAAATTCACGCAAGTAATTTTGATAGAAAACATAGGTTTATAATTAAAAATTGTAAATTTTTTATTGATTCATAAAGTATACAGTATAGGGTTATGTATAGAATAGCATATCAGGTAAATGGCCTCCACGGCTTTGCTGGCACACATGCACTGTTTTGTTGAAATTTTCCATGACCATTTTGCATAAATGTGGCTGAATTTCATTGATACAGCGCTCAATTTCCTCCTTCAAGGCGTGGGTGGTCGTGGGCTTGTTGGCATAAACCTTAGACTTCAAAAAACCCCAGAGAAAAAAAGTCCAACGGCGTTAAATCACATGATCTGGGTGGCCAATTCTGATCACCAAAATGGGAAATTACACAACCAGGAAATGACTCATGCAGTAATTGAATTGTTTCTCGGGCTGTGTGGCATGTAGCACCGTCTTGTTGAAACCACATGCTGTCCACATCCATACCTTGCAATTTAGGCACAAAAAACTGGATTATCATGTCGCAATAGCGAGCACCATTATCTGTTATTGCCTGAGCAGCCGCATTTTCGAAGAAGAATGGTCCGATGATGCCTCCAGCCCAAAATCCGCACCAAACAGTGACACGTTGTGGATGCATTTGTTTCTCAACAATCAGTCGTGGATTTTCTGAACCCCAAATGTGACAATTTTGTCGATTAACCAAGCCATCAAGATGAAAATGAGCCTCATCTAAATTCAGCCACATTTATGCAAAACGGTCATGTAAAATTTCAACAAAAGATTGTGTATGTGCCAGCAAAGCCATGGAGGCCATTTACCCGATATGCTATTCCATACATAACCCTATACTATATACTTTATGAATCAATAAAAAATTTACAATTTTTAGTTATAAACCTGTTTTCTATCAAAATTACTTCTTGCATGACACCCTTTATATGCTACAACATGGATGAACCTTGTAAACCTTATATTAAGTGAAAGAAGACAATCACAAAAGGCTATATATTTTATTATTCCATTTACTTGCAAAAAAAGAATAGGCAGAAAAGGAGCAGAGCCCGATCGCAGTTTCTCTTCAGGTTTTGTGGGGTGAGACTGTCAGGGGGCAGGCTCAGCTATGGACCCACTTTCAGAGCTGCAGGATGACTTGACCTTGGATGACACCAGTCAGGCTCTGAACTAGCTGAAGCTAGTCTCCATTGACGAGAAGAACTGTCCCTCGGATGAAATGCCCGACTTTCCCAAGTCAGATGACTCCAAAAGCAGCTCCCCAGAACCTGTCACCCACCTGAATGGGATAACCCTTACTACAACATCGCCAGGCACCAGAATGTGGAGGTGGCAGGAGATGACAAGTATGCGCAAAAGATCATTATGTTTAGTGCCTGCTGAATGCCTCCCAGCCACCAGCTGGACCACAGTAAGCTCCTGGGGTACCTGAAGCACACCCTGGACCAGTACATGGAGAATGATTATACACTGCTTACCTGCACCATGGTCTGACCAGCGACAACAAGCCCTCCTTTAGCTGGCTCCGGGATGCCTACTGGGAGTTTGACCGAAAGTACAAGAAGAACATCAAGGCCCTGTACATCGTGTACCCTACCATGTTCATCAAGACCCTGCTCATCCTCTTTAAGCCCCTCATTAGTTTCAAGTTTGGGCAGAAGATGTTCTATGTGAATTTCATGAGTGAGTTGAGCGAGCACGTGAATCTAGAGCAACTAGGGATCTCTTGCCAAGTGCTCAGGTATGATGACTTCCTGAAGTCCACACAGAAGAGCCCTGCAACAGCCCCCAAGCCCATGTCACCACGGCCCCCTGTGCCCAACCAGAAGTTTGGGGTATCACTGCAGCATCTCCAGAAGAAGAACTCAGAGCAGGAGCCCATTCCTCTCGTGCTCCGCGAGATCATTGCCGACCTGCAGGCCCATGCTCTCACCACTGAAGGGATTTTCCGGAGGTCCGCCATCATCCAAGTTGTACAAGAGGTGCAGCAGAAGTATAACATGGGGCTGCCTGTGGACTTGGACCAGTACAATGACTAAAACCTGCCAGTGGTCATCCTCAAGGGTAAATTATATCTCAATGAAGCTACTATATTTAAAAATTTCCCTTTTACACTGCTTTACATGAATCCCATATATTTTGATATGTTGTATTTTAATTCTTATTCAATTCTATGTCTTTTTAAAATTTCCTTTGAGATTTTCTCTTTGATCCATGGATTATTTAGTAGTGCTAAAGTTTTATTTCCAAGTGTACATTGATTTTCCTGTTGTATTTTTGTTATTGATTGCTAGTTTGGTTCCATTACAGTTAGAGAATACATTTTGTGTGGTAAGTAGAAAAATGGCCCTCACAAAAATGTCCATGTCTTGATCCCCAGAATCTGTGAATATGTTATATGGAGGAGTTATGCTTGCAGATGAAATTAAAGTTGCTAATCATTTAAAATAAAATTGGGAGATTATTCTGAATTATCAATGTGGGACCAGGGTAATCACATGAGTCCTTAAAAGTAAAAGAGGGAAGCAGAAGGTCCAGAGAGATGCAACATAAGGACTCGACCTGCCATTGCTGACTTTGAAGATGGAGGAATGGGGATACAAGCCAAGGAACCTGGTAGCCCCTACAACAGTGGTTCTCAACCTTCCTAATGCCGCAACACTTTAATACAGTTCCTCATGTTGTGGTGACCCCCAACCATAAAATTATTTTCGTTGCTACTTCATAACTGTAATTTTGCTACTGTTATGAATCGTAATGTAAATATCTGATATGCAGGATATATTTTCATTGTTACAAATTGAATATAATTAAAGCATAGTGATTAATCACAAAAACAATATGTAATTATATATGTGTTTTCTGATGGTCTTAGGCGACCCCCAAAGGGGTTGCGACCCACAGGTTGAGAACTGTTGCCCTAGAAGCTGGAAGCATTCCTTAGTTTATAGCCTGAAAGAAAACACGGACCTCAGTCTTGTAAGGCTTATCCAGTGATTCTCAACCTGTATGTCACGACCATCAGAAAACACATATAGCATATCAGATATTTACATTATGATTCATAACAATAGCAAAATTACAGTTATGAAGTAGCAATGAAAATAATTTTATGGTTGGGGGTCACAACATGAGGAACTGTATTAAAGGGTCGCGGCATTAGGAAGGTTGAGAACCACTCAGGAAATGAAATTTGCCACCACAAATGAATAAGGAAATGGACTCTCTCCTAGAACCTCCAGAGATGAATGCAGCAATTCATTTAATATAACACTTTAATTTTTAAACCTGTTGAGACTAGGACTCGACCTCCTGTGTTGCAGTTGTCCCCAGGCAGAGAACTGGAGTGAATGTGTTTCCCTTTTCTCAGAGATTATACTCTTACTAGTGACCCAGTGCATGGATTTGTGCACATTGAAAGGAAATTAGAAGGTGGTTGGCGGGGCAGGACTGGGCGAGAAGGGCCACACACATCCTGGAGCCAACCTCCTGCAGTCCCTCCAGCAGGTGGGGTCCCTTGGCCTGGCCTGTGGGGATCGGGTCGAAACTGGCTCTCCGACATCCTGTGGGGTTCCAGAGTATGAGAGGGCACTCTGCAAAGTTTCTGTCATATAGGGTATGGAACGCAAATGCAAGTGTGCAGTAAACCAGATTTGGGGCCAACATTGCCCCAGCAACAGCATAACACACGGCCAAAGGTGGAATCGTGCGGCCCCACAAGGAATAGGGCTCCCTCCTCTCTGGTTCCGGTGTGCCTCACCCGTGAACTGGGGCTGCCAAGTCACTGCAGCTTGGCAGCTCTTGTGTTGAGTGTCTGCCCCCTGGTGATCAGTGCATGTTATAGCAACCGGTCAGATGGTTGGAAACATAGCATATTAGCCTTTTACTAGTATATATACAGATAATGCTTACTGTGTAATGCCTGAAAATAATTGTCTCATATTTTGTCCAGTTTTACAGTTGTTTGTGGTGGGCAAGCAGGGTCAGCACCAGTTACTCCATCATCATAAGATGAAGTGATTTTGCCCGCAGGTTCTTTCCCCATTGGATCTGAACACCAGTTTTGGTGGTTGTTAAAGGAGGAAAAGTAATACTGAAGCTGGCCTCATGGTGCTTGTAGTCTGCTCTATAGCATGTAGGCTAATTTCAAATAAAGCAAAAGGGGTGGGGAGAAGAAAAAGGAAAAAAGAAGTGGAAGTGGTTTAGTTTACTTTTCTGTGTTACACTTCAATTTTTAAAAAATGTTTTTTAAAAGGTAAAAATCAAGCAAAATGGTGACAGACTCAGAGAGAGCAGACTGACACTTAACCATTGTACCAGTAATGACCATAAAGACTGGTGTTGAGCCCTAGCCGGTTTGGCTCAGTGGATAGAGCATCGGCCTACAGACCAAAGGGTCCCAGGTTCAGTTCTGGTCAAGGGCATGTACCTCGGTTGCAGGCTCCTTCCTAGCCCGGGGCCCTGGATGGGGACATGCAGGAGGTAACCAATTGATGTGTTTCCCTCACACTGATATTTTTCTCTGTCTTTCTCTCTCTCTTCCACTCTCTCTAAAGATCAATGGAAAAAATCCTGAGGTGAGGATTAAAAAAAATAATTAAAAAATAAATAAATAAAATTCCTCTCTTAATAAAAGAAAAGACTGGTTTGGGGAGGATTACTTTGAGTTCACTTGAGTGCTTACAAAGAAAAAAATTACAAGCTCAAGTCCATTAACTCTCAGCCCATCAGTCTATAGCTGCAGTCCTCATATTCCTGAAAATCAACTGAACTGGATGATGAATTATGTGTTGAACTTGGTCTCATCAAGTTTCTCACGTGAAAGGGCATTTATAAGGAATGGGACTCTGAAACTTGGAATAGAGACATCTATCTGTTTGGACCCAGATGAGACTGACAATCTTGAATCAAGTCATTCTGAACTTCCCTTACCAGTTGAAGCCCTGCAGTGTCTAGAATAACTCTTTCACTGCTTACAATCTTGTGATAACCTTACCTAGGACAGACCCCTTAAAATGCTGTTTTTAAGGTCCACCACAACCACCTCAAAATGCCACTAGACTCACAACTAGGGTCAAACCTCAGCATACTTCAGGTAATATATAAGCCAGGAAGAAATAGCTTACATACCAAACAGGCAGAGTAGATGGCAAATGATGGGAGATGCACACCATCAATTATGATGCTATAGCTAGAATGAACTAGATGTATATTTTGCAACATGGCTAAATCTTCAAAACATGGTGATGAGAGGTTAGAAGAATATATATATATATATATATATATATATATATATATATATAATGAAAGTCTAAGTGACCATTCGACCAGTACCTATGATATGCACTGACCACCAGGGGCAGACGCTCAATGCTGGAGCAGAAACCACAGGCAGGAAACATGGTACAGACTGATGAATCTCAGAGGGAAGGGGGGAGGGGAGAGGATGGGGAGTGATTATCCAAAGATCTTATATGCATACTAGAGGCCCAGTGCACAGATTTGTGCACCAGTGGGGTCCCTTGGCCTGGCCTGTGGGGACCAGGCCGAAACAGGCAGTCCGACATCCCAAGGGGTCCCAGATTGTGAGAGGGCACAGGCCAGGCCAAGGAACACCACTCGTGAAAGAAATAGACTTACAAGTCCAGGAAGTGCCGAGAACTCCAAACAAGAGGAATCCAAAGAGGACCACACCAAGACACATCATAATTAAAATGCCAAGGGCAAAAGACAGAGAGAGAATCTTAAAAACAGCAAGAGAAAAGAAGTCAGTTACCTACAAGGGAGTACCCATAGAACTGTCAGCTGATTTCTCAACAGAAACTATGCAGGACATAAGGGAGTGACAAGAAATATTCAGTGATGAGTAGCAAGAACCTAAAACCAAGATTACTCTACCCAGCAAAGCTATCATTTAGAATTGATGGTCAGATAAAGAGCTTCACAGACAAGAAAAAGCTGAAGGAGTTCATCACCACCAAACCAGTATCATATGAAATGCTGAGGGGTATTCTTTAAGAAGAGGAAGAAGAAGAAAAAGGTAAAGATAAAAAATTATGAACAACAAAGTGACAACAAATACATATCTATCAACAAGTGAATCTAAAAATCAAATGAATAAAAAATCTGATGAACAGAATAAACTGGTAAATGTAACAGATTAAGGGGCATGGAAATGGAATGGACTGACAATTCTCGGGGGGAAGGTGATGTGGGGGGTGTGGGAAGAGATGGGACAAAGATCTTATATGCATGTATGCAGTACCTATGGACGCGGACAGTGGGGTGGTGAGGGCCTGGGGTGGGGCGGGAACTGGGTGGAGGGGAGCTATGGGGGGGAAAAGAGGGACATCTGTAATAATCTGAATAAAGATTTAAAAATGTATATATAGAATGAAAAATGATACAAGAAAATAATATCCATAAAACAAAGGACCCTGTGTGAATAATCACAATAATGTACCCAAAAAATGAGGAATATGACTCAGGAGAAAAAGGAAAAACCTTGGCTTGCAGTAGGGACTTTCAGTCCTTTACAAGATGCTGATCTAACATAAGGTGCTGGCTCCCTCCCCAATTCCAGCCCTAAAGATGACACATGAGAAAAACTGACAGATGAAATCTGCTATTTATGCAGCATTTACCACATGCCAGGCACTATTAACTCAGTTAATCTTCTCAGCCAATGCTATTAGATATTATGAACCCCATTTTACAGGTGAGAAAACAAGTATAGAGAGGTTAACTTCCCTAAGGTTACACAGCTGGTAATGCTGGAGCTGAAATTTGAACTCAGTCTCTACCTATAGCAGTGTTTCTTAACCTTGGCTGCACAGTAGAATCACCTGGGAATCTTTTTAAAATCCTGATTTCTGGGCCTCATCCTCCAGAAATTCTGTTTCTTTGTTATGGGGTGGGGCCACATTAGATTCCCAGGTGATTCTAATGTGCAGCCAAGGTTGAGAACCACTGACCTATAGAGATGAGTCTGGGGCAGGGATAAAGGTCAGGGGAGAGTGGCCTAAAATGGTATAGGGGCAGGCACCATTACAGAGATGCCAGGAGAAATTTCTAATTGTGCCCTCCCCCCACACTCCATTCCAACATTGCTGAGATCATTCTCTACTTCATCACCATGGCAAGACAGAGAAGAGCAGTTCCCAACAACAGGAGCTGTTGGAGTGGAGAGCATATTACATGTGCAGGCCGTGTCAGACATACACTGAAACTCCAACCCTCCATCTTGGGCTAGGAAAAATAACTTAGATCTTCAAGGCAGGAATTTGGCCAAGGTTTCCTTGAGGAATATTACTAACCCAAGAGGAAAAACCTAAAGGCATTGGAATCAGGGGTTCCCCAACAAACAACCCCCACAGTTAAGTTCAGAGCCGAAAAGCCTTCAGAGATTACAAACATTTTAATCTCCTACTCTTATAATCATAAGCATGAAACCAAAAATTTCCACTCATTTTAGGAAAGCCTCTAACATGGAAGATGGAGTTTGAGGAAGAAAAAACAAATAGCAATTACCTTAAGGGGGGAAAACACTCTGCAGGAAGAAAACTTTTTTTAAAAAGTAGTATCTTTACAAAATTTACTATAAAACTACAGTAATCAAGATAAAGGTAGACATACTAATAAGAAAAAGTACAGTAATGTACCTAGGTATATATGGCTCCTACAAATATACTGAGATTTTCAACAAAAGATGCTAAAATAAATGGATATCCATGTTTGTTTGTTTTAAAACATTTTTATTGATTTCAGAGAGGGAGAGAAACATCAATGATGGCGCATGACTAGTGACCAGGTCGCATCGTGACCACCCAGGTGGCAGGGACGCAGGACCAGCCGCTGGGGGCGGGGGAGCTTTGAAAGCTTTATTCATTCTCATTCTCTCTCTCTCTCTTCCACCTAGCAGTCAAGAAGGATGGACTCCCCCACCATGTGGATGAAGGGCTGTCCCTTAGACTTTTAAATTTCATTAGTCAGTGGTACCTGGGCAGAGATTGATTGGCCGCCTCCTGCACCCCCAACTGAGGATCAAGCCTGCAACCAGGGCATGTGCCCTTGACTGGAATCGAACCCGGGACTCTTTAGTCCAAAGGACAATGCTCTATCCACTGAGCCAAACAGGCTAGGGCTTATATCCATGTTTTTAAAAAAGTTTCAAATCCTACATCATAAAAATATCAAAAAATGGATTACTAGTATAGACCTAATAAACAAAACATCACTTTCTTCCTTACGTCCGACAGCTGTCAGTCTATGTATGTTTCTATTTTATTTTGATTAGATTCCACATATGTGAGATCATATAGTATTTATCTTTTGCTTTGACTGGCTTTTTACTCAGCATGCTTTCCAGGTCCATCCATACTGTTGGCAAAAGATTTTCTTTAGTCGAGTAGTATTCTATTGTGTAAATATACCACAGATTTTTTTATCCACTCTATTGATGGGCACTTGGGTTGTTTCCAGATCTTGGCTATTGAAATAATGCTGCAATGAACATAGGAATGCATGTATTTTTTCAAATTAGTGTTTGGAGTTTCTTCAGATATATTCCCAAAAGATCACTGGTTCAAAGGGTAGTCCTTTTTAATTTTTTGAGGCAACTCCAGTTTTCCAGTGGCTGCGCCTGTCTGCATTCCTGTAACAGTGCATGAGATATCTCATTGTGGTTTTAGTTTGCATTTCTGATTGATATTGAGCATCTTTTCCTATCTGTTGGCCATCTGAATGTCCTCTGAATAAGTGTTTATTCAGGCCCTTTGCCCAGATTTTTTTTTTTAATTTTTTTTTTAAAAATATATTCCATTGATTTTATACAGAGAGGAAGGGAGATAGAGAGTTAGAAACATCGATGGGAGAGAAACATCGATCAGCTGCCTCCTGCACATCTCCTACTGGGGATGTGCCCGCAACCCAGGTACATGCCCTTGACCGGAATCGAACCCGGGACCTTTCAGTCCACAGGCCGATGCTCTATCCACTGAGCCAAACCGGTTTTGGCCAAATTTCTAATTGAGTTGTATGCTTTGGTGTTAAGTTCCTTATATTTTCAAAACTAACCACTTATCAGATATAGCATTGGTATATGTTCTCCCATGCAGTAGGCTGCCCTTTTCATTTTGTTGGTTCCTCCTGCTGTGCAGCTTGTTTGGTGTAACCCCATGTTTTTTTTCCTGTATTGCTGAGTTGTCTGAGATTTTACGGCCTGTTTTCTCTGAAGATTTTTATGGTTTTGTGACTTTTAAGTCTTTTATCCATTTTTAGTTTATTATGTATGGTGTTAAGTTGGTGGTCTAGTCTCTTTTTTTTTTACATGTACCTGTCCAATTTTCCCAACACCTTTTATTGAAGAAACTGTCTTTATTCCATTGTATGCTCCCGTCTCCTCTGTCAAGTATCAACCATAATGGTATGGGTTTATTTCTGGGTTCTCTGTTCTGTTCCACTGATCTATTTGCCTATTCTTATGCCAGTACCAGGCTGTTTTGATTACAATGGGCTTGTAGTATAGTTTAAGAAACATAGAGAAGTGTGGTGATAGTCAAAGGGAAAGGAGGAGGGATAAATGGGGATGCAGAGACTTGACTTTGGGTGAACACACCAGACAGTATCCAAATACTGAGTTGTTCACTTGAAACCTTTATGTAGAAGACAAAAAAATCTTAATGACCTCAAAGTAGACAGTTTTAATAGGTCATAGGCAGCAATAACCACAAAATTTGATAAATTGCTCATCAATAATAATAGACAAGCCCCAGCCAGTGTGGCTCAGTTGGAGCATCATCCCGTGCACCTAAAAGTCTCCAGTTCTACTCCCAGTCATGGCACATACCCAGGTTGCAGGTTGGACCCCTGGCCAGAAGTGCATGTGTGGGGCAACGGATCCATGTTTCTCTCCCTTCCTCTAATCAATAAAAACATATTTTAAACAGACAGACATCCTCAGGTGAGGATTACAAAAAAATTAGGATGAAGACTAGGAGAAAATATTCACAACACACAATATCTGAAGATAAACTTGTATCCAGAATACATAATATTTGCAGTATTTAAAAGATGATCCAGCTCTGGACAGTATGGCTCAGTTGGTTGAGCATTGTTCTATGCACCAAAAGGTTGCTAATTTGATTCCCAGTAAGGGATCTTGCCCAGGTTGTGGTGTGCTGGAGGCAACCAATCATTGTCTCTCTCCTCTCTCTAAAAAGAAAAAAAAAATTAAAAAGTAAAAAGACGATCCAGTTTTTTAGAACTAACAAAACACTTGGACAGTTTGTGAAAGATATACAGATGGCTATAAGAACATGAGGAACTGCCCCATTATAAAATACAATGTGACATACTGGATTGGATCCTGGAACGGAGAGGATAGTAGTGGGAAAATTGTGAAATTTGAAGTTTAGTTAAGTCATATTCCAATGTTAATCTCTTAAGTTTTAACAAATGTGCCACAGTTATATAAGATTAAAATCAGGGCATACTGGGTGAAAGATATATAGGAACTCTATGCTATCTTTGCAACTTTTGTAAATTTAAAATCAAAAAAAGTATTTTTAAAGTGCTCAGCATCATTAGTCATCAAGGGAAATGCAAATTAAAATCATAATGAAAAGACAAATAACCTATGTTTCATTTTATGTGGAGAGTAAAAAACTAAATCAAGAACAAAACAAAACCTCATAGAAACAAAGTACAGAGGCATAGAAGCATTGAACAGACCAGACTATCAAACCTCAGAGGGAAGGCAGGGGAGGGTGGGGGCAAGAGATCAACCGAAGGATTTATATGCAAGCACATAAGCATAATCAATGGACACAGATAGTAGGGGGGGGGTGAGGGTATGTGCTGGGGGGTGGGAGAGGTCAATGGGGGGAAAAAGGAGACATACTTATTTTCAACAATAATTTTAAAAAAACCTCAAAGAAACAACTTATGGTTAGAGGTGTAGGGGAATGGGTGAAAAAGGTGAGGGGTAATATATACAATCAATGCTGTGATAAGTATGCAATGACAGATGGTTACTAGGCTTATTGGTGATCCCATTGTAAGGTATTGAATCACTAAGTCGTACACCTGAAACTAATATTGTATGCCAATTAAACTTAAAAATGGTTAATAAGAAATAGATCAATAAATGTTGGAAAGCAACCAGAACTCTTCATAAATTTTAGTCAATAGCCCAAAACTGGTAATAGTCCAGATAACCAATAGAATGGACAAACTATGCACATAAAGTATACACTGAAATTCTACTCTATAACAAAAAAAACTACCCATAATTATAACAATCTCAAAAACATGCTGAAAGCAGACATAAAAGCTATATTCATATAGGACTTAATATGAAGTTATTAACATATGCAAAAATATTCTAGTGATATAATCATTGCTTCTCTGGGGGTGGGAGATGCTGTTGACTGGGATGGCATTTTTCTGGAACTGATTATGGGCTGAGGTTATTTATAGAATGACAACACTTGGGCCTTTTTCTGTCATCCTAATTCTCAGTAGTTAACATTCCTTTTTCATGTGGTTAAAGTTCCATGCAACTGGCTATAACTCAAAGGCAATACACTATTTTAGGTGCTAGGAAAGTTAATTCATATATTAGGATCCACAAAACGGAAGCTGCCCCAGTGGCCTGGCCCATGTCACAAATTTAAGCCTATATTTATATGTAACACCTGTCAAGGAAATCTTTACACCAATCACAATCCTCCAACTCAACTTTAGCTAGCTCACCTTAACCTAGGGTAACTGGACCTGGTAATACCTCAGTCCATGGTTTTCCCTTGAATAAAGGACAAATGTTACAAGTTGGTTTGGCATTAAGTATCAGAGGTCAGATATATATATATAACTGGCAGAGAAACAAAATTGTGAATACAGAAAATACATTAATCATGTGCTGATTTAACAGCAATGCTGAAGGACTTTAGTCCAAGGTGGATTCACTGCCAACTGAGTTTCCATACCAATTTTCCCCGAGTTAAGTAAGCAAGATTAAAAGCAATACAGTACATCTTTGCTATTTTAACTCCTAGTTTGTTATTGCCCCCATTTCATTTCAGGGTAAGGATTAAATGAAACCATCCAAATTACCTTGATGCCTACCTGGAGCTCACTCCCCAAAGAAACAAAGTCCAGTGACAGCAATAGGCCACCTCAGTGACTATGTTACTTAATAACTGCTCAAGTGCCAACAGTGGATGAGAACTAGTTTTGGGGAAGGGGCCAGGTTAATGTCATATTTAAAAGTTAAGTGGCCTGGCCAGTGTAGCTCAGCAGGTGAGAGTGGACCTATGCACCAAGAGGTCACAGTTCAATTCCTGGTCAAACCACATGCTGGGGTTGCAGGCTTGAGCCCCAGTGGAGGATGGGGTGGTGGTGGTTTGCAGGAGGCAGCCAATCATTGAGGACTCTCTCCCTTCCTTTCAGAAAAAAGTCTAAATAAATTCCTTATTGCAAATAAGAACCCAGGGACACAAAAATGAATATTAAGTTTTATTAAGTTTCAAATACAAAACATTCCAAAAAGAGAAAAGTGATCTATAATACCTATGTTCTATATTCAGATAAACAAGGAAAACACTATCATTCTGGGTGTTTTTTTTTTTTTTTTTACAGCCAGTATAAAGCCAGAAATATCAAGACCAATTCTTTTCCAACGAGAGCAGAATTAAGTCTGCTGGGTCAGTAAACTACTTGCCAAATGGCTGTCTTGGTCATTTAAGCATACTTCCTAATTTGAATTTAGTATTGATATTTACTATAATTAATCTCAATGTTCTACACTATCTTCAAGATATCTAAATAAAATCTCAGGACTCAAAAGCATAAGCCCAAGTAATTTAAGATTATAGAATTGAGGAAGACAGCTACATATAAGTGCAATAGCCATTTAAAATTTGGCCAGTACCCTCATGGTCTGTGATTAAGAGCCTGTCAAATGAGGGTTACATCTTTTTTATTATTTCCCACAATCACAAATATTGGACATCGTAGTATTGCTATTTTATTATGCAAAAAAATCTTGAGTTGATTTTTCTAACCCAACAACTCAACTCTGTTTCCTTTGAGAACAGTAGCTTTTATACTATTGGCTCTGGAGTCTCCAACATAATGAAGCTGTATTTGGATTTGTTTCCAAGATAGGAGGTGGGGGTAACATAGGCTAACAAAAATACAGTTTAAAAAGCCAAGTGGCCCAATTTTGTTTCCAGTTTTTAAATGTGCTTTCAATCATTTCAGCCATGTTTCCAGTTACTTTAGTTTCCAGATACTACTCTTCCCTTAGTTTTGTTTTATGACTTAGTTCCAGTTCTGGATAATAAACAGCAGTGTTTCACTTGCTGGAAAATCAGATAAGAGCTACCACTTATGCCTTTCATTTTTTCTAATTAACTTTCTGACATTGATAATTAGGAAGTTCTAAATTAAAGTTGTTCCTAATGACTTTAGCTAAACAATGAAAGCCAAAGCTATAAAATCTACATAAAGAACCATGAGCGCTCACTACCTCCACTTACCAATTTCCTTAATTGCTCCTTTCTCCATCTGTCAATTATTATTTATCTACCACTCCCTAGTTAAGAGTGCTAACCAACACTGATGCCTTTGTCCAACAGGAACCCTTGAAGGCAAAAATCTATTGCTTGCACCAAACCAATTCTGATGAGCACTGCTTATGCAACTGTTGTGCCTTATGCACATTCTGCATTCTTCTGCTTCAACAACTCTGTAAAATGAAAAGCATGTGATCAGGTCAATTACTCCTCCTTACTTAATCTTTAAATACATGCTATTTTGTTGCTTTAACTGACAACAATGCATTTGCTTTAAAAGTTGTAAACTCTAAAAGCAACCATAAATACCCAGTACAATTCCTGTAAGCATCAATTTAGTGTAATCAAGACTATATAACTATCATAACACCAATAAAATTGTTTTTCAAACTGGAAACTTAGCAGCTGCATCTAGTTTCCCTTTAGTGGATTTGTACTGTGTCCTGCAATCAACCAGGTACTGATAATAGGAAGCTTGCTCATGTGCCAAAACAGAAGCTATACATCTCCAGTCAACAACTGCTTATGCAAAAAAAGCACTAACAAATTTTATACACTAAAAAATAGCGAAGCATTACATGACTGAGCCAGAATGGAAATACACCTGTGTTTAAAATAGCTTCACCCTACATTCAAATCAGCAGTTAATATGCAAGGTGTTGCATATTACAGCACTTAAGTTGATCCCCCCTTTACAATGTGCCAATATCCTAACCATGCTAAGTGGCAAACCTAGTCTTTAAACCTGTAAAAGCTACCATGCTTTTGAAACTTACCTTAGCGTTTGATTTCTCTTGCTGCCAGCTTTAGTCAGCTTTATCTAGTGTGAATAAATCAGCATTCCGTGACCATAATCCTCAACCTGTAAAAATTAAATAGGTAACTATATCTTTAGTCAGAAATACTTCAAAACTTGCCTATAACTTACTGCCCCCTGTGCCAGAAAGAAAAGGCAAGTTCAGACTTGCAGCTTAAGGTATTGCATGGTCTATTTCTCTTAAGTGGTGGAGATTCACTGGCTTGGGATGGACTGGAATGGCTTAAATGGTTAAGTTGCATGGCTTATGGATTCTCATTCTGTTCCAATGGTGCACTGCCATGTTAAATCCATAAGTTGAACGGACAAAACTTATTTGAAGGAATATGTGCAGTACAAGGATTTTTAGTTGGAGGTCTTCAAGTTTACTATATTCAAGAGCATCTTTTTCAACTTCGTGGCTGGACCTGGGTCATGCTGCCTCAGGTTTTGCTTTTTAAAGACCACTTGCAAATAGATTTTCTCCAGTGTAGTTTCACAGAAGTAAAAACAAGTCAGGCATCCAACTAAATGTCAAGTTTGCAATGGCTTACAGGGGTAGGGAGAGGGGCACCCCAAACTTAAGCCATTTCCTATATTGACTAAAAAACTAATTCAAAAAATGTTAAAATATGTGAAGCATGTTTAAAGGTCTTCATCAAAAACTTAAAAAGTTACCCCCTCCCAAGCCCCAGGTGGCTATTCGTAAACAGCTGTATTAAAGGCCTTTAAGTGTCATACATGCTTTAAAAAAAAATCCAAGAGTTGAATTTGGAGAACTTCTAATATGCTATAGAACACTTGGCTTTTCCAAAAAGATTTTTTTAAATCTAGAAAGCATTTCCACTGCCATGAGGTACAGTATTTCACTGTACTATGAGGAAGTGTTCAATTTCGACTTAGACGGAAAAACTAGTTTGCTTTGCTTACCATCTTTGCTGTTTCACAGGCATTTGATGCTTTAAATCTGATGTGGAATGCTGATAGATTCACTTTTTAGAAGTCATAAGCCTTTGAGAAGTTGGAGATAACTTCATTGCTTATCTATTTTCTCCTTTGCAATCAAGCTGTTCCTTAAAAGTGAGACACTACAGAGTTGCAAAAATTTGAAACAGTAAGAGCAAGCACCGTTTGCAGCTTCATGGTTGGTTTTGGCAAAACTTTTTATTTAGTATTCTGTAGTTGCTTAACACACACTTAAATGATCTTATTGGGGGTGGGGGAGGGAGAGGTTCTTGTAGATTCCCAAGGAAATGTCAGAAAGACAAAATATGGCCAGCACTATCCATTTGTTTTGGGTTTACTGGGTGAATAGCACTTTCTTTACATAAGTATCTGATCTCAGATTTTTCATACTGATAACATTTGAGATTTCAGTTTGAAGAATGTATGATATCCTACGAGTAACATACCCCAACCACCCTCTAATAGCTAGCTTGTTTGTATAGGCAGAGGGATTCATCTTTCCATTTTAGATGGCTAGATGTTTGTAGAAGATCTTAGAATTGCTTGCCTCATTAACTGGGGAAAAAATTAGAAAGTGGCCTTTTGGGACACTTTTACTTGGAAAATTACACTAGTACACAAGTCAAGCCTTAACACATTTAACATTTGCTTGTTGAAAGCAATGTCATAAGATCAAACATGTTTTACTTTTTTCCTCACAAGAACATAAAAATTATGAAAGGGGAACTTAACAGGAAATTTAAAAAATGTAACACAATTTTTCCTTTTAGTAGTCCTTGGGTAGTTATGACAGAATAGGTTCCACTTTCTGTTTGTTTCTTTGAACAGGGATTTTGGTCCAAAGTTTTGTTTTTAATATCTGCTTCTGCCTCCCCCTCTATCAGATCGGCTTCCTCCACGGCCACCACCCCTGGGTGCTCCGCGGCTTGAACTGCTGTAGGAATCACGTGGAGGAGGGTACCCCCTTTCCATAGAAGGGGGAAGCCCTCTTTCTTGTCTGCCAACCCGATCACGACCACTTGAGTAGAGATCACTTCGGCTGCTTGAGTAACTGTCTCGACTTCCACCATATCCGTCACGTGAGCTGCTGTAATCATCATAGCGACTGCTTCCACCATAAGATGGCGGGGGCCCTCGTGTAGGTGGAGCACTACGTGAGTTACCTGCAGGGTCAATGGTCAGGTAATATGGCAACACTATAAATTGTATATATACAACATTTAAATCTGAATTTACAGAATTTCTGTATTAAACTTTTACTTTCTCAACTGGGAGGTTTTAAACTGTGCCATTGCTGGCCATTAACAGGGATTTGCTCATTTGCTGAGATATGGAAATGGATGGGTTTTAATGTTTGTTTGAAAAGACTGAAGACGGTGTGTATTTCAAGAGGATATTCCAGACAGCTTGTTATTTTATAGTAGACACTCAGCCACTTTCCAGTGATAAGTTGCAATTTTGAACTGTAGATTTTCCTTCATATTGGAATGGTAAACATTTGTTGTTGTTAATAAAATTTTTAAATTGTATTTGCACTGTTGGGGGAAAACACATAAGGCTGCCAATTTAAGCAAGCAAAATCCCCTCCAAAGCAAGCAAACAGCCTCAAAAAAAAACAACTTATAGGAAAAAAAAAACAACAACAACAAAAGCCCCTCACAAAACTAGGAAAAGCCCAGCTGATAGTTATCCCCTTAAAAGCAAGCAAACATCCCTTTAAAAGCAAGCACCACACAGCCTAGTAAACTGGCTCATGAACCTAAAAACTCAAGCTGGTGATATTTAAAGACACTAAACCAGTATCTTACCATAACTGTCATATGAATCCCTGTAGGAACCACCACTTGGATGATCTGAATAGTCACGATCACGACCATAGCCATCTCTATCACTAAATTAAAGAGAAAAATTTAAGCCCAGAGCATCAACCTTTACAACGTTTTACAGCAAAATCATGGAAGCAAAGTCACTTACCTATAGCCTCTTGATGGATAGTCATCACGTGAACTGGAATGACCATAATCACGGTAAGTATAATCTCTTGGTGGTGGAGCATAATCTCTTGTATCACGAGAGCTTGGGTAATCTCTACTTGAGTAGCTACCAAAACAAAAATAACTTGTTTGATGCTTTGGATGAGCTTTCCCTTCAACACTGATCATTCGTAAGAGGGAGCTATTACATTTTCCGGTTACCTGTCTTTAGTAGAATATCCATCATCTCTTGGGGACAAATAAACATCTCTACGGGAAGGCAGGGGTTCCCTTCGAGGTGGGCCTCCATAACTATCTCTTCCACGTGATACAGGAGCTTAAGGAAAAAACATTATTAAAATATACTCAAAGATAAAAAATGAAATGTGAATTTAAGTCAGACAATAAAAAACAGTGATTCAGTGACATATGACCTAGAACTCTATCATGGTATTTTGTTCTCTAAAATTTTCTATTTACACCTAAATTCTTTTTAATGTATATTTACTGCACGTACCTAGGTCACCTGGGGTCTGTAAGTCAGTTTTAAGTATTTTTAGGATTCACCTCTCAATCTTTTGTGTTATGGTGGTAGGTTAGATGGTTATAAATGGAAACTTACCTCTTCCTCCCATTCCACTGCTGCTGCGAACTGGGCCTGAAGGAGCAGATCTTTTAGGAGGAGGACCCCCACTTCTCGGTGGTGGTCCTCTTTTTACTGGAAGTGGTCCCCTGGAAGAACTCATGTTAAAATTCATGGAATAGCCACCATCATCTACATTAGAAAAGAAAAATGTTAGTATTAATAAGAATCAAGAAAAGGCTATAAAAGTTCTTTGCTTCATCGAGAATACTTGTTCAGGTGGGGAATCTTGCTTTAGTTTTCACACATACAAGACTTGAGCATGTGCCCTGCCAGTGTGGCTCAGTGTTTGAATGTCAACCTATGAACCAGGAGGTCATGGTCCGAGCACATGCCCTTGTTGTGGGCTTGACCCCCAGTGGGGGCTGTGCAGGAGGCAGATCAATGATTCTCTCATCTTTGATGTTTCTATCTCTCTCTCCTATCCTCTGAAATCAATAAAAACATACTTTTAAGAAAATACCGAGCATGAAGTCTTTATAGGCTAGTGAAATAAAACAAAAGGATAATCTTAAAGTTATTTGATAAATTGTTTAATTTTCATATGCCCAATCAGCTAGGCCTATCATAATTTTTTAAGTGTCTTTTCCTAGAGTGGACTATTTGGATAAATAGTATATTTCTCATCATTTAAAAACACTATGTAATTTAGGATTTGATGTCCCATTTTTAAGTCACTATCACTTTGGTAGCTAATCATGTGTTCTCAATTTCAAAAGTTGGAACCCTTAAACAGACTTATACAAAGCACACATGGTATGGATTTGCAAATCCTAACTTAAACACCAAGCATAAGGTAGATCCAAATTACCCATGTGCCCTCCACGTGAGGGAGGTCCCCTGGTTCCTCCACTTCCTCCTCTTCCGCCTCTAAGACCCCTTGGAGGGCCTCTGCTTCTTGGAGGTGGAGGTGGTCCACGCCTACCAGTTTCAAATGATGGTTTAGTGGCTTGTTCTACCTTGATGGCTTTTCCATCTAAGGACTAAATAATATCAAAGTGGTTAGTTACATCAACATTTAAAAAGAACTTGCACATCCACTGCACATTGACAGCAATGGCCTTAAAAAGGTAATTACAGGTAAATTTTGCTCACTAATTAATCTAAGAAAAATAATACAAATAGTCAGTTACTTTTCCATTTACTTAAAATGCTTACTCATCTTTAAGACTGATACTGATGATTTGAGCCAAACAAGGTGGACCCACTGCACTACTGGTGGATAAGATTTTAAAACAAGGCCAGCTATCAACTTATCAATACTAGTAACCAAAAGGAAAAACCAAGTTATTAAAGCAGTTTATAAATCCCAGAAAAAATAAACATCACACACTATTCTGAACTGAAAGACTTAAGTAATACCTGTAAAGTTGCCTATAAAATTACCAAGGGTTACAATCAGAGTCCTGGAAAGTTATACACCAAAAACAAAATCCAAGAGATGCCATGTCCTAGGCCTGACTTGACTAACACTGTGCCATTTTATGCAGTAGGGAACACTGCATTAGTATGCAGACAATCTCACCTTTCCATTCATATCTCTGGCTGCATCCTTAGCATCTGCTGGGCTTTCAAAGGTGACAAAAGCAAATCCTCTGGATTTGTTGGTTTCACGATCTTTCATCAAGAGTACTAAAATGTCATTTTCGGGGGGGAAAAAGTGTTATTCCGGTTCAAATGAATTAACAAAAGTGAATCTTTAAAAAAGAAAGCTCAGAACTTCTTAGAGGACAAAATACATTATCATTTCAGATGATCATTGCAATTAAATTCATCATAGCTTCCCTTTTTAATTACAAAATAGCCCTGCATATACTTTCAGATAAACTCACCTTCCACTATCCGTCCATATTTGCCAAATACAGCTTCAAGGGCTTTCTCATTTGTTTCTGTATTGAGGCCACCAATAAAGAGCTTTCCTGGGCGATCAGCTTCAACCATGTTTCCCTCCTGGTAAGAGTCTATTGAAAAAGAATATATATAGTATGTCACTGGGAAAAGTTCCAAGTTTATCGGACACATGAATTTATCAGGGTGCATTTCTCTTATTTTTCTAAAACCAGTATTCCTTAATAACTAGACACCAAAAGTGAGCTCTTCTAAGCAGGAAACCCAAATTAACTACTTAAGCCATAAGTGCAGTTTCCATTAAACTGATTAAAAGGATCAATTTAATATATGCGTTTACCCTTAACCCACCCTGGCAGTTTTAATCTAGTAACGGCTACTCAACATTTACAAGTTTAATCTCGGAATTGTAGCCTTTTAAAGGTACAATTACATCCTAATTACCCTGAAGACTATCGACTCATTCAAGGTCACACACAGGCCAGACGCAAGTCCTTAACATCAAGCTCTCTTCGGAGGGCTTTGTATTTTCTTATTAGGATTCCCTGGTAAATTTATTTAGAAATTTAAAGTTTGAGCCAAGTTATGCCTCCCGTTCACCAGCCCGTGGCCCGCCGAAAAGGTCACAAGAACCTTAAAAAGTGTCAATATCATTTCATATTAAATAACGGTACGTGAAATCGCGCACTGGAATGTACACCATTCCCTGGCAACAGCAGAACCCAATTAAAACCGTCACTAAAAACCGCGTGGAAAACACAAAATGGCGACACTTGGACTCAGCCCAGAACCGGCACCGGTCAGAGGAGTAACTTTTACCATCAGCAGTAGCTGGGAAAATTCAAAGGGCTTCTTCTCCAAGGCCCCACCAATGAACAAGGACCCCGCGTAAAACTGCACGTGCCCATCTGTAATGCCGACGCCATCCCAATGCAGGTACCGCGGTGGCGTGGTCTCTCCTCGTCCAGCCAAAACCCGGACCTCCGCCACCGCCCCGGCAGGCGACAGTCACACTTTCTCCAGGCATACCACTAAACGGACCCGCCGCATTTGTTTCCCCGCGACACTCTGCTTTATCTAAATAGGTCGGCACCTTTGGGTTCTTAAAATGGCGCCCGCCAGCCCCATCTCCTGGGAGATAATCTCAGATTCTAACATGACAAGAGTGCCAAGAAAAAGGTCTAAGGAAAGAACACACTTACCGGAGGGGTGACGACGGTTTCAAGCTCCTACGAGCTCGCTGACAGGGGCTTCCTAGCCGCTCAGCACAGGGAAGGCCGCTGGCTCAGAGGACTGAAGAGAGAACCTGCAGGAACTACTGCGCAACGAGGGCGAACAAAGGAGACAGCAAACTTTATACTGCCCGGGAACGAGGCTGAAGGACCCGGATGAAAACGGAGCTTAGAATTTGAAACGCAAGAGAGAGGTGGGAGCAGTTCTCAGTCTCCCCATTGGCTGTCTTTTCTGCCATTCATTCTTAGTTCCTCCCCATTTCCGGGCCCTCAGCTCTCGGCCAGGGCTGGTTCCTAACCGTTTTCCCAGCCCCCACCCGTGCGCTGTAAACCCGCGTTTTTGCTTTCCGGTGATCTGGTTCACTGGCTGCATTTACTAAATAACTGAAATTAATTGCGTGTTGTAGTGACCGGGGGACGTTGCTAAACTTTAACATCCCTTAAATGGTTTAATTCTCAAAAGTAGCGTGATGAGGGTAGATAATGCCAATTTTGCAGAAATGGAAAACAAAGAAGTATAGATGATAAAATATTTTTCCCGCAAAATACATTTAACCAGAATTTTTAGTGGATGGATAAAATTCTGATAAATTAATATAGGGGTGGAGGCATACCAAAAGGCAGCAGATTAAACTGAACACCTAAATGGTGGGCTCTGTGCTTGGCTATGAGAATACAACCCAGAACAAGTGAGACAAGGGCAGGGCACCTCCATGGGTAAGGCTGCCAGATTTAGCGAAGAAAAATACAGGACTCCCAGTTAAGTTTGAAGTTCAGATATTTTATTTTCAGTTTAAGTAAGTATCATATATAAAAAAACTTATTTATTGTTTATCGGAACTTCAAATTTAACTGGGCATTGTGTATTTTGTCTGCCATTGGGGGGGATTACAAAAATTAAAAATTTTCTAATTTCTTTAAAAGCTAAAACAACAACAATTAAATAAAACAATTTATTGCATATTGTGATTAGTGCCAGGGCTGAAGTAAACTAGGTGCTCTGATGGACAATATTTGGGAGACCAAATTTGGTTTAGACATCAGGGAAGGTCTGTCTAAAGACGTGACTTTGGTGATCAGATGTAAAGGGAAAAAAGAAACCAGCCATGGAAAAGCTAGGGGAAGAGCTTTTCAGGAAAAGAAAACAGTACTAAGCATAAAGTGGGATTAAGAATTTGCACGTAGCAAGGGACAGAAAGAGATCGAGGGTGACAGGAATTTAAGGGTTATAAAGGGAGGGAGTTAAGGTAAATAGAACATGCGAATCCATTAAAAGATTGTGGGCTTAAGTGTGGAAGCAGGGACACCAGTGGGATAGAGCAAACAGATCAGGAGAGAAAACAGTGACTCAAATTAGGGTTGTAGCAGTGGACATGGGGAGGAAACAACAATTGTTAGATGTACATGGCAGGTAGTATGGACAGGATTTGCTAATGAAACAGATGGGAAAGGACAGGGTGGAATTGAGGGAAAAGGAAGACATTAGCAGGTGATGTCCATTTACCAAAATAGTTGCAGAGGAGAGAGATTGGGAAATCTGATGCTCAGAGAACAGGGCTAAATTGTTATTTTAGAAATGGAAATAAAACCCATCTCAATGAATGAGACCACCAAAAAGAGAATACAATGCAAAAAGAAGTCCCAAAAGCATGGAACAAAGTGGGGAATCTCTGAGGGAAGCGGGGTGGGAGTGGGGGGGAAGTAATCAACTAAGGATCTTGTTTGCATATATGCATGGCCCTTCGACACAGACAATGGGGCGGTAAGGGCCTGGAGCAGGGTAGGGGATCAATGGGGGAAGAAGGGAGACATATGTAATACTTTCAACAATAAAGAATTATTAAAAATAAAAAATAAAACAACACAACAAAAATAAATCTAAAAACAAACAAACAAAAAGAAGTCCCAAGATCATATAATATGAAATACACACACATCCAGGATAGGCAAAAGTAGGTTTATAGTTGTTCATATGGAAACTAATACAATAATTAATAATAATACAAGAATAAACTCTTGTACGTGTGTGTACTCACAAACATAAAGATTTGGCTCTGGCAATAGTTGAAAATTGGCCAGGTTGGCAAAAACCACTTACGTGCCAGGTTCAGCCAGTAGAATCTGCACCTCCAGATAGAATCAAGAAAAGTCCTGCCCTGAGGGCCACTGGCACTCTCTCTGTCTCAGATCCAGAACCGAAGGACTACAGGACTTTCCCTAAGCTCTAAGCCAGGCCTCCACTGGTCTAGGGCAGAACAGGGCCAACAGATGTCCCTGTTCCCCTATGTCTTAGGAATGAAATGTGCACCCCTGTGGATTAGATCACTCTTGTCTTTGCAGTTAATGTCCAGGAATGTGGGAGAAGGAGGAGAGTGTTCTATACTGTGGGGCAGCACTTCCAAGGACCAGGAGAGGGAGGGAGAGGAGGGACAGCTAATTGAGGGAATTGTAGGAGAGGGTTGTTATGGCTGTATCACAGAATGGGGACCCCACAGGAGAAAGAAGCTGGAGAGGGAAGCAGAGGGCCTACTGACTGGATCAGAAGGCAATGGGAAGGAGAGCCTTTTAACATTTTTAAAAAATCTTTTGAAAATTAAATGTATTGGGGTGACATTGGTTAATAAGTACATAGGTTTCAAGTATACATTTCTATGAAACATGATTGGCATATTGCATTTTGTGCCCACCATCCAAAGCCAAATCACCTAACAGATGAAAGAATAAACTGTAGTACATCCATACTATTGAATACTACTCAGCAATAATCCAAAAGTAGAAAGCTAAGAGAAATAACCAAATTCAAAAGGCTACATACTGGATGCTTCCATTTATATGAAATTCAAGAGTTGTAAGAGATAAGGTTCTTAAGTAACAGAGTGTCAGATCTCATAGGTCTTTGTAGACCAAAGACTGCCTTTGTCCAGGAAAAAAATAATTTTCCATTTATGTTTCTAGGTTCTTGTCTGAGAATCCCCTGTAATAAAAGACAGATTAACATGAGTAAAACATGTTTAATGATATGTATTTCTCCTGTATACATGGGAGAGATGCAGGAAAACTGAGTAACTCCCCAAAATGATTCAAGTTGTCACCTTAAGTACTATCTGCAGCTAAAGACGAAAGAAGATTGGGAGAGGGGAGACAGTTATGGGAGGTTATCAGGAAAATCACAGTAAACAGGGCATGGTCATTCTGCAGGCCTAAATCCATTAGTAATGCCTTCTCTAGTAATGACAGTTTCCAGAGATTTGGTAATCCTCCTCTTCCAGCTACATAGAGGGAGACAACCTTACAAATGGAGATTTCCCTGCTAAATGTAAATGTCTCCAACAAAAGGGTAATTTATACTGAAGTTTCAGAGTTTTTCCTATGTCTACTGTTTTTTAAAAACTATCAACTCAAAATAATCCTTATGCCCTAGCCCAGCCGTGGGCAAACTACGGCCCGCGGGCCCGTTTGAAATGAATAAAACTATTGAAAAAAAGACCGTACCCTTTTTTTTTTTTTAATAGATTTTATTGATTTTTCAGAGAGGAAGGGAAACAGATAGAGAGAGTTAGAAACATCGATCAGCTGCCTCCTGCACATCCCCCATTGGGGATGTGCCCGCAACCCAGGCACATGCCCCTGACCGGGATCGAACCCGGGACCCCCCCCCAGTCCGCAGGCTGACGCTCTATCCACTGAGCCAAACCGGTTTCGGCAAGGGGCCAAAGAGCCGCATGTGGCTCGCGAGCCACAGTTTGCTGACCACTGGTCTAGGGTTGTGGAGATAGTTGTGGAAATGGAGAAGAGTGGATATATCAGAAAGATATTTAAGAAGTTGAAACAACACTATGAACTGGACCCTTGTGCTGGAATGCCTGGTTTGAAGCCCAGTTTTGCCACTTCCTAGCTGCATGAATGTGGAAAAATCCATAATTTCTCTGTGCCTCAGCATCCTCATTAGCAAAATGAAGGTAATAATAGTACTTATGGGATGTGTCAGGATTAAATGCATTAATATATACAACACAGCACATTTATAACATTTCTAGAGCATAGTAAGCATTATGTTAAGTGTTAGCTATTATGTTGATAAGGGCTAGGCTATGAGAGTGAAGGAGGAATCAATGGAGATGCCTGGTTTGGGCATGAGGTACTGAATGTCTTTTTGAGACACTGGGGAGGCAAGACCACAGTCTTGGGTGACACTGATAATTTACTTCCTCCACGTCTACTGGAAAATGTCACACAATTGAGCAGAATGAGTGTATTATAGATCTCAAATGAGACCACAGTTCACAAATGAGACTTCAATATTGTCCACTAATTTGACTTCATACCCTTTGGTCAATTCTCTCTCCTACCTTTTGCAATAGTTTATTTTTTTAAACTTCTCCACTCTTCTCTAACCACCTACCCTAGTACCACCTTCCTCCTGCTCCCACACTTTCAATATTTGACCCCAACTCTTATTTCATAGAGAAAATAAAAGCCATTAGATAGGAAATCCCTGATTTTCTGGTTACCAAACATACATATATACCTATCCTATCTTCCTTTCCTTCTGCTACATAGGATAGTGCTTCCCAAAATGTAGTTAGTTCGCCAGAGCAGCAGAATAGGCTCTGCCTGGGAACTTGATAGAAATGGAAATTTTCAGACCCCCACCTCCCTGTGTATGGTGTAAGTGGGTGGTCTAATTTCATTTATTTGCATGTATCTGTCCAATTTTCCCAACACCATTTATTGAAGAGACTGTCTTGACTCCATTGTATGCTCTTGCCTCCTTTGTCAAATATTAATTGAGCATAATGGCTTGGGTTGATTACTGGGTTCTCTGTTCTGTTCCATTGGTCTATATGTCTGTTCTTGTGCCAGTACCAGGCAGTTTTGAGAACAGTGGCTTTGTAATATATCTTGAATTCTGGTATTGTGATCCTTCCAACTTTGTTCTTTCTCAGGATTGCTGCAACTATTCAGGGTATTTTTTTTATTCCAAATACATTTTTGGAGAGTTTGTTCTAGGTCTATGAAATGTGCTGCTGGTATTTTAATGGGATTGCATTGAATCTATAGATTGCTTTGGGTAAGTACAGAGTTTCTTTAAAAAATTAAAAATAGAACTATCATCTGATCCAGCAATTCTTTATCCAAAGAAAATAAAAACACTAACTTGAAAATATATCTATATCCCTATGTTCATTGCAGCATTATATACAATAAGCATGATAGGGAAGCAAACTTAGTGTCCATTGACAGATAAATGGCTAAGGAAAATGTGAAATCTTGCCATTTGGGACAACATGAATGGATCTTGAGGCATTATACTAAGTGGGATAAGTCAAACAAAGAAAAACAAATACTGTATGATCTCACTTATATATGGAATCTAAAAAAAAAAAAATAGCCATAGCTGGTTTGGCTCAGTGGCTAGGAGAGGGTCAGCCTGCGGAACAAAGGGTCCCAGGTTCGATTCCAGCCAAGGCCCTGGGTTGCTGGCTCGATCCCCAGTAGGGGCCATGCAGGAGGCAGCCAATCAATGATTCTCTATTGATATTTCTATCATTGATATTTCTATCTTTCCCTCTCCCTTCCTCTCTGAAATCAATAAAAATATATTTAAAAAATAACAAAATTAGCCCCTGCAAAAAAAAATAATAATAATAATCCAAAAAAACACAACAACAAAATAAATGTAGCTCATGGATTATAGAGAACAGATTGGTGGTTGCCAGAGGTGAAAGGTGGGTGAAATGGATGAAGGGAGTTAAAAAGTAGAAACTTCCAGTTATAAAGTAAGTCCTGGGGATGTAATGTACAGCATGGTGACTATAGTTAATAATACTGTATTATATACTTGAAAATTACTAAAGGAGATCTTAAAAATTTTCATCACAAGAAAAAGAAATTTAAACTATGTGTGGTGTGGTGATGGATGTTAACTAGACTTATTGTGGAATCATTTTGCAATGATTCCATGCAATTCAGGGGTATATGCGTACCCTTTTGATAAGTTGATATTGGTGCAGAAATATGATTCTCAGTCTGAAACTCTACAATACCAAGGGAAAAACTAAAACTCTCCATTCTCATAATATCATAGAGTATATCAATTACAAGAATAATTACTCAAATGGAAAACTTAACCCTCAAAGTGTTTAAACCTGTGAAATGAAGCTATTTGAATAGCTGCTTTGCTATATGGAAGTGGTAGGTGTGGACAGAAGGTCTATAGTTAACAATAAAATAACGGGGGAGGCAGACAGGACTCTAGTACAGTGTGAAAGTGACAAATCAGAGGTATACATAGGGTACAGTGGGAGCATATACAAGAGGCACTTAATACAACTCAGTGTGTGTGTGTGTGTGTGTGTGTGTGTGTGCGGTTGGTATATGTATGGAATGAGGGGCTGTCTTGGAAGATCTGCCGGGAAAAAATAGCATTCACATTAAGGGCTGAAATATACAAGCAAGATTTTAGATAAACAAAAGGTAAAAAAAAAAAAAAAAAAAAAGGATGGCGGAATCAGCAGAGCATACTAGGCCAAGGAACAACAATGATCGATCCATTCAGAGGTTAAAGAGAATGGCCTCTCAATATAAAAGAAAGTAGTTCACTGGAGCAGGAGCAGAGGGTTGCCAGTTATTGTGGGAGTGGAGCTCTTGTCCTTTCCCATTTACCCCCACTGAGGTTTGATGCTGGAGAGGTACATGTGCAGTATTTTCAATTTTTTATTTTTAGATAATTTTAGATTTACAGAAGCATTCAAAAGCAGTACAGTGAGGTCTGCTATACCTTTTACTGAGCTTCACATAATATGAACATCTTACATAACCATGGTACAATGAATGATCAAATTAAGAAATCAACAATAGTACACTAATATTTTTATTTATTTATTTATTTTTATTTATTGCTTAAAGTATTACAAAGGGTATTACATATGTGTCCATTTTATCCCCCCGCCCTAGACAGTCAGTACACTAATATTAACTAAACTACAGGCTTTGTTTGGATTTCACCAGTTTTCCTGCTAATGTTCTTTTTCTGTGCCAGGATCCAATCCAGGACCTCACATTGCATTGAACTGTCCTAGCCTCAACTTGCTTATATAGGTATAAGCTGTGTGATCTTAGATAAGCAAATTAACTTCTCCTGGCCTCTGTAACCTCACATAAAATAACCACCCTACCTACCACACATGGTCACTAGGAGGATCACGTGAAATAACGAATGGGCAAAACTTTGCAAACTCTACTGGCACATAAATAAAGGGGGCATTATCCTTGTTATCTACATTTGCTCTCATCTTTTTATTGCATCTTCTTTTGATTTATAAATGAGGCAAATATATAAAAATGCCTACAACAGTGCATGTTATGTGGTATTCATTTATCCTTTTTATTTATTCTGAGTTATACTGTGCTCTTATTAAGTGCCCGGGTTTGTGCTAAGGATATGAAGATAAGGAAGAAATGGATCCTGTGCTCAAGAAGTTTACTTTAAATAGAAGGAGAGACACAAGTAAGCAAATAAAATGAATAAAGTGTTCTTCACTTTTCCACCAAAATACCCCTAATGGCACAGGAGGTAGAACCTATATCTCCTTGGAGTTTGGGCATAGCCTACATTAAGAAATTAATTTCTTTGAATTTTACCTTTTAAAAGCCTTGCAAATTTTGCATTCCACACCACAATATAGCTCCATTTGTTTTGTTGTTGCTTTTATTACACAGCAACCAGTCAAAATAGTGGTGTTTATTCTGGAAGCACAAGGCTGATTTAATATTTGAAAATCAACGTATTATATGAATAGTCTTAAGAAGAAACGGCCGAAACCGGTTTGGCTCAGTGGATAGAGCCTCGGCCTGCGGACTGAAAGGTCCCAGGTTCGATTCCAGTCAAGGGCATGTACCTGGGTTGTGGGCACATCCCCAGTAGGAGATGTGCAGGAGGCAGCTGATTGATGTTTCTCTCTCATCGATGTTTCTAACTCTCTATCTCTCTCCCTTCCTCTCTGTAAAAAATCAATAAAATATATTAAAAAAAGAAGAAACGTGCAATCATATAAATTGATGCTAAAAATGGGATAAAATTCAATATCCAATCATGAAAAAAACCCCAAAAAGCCAACTTCTCAGCAAACTAGGTAGGGAAGGGTACTTCCTTTGTTTTGTTTTCTTTTTAAAAAATTATTGACAATGTTACAGATGCCTTCCATTTTCTCCCTTTTTGCCCCCATCCACCCAACCCCCACCTACCCTGGGGGGGAAGGGTACTTTCTTAACCTGATAAAGGGCAGCTGTTCAAAGTCTATAGCTAATATATTTAATGGTGAAAGACTGAATATTTTCCCTCTAAGATGGAGAACAAGGCAAGTATGTCCACTCTCACCACTTCTATTCAACATCATATTGGAAATCCTAGCTAGTGCAACAAGGCAAGAAAAAAGAACAAAAGTCATACAAATTAGAAAAGAAGCAATAAAACTGTCCCTATTTGCATACGACATGAGAAGGTATACAGGACTCGCCTGAGGTGGCAGGCAAGCCTCACTCAGGAAGAGGTCTTCAAATTGGTGCATGGGGGAGGGGAGGCCTTGGTGTTGGGCAAAGGCAAGCCTGCCTTGTGGATAATTTGCGCAAGGCTGCCCTGGAAATTCTTGGAAGGGGGTGGTGGGAACTCAAAAGACAAACTTTTAGGGTCACCTTGATCTATGGGCCCGGCAGGTGGCTGGAGCTGGTAACAACCATACACTGGTTTACACCAGGACTGTGTCTTGGTTGCTGAAAATGGGGATGTACCATTTGGTGATGCTTCACTTCTTGAGATTAACAGATAAGCCCAGCTTGGAGCCTGAATGGAAGACCTCAATGGCAAAGAATATCCTTGCTGATTTTCTGTCTAGTAGTTCTATGGAAAGATTGTAGAGGATGGATGGTGATGAAGGCCAAAAGGATCATTAACATGCTGACCTCTGATGTTTCCTGCTTCTCATTTCTCTCTAATGTCTTCAGAGGGGCAGGGCTGGCATCCTGTAGGTGGCATGGGTGGCTCACCTGCCCCAGAAAGCACCAACATCATATTGGAAAGCCTAGCCAGTGCAACAAGGCCAAAAAAAAAAAAAAAAAAGAAAAAAAAAAGAGAGAAAGAAACAAAAGGCATACAATTATACACTGGTCCCCTCACTTGGTGAGAGTCCTCCTGTTCCCCAGGCTCCCAGTTCCACATCAGTTCTGGCCTTCCTAGTCCTAGTGCAATGACTAGATGCCTGGGCCCAAGCCTGGGAGGCTGGCGAAGTATCTCGTTTATTTTAACATATAAACTTTTTCAGTCAAAAGCAGACCAGAGAGCTGTGGTAATGCAGTGGTGAAACACAGATTTTTTTTTCAAGCTGTGGTTACCTCCAACTGTGATCACTCTCTTTCTTCCCAGATCCCTTTTCCTGTTTCTCTTCAGAAACATGGTGCTCCTTCTGATTGTGTTATCCTGTTCTCCAAATCCTTACATGGATTTCTTCAATTCTCTTGGTAAAGTTCAGTATTTTCATTCTCATTACTCCCCTAATTCTGATTGTTTGTACATTTTCTCCTTTTATTTTTCTTACAATGTTTCCTACCTCTCTAGTTCAAGCATTAACCTGCTAAATTTATACATGCTTCTGCTAATGGCTAGCTCACTGCCTTTGTCTATCTTGAATCACCACCTGCCAATCAGTAGAAGACTTAGACCTCTTGGAGGGAGGGAACTTCGGTAGAAAGGCACTTGGGGAAGCTCACATGTCTCAGCATAAATGAATGACCTTTTGTTCTCCAAAATTCTGAGACACTGTTATAATGTACCCTTCGAATCACAGGAGGACGCCTCAAGAAGTCGAATTAAAGGGTCACATTTATTGCAAATCCGGGACTATGAGGATTTCACTCTCCCAAATCTCATAATGGTAAGATGGCCGCAACACCAGATTTATATAGGCCGAAATCACAAAGGTATTGATTACATCCCAGGGTTTGGAATGAGGACCCTGGTTTGCACAAAGCTGTTACAGAAGTGAGATTGAGCCGATTAGTTATCTACAAAGATTAATTATAGTTTTGGGTCTTTGCACCACTGAGTTGACAGAAACACATTATCTAGAGCCCTCAGGTCTTGGGACCACTGAGTTGACAGGGAAACATTATCTGGAACCCTCAGGTCTTGGGATAATTGTGCTGTCCTGGTTCCCAGGTACAGAGGAATTTGCTTTCTAAAACCAGTAAGATCACAATCAATGGGATATTCACATTACAATCAATAAGGCATTCAATCGAATGGGATGATTTATATAATTCAGAAAATCAAAGTAACTTTTCTATTGTTAAACAAAGCAAATAAGTATAGAAACCAAACAGCAGGGTTAAAGTTAAACTACAGTTTCTACCTGAGATGATTGCTACCATACTTCAACACAAGGTAGAAAAATAAGCTCTTCTGCTATCTCTGTCCTATGATACTGACAATACTCTCTAGGTTCTAATACAAGCACTTTGCCAGCACAAGGAGCAGAAGGTACTGGCGACAAGGATTCTAACAGAGGTTGCAAAATAAGATCCCTGCCATTAAGAGAAACTTTTTCTCAGAATTGAAGAGAAACTCCCTTTCTCCTCCGCTCTTCTTTAGTCTTATCCCCTTCCTTCCTCCTTTCCCAGACTGCGCAGTTCAATAGAAATATAACACAGCTACTATAAAAGTAATTTAAAATATTCTAGTAGTCACACTTGAAAAATAAAAGCAACTGCTGAAATCAATTCTAATGTTTTAACTTAATAAACCCCAAATATTATAATTTCAGCATGTAATCAATATAAAAATGGAGAAGTTTTGCATCTTACTGTGCAAATTCTTTGAAACACGGTGTGCATTTGACACTTACAGAACAATTATTTCTGACTAGCTGCATTTCAATCGCCTAATAGCCACCACACTGGGCAGCAAGGATCTGGAATTTCCCCTTTTCTTTCTCCTCGCCCCGCCCTCCACCCTCAGCAGCTAGAAATGAAAATGGCGGGGGCGGTAACTCTGCTACTTTGAAACTGAGAAAGGCAAATTCGGAAGGACAGGAAATCCTGTGATGTTGAGATGTTGAGACCTATCACACAGCCTCCCCCCGCCCCAAACCCATCCCAGAGGCAGCTCTGAAGGCAGTGGGTGAGGCACCGCCTCCCCCCGCCCCCCAGGAACCACAGGAAAGTGCCTGGCTGGGGGTGGGGGGTGGGAGGTGAGGGAGGGGCTGGCGGAGGGGCGGGGTAGAAAAAAAAAACAAAACAAAACTCGCTGCCCGCACGCATGCGTACTGGGTGCACATACAAACCCAACCAGGCAACTAGCAACCGGATTCCAATCCAGTGTCTCGCCAGAATAAGTGGTCTTCCTGGGATTCTGTTCCCACTAGTTGTTCTTGGCTCTTCTCTGTCCACGTTCTTCCTTATCATTTTTGCTTCTCCCCTCCACTGGTAGCCATCTCGCTCATGGTGTGTGTCCCCAAGCACTGAGCCGGCTCCTAAAATTAGTACTCGTGGTTTCCGCGTGGGAACCAACCTCTACCTACCCTTCCCTGGGCTGAGGTGGCTGCTGGGGCTGCTCCAGGGGCCTCAGGCCGCTGCCCCACATTATACCTCCCCAGGTTGGCTCAGGTCAGCTATTGCCAGGCGGACCAAGAGACTGCAACCTGCAATATGAGGACAGGAGTGGATGAGGGAGATGTGAAGGGAATGTTTCAGGTAGGGCCTCGGGGCACATCGGGGCAGGGCAGGGTCCGTGGCTCTTTGACTTGGACCCGGATGCCAGAGCCCTCTCTGTGGATGTGTCTCAAGGTCTTAAACTCTGAGCCTCCCACTTTGCAGATTCCAATCTCTCTTTTTCTCTGATCCTCTAGGCTCCTCCCCCTTTCTCTTGGTCCCTCCAACTACCCCTCTCCCTCACAGTTCCTCCTTTTCTCCTTTTCTATAGGCTCTATCCCTTCTGTATCTGCTACTCCCCTTCTCACTTTCAGCTCCCCACTCCCTCACCCTTTTCCCTCTCCAGGGGAGGGCAAACTTTTTGACTGGAGGGCTGGAACAAAAGCATGGATGGAGTGTTTGTGTGAACTAATATAAATTCAAAGTAAACATCATTACATAAAAGGGTACGGTCTTTTTTTTTTTTTAGTTTTATTCATTTCAAACGGGATCTGGCCCGCGGGCTGTAGTTTGCCCATGGCTGCCTAGGCTCTGCCATTTCCCTAGGCCTTGTCCTTTTTATCTTGTTCCCTTCCTTTCCTAGGTTGCTTTTTTTCCGTAAACAATTATTTATAAGAATTATATAGCTTCTCTTACAGTGTATCATCCGGAGGCAGAAAGATGGGTGGGCAAAAAGGATAAACTGTATGGTAAATATTGAGCTACATATACTAAGTACTAGGAAGAGAGGCGAAGACTGAGATTGAATAATTCGACAGATATTTATAGAGCCTCAACTAGATGCCAGTCACTGTTCCAAGTAAGTAGAATATATTAGTGAACAAAGCTGACAAAGAGTTCTGTTTTTATGGAGTTAAATTCTCATGGGCACAATATATTTCAAAGTTAAGTGAGTTCTCTAATATGGTAGAGGGCAATAAATACTATAGAAAAAGAGTAGGGCAAGATAATGGAGTACAGGAATGCTAGTGGGGTGGGGGGAGGTAGATCAGGGTGCCAGCATGGTTGGGTTGTTGTGAGAGCCCTCTTCCTGGCTTACAGACAGCAATCTTCTCTCAGTGTATTCACATGGGGAATAGTCTTGATTGCTTTTTCACTGCAAATCAGTGTTTCTCTCTCTCTCTTTTTTTTTTTATCTCCCCCTTCCTCTCTCTAAAATCAATTAAAATACAATAAGTTTCAAACATGCACTTAAAAATATAGTTCAAATATTTTGTACTTTGTTGGTATTGGGACTCTAGATGAGAACTATTATCCTTAACTATCTGCCGTCTTTTAGAAACTTGTGCCTATTTACCTTTATAAAACTATAACTGAGATATATTGCTATTGCAAAATTTCTGATTAGATACAACTGCAGGATTGTGAGTAGTCACCTATCACCATTTAGTTTTGGGGCAATGTATGGAATTTTGAAAAAGAATAAAGTTATTACCAAGTTGTCCTGTTTTAGTGATTTAAAAAATCCTATTTGGTAAATTATTAAGAACACAGCTGAGATCTAGAGAAGTAAGCAAAAATGTTCTGTGAAGAGCCAGACTAGATGTCATAATATTCATGCACTAACTCACATGTCTCAGAAAATCTTTTTGACATAGTTTTAACAAATCTTGTATTTATTCCACAAATGGAGGGCTTGCTTGCTAACAACTTAGGGGAGGAAAAAGGGAGAGGAGGCATATTGACTGCTGATCACCAAAAGAAAAAAAAGACAACATTTTTGCAAACAAGTTTGAGTTCTTTGGTAGGAGTGGGTGTGGGTAACAGGGTTGTGAGTGGTCACCTATCACCATTTAGTTTTGGGGCAAATTGCTCTTCTCACATCATTTGATACTAAAGATGTCATAGAGTAAAAGCAGGTGCAATGATTGATATTCAAAATGATCTTGAACATTGTGATCACTGTGTTCTGTTTAGGGTAGAAAAGACAGAAGTGCATTTTATTTCATTTATTTTATTTTTTTAAATTTTTTTCAAATATATTTTATTGATTTTTTACAGAGTGAAAGGGAAAGGGATAGAGGATTAGAAACATAGATGAGAGAAAGAGAAACATCGATTCAGCTGCCTCCTGCACATCCCCTACTGGGGATATGCCCACAACCAAGGTACATGCCCTTGACTGGAATCGAACCTGGGACCCTTCAGTCCGCAGGCCGATGCTCTATCCACTGAGCCAAAGCAGTCAGGGCCATTTTATTTTATTTTATTTTTTTTAATTACTTTATTGTTCAGATTATTACATTTGTTCCTCTTTTTTTTCCCCCCCATAACTCCCCTCCTCCCAGTTCCCGCCCCACCCTCCGCCCTCACTCCCCACCCACTGTCCTCATCCATAGGTGCACGATTTTTGTCCAGTCTCTTCCCGCATCTCCCACACCCCTTTCCCCCCCAGGAATAGTCAGTCCATTCCCTTTCTATGTCCCTGATTCTATTATAATCAACAGTTCATTCTGTTCATCAGATTATTTATTCACTTGATTCTTAGATTCACTTGTTGATAGATGCATATTTGTTGTTCATAATTTGTATCTTTACCTTTTTCTTCCTCTTCCTCTTCTTAAAGGATACCTTTCAGCATTTCATATAATCCTGGTTTGGTGTTGATGAACTCCTTTAGCTTTTCTTTATCTGTGAAGCTCTTTATCTGACCTTCAGCTCTGAATGATAGCTTTGCTGGATAAAGTAATCTTGGTTGTAGGTTCTTGGTATTCATCACTTTGAATATTTCTTGCCACTCCCTTCTGGCCTGCAAAGTTTCTGTTGAGAAATCAGCTGACAGTCGTATGGGTATTCCCTTGTAGGTAACTGAGTTTCTTTCTCTTGCTGTTTTTAAGATTATCTCTTTATCTTTTGCTCTTGGCATTTTAATTATGATGTGTCTTGGTGTGGTCCTCTTTGGATTCCTTTTGTTTGGGGTTCTCCGCGCTTCTTGGACCTGTAAGTCCATTTCTTTCACCAGGTGGGGGAAGTTTTCTGTCATTATTTCTTCAAATAGGTTTTCAATATCTTGCTCTCTCTCATCTTCTGGCACCCCTATAATTCTGATGTTGGTACGCTTGAAGCTGTCCCAGAGGCTCCTTACACTATCCTCGCATTTTTGGATTCTTTTTTCATTTTGCTTTTCCGGTTGGGTGTTTTTTGCTTCCTCGCATTTCAAATCATTGACTTGATTCTTGCGCTCCTCTGGTCTGCTGTCGGGAGTCTGTATAATATTCTTTATTTCAGCCAGTGTATGCTTAATTTCTAGTTGGTTCCCCAATATAAGATCGAGGGTCTCATTAGTTTTCTTGTAGATCTCATTAAGTTTATCGGCGGCTTCTAAACAGTTCTTGAGAGACCTTAAAAGTGTGGTTCTGAACTCTATATCTTCCATTGACAATTTTGTCCTGTTTCTTTGTCTCGCATTTTGTTATGCTTCCTTGGTACACCCCCTAGTGGTCTTTGTTCGCAGTCTTATAGTTAAATCTTGATTGTTGTAGCTAATTCCAGGGAGGGTTTGACCTCCAGGCCAAGTGGCTATGAGAATCAGCTGTGTCAGCAGTGAGAGAGCTTCTGTCCTCTAGGGAGGTGCTAATCTAGCCTTTGCCTGAGGCTATCCGGCAAATGCCTCTGTGCAGGATTTGGGCGGGGCGGGTCGAACAAGATCAACAGGGTGGGCCGGAGAGAGCAGTTATGGCGGCTCTCAGTCCTGTCCCCAGGGGCTCTGCCTCTCTGAGTCCCAGCACCCGCTGCAAAGCTCAGAGAGAAAGCTGCACTCGCTCTGACTGAAGCCAGACAGTCCCGCTTCTCCCGTTTGAGTCAGGGTCCCTAGAGACTCGCCTGTATCTGGAGCTCAGAGTCTGCGACTCCCTCCCGATTGAAAACGCCAACCGCGCCCTCCGCTGCCAGCCCGCTCTGCGCACTCCGCACCTCAGAATTTGACTTCAGCACTGTGCCTCCTCTGAGTGTCCGTATGCGTTTCTCTTTCCTCCTATTGTAGGACTTCCACTCAGCCAGCGTTCCTGTGGTTCTGGGTGATGTCCCTTCCGTTTTTTGGTTTCACTTTTGAAGTAGTTGTTCAAAGCAGCAAACTCCGGCGTTAACTTATGCCGCCATCTTGGTTCTCCGTTCCCATTTTATTTTTTTAAAAAATTTTTGTATATTGATTTTTAGAGAAAGAGAGTAAGGAGGGAGGGAGGGAGAGAGAGAAAAGAAAAACATTAATTTGTTGTTCCACTTATTTATACATTCATTGATTGATTTTTGTAGATGCTCTGACCAGGGACTGAACCCACAACCTTGCTGTAACCAGGACAACCCTCTAACCAACTGAGCTACTGATCCAGGGCCAAGACTAAAGTGTATTTTAAAATGGTTCTTATAAAAATGGTTGAAATAATACAAGAAAAGCACTTATGCAGGTAGCTCTAATTGTTTCAAGTTTTTAACCTAATTTCCATAGACTCTAGGGGCCCTTTGAAGTCTCTTAGAATGAACAGAGAATTTGGTGAATATGCTGCTTTTCTGGGGAGAGAGGCCTTACCTTTCATCATTTTCTCAAAGGGTTTTATAATTTAAAAAGGTTAAAGCCAGGCTGGTGTGGTTCAGTGGTTGAGCATAGACCTATGAATCAGGAGGTCATGGTTCAATCCCTGGTCAGGGCACTTGCCTGGGTTTCAGGTACGATCCCCAATAGGAGATCAATGAGTCTTTTAAAAAAATGTATATTTTAAAATTTATTTCAGAGGGAGAGCAAGAGGGAGAGAGATATAGAAACATCAATGATGAGAGAGAATCATTGATTGGCTGCCTCCTGCACGCCCCACACGGGAATCGAACCATGACCTTCTGGTTCATAGTTCAACGCTCAACCACTGAGCCATGCTGGCCAGGCCGATCAATTATTCTTTCTCATCAGTGATGTTTCTGTCTCTCTCTCCCTCTCCCATCCTCTCTGAAATCAATAAAAACATTTTTTTTTTAAAGAAAAGGTTAAGAATGGCTGAGGTATCTGAAAAATTTATGTATTTGGGAACCCAATGATGCCAGATAAATGAAATGTTATGAATTTATAGCTATACTGTGTTAAAAATTTATAACTTAGTACAGCGTTATAAATTTATAACACAGTACAGTTATAAATTTATAATTATGTAATTATAAATTGATGGGAGCAATAGACTCAATAACCTTTCAGTTACTTCATTATGTATTTTGCAAGAGCTACCTTATTTTACTTTGTATTACTAATCAATGTTTTTTTTTCCTTCTTGTAGTCACACTATTTGTAAATAGGTTGGATTCAATGGAATCTGTCTTACCTTAGGAATATAATACGTAAGTCATAAGTATTATAATTATATCTGATATAATTTTGATTGTGTTAAAATGTGCCTTAATTTTTTTAAAGATAGTGAATGAAAGCCCTGGATATATTAAGAAATGTGGTGATAATTTTGTAATAAAAGTAACAGGAAAAAAATGATTAGGATAGAGAACTTTTGATGTGAGACAAATGCTTAAAAAATTAGGAAGTTGTCATACTTCTTTTTCTTTCTAAGAAAAGCAAGTCATAAATTTACTACACTTTGAACTTTGAAAAATATTTTGGAGAATTATAGCTTATTTGTAAAACATGGGATTGCTATGCTTATACTAGTACTAAGGTTTTTAAGAGATGAAAGTGCTTAGTTTAATAGTGAGCAGTTATTACATAATCAAGATTAAATATGATTAGTCATTTGATAATAACAACAAATTATTTTTTAGAAAAAAAAATATTGTAGTCCGCTTTGATATTACCTTATTTCCACTAATTACGCAGAAATAAAATCAGGTCAAATTTTTATTAAAATACAAGGTGTCAAGGGTGTTAGTATGAGTATTTAAAATATTACATAGGCTTAAAATTTTATCTTTTACTTAAGCCATTTTATTTTTTATATATTTTTATTGATTTCAGAGAGGAAGAGAGGGGGGGGAGAGAGAATGAGATAGAAACATCAACGATGAGAGAGAATCATTAATTGGCTGCCTCCTGCATATAACCCAGGCATGTACCCTTAACCAGAATCAAACCCAGGACCCTTCAGTCCACAGGCCAATGCTCTATCCACTGAGCCAAATCTGCTAGGGCTACTTAAGCCATTTTATATTCAAATTAGAGGCCCTGTGGATGAAATTCATGCGGGGGGGGGAGGGGGGGCAGGGTCCCTCAGCCCGGCCTGCACCCTCTCCAATCCAGGACCCCTCAGGGGATGTCCGACTGCCTCTCTCAATCTGGGACTGCTGGTTCTTAACTGCTCGCCTGCCTGCCTGCCTGATCACCCCTAACCCCTCTGCCTGCCTGCCTGATCACCCCTAACTACCTCTTCCTGCCTGATTGCCCCTAACCACCTCTGCCTGCCTGCCTGATAGCCCCTAACTGCTCCTCTACTGGCCTGATTGCCCCTAACTGCTCCCCTGCTGGCCTGATCACCCCTAACTGCTTCTGCCTTGCTTTGCACCCAGGACCCAGGATTCCCTCCCTCTGGCCGGCTGCAGGCACCCAGGCCCCGGGCAGGCTTTGCCCGAGCCAGCTGCAGCCACAGGGGACTGTGAGCGGGTGGCTTTGCCTGGGCCGTAGCCGCAGGTGCCCAGGACCATGGGGTGGGTGGCTTGTCCTTCTCCTGGGCCACAGCCACAGGCGCTGGCTCCAGGGACCATGGGGTGGGTGGCTTGTCCCTCTCCCAGGCCGCAGTCCCAGCTGCTGACGCCCAGGACCGCAGAGCGTGCAGCTTGTCCCTCTCCCAGGCCAGGATGCAGGCGCAGGTGCAGGCGCAGGCACAGCCGCTGGTGCCCGGAACTGTGGGGCGTGCGGCTTCTCCCTCTCTCAGGCTTGTCCCTCTCTCAGGAGTCAGGCTCAGGTGCAGCTGCTGGCACCTGGGACTGCAGGGTGGGCTGCTTGTCCCTTTCCCGGGCCGAATCCTGGCTGGTCCCCATTCCTTTCTTGCGAGCTCATTTGTACCTGGCTGGTCCCCATTCCTCTCTCCCCAGTGTTGAGTGTCTGAGCCGTTGCAGCATGATGGTGTGAGGGTGTGACAACTATTTGCATATGAGCTCTTTATTATATAGGATTTTCTTAAACATACTTGTAATTCTATTCACCTAGTACATATTTGATTTGGGAGTGAGTATGTATGAATGTGTTTGGGGCGATTTTTAGCTTTGACCTCTGTTAAGAGTCTGAAAAGGAAAGCCCTTTCTGAAAATTTTGGATAAGTATTATTTGGAGAATGAATAACATCATCTTCTTATAAGGTTAGTCAGCTGATCTTATTATTAAATCATTTTATTTTAAGATGAGCTCTGTAATTTTTTTTTCATTCATTCCACAATTTTTTTATTATTATTATTATTCTTATTAGTTAAGGTATTACAAATGTGTCCTCATCCCCTGGGTTAATCCTCAAGTTCTCCCCCCCCCCGCCCCACACAATCACAATCCCATCCCCCTGTTGTCCATGTCCATTGGTTTGGCTTATATACATGTATACAAGTCCTTCGGTTGATCTCTTCCCCTTACCCCCGCCCTCCCCTACTTTCCTTCTGGGGATTGATAGCCTGATGGCTGTTTCTCAGTCTTTGGATCTGTCCCTTTTCATCAGTCTATGTTGTTCTCTATAATCCACAAATGAGTGAGATCATGTGGCATTTATCTTTCTCTGACTGGCTTATTTCACTTAGCATAATGCTCTCCATTTCCATCCACGCTGTTGCAAAAGGCAAGAGTTCCTTTTTTTTTTTTTACTGCAGCATAGTATTCCATTGTGTAGATGTACCACAGTTTTCTAATCCACTCATCTGCTGATGGGCACTTAGGCTGTTTCCAAATCTTAGCTATGGTGAATTGTGCTGCTATGAACATAGGGGTGCATATATCCTTTCTGATTGGCGTTTCTGGTTTCTTGGGATATATTCCTAGAAGTGGGATCACTGGGTCAAATGGGAGTTCCATTTTTAGTCTTCTGAGGTAGCTCCATACTGTTCTCCACAGTGGCTGCACCAGTCTGCATTCCCACCAGCAGTGCAGAAGGGTTCCTTTTTCTCCACATCCTCTCCAACACTTGTTGTTTGTTGATTTGTTGATGATAGCCATTCTGACAGGTGTGAGATGATAACGCATTGTCGTTTTGATTTGCATCTCTCGTATAATTAGTGACTTTGAGCATGTTTTCATATGTCTTTCGGCTTTCTGTATGTCCTCTTTTGAAAAGTGTCTATCTAGGTCCATTGCCCATTTTTTTATTGGATTGTTTATCTTCCTTTTGTTAAGTTTCATGAGATCCCTGTAAATGTTGGAAATTAAACCCTTATCGGTGGTATCATTGGCACATATGTCTCCCATGTAGTGGGTCTTCTTGTTGTTTTGTTGATGGTTTCCTTTGCTGTGCAAAAGCTTTTTATTTTGATGTAGTCCCATTTGTTTATTTTCTCTTTAGTTTCCATTGCCCTAGGAGCATTATCAGAGAAGAAATTCCTTCGGCATATGTTTGCAATTTCGCTGCCTGTGGATGCCTCTAGTATTTTTATGGTTTCCTGTCTTACGTTTAAGTCTTTTATCCATTTTGAGTTTATTTTTGTGTATGGTGTGAGTTGGTGGTCTAGTTTCATCTTTTTGCAAGTATCTGTCCAATTTTCCCAACACCATTTATTGAAGAGACTGTCTTGACTCCATTGTATGCTCTTGCCTCCTTTGTCAAATATTAATTGGGCATAGTGGTTTGGGTCGATTTCTGGGGTCTCTATTCTATTCCATTGATCTATATGTCTGTTCTTGTGCCAGTACCAAGCTGTTTTAAGAACAGTGGCTTTGTAATACAGTTTGATATCTGGGATTGAGATCCCATCTACTTTGTTCTTCTTTCTCAGGATTGCTGCAGCTATTTGGGGTCTTTTTTTATTCCAGATGAATTTTTGGAACGTTCGTTCTAGATTTGTGAAATATGCCGTTGGTAATTTAATGGGGATTGCATTGAATCTATAGATTGCTTTGGGTAGTATGGACATTTTGATGATGTTGATTCTACCAATCCATGAACACGGTATGTTCTTCCATCTGTTTTTGTCTTCCTCTACCTCTTTTTTCAGTGTCCTGTAGTTTTTGGCATATAAGTCTTTTACCTCCTTAGTTAAGTTTATTCCTAGGTATTTTAATTTTTTTGGTGCAATGGTAAATGGGATTGCTTCTGTAGTTTCACTTTCTGTAAGTTCACTATTGGTGTAAAGAAATGCCATGGATCATCTTCTTAGAAGGTTAGTCAGCTGATCTTATTATTAAATCATTTTATTTTAAGATGAGTTCTTTAATTTTTAAAAAATATTTTTTTTTATTGATTTCAGAGAGGAAGAGAGAGGGAGAGAGAAATAGAAACATCAATGACGTGCCGAAACCGGTTTGGCTCAGTGGATGGAGCGTCGGCCTGTGGACTGAAGGGTCTCAGGTTCGATTCCGGTCAAGGGCATGTACCTGGGTTGCGGGCACATCCCCAGTGGGAGATGTGCAGGAGGCAGCTAATCGATGCTTCTCTCTCATCGATGTTTCTAACTCTCTATCTCTCTCCCTTCCTCTCTGTAAAAAATCAATAAAATATATTTTAAAAAAAAGAAGCATCAATGACGAGAGAGAAACATTGATTGGCTGCTTCCTGCATGCCCCCCACTGGGGGTCGAGCTCATAACCCCAGTATGTGCCCTGACCAGGAATAGAACTGTGACCTCCTGGTTCACAGGTCAATGCTCAAGCACTGAGCCACGCTGGCTGGACTTAAATCTTATTTTAAAATAAATCTCAAAACTGACTATAGATGCTCCTCGAATTATGATGGGGTTATATCCTAATAAACCAATTTAAAGTTGAAAATGTTGTAAGTTAAAAATGCACTTAATAATCTACTGAATATCGCAGTTTAGCCTAGCCTATCTTAAATGTGCTTGGAACACTTCATTAGCCTAGAGTTGGGCAAAATCATCTAACCTAAACCTATTTTATAATAAATAAAGTATTGAGTATCTCTTGTAATTTATAATTTGTATCGCTTTTGCACCATCATAAATTTGAAAAATTGTAAGTCAGGGACTGTCTGTACATATAATTGTAGCAAAGAGTCTTTGTTTTAAAAGGAGGTAGAAAAAAGGAAAGGAGGGAGAATCTGGTGTTGCCAGAAGAATGCATTAATATATGGTCTTTAAGCCTTCTGCAGAAGTTAGTAGTTCCTCATAAAGGTTTTGCCTTTCAAGTTCTTTTTTGCTTTATAAAGAAAAAAGTTTAATTTATTGTTCTTGCATTATTTTAAAATATGTTCTTTAAAAAGATATTTTTATTGATTTCAGAGAGGAAGGGGAGAAGGAGAGAGAGATAGAAACATGAATGATGAGAGAGAATCATTGATCGGCTGCCTCCTGCACGCTCCACATTGGGGATCTAGCCAGCAACCCCAGGCATGTGCCCTCTTGGTTCATGGGTCGACACTCAGCCATTGCCCCACACTGGTCGGGCTGTCCTTGCATATTTTGGATAGGGTGATATAAGCAAATATAATTGGACTCTTAGTGTCTATTGATATTGCCTTCAATGTCTTAATAGGTATGGAGGTAGGATAAAGATGTTTTCACAAGCAGTTGTTAAAATGAAGCCATTAACTTCTTTCTTCAAACTTCATTGAAGTATAATTGAAGTACAATAAACTGCACATATTGAATGTGTATAATTTGACCGATTTAATATATGTATACATTTGTGAAACTATTACACAGCTTCTTTTAAAACTTTTTTTTAAATAAATCTTTATTGTTCAGATTATTACAGTTGTTCCTCTTTTTTCCCCCCATAGCTCCCATCCACCTGGTTCCCACCCCACCCTCCGTCCTCACCCCCCCCCCACACACACTGTCCTCATCCATAGGTGCACGATTTTTGTCCAGTCTCTTCCCTCATCCCCCACACTCCTTCCCCCCCCCCACCCCAAGAATAGTCAGTCCACTCCCTTTCTATGCCCCTGATTCTATTACAATCACCAGTTCATACTGTTCATCAGATTATTTATTCATTTGATTGTTAGATTCACTTGTTGATAGATGTGTATTTGTTGTTCATAATTTTTATCTTTACCTTTTTCTTCTTCCTCTTCTTAAAGAATACCTTTCAGCATTTCATATAATACTGGTTTTGTGGTGATGAACTCCTTTAGCTTTTTCTTATCTGTGAAGCTCTTTATCTGACCTTCAGTTCTGAATAATAGCTTTGCTGGATAAAGTAATCTTGGTTGTAGGTTCTTGCTGTTCATCACTTTGAATATTTCTTGCCACTCCCTTCTGGCCTGCATAGTTTCTGTTGAGAAATCAGCTGACAATCATATGGGTACTCCCTTGTAGGTAACTGACTGTCTTTCTCTTGCTGCTTTTAAGATTCTCTCTTTATCTTTTGCTCTTGGCATTTTAATTATGATGTGTCTTGGTGTGGTCCTCTTTGGATTCCTTTTGTTTGGGGTTCTCTGTGCTTCCTGGACTTGTAAGTCTATTTCTTTCACCGGGTAGGGGAAGTTTTCTGTCATTATTTCTTCAAATAGGTTTTCAATATCTTGCTCTCTCTCATCTTATGGCACCCCTATAATTTGGATGTTGGTACGCTTGAAGTTGTCCCAGAGGCTCTTTACACTATCTTGATATTTTTGGATTCTTTTTTCTTTTTCGGTTGGGTATTTTTTGTTTCTTCGTATTTCAAATCTTTGACTTGATTCTTGGGATCCTCTTGTCTGCTGTTGGATCTCTGTATATTATTCTTTATTTCAGTCAGTGTATGCTTAATTTCTAGTTTGTCCTTTTTCCTTTTTTTTAAATATATTTAATTGATTTTTTACAGAGAGGAAGGGAGAGAAGATAGAGAGTTAGAAACATCGATGAGAGAGAAACATCGATCAGCTGCCTCTTGCACACCTCCTACTGGGCATGTGCCTGCAACCAAGGTACATGCCCTTGGCCGGAATCGAACCTGTGACCCTTCAGTCTGCAGGCTGACGCTCTATCCACTGAGCCAAACTGGTTAGGGCTAGTTGGTTCTTTTTCATATCCTCAAGGGTCTCACTAAATTTATTGGCGGTTTCTAGAAAATTCTTGAAAAACCTTATAACCATGGTTTTGAACTCTATATCCAATAGTTAGCTTTCCTCTATTTCTGTCATTTGTGACCTGTTTCTTTGTCTCCACATTTTTTATGCTTCCCTGTGTTGATAGAGTGGCTTTCTGTGCTAGGTGTCCTATAGGGCCCAGTGGCTCAGTCTCCCCAATTACCTGGGATGGACATTCTTGGTGCACCCCTTTGTGGGCTTTGTGCACAGTCTTGTTGTAGTTAAGCCTTGATTGTTGTAAGTATCACTGGGAGGAATTGACCTCCAGGCCAATTGTCTGTGAGAATCAGCTGTGTCTACAGTGGGAGAACTTCTGTGCTGAAGACACCCTTATGGGGCAAGACTTGCTTCAGTGGGGCTTTGGTGCTCACCGAGTCTGCCCCCTGAGTGTGTCCCTTATGGATCTGAGGAGTTGTAATCTGGATGGTCCCAATCTCACCACTGGGTACACAGGCTCTTGGATCTCTAAGGAGGTGCTAATTTAGCCTCTGCCTGAGGCTACCCAGCAGCAGCTATGGAGAGATCTTCAGATTCCTCTTCTTTGTTTGGGGTTTGGAGGTGCCCAGATGAGGCCCATCTGTGAAGCAATGCAAGCTGCTGTGGGGCCTTGGGCCTTCTTTTGGATATTCTGGGTCTCTCTGACCCAGCTGCAGTTTGTTAGGTAATTTTAGATCTCAAAGGGCCAGCCCATTCATATGCAAAAGCCTCTGGGCACAGCTTGGGTGGGGCGGGGTCTCAGGGAATCAGCAGGACGGATCAAACAGCTATGGCTGATCCTCAGTCCTGCCCTAAGAGGTCCTGAGTCTCAGTGTCCGGGTAATCACTGCAAGCACCTCTGAGAGAAAGCCACCCTCGAGTTCCGACCGATGCCAGACAGTCCAGTTTCTCCTCGTATGAGTCTGGGTCCCCAGAGACTCGCCCGGAACTGGAGTCAGGGCCATCGGGAGCTTGTGCCTCCCTCCCGATTGCAAAAGACACCAGAGTCCTCCGTTGCCAGCCCCTTTTTGTGTATGCTCGAGCCTCCATACCTCTGCACTTTACTTCCGCACCTCCTCTGAGTCTCAGTGTGCTTTTCTCTTTCCTTCTTGTTGTAGAATTTCCACTCAGCCAGCCTTCCTGTGGTTCTGGATGATGTCTGTTTTGACTTTTAGTTGTATTTTTGAAGTGGTTGTGCGAGGCAGCAATTTCTGGTGTTTACCTATGCCGCCATCTTGGTTTCTCTCTAAAACTTTTTTTTATTGTTGACACTGTTACAGATGTCCTGTTTCTCTCTCTTTGTTCCCCTCTATCCAGCCACTGCCCCCCCAGACCTTTGACATATTATTGTTTGTATCCATGGTATATGCATATATGCATATGTGTTCTTTGATTAATCTCTTCCAGTCCCCCCTCCACATCCCCTCTGAGATCTGTCAATATGTTCTATGGTCCTATTTTGTTCATTAGATTCCACGTATAAGTGAGATTGTGATAGTTGTCATTCTCTGACTGGCTTAGCATAATAATCTCCAGGTCCATCCATGCAGTTGCAAATGGTAAGAGTTCCTTCTTTTTGACAGCTGTGTAGTATTCCATTGTGCAAATGTACCACAGCTTTTGTGTCCACTCATCTACTGATGGGCACTTGGGCTGTTTAAGCGTAATATGCTAATTAGACTTGACAGCCAAATGACCTGCTGGACATCATTCTGGACTTCCTTCTGGATGAAGCCATGGCTGCAGGGGCAGAGGCAGAGGCTGTTAGGGGTGATCAGGAAGGCAGGCAGAGTGGTTAGGGGTGATCAGGCAGGCAGGCAAGTGGTTAGGGGTGATAAGGCAGGTGACAGAGTGGTTAGGGGTGATGAGGCAGGCAGGCAGAATGGTTCGGGGCAATCAGGCAGGCAGGTAGGCGAGCAGTTAGGAGCCAGCAGTCCCAGATTGCAAGAGGGATGTCCAACTGCCGGTTTAGGCCTGATCCCGCAGGGATACATCCCCTGAGGGGTCCCAGATTGCGAGAGGGTGCAGGCTGGGCTGAGGGACTTCCCCACCCCCCCCACCGTGCATGAATTTAATGTACCAGGCCTCTAGTTGTAAATAAAGCTGTTATGAACATAGGGGTGCATATATTCTTTCTGATTGGTGTTTTGGTATTCTTAGGATATATCCCCAGAAGTGGGATCACTGGGTCAAATGGCAGTTCCATTTTTAATTTTTTGAGGAAACTCCATGCTGTTTTTCACAATGGCTGCACCAGTCTGCATTCCTATCAGCAGTGTACTGGAGTTCCCTTTTCTTCACATCCTTGCCAACATTTGTTGTTTATTGAGTTATTGATGGTAGCCAATCTGACAGGTATGAGGTGATAACTCATTATAGCTTTATTTTGAATCTCTGATAATTAGTGATATTGAGCTTTTATTCATATACCTATTGGCCATCTGTATGACCTCTTTGGAGAAGTGCCTATTCAGGTCTTTTGTCATTTTTAAAGTGGATTATTTGTCTTTCTGGTGTTGAGCTGTATACTTTCTTTATATATTTTTGATATTAACTCCTTTTCAGATGCATCATTGGTGAATATATTCTCCCATACAGTGGGTTTCATTTTGGTGATTTTTTTTTCTGTGCAGAGCTTTTTAGTTTGATGTAGTTCCATTTGCTATTTTTCCCTTTGTTTCCCTTGCCCTAGGCCTAGGAGATGTATCATTGAAAATACTGCTATGCAATATATCTAATATTTTACTGCCTATGTTTTCTTCTTTTAAAACCTTTTGTTTTGAAACAATTATAGATTCATAGGAAACTACAAAAAATGAACAGGGAAGTCTGATGTACCCTTTGCCCAAATTTGCCTGGTGGTAACATCTTGAATAATTATAATACAAGATCAAAACCAGGGAGTTGACATTGGCACAATGCACAGAGCTTATTTAGATTGCACTAGTTTTACATGCAGTCATGTGTTCGTGTGTGTGTGCATGTAGTGTGAATGAAAGGGGAGAGAGAGAGAGAGAGGGAGAGAGAAATGAGAGAGAGATTCTTTGAAATTTTATTACCTACTAGAGGCCCAATGCACGAAAATTCGCGCAAGAGTAGGCTTTCCTTCCCCCAGCTGCCGGCACTGGCTTCCCTCCTCTGGCCGCCAGCAGGCACTGAGGACCCAGGCTGGCTTCCCTTGGGCTGCCTGCAGCCACCCAGAACACGGGCTGGCTTCCCTCCAGCCCCAGCTTTGTTAGGAAGGACGTCCGGAATGATGTCTGGAAGACATCAGTCTAATTAGCATATTACCCTTTTATTATTATAGATGCAGATTCATGTTCCCACCATCACAATCAATACACAGCATAATTCCATCACCATAAAGCTCACTCACTCTTTTCGTTTATAGTCACTCCAGCCTTCCTCCACTATCCTTACCCCAGATAAATGCTAACTTCTTCTCTATTTCAATAATGTTATACAAATGGAATCATACAATGTGTAACTTTTTTAGGATTAGCTTTTTTCACACAGCATAATTCCTTTGAGATCTAGCCAGGTTGTGTGTATCTACAGTTCGTTCATTTTTATTGCTGGATATTATTTCATGGTATGAATGTAGCAGTTTGTTTACTTATCGAGGGACATTTGGATTGCTCACAGCTTTTAACTGTTATGAATAAAATTGCTATGAACATTTATGTGTAGGCTTTTTAGTGCAGATAGTTTCTCATTCTTCTGAGATAAACACTCAAGAGCATAATTATGGTATGATAAGTTGCATGTTTAGTTTTCTAAGAAACTAACTGACTTCCAGAATGACTGTACCATTTTACATTCCCACCAGTAATTTATGAGCGATCCAGTTTCTCTGTATCCCTGCAAGCATTTGGTGGTGTTATTTTAAAATTTCAGTCATTCTGATAGGTGTATCTCATTGTGGTTTTAATTAGCATTTTCTAATAGCTAATGATGTTGAATATCTTTTCATGTGCTTATTTGCCATATGTCTATCCTCTTTTTTTTAAAAAATATATTTTATTGAGTTTTTACAGAGAGGAAAGGAGAGAGATAGAGAGTTAGAAACATCGATGAGAGAGAAACATCGACCAGCTGCCTCCTGCACACTCCCCACTGGGGATGTGCCCGCAACCAAGGTACATGCCCTTGACCGGAATCGAACCTGGGACCTTTCAGTCCGCAGGCCGACGCTCTATCCACTGAGCCAAACCGGTTTCGGCTATCCTCTTAAATGAGATGTCTCCCCTTTTGACCATTTTCTATTTGGATTTTTTGTTCTTTTACTGTTGAGTTTTCAGAATTCTTTATATATTCTAGATATGATTCCTTTCTTGTAACAGTAATTTGTAAACAGTTTCTTCCAGTCTGTAGCTTGTGTTTTCATAATCTTAACAGGGTCTTTCAGAAAGCAAATTTTTATGATTTCCATGAGGTCCAATAATAAAAATTTCCTTGTATGGATTATGCTTTTGGTGCCAAGTCTGAGGACACTGCACAATGTTCGGTTCTGAAGATTTTCTTCCATGCATTCTTCTAAAAGTTTTATAAATTTTTCTTTGTATATTTAAGTCTGTGATCCATTTTTAGTTGTTTTGTATAAGGTGTGAGGTTTGGATTGAAATTCTTTTTTTTTCTTTTGCCTGTTGATGTCTTTTTTTGTTGTTGAAAAAACTATCCTTCCTCCATTGAACTGCTTTTGCACCTTTGTAAAAAAATAAAAGCTACTTGGATATAGTTGTATAAGTCTGTTTCTGGGTTCTCCATTGATCAATTGGTCTTCGTGTCAAGCATTAGCTTTTCCATGATTAAAGTTGCACACAGTAGCCCTGGATTACTCTTGTCCTAACAGAAAAGTATAACTTTTCAGGAAATGCCACCCCTTGGGCTGAAGAAATGAGCCAGTGTTATTCAATTCAACTACCAATAATGAATTTTTAGGTTAGTATTTGTATGATTTTAGGATATGAAGTGCTAAATGACTCTTTACATAGTTTATTCTTGTTCATTAATTTTTGATTAATAACAATGGTGCTTTACCCTGATAATCCCCCATAGCTAGACCTTGTAAATAAGAGGTTTCATATCAAAAGTATCAAATACTTTATTATCACTTTTTATGGTAACAGCTTTATTGAGAGATATTCACATGCCCAATAATTTACCCATGTAAAGTGGTTTTAGTATATTCACAGAGTTGTGTAACCATTACTATACTCAATTATATTATCACTTTTAAGTGAAGAGTTCTATATCAGGATAGTTTTTAAGAAACTACTGTATATTTTATATCCCATTTTATATATTATAGAAGAAGCCAAAATCAGTGGTGAAAGTATTGTGTCTAGTGTAATCATTTTAAGTATGAATTGAAACTTAGAGGAGATAGTGTTGAGGATGATGGCATACTGAAGCCCATAAGCAACAGTTTTATCTTAAGATAAAATGTTTATTTTGTGACATTTGGTTATAAAATTCAGTCAAATCTCTTAATATTTTTAATTCTTTCTTAACCGTTTTCTATTAATAAGACAGAAACATGTATAAAAGTTTGTGTAAGATCTTGATATAGCAAATGAAGACCAAAAGAAAAAGCAGGCTTTTTTGAAGAAAGGAATGCAGCTTGATTATTAACATCACTGATAGGTTTGGCAGCTGAAAGACATGATTGAATTTTTCATTTTCTTTCAGAAGTCGTTTTAATAAAAATTTGAAATTTTATACTATTTTTTGTGACTTCAGTTTCATTAAAAATTTGAACTTAAATATACATAAGATGGTGTTAGAATTGCTTGACATGAAATATTTGTTAATTATTTTCTTTTAAAAATATTTATATTTAGGATTATTGATAATATGCCAGTAATATGGTATCATGATATGGAAGGTGAAAAAAGTATTGTATGCCAGGATTTCTGATAGGATATTTTGTTACCAAAAGTGGCATATCAAAAGACTTGCATTATCAGTGTGTGTTGAGAACTTACTATAGAAACATAAGAACATTGCTTCACTTACAATTTGCTTTCTATTATAGTAAGTTAGCAAACATTAATGGGACACTTCCCACCTTCTAGGTTTTGTGCTAAGTACTGGGGATACAAAGACAAGTAGACATGGTCCCTGTCCTCTAGAAGTTAATAGTCCTAAGTGGGGAGATAGACATATAAACAAATCAATGCAATAAAATATTATATGATAGGAGACTGAGGAGCAAGGAGGATATAATGGAGGGGATGAAAAAGTATTTGTCAGATAAATGGTTAGGTGAGCATTTCTAGTGGGGAAATCAGTGTGATCGAGAGCTTGGAAGTCTGAAACAGCATGCTATTTTTTAAAAAAATATATTTTATTGATTTTTACAGAGAGGAAGGGAGAGAAGTAGAGAGTTAGAAACTTCAATGAGAGAGAAACATCGATCAGCTGCCTCCTGCACACTCCCCACTGGGGATATGCCCGCAACCAAGGTACATGCCCTTGACCGGAATCGAACCTGGGACCCTTGAGTCCGCAGACCGACACTCTATCCACTGAGCCAAACCGGCCAGGATGAAACAGCATGCTATTGTTGGGAGACTGTGAGTAGTTGAGTCTGTGGCATAAAATTTGGGGTTTGGGAGTTGCAGCTAGAAATAAGCTAAAAGGGGGGTAGGTAGAAGTCAGATCATGGAGGGAGGTCCTGTGTGCAATGGTAAGAAATATAACATTGAATGCCTGTTATGTGCCAGGAGCAATGTTATATTAATCTATATTCAGTGACTAATGTAATCCTTAGAACAGCCCTCTTGCTAGAATCTACTACTGCCATTTTACAGATGATGAAGCTCACTCTCAGAGAGGGTAAGTGACATGACTAAGGGGTATATGGCTAGTAAGTAGCAGAGGTAGGACTCCATCTCAGATATTTTTTAGCTTGGAAGTCCCAATCACATTGTGTTTGAAATCTGCCGGGAGCCGGTCCATGCTTGCTGTTTCAAGGGACCTGGCATATATGGCATACTGTTCTTAATATGTTTGCTCACCTTCTTGGCACTATGTGTTTTAACCAAGGTCTCTGAGAAAGGTTGTTTCCCCAGGTAGGGATTTTCCCCTGAAGTTAGGGAGGGAATAAAACCTCTTAACTAAGTGCCAGGCGGGTAATTAATCACTTTAACTACGAACAATCATGCTTAAGCTACATAATCTTTACTCCCTGGAATGGAGATAGGAAACGCCCTAACCTTTGTAATAGAGATTGATAGGATTGAATCAACTGGTATAAATACAGATGTAACAAGACAGCAAGAGTCAGAACTTCGAATACAGAGCTTAGAACACAGAACTAAGAAGACAGAACACACAGAACTAGAGACAGAAGAACTTCGCTGGAGAGAACATGGCAAAAGATCCTGGACTGAACCTGACTAGAACTTGGCTACAGAACCTGGCTGGAGAACCTGGAGAACCTAGCAAGAGAACATGGACACAGAATCTGGCTGGAGATCCGAAGCAGAACTTTGCTGGAGATCCAGACCAGAACTTGGCTGGAGATCCTGGATGGAGATCCTGGCTAGCCTGCTGATCAACTGAACGCTGTCTCCATGTCATTCCTTCTTCGCCGACTCCGTCCACACCTTTGGGGACCCCTGGACCTGCTGGGGTTGGACCCCGGCAGAAATCTGCCTTATGGTTCTCAAACTGTGTTGACTGGGCTCTAGGGTAATAGACCTGTCTTGGGGATGACACGGAGGCTGAGAAAGAGGAACGATGGACATGCAAGAGCTCAACCTGGGCAGCACTGCTTACAATCTGTTTTATATGTGGAGACTACATGTGGATTAATGATGGGGATGAAAGGGAATGAAGAGGGAAGAGTATAGGATGATGGCCTGGTTTCTGGCTTGGTTGTCTAAATGATGGTACTCTGTTTTTATTTTTTTGTTAATCCTCACCTGGGGTTATTTTTTTCCCATTGCTTTTCAGAGAGAGGGGGAGAGAAAGAGAGAAACATTGATGTAAGAGAGACACATCGACTGGTTGCCTCCTGCACTCTACTGAGGGTGGAGAGTGAACCCGCAACCCAGGTACAGGCCCTTGACTGGGAATTGAACCCGTGACCCTTTGGCTGGACACTCTAACCACTTAGCAACATTGCCAGGGTGATGGTACTCTTTTTTTTCTTAAAGTTTTTATTCATTTTACAGAGAGAGGAGGAGAGATGGATAGAGGGAGAAACATCCATGTGAGAGAGGAACATCGACTGGTTGCCACCTGTATGTACCCAGACCAGGGACTGAACTCATAACCTAGGCATGTGCCCTGACTGGGATTTGAATCAGTGGACCTTTCTGTGCATAGGACGATACTCAACCAACTGAACCACACCAGCCAGGGCAACTTATGGTTCTCTTCATTGTTTCTTTCCAGAAAAAAGGGCATGCTTCTCAAATTATAGTCATTCATGCATCACCTTACCTTGGTGATTTTTGCCATATCTGAGTCACTTGTATTATTATTTATCTATCTATTAAAATCCAGGATTTAACTTAAATCAATTTAGAAAATAAACTATAGTAGCCCAGAAATTATAAGTTTTGTGTACTACTTATATTTTTTACTCATCTAATTTCAAATAAATAGGTAAAAAAGTAAAGTACCAACTGTTTTTTTTTATCTACCACCTGAAATCATCTCATATATCCCCAGTGATATGTATTCTTCACAATGGTAAACATTGAGATAGAGAATATGGGAAGAGGAGCAACAAACAACTGCTTCACTGATAATTCTTTTAAAATAAGGGAAGAGTGGTGGAAGAGGGGGTTCATGAACAGGAGAAATTTTGATTAATATAGCCTGTGTTTAACACTATACATGAAAGTGGCTTCCTTGGGACCTTTTAAAGACCATGTCTGTGGAGATCAAGTCTGAGAAGAATAAATGAACCAATAGGAAAAAAGAGCCCCTGTTGGCCAGAGTAGCAGTAACTTATCAACATTTGTGGTTTGCCATCCTGAAATTACCAAGGTTAAATAAAACCAGCAGTTGCTTTTTGTTATCTCTTTTATGCAGAGAAGAACTCTTTCTTGTGACTTTTCTCATTTATTTTTGCTTTAAGGCTATTTATCTTGGATATATGTTGACATTCTCCTCTTTGCCCCCTTTGCACATAGGCCTCTTTCATTGCAAAATTAAAGCTGTAGGCAAGTTTCAAAGTTATTCATAGTATTTATAGGGTTATTGACCATTTTTTGTGGGAATAATTATATCAGCTGTTCTCAAAGTGAGGTCTGGGGTTCACTGAGAACTTTTCAGGGGGTCTGCAAGGACAAAACTATTTTCATAATAATATTAAGATGTTATTTGCCTTCTTTACTCTAATTCTTTTATGAGTGCACAGTGGAATTTTCCAGAGGTTATATGAAGTGTGATGATGTCATCACTCTGAAGGTTAATGGAATGTGTACATCTGTATTCTTGTGTTTAAAAATTTTGCCATTTTAACTTATAATGTGGTCAATATGGATAGATATAATCCACATAAACAAAAGCTCTTTAGGGTCCTTAATAGTATTTAAGAGTAGGAGTCCTGAACCTAAAAAGTTTGAGAACTGCTGAATTAGATGATTATAATCAAAGTGGCAAATATGATTTTCTGATCAATTTTTTTTTGCTTTAAAATTCATTAAGTAAATTTAACTGTGCAAACACCATCACTATGATTGCAAAGTTAATACATATTTGTAAAAACCTCATAAAACGCAGAGGTATAAAGAGTACACAGTGAGAGTCTCCCCATAATCCTCCCTCAGCTTAATCCCTGCTTTTTTTACAGCTAGAAGCTATGGAGTTTCTCTTCTTGGCACTGGAACCCTAGGCTGGGGGGCCTAGTGTGGGACTCCTTGCTTCTCTGGGGAGACCTCCATTGGCAGCCAAGATATCCCTCCCACATGTGGGTGTGGGATCAGCACGTTCCACATCTCCACCCCTCCTACTAGTCGATGTGGCTTCTTTAATTCCCTATTTGTAGGATTTCCATTCAGCTAGATTTCAGGTAGTTCTGAATGATGGTTGTTCTGTAGTTTAGTTGTAATTTTGATGTGGTTGTGGGAGAGGCAAGTACCACATTTACTAACGTGGCCATCTTCATAGTTCCTTAATCTAAATGAGATTATAATATATATATATATATATATTTCTGTTATCTGCTTGTCTGTCTTCAATTAGAAGTTTATAATGGACTTATCATATTCACCTACATACATAGATAAAAAGAGAATATAAGAGCAAGAAAATATACTTAAAATTATTTCACAATATTCCATTGTATGGATGAATCATATTTTTTACCCATTCCATCATGAGTAGGTGTTTTCAATTTGTGTTATTAAGAATGCTGTAGTGAACATTCTTTTACCCTTGAGTCTCATTGGTAAAATGGGAATAAGAATAGTATGTACTACATAGGGTTGTTGTGAGGATAAATAGGATAATACTTGTAGAATGCTTGAAGCAGTGTCTAATACATAGTAAGCACTCAATAAATGTGTACTCTTCTCTAATTATTACCTTAGAGTAAATTCATATAAGTGTTAATTGCTGGGTCAAAAGATAAGGACTTTCAAAAACCACACAGAACAGATATAGTGTTTAGTGAATATAAGGGGAACACTTTTGTAAACTTTAGCCAGTTAAGAAATAGAATTTCACCAGCCACCCCAGAAAGTATGCATGTATCCTTACACATTTACAATAACCCTCCCTCTCCTAAACCTACTCTAACTTTTATCCTAATCACTTCCTTGGGTTTATTTTATAGTTTTATCATCCAAGTCTACATCCGTAGACACTATAGTTTAGACATGATCATTTTATGTATCTTTATTTAATATTTTATTAAGAGTATTTTCAGCCGAAACCGGTTTGGCTCAGTGGATGGAGCGTCGGCCTGCGGACTGAGGGGTCCCGGGTTCGATTCCGGTCAAGGGCATGTGCCTGGGTTGCGGGCACATCCCCAGTGGGGGATGTGCAGGAGGCGGCTGATCGGTGTTTCTCTCTCATCGATGTTTCTGGCTCTCTATCTCTCTCCCTTCCTCTCTGTAAAAAATCAATAAAATATATTAAAAAAAAAAAGATTTGAACATTTAAAAAAAAAAGAAAAAGAAAAAAAAGAGTATTTTCAAACACACAGAAAAGTTGAGTGAATTATATAGTGGCTACTCATATACCCAGCACCTAGATGCTATAATTATCATTTATCCAAATAATTTTGCATACTCCTTTTGTCTTTATTTCCTGCAAATTGGCAGATGGATCCAGTGGCTTGATCAGATTCAGGTTTGATCTTTTTGGCAAGATAAGGTAGTGGTGTGTTGTTTCATCATGAAGCATGTAATATCTCTTTTTTAAAAATAGATTTATTATTTAGAGTAGGTTCAAAGAAAAATTGGCAGGTACAAAGATTTCCCATGTACTGCCTGGCTCCACACATGCATAGCCTCCCCCATTATCAACACCCCCACCCCCAAATGATACATTTTTTATAATTGATGAACCTACACTGATACAGCATATTCACCTAAAGTCCATAGTTTATATTAGAGTTCAATCTTGGTGTGCTCATTCAATGGATTTGGACAAATGTATAATGACATTTATCCACTGTTATAGTATCTTACAGAGTAGCTTCACTGTCCTAAAAATCCTTTGTACTCCACCCATTCATTCCCCCCGTCCCACCTGATGTCTTTTTGTGGTTATATATGGATCCATTAATTCATTAAAGGTTGTTGTGCACACAGGAGATAGAACATGTGGAGTGAGCTCCCATCAACCAGCGCCCTCTACTGACAGTTTCATTCAGTGCCAGCTTGTAAAGGAAAAATATTTAAAATATTTAAAGGGCCCAGAGAATTTTCACGTAGGTAAAAAAGCAATAATTTTGTTGCTGCTTCTTTTTTTAAAAAAAATTTTATTGTTGAAAGGATTACATATGTCCCCTTTCTCCCTCACTGACCTCTCCCACATTATCCCCTCCCACCCCCTGTCCCCCACTCCAGGCCTTCACCACCCTATTGTCTGTGTCCATGGGTTATGCATATATGCATACAAGTTTTTGGTTGATCTCTTCCCACCCACACACCCATCTTGCTCTCTCTGAAGCAAAGAGGCAAAAGGCTGTTTTGTTTTGCTTTTAATCCTATTTGTAATTCCTTGAGTTCCCTGGATTGGTGCCTTTTATCAGTTTTGGAATTTTCAGCCATTGCCAGATATTTTCTTCATTCCTTTTCAGATATCAATTAAAGCTATATTAAATATTCTCATTTTCTCCTCCATGTATCTTAACTTCCTTTCGGTATTTTCCACTTTTTTTTCCTGCGCTCTGTTCTTCTGGCCTATCTTCTAGTCTGTAAATTCTCCACTTGTTCCTTCTCTTAAGCATAGGTATTGCATTTTTAATTTCAGTAATCATTCTACAAATTTTATTTTTATCTTTTCAAATCTGCTAGGTCATTATTTTATACTTATATATTTCATGCATGTGCTTTCATACTTACATTTTATTTCTTTTAAATATATTAGATTTTGTTAATTTTAAATAAGCCCCTGACCATTTCTGTGTCTGAAATCTGGGCAGAGTATGACCTAACCTGCAGCACGGAAATACCTAAGTGACTAACCATGTACCTTATATGTACTATACATTGAACCACCAATCAACACCTACCAAATACCATAAGCCCTTGTTCCTATATGGACCATACATTAAGCCACCAATCATCGTGCGCCGAATACCCTAAGCCCCCATTCCTTCCCACTCCTCCCCTTAAAAGGTGTGCTCACCTCTGCACGGGTTGCTGTTCTCCCATTGCGAGACAGCCCGGCAGGTCTTTTTCCCCTAATAAAGCCTGTAATCCTGGTTTTTCGGCTCCCAACTGGTCTCTCAGATAACCCATCCCACCACCCCTGTTCTGTTTAGCATCTTTCCTATTGTCTGTTGGAGGTGTGGAGAAGGCTCACATCTGGCTCACCGTTAGCCTGAGGGTGTTGCTTTGGGAAGGGTGGATGGTCTTACCTTAATGTGTAGAGGATCTCATATTAACCTTTTCACCTGGGAGGCAATCATAGGGCTCAAAGAAGGTAAATGACTTGCTTATGGTCATATAGCTAGTAAATGGCTGTCTGGTTGCAAAGCTCTTATTAACCCTTGTCTTAGTTTGCTAGGGCTGCCCTGACAGAGTATCACAAAACAGGTAACTTACAACAACAGAAATTTATTGTGTCACAGTTCTGGAGGCTAGAAGTTCAAGATCAAGGTGTCGGCAGTGTTGATTCCTTCTGAAGACTGCGAAGGAGACTCTGTTCCATGTCTCTCTCCCGTCCTCTGGTGATGGCTGGCATTCTTGGTATTTGTGGCTTGCAGTGGTGTTGCTCCAGTCTTTGTCTCTGTCATCACATGGCCTTTTCCTCTTATAAAGACACCAGTCATATTGGATTAGAACCCATCCTAATGGCCTTATCTTAATTTGGTTTTGTCTGCAAAGATGCTATTTCCAAATAAGGTCTCATTCACAGGTACTAGGGGTTAGGACTTCAACACATCTTTTTGGGGGACATAATCCAACTCATAACAAGTCTTATACAAAAAATTGCCCCCAAGCCCTCTTGGAAAAATACTTATTCACTCTCCCTTAACAACTTCTGCCAGAAAAAAGTGGTCAAATGTTTTCTTCTTCTGGATTAGAGCAGTGGTTCTCAAAGTGTGTTCTAGGATTAAGAGCAGCACCCAACCAGGTCCCTTGGGACAGGCACAGCCGCTCACTGGGGAAAGGACATCTGCAGGACTGTTGGCGTCGGGGGATTTGAGATCTGGGTGCCATAATTACGGAAGACTGAGCACAAAGGGGGCAGCCTGAAGCGTTGACCAGACCATGCAGTGCCAGTAAGAGAGGAGCTCACAGAGACTCAGTCTTCCCTGTTTCTGCGGCCGGAGTTTGTTTGTTTTTTTTCACTGAACCCTGTTCATAGGACATTTCAGATATAGACACTCAACCGTGCTGAAGAGCAGGAGAAGGTGCAGACGAGTGGAATCTGGGGAGAGGCTGCAGAGAAGGTGGTCCAGGAGAGGTGGCACCAAGTTGAGTGCTGAGTCATGCTTGAGCCCAGGACCTGGGCAGCCATTTTCTCCTGAACATATAATCCCTCCCTTCAGTCTTCAGGAAAGGAATACAGCCACACACAGATTTCACCCTGAATGGTACGAAGGATTAAAAAAAATCTGATTAGGAGAAACCAAGATGGTGGCATAGGTAAACACCAGAAATTGCTGTCCCACACAACCACTTCAGAAATACAACTAAAAGACAAAACGGACATCATCCAGAACCACAGGAAGGCTGGCTGAGTGGAAATTCTACAACTAGAAGGAAAGAGAAAAGCACACTAAGACTCAGAGGAGGTGCGGAAGTAAAGTGCAGAGGTATGGAGGCGCATGTGGAAAGGGCTGGCAACTGAGGACATGGTTGTCTTTTTCAATCAGGAGGGAGTCACAAGCTCCAAACTGCTCTGAACTCCAGTTCTGGGCAAGTCTCTGGGGACCCAGACTCATACAGGGAGAAACTGGACTGTCTGGCATCGGTCAGAACTTGAGAGCGGCTTTCTCTCAGAGGTGCTTGCAGCAATTACTGCCCGTGGGACACTGAGACTCGGGGCCTCTTAGGGTAGGAATGAGGATCAGCCATAGCTGCTTGCTCTGCCCTGTTGATCCCCTGAGATACAGCCCCATCCAAGCTGTGCACAGAGGCTTTTGCATATGAAAAGCCTGCCCTTTGCAATCTGAAAATTACCTAACAAACTGCAGCTGGGTCAGAGAGACCCAGAACATCCAAAAGAAGGCCCAAGGCCCCACAGCAGCTTGCATTGCTTCACAGATGGGCCTCATCTGGGCACCTCCATACCCCAAACAAAGAAGAGGAATCTGAAGATCTCTCCATAGCTCCTGCTGGGTAGCCTCAGGCAGAGGCTAAATTAGCACCTCCTTAGAGATCCAAGAGCCTGTGTACCCAGTGGTGAGATTGGGACCATCCAGATTACAACTCCTCAGATCCATAAGGGACACACTCAGGGGGCAGACTCGGTGAGCACCAAAGCCCCACTGAAGCAAGTCTTGCCCCATAAGGGTGTCTTCAGCACAGAAGTTCTCCCACTGTAGACACAGCTGACTCTCACAGACAATTGGCCTGGAGGTCAATTCTTCCCAGAAATACTAAGAACAATCAAGGCTTAACTACAACAAGACTATGCACAAAGCCCACAAAGGGGTGCACCAAGAGTATCCACCCCAGGTAATTGGGGAGGCTGAGCCACTGGGCCCTATAGGACACCTAGCACAGAAAGCCACTCTCTCACCACAGGGAAGCATAAAAAATGCAGAGACAAAGAAACAGGTCACAAATGACAGAAATGGAGGGAAGCAAACTACTGGATATAGAGTTCAAAACCATGGTTATAAGGCAGCCGTGAGCAAACTACAGCCCACAAGCTGGATCCGGCCCATTTGAAATGAATAAAACTACAAAAAAAAAAAAAAAGACCGTACCCTTTTATGTAATGATGTTTACTTTGAATTCATATTAGTTCACATAAACACTCCATCCATGCTTTTGTTCTGGCCCTCAGGTCCAGTTTAAGAACCTATTGTGGCCCTCGAGTCAAAAAGTTTGCCCACCCCTGTTATAAGGTTTTTTTGAGAATTTTCTGGAGAGAGGGAGAACCAAGTTGGCGGCATAGGTTAACGCCAGAGTTTGCTTCCTTGAACAACCACTTCAAAAATACAACTAAAAGAAGGAACGGACATCACCCAGAACCACAGGAACGCTGGCTGAGTGGAAGTTCTACAACTAGGTGGAAAGAGAAACGCATACCCAGACTCAGAGGAGGTGCAGTGCTGAAGTCAAATACTAAGGTGCGGAGTGCGCGGAGCGGGCTGGCGGCTGAGGGCGTGGTTGGCGTTTTCAATCGGGAGGGAGTCTCAGACTCTGAGCTCCAGATCCGGGCGAGTCTTTAGGGACCCAGACTCAAACGGGAGAAGCGGGACTGTCTGGCTTCGGTTGGAACTCGAAGGCAGCTTTCTCTCCGAGGTTTGCAGCGGTTGCTGGGACTCAGAGAGGCAGAGCCCCTGGGGACGGGACTGAGAGCAGCCATAACTGCTCTCTCCGGCCCACCCTGTTAATCCCGTGTGACCCGCCCCGCCCAAGGCCTGCACAGAGGCATTTGCCGGATAGCCTCAGGCAAAGGCTAGATTAGCACCTCCCTAGAGGACAGAAGCTCTCCCACTGCAGACACAGCTGATTCTCACAGTCAGTTGGCCTGGAAGTCAAATCCCCCCCAGTATTACCTACAACAATCAAGGCTTAACTACAATAAGACTGCGCACAAAGACCACTAGGGGGTGCACCAAGAAAGCATAAAAAATGCGGAGACAAAGAAACAGGATGCAGATGTCAGAAATGGAAGATATAGAGCTCAAAACCACACTTTTAAGGTCTTTCAATAATTTTCTAAAAACTGGCGATAAATGTAGTGAGATCCTCAAGAAATCTAAAGAGACCCTTGATGTTGTGATAAAGAACCAACTAGAAATTAAGCATACACTGCCTGAAATAAAGGATACTATGCAGAGTTCCAACAGCAGACTAGATGATCGCAAGAATCAAGTCAAAGATTTGAAATGCGAAGAAGCAAAAAACACCCAACCGGAAAAGCAAAATGAAAAAAGAATCCAAAAATACGAAGATAGTGTAAGGAGGCTCTGGGACAGCTTCAAGTGTACCAACATATGAATTATAGGGGTGCCAGAAGAAGAGAGAGACAAGATATTGAAAACCTATTTGAAGAAATAATGACAGAAAACTTCCCCTACCTGGTGAAAGAAATAGACTTACAAGTCCAGGAAGCGCAGAGAACCCCAAACAAAAGGAATCCAAAGAGGACCACACCAAGACACATCATAATTAAAATGCCAAGAGCAAAAGACAAAGAGAGAATCTTAAAAGCAGCAAGAGAAAGAAACTCAGTTACCTACAAGGGAATACCCATACGACTGTCAGCTGATTTCTCAACAGAAACTTTGCAGGCCAGAAGGCAGTGGCAAGAAATATTCAAAGTGATGAATGCCAAGAACCTACAACCAAGATTACTTTATCCAGCAAAGCTATCATTCAGAATTGAAGGTCAGATAAAGAGCTTCACAGATAAGGAAAAGCTAAAGGAGTTCATCACCACCAAACCAGTATTATATGAAATGCTGAAAGGTATCCTTTAAGAAGAGGAAGAGGAAGAAAAAGGTAAAGATACAAATTATGAACAACAAATATGCATCTATCAACAAGTGAATCTAAGAATCAAGTGAATAAATAATCTGATGAACAGAATGAACTGGTGATTATAATAGAATCAGGGACATAAAAAGGGAATGGACTGACTATTCTTGGGGTGAAAAGGGGTGTGGGAGATGCCGGAAGAGACTGGACAAAACTCATGCAACTATGGATGAGGACAGTGGGTGGGGAGTGAGGGCGGAGGGTGGGGCGGGAACTGGGAGGAGGGGAGTTATGGTGTGAAAAAAGAGGAACAAATGTAATAATCTGAACAATAAAGATTTAATTTAAAAAAAAGAATTTTCTAGAAACTGCCAATAAATTTAGTGAGACCCTTGATAAATCTAGTGAGGCCCTCGAGGTTATGAAAAAGGACCAACTAGAAATTAAGCATATGCTGACTGAAATAAAGAATATTATACAGCGTTCCAACAGCAGACTAGAGGATCACAAGAATCAAGTCAAAGATTTGAAATATGAAGAAGCAAGAAACACCCAACTGGAAAAACAAAAAGAAAAACGAATCCAGCCCTAACCAGTTTGGCTCAGTCGATAGAGCTTCGGTCTGCTTACTGAAGGGTCCCAGGTTCAATTCCGGCCAAGGGTATGTACCTTGGTTGCGGGCATATTCCCGGTAGGGAGTGTGCAGGAGGCAGCTGATTGATGTTTCCAACTCGCTATCCCTCTCTTCCTCTCTGTAAAAAATCAATAATATATATATATATATATATATATATATATTAAAAAAAGAAAAAAGAATCCAAAAATATGAAGATGGTGTATGGAGCCTCTGGGACAACTTCAAGCATACCAACATCCGAATTGTGGGGGTGCCAGAAGAAGAGAGAGAGAAAGATATTGAAAACCTATTTGAAGAAATAATGACAGAAAACTTCCCCTACCTGGTGAAAGAAATAGACTTACAAGTCCAGGAAGTGCAGAGAACCCCGAACAAAAGGAATCCAAAGAGGACCACACCAAGACACATCATAATTAAAATGCCAAGAGCAAAAGACAAAGAGAGAATCTGAAAAACAGCAAGAGAAAAACATTTAGTTAGCTATAGGGGAATACCCATAGGAATATCAGCTGATTTCTCAACAGAAACTATGCAGGCCAGAAGGGAGTGGCAAGAAATATTCAAAGTGATGAATAGCAAGAACCTACAACCAAGATTACTTTACCCAGCAAAGCTATCATTCAGAATTGAAGGTCAGATAAAGAGCTTCACAGATAAGGAAAAGCTAAAGGAGTTCATCACCACCAAACCAGTATTATATGAAATGCTGAAAGGTATCCTTTAAGAAGAGGAAGAAGAAGAAAAAGGTAAAGATACAAATTATGAACAACAAATACATATTTATGAACAAGTGAATCTAAAAATCAAGTGAATAAATAATCTGATGAACAGAATAAACTGGTGATTATAATAGAATCAGGGGCATAGAAAGGGAGTGGACTGACTATTCTCGGGGGGGAAAGGGTGTGGGTGGTGGGGGAAGAGACTGGACAAAAATCGTACACCTATGGGTGAGGACAGTGGGGGTAGGGTAAGTCAGAGGGTGGGGTGGGAACTGGGTGGAGGGGAGCTATTGGGGGAGGGAAGAGGAACAAGTGTAATAATCTGAACAATAAAGATTTAATTTTAAAAAATAAAAATAAAAAAAAAATCCGATTAGCCCCTGGGAGTTAACAGGGTCCTGTCTATAGAGAGGCCTTCAGGCCTTCAGTCCCAGCAACAAAAACAAAACAAAAAAAAAATCACAGACATTCCAGAAAGCTGGGATCTTAATCCAGTCAAGGGAAAGACATTTCAATTTTTCATTTTTATTTTATTATTATTATTTTGTTAGCTATTTTTTCTTTGCTTTTTTCTTTGTTTTCCTTTTTTTGTTTATTTCTTTATTTTCTACTTCGTTTCACATTATTTTTTCATCATTCAATTTTGTTTTATTTTTACTTGCTATTTTCTATTTTTATACCATTTTTTAAAATCAGTTTTTTTTGCAAATATATTATTTGTTCCCATTCTTTCTCTTCTTCTTTTTTTTTTTTTTAAATATATTTTATTGATTTTTTACAGAGAGGAAGGGAGAAGGACAGAGAGTTAGAAACATCGATGAGAGAGAAACATTGATCAGCTGCCTCCTGCACACCTCCCACTGGGGATGTGCCCGCAACCAAGGTACATGCCCTTGACTGGAATCGAACCTGGGACCCTTCAGTCCGCAGGCCGACGCTCTATCCACTGAGCCAAACTGGTCAGGGCCATTCTTTCTCTTCTCATACGCTCATTCCTTTTCTACTTCCTCTATACTGAATTGAGGTCCTCCCTATATTTATCCAATTCTTAACCTTATTTCCTGTATATCAGCTCAGCCTCTACAGATTCTGCCCCCACCCTCTTTATTGGGTGTTTGGTGTTTGTATTTGTTTGGTTTATCTATTGGTTCTGTGGTGTTCTCTCTCTCTCTCTCTCTCTCTCTCTCTCTCTTTCTCTCTCTCTCTCTCTCTCTCTCTCTCTCTCTCTCTATATATATATATATATATATATATCTTACCTAATAATAGACAAACGTGTAAATTGACCATCCCTCCGCTACACTCACCAGCCAATCAGGAGAGTATGCAAATTAACCCAACAAAGATGGCGGTTAATTTGCATATGTAGGAGCAAAACAAAGACTGAAGGCTCTGGCCGGGGCTGCGAAGACTGAATGCTCTGGTTGGGGCTCCAAAGAGTGAAGGCTCTGGCCAGAGTGAAGGCCTGGGTCCCAGGTGCCGGAGGAAAACCGGTGTGGCAGCCAGGGGAAGGGAAGGCCTATTGCACGAATCTCTTTGTGCAATGGGCCTCATATATATATATAGTTTTTCTTTTCTCTCCTATTTTTTTTCTATCTTAGATATCATTTGTGCTCTCTTTTCTCTCCCCTAATTCTCTTTTCTCAGGTGGTCACTTATATTGGGGTTATTGGTGTTGTGAGTACATTCATGCTTTGTTCCCTTTGGGTCATGTCTTGTTAAGATGAATTTTATCCTGTCTGGCTAAAGTGCTAGAGAGCAAGCCACATAACCAGACACCTGGAGAGGAAACTTCATTAATGAACGGGTCAATTACACCCTAGACCTAGCTACAGAGGTATGAAGAAGGCGGTAGCAAGGGAGCAAAAGTGGAGCATGTGGTTGTGTGTGGGGTGTGTGTGTGTGTGTGTGTGTGTGTGAGTGTGTGAATGAGGCACAGTTAGACCCCGCAGGACCTTCAGGGGCAGGCTAACCGGGCTAGCCTAACTAGGCAGCCTCTGCTACCATTGCAAACAGTACCAGGAGGCCAGCTCTTCTTCAGAGGCCTCGCCTTTTCGAAGGGGAGAGCTGATGTAACTGAGAGCCCAGCCTCACCTCCACCCAGGGTGCCCACAGGTAACACCTGGGACTCTACAGCCACCCCTGCCAGGGACCTGCTACCTCGGCTGTGGTCCCATGGTCACCGAGTCTCCAGTCACCCCAGGCGCAGGTTCCTATGAGTTCTGAAGTATGCTCCCCTCTGACCAGCCAAACACTTTAGTCCAGGGCACTGCAACCATGTGAGTAGCAGACACGTGAGTAGCACGATCCTGTCCAAGGAGCATCAGCCCCAGGAGCAGCCTACCCCAGGCCTAAGAGCAGCAGCCTCATGTAGCCTGCCCCTGTCCAAGGAGCAGCAGCTGTGTGTGTGGCCCACTCCCCCGTCTAAGGAGCAGCAACCACGCGAGCAGCCTGACCCATCCGAGGAGCAGCAGCTGCACACAGCCCGCACCCTGTACCAGTCAGAGGAGCAACAGCTGTGCAAGCATCTTGCCCTCATTCAAGCAGCAGCAGCTGCACGAGCAGCCTGCCCAATCTGAGGAGCAGCAGCTGTGTGAGCAGCCCATCCCCATTCGAGGAGCAGCAGCAGCCCACCCCGGTCCAAGGAGCAGCAGCCACACGAGGAGACTGCCCATGTCTGAGGAGTGGCAGCCCTGCGCAGCACGCACCGGTCTAAGGAGCAGAGCTACACACAGCCTGCACCTGTCCGACAAGCAGCAGCCGGGTGAGTGGCCTGGCCCTGTCCGAGGAGGAGCAGCCACATGTGCAGCTCACTCCCATCCAAAGAGCAGCTGCATAATCTTTACTCCCTGGAATGGAGATAAGAAACGCTGGAGATCCTGGCTAGAACCTGGCAGACAGAACCTGGCTATGATGATCAACTGAATGCTGCCTCCGTGTCATTCCTTCTTCACTGACTCCGTCCACACCTATGGGAACCCCTGGACCTGCTCGGGCTGGACCCCAACAGATGGCGCCTGAACAGGATTCCCCTAGGTAAGCACTCGGGACGGATAGGACTCCACCGTAGGAAGAGGGTGGATAGTCTTCGCCGACTCCGTCCACATCTTTGGAAACCCCTGGAACAGGATTCCCCTAGGTAAGCCCCCCCCCCCCCCCCATTGAGAACCTCCACACACGGGATGGATAGGACTCCACCAGGGTGCTGCAGACCCCCTATAGAGGATAAGTAGGGTAAAAAGGTGGATAGTACAGAACTTAGATTGAGAAGATGTGCCATACTGAGTCCAGAAAAAGAAGACTCTGTATTGATCTTTAGATTAAGAAGATGTGCCATACTGAGTCTAAAGAAAAAAGACTCCGCATTAATCTTTTAACACATATGCTTGCTAGCAGAGGAGTTAAGGTTACTCCCAGTCAGACGGAACGTTTTATACAAGAAGTATGTCCATGCTTTTCTGAGGAAGGAAAGGTAATGTAAAGGCATGGGAGGAGGTAGGCCCAAGGAGCCTTATCCTTAACCCCACTGCAGCCTTTCCACCCCGGGAAAGTGCAGGATTGGCAAGCTCTCCCTGGGGTGATAGATCAGGACTCAGGTAATAGCGGAAAGCGCCAATCCTACTCTTAAAATGGGTACAAGAGAGCATTTGGGGTTTTTCTTTTTCTTTTTTATTTTTATTTATTTATTTTTTGATTTTTATATTAAATAAAAATTTAAGTAGAAATAGTATATGTTCTACTACTTGCCACAAAACTGCAAAGAGTAATTTTATGCCCTTGGGAAGTGACCAAGAGACCTTGGACAAAAAAAAAAAAAAAATCAGTATTAATTTTGCAAAACTCTTCCAAGAGAAGAAAGTCTGGAGTGTCATAATCTCCTTTATAAAATGAGCTTAAGATCCATATAACTGTCTTAAAACGTCGCCACTATGATCTCAGAATTGTGATTGCCAGACACTAACATTTCAGCCAATTAATCTGAATTTTCATCAGTTGTGCTAAAGGAATTGGTACAGAATATTTTTTCCAAATAATGTGGATGAAGAATACAGATGAATAAAAATGTGCTGATGTGCGTTGCTGAAGGACACTGGCCTAGTTGAAGTAACCAGTGTAGGGTCTTTATCAATTTCCAATTTGTATAGTAAACTATAAGATAAGGCAATGAATTGTCATTATTACAGGATGTTGAAATATAAATGAATCTTTCCTAAGGTTCCCACTTTCCTTTTCCCACTGGCTCACCCAATTTAGGCAAATAATGTATTCTGAGTTATTTCCTGAGGATGTGGGTGTGACAGGGTGGGGTGGGAGACAGAAACTTCCTATAGGTCTCTGGTTTATATTTTCCAAAATCCTAAACCCATGAAAGGGCTGTTTTAAGGGCAAACATGAATCTGGGGAAAACCATCAAGATTTATACAGGGAGGGATTTCCCCTACAGACTAGGGAAATAATCTGCTAGGCTGGGGAACAGCAGAAGAAAGACAAAGCCTGGTGGTTTAGTGAAAAACAGTATTGATTCTGCTTTCTATATTAGAACTTCAATGAGGGGGCAAGAACCTGACAGTTTAGGACACAGAGAATAAATGTGGATATGTGATCCTCTTCTTGAATCATAAACTTAAAGATGTGATGAAGTCACATAAAGTCATAGATTTGCACTGGAGGAAGTCTTTGGCAAAGAATAGCATGGAAGCAATCAAAAGATGCCCCAGTTCTCAAGCCTGGCATGCAAATAGCAGAGAGACCCACTGGGCCGGAAGCTGAGGTGGACAAGAATGAGAGTTGTCTAGACTGTTTACTGTATGGATCAGTGACCACACGGAACCATGGACTGGTCAGCAAATATCTGTGTGGACAGATGACTCAAGGACAAGGTGGGCCATCAAACAAAGGCATCCTTTTGAGGAACCTATTTTTCCTATATTCCTACTTTCCCCTAAATAGTAGTGCCCTTCCAGCAATATTTAATCTTGCCATAGTCTCTCCTCTTTTTTGTTCTTTATTTCCCTTCCCTACTGGCAGGTCTAAGCAGTCTTCTCCCTCCCACCCCACCATCAGTGTTTCATAAAGTCTTAGTAGATTAGCATTTCAGAAGGCAAGCTCATTCTTAGAGGTGAGAGAAGATCCCAGTCCCTTCTAATTCAACCAGTCACACTGGAGTTGCAACAGGTGGGTCATTCCAAAAAGAGAAAGGGAAAAGAACAAAAGAAAGAACCATTCTTTTAAAGTTTTGTTTCTCCAATTGCTACCCATTCCCACTGAACCCTCTACCATCCATCTGACCTGTTGTTTGTCTTTGACTATCAGTGAGAGACTCCATCTAGAAGGAGTACCTTAGGGGAGGGGGCATTTTACTCTTTATTTCTATTAGTTACACTGTGCTTTTAACACATTACAGTCCCTGTAGAGTGAGTGCAGTCCATGGTGAAGTAAAGGGGCAGGGAAAACTTCAGAGAAAAGCACAGCAAAATACTAGTGTTCTGGAAGAACTGCAATAATAAATTAGCAATTAGGATGAGATAATAAGTAGTCAATATACCCATAGCTCTCCCAATATTCTCTTTTGATGTTTTCATCATCTTTTAATCTAGATAAACATGTACACATGGTTATGCTAGGGTGAGGTGAGAGTAGTATACAGGTGTGACAACTCATCCGAGAGGTTTTTGAGCCTGAGTCTGAGATACAACTGTTCAATTGGCTTTGCGGAGAAATCCAAGAAGATGAGGTCAGAGGAATGGGATGGAAAACATACACATGATGCAACTTCTTCACTAAGTTAGGCAACGTGCTCTCTGGAAAAGGACTACTAAGCCAAGATATTCTTCAAGACCGAGCCTGACCAGAGATGCCTTATAGTCCACAGGGAGTTATCCTGTTATTCTTTCAGAGTTTGAGAAGGCTTCTCAGGAGCTAGGCACACATAACCTTATTCCCTGTCTCTTCTCCCCAATTTTCTCAGGGGAATATTTCTGAATACTAGAGACATGGAAAAAAATGACATAGTCTCCATTTCTCTCTCCTCATGTAGGGATTTCACAATTGAACTACAGGGGCCCTGTAGAATTCTTTCTGTCAGTGATCAACAAGAGGCAAATGTGAGTGCTTTCACCTCAACAAGTGGTCTTAGTTGAATCTACCAGTAAAAAGAAGGTGATTGAAACCCTCTACTTTAGGCCCTAAAAAAAAGAGAGGAGAAGAGTGAAAATTGGTTTGCCTCAGTGGATAGAGCATTGGGCTGGGGATTGAAGGGCCTGAGGTTTGATTCCTGCCAAGGGGGAGGGACAGAGAGGGAGAGAGGGAGATTTGTCCAATGGTGTCAGTGGGGTATTAAAGTCCCCTACTATGACTGTATTGCTGTCCACCCCTCCCTTGATATCCTCCAGAAGTTTTTTTTTTTTTTAATGTATTTGGGTGCTCCTGTATTGGATGCATATATGTTTACCAGAGTTGTATCTTCTTGTTGGATTTCTCCCTTTAGTATTATGTAGTGGCCTTCCTCATCTCTTGTTATGTCCTTTACTTTGAGATCTAATTTGTCAGATATAAGTATTGCTACCCCAGCTTTTTTTTTTCATTTCCTTTTGCCTGAAAACCCTTTTTTCCATCCCTTCACCATCAGTCTGTGTGAGTCCTTTTCTCTGAGGTGGGTTTTCTGCAAACAGCAGATATATAGTCATGTTTTCTTTTTTTAAAAAAATACATTTTATTGATTTTTTACAGAGAGGAAGGGAGAGGGATAGAGAGTTAGAAACATTGATGAGAGAGAAACATTGATTTAGCTGCCTCCTGCACACTCCCCACTGGGGATGTGCCCGAAACCAAGGTACATGCCCCTTGACGGGAATCAAACCTGGGACTCTTTAGTCTGCAGGCCAATGCTCTATCCACTGAACCAAACCGGTTAGGGCTAGTCATGTTTTCTTATCCAATCAGCTACCCTACATCTTTTGATTGGGGCATTTAATCCATTTACATTTAAAGTTATTATTATTTTATTATTTTTTTAAATTAAATCTTTATTGTTCAGATTATTACATTTGTTCCTCTTTTTTCCCACCATAACTCCCCTCCTCCCAGTTCCCACCCCACCCTCCGCCCTCACTCCCCACCCACTGTCCTCATCCATAGGTGCACGATTTTTGTCCAGTCTCTTCCCGCATCTCCCACACCCCTTTCCCCCCCAAGAATAATCAGTCCATTCCCTTTCTATGTCCCTGATTCTATTATAATCAACAGTTCATTCTGTTCATCAGATTATTTATTCACTTGATTATTAGATTCACTTGTTGGTAGATGCATATTTGTTGTTCATAATTTGTATTTTTACCTTTTTCTTCTTCTTCTTCTTCTTAAAGGATACCTTTCAGCATTTCATATAATACTGGTTTGGTGGTGATGAACTCCTTTAGCTTTTCCTTATCTGTGAAGCTCTTTATCTGACCTTCAATTCTGAATGATAGCTTTGCTGGATAAAGTAATCTTGGTTGTAGGTTCTTGCTATTCATCACTTTGAATATTTCTTGCCACTGCCTTCTGGCCTGCAAAGTTCCTGTTGAGAAATCAGCTGACAGTCGTATGGGTATTCCCTTGTAGGTAACTGAGTTTCTTTCTCTTGCTGCTTTTAAGATTCTCTCTTTGTCTTTTGCTCTTGGCATTTTAATTATGATGTGTCTTGGTGTGGTCCTCTTTGGATTCCTTTTGTTCGGGGTTCTCTGCACTTCCTGGACTTGTAAGTCTATTTCTTTCACCAGGTAGGGGAAGTTTTCTGTCATTATTTCTTCAAATAGGTTTTCAATATCTTGCTCTCTCTCACCATCTGGCACCCCTGTAATTCTGATGTTGGTATGCTTGAAGCTGTTCCAGAGGCTCCTTACACTATCTTTGTATTTTCGGATTCTTTTTTCATTTTGCTTTTCAGGTTGGGTGTTTTTTGCTTCTTCGCATTTCAAATCTTTGACTTGATTCTTGCGCTCCTGTGGTCTGCTGTTGGGTGTCTGTATAATATTCATTTCAGTCGTGTATGCTTAATTTCTAGTTGGTTCTTTATCACAACATCGAGGGTCTCATTAAATTTCTTGTAGATCTCATTAAGTTTATCGGCACTTTCTAGAAAATTATTGAAAGACCTTAAAAGTGTGGTTTTGAGCTCTATATCTTCCAATTCTGACATTTGTGTCCTGTTTCTTTGTCTCCACATTTTTTATGCTTTCTTGGTGCACCCCCTAGTGGTCTTTGTGCGCAGTCTTGTTGTAGTTAAGCCTTGATTGTTGTAGGTAATACTGGGGGGGATTTGACCTCCAGGCCAACTGGCTGTGAGAATCAGCTGTGTCTGCAGTGGGAGAGCTTCTGTCCTCTAGGGAGGTGCTAATCTAGCCTTTGCCTGAGGCTATCCGGCAAATGCCTCTGTGCAGGGCTTGGGCGGGGCGGGTCCCAGGGGATCTACAGGGCGGGTGGAGCAAGCAGTTATGGCTGCTCTCAGTCCTGTCCCCAGGGGCTCTGCCTCTCAGAGTCCCAGCAACCGCTGCAAACCTCGGAGAGAAAGCTGCCTTTGAGTTCCAAGGGAAGCCAGACAGTCCTGCTTCTCCTGTTTGAGTCTGGGTCCCTAGAGACTCGCCTGGATCTGGAGCTCAGAGTCTGAGACTCCCTCCTGATTGAAACAGACAACCGTGCCCTCAGCCGCCAGCCCGTTCCGCATGCACTCCGCACCTTAGTACTTTACTTCAGCACTGCGCCTCCTCTGAGTCTTGGTATGCGTTTCTCTTTCCTCCTAGTTGTAGAACTTCCACTCAGCCAGCCTTCCTGTGGTTCTGGATGATGTCCATTCTGTCTTTTAGTTGTATTTTTGAAGTAGTTGTTTGAGGCAGCAAACTCCGGCGTTAACCTATGCCGCCATCTTGGTTTCTAAAGTTATTATTGATAGGTACTTGTTTGTCACCATTTTTATTCTTTATGCCCGTGTTCCTCCTTCTCTTCCTATTTCTTCTTTTTACAGCTGACCCTTTAGCATTTCTTGCATTCCCAGTTTGGTGGTAATAAACTCCCTTAGTCCTTTTTTTTTTTGTCTGTGAAACTCCTGATTTCACTCTCAATTTTGATTGATAGCCTTGCTGGGTACAGTATTCTTGGATTCAGACCCTTCCTTTGCATGACTTTGTATATTTCATTCCATTCCCTTCTGGCCTGATGTGTTGCTGTTGAGAAATCAGTCACTAGTCTGTTGGGGGATCCTTTGTAGGTAACTTTTTGTCTCTCTGTGGCCGCTTTTAAGATTCTTACTTTGTCATTGGTGTTTGCCAATTTAATTATAATGTGCCTTGGTGTTGGTCTCTTGGGGTTCATTTTGTTTGGGACTCTGTAAGCTTCTTGGATTTGAGTGAGTTTTTTCTTACCTATATCAAGGAAGTTTTCTGTCATTATTTCTTCAAACAGGTTTTCTATTCCTTGCTCAGTTTCCTCTCTTTCTGGCACCCTTATTATGTGGATATTGTTTCTTTTTGTGTTGTCCCAAATTTCCATTAGGCTCTCTTCCTGTTTTTTAAGTTTTTTTTCTAGATGCTGCTCTGCTTGGGTTTTTTTCCTACCTTGTCTTCTAGCTCACTGATGTGGTCCTCCGCTTCTTCTAGTCTACTGTCAATGCTTTCTATTGAGTTCTTTATTGCAGTGATGTCATTTTTTATTTCTTCTTGATTCTTCTTCATTTCCTCTTGGTTCTTACACATATTGTTGAATTTGTCTTCCAACCTTTTCAGCGACCTTATGACCATTTCTCTGAATTCTTTCTCTAACATATTGCTTGGCTCATTTTCGTTTACTTCCTTTTCTGGTGATGCCTCCTTTTCTTTCGTATGTGGGCTGTTTCATTGTCTCCCCATGATCTCTCCTCTCTGGGTATCTGGTTATGTAGCTCTCTCTCTCCCCTGCATTGACTTAAAGGCACAAAAAACAACATAACAAGGCACAATGCACAAGGCACTGAACACAAATATATTCACGATACTAATAACCCCAAATAAAGATGACCATCAGAGAAAAGAGAATTAGGGGATAAAAAAAAAGAGTGCAAATAATGATATTGAGAAAAGGGAAAAAAAGTAAGAGAGAAAAGAAAGAGAATAAAAAAGAAGGGGGAAAACTATTTATTTATTTATTTATTTATTTATTTTAAATATATTTTATTGGTTTTTTACAGAGAGGAGGGGAGAGGGATAGAGAGTTAGAAACATCGATGAGAGAGAAACATCCATCAGCTGCCTCCTGCACACCCCCCACTGGGTATGTGCCTGCAACCAAGGTACATGCCCTTGACCGGAATCGAACCTGGGACCCTTCAGTCCGCAGGGCGATGCTCTATCCACTGAGCCCAACTGGTTAGGGCGGGAAAAACTATTTATATGGGGAGAAAACTTCAATAGAACACAGCTAATCCAAAAACATGCAAACAGCTAACACCCAGATATGAATGCAAACTACAAACAACAACTAATAACAAGCAAGAAGAGAAAAAACAGAAGCAAAAAAAGAGAAACAATCACACAAACAAACAAACTAAAAAACCAATCTCAGCAACAATCAAACAATCAACCATAGGACAGACAGAAAGAAGGGCAAAATAAAATAAAACAAAAAAACATAAAGAAAATAACAAAAAACCAACAAACAACAAAATATGGAAGAGAGAAAAAAATTTGCATATTCAAGAAAGAGAAGAGAGTAGTGTGTACGGACTTGGAGCAGGGGTTCGGAAATTAGATATATAAGTAGGATAAATTTTTAACAGGGGGTAAAAAGAAGGAATAGGGGAAAAGTGAGTGTTGGCATAAAGGTAAAGTTGAGAAAGAGTAAAATGATGCTAAAGGAAAAATGAAAATAGAATGTAGAACACTAATCTCAAAATACAATAAAATAAAATAAAGAGAAAATAAAATGAAACTTTAAAAAAGGTAAAATAATAGTAGTAATAATACTGATTAAAAATAAAAATATAATAATTAAAAAGGTAAAATCAAGTGAGGAAAAAAGAAAGAAAAAATTAGTTTCTTAAGTAAAAGATAAAAAATTAAAATGTACAGTACTGAAAGTCATTCACTTCTACTGTTCTGTTTGGCACGCCTGCTTCCTGTCAGGTAGCCAGGACAGAACTGAAGTTCCCTGCATTCCATCACTCCTCTGTGTTGTAAGCTACATCCTGTTTCAAGCATGCAGTATTTCTTTGTTTCTCAGTCTGCTTGTAATTGTATTTACACAAGAGTCAATTTTTGATTCAACCCCTGGGTGGCAGTGTTTCTGTATTGACATCTGGGGCTATAAGTCCTCTCTACCCAGTATTTAGATTTTGTTTCCCCCTGTTGCACTTAATACTGGTTTGGGGGAGTGGACTGCTCCAGGACTGGTTTTCTGATCGTTTCTCCTTGCTCTGTTCCCCAGGTTCCACAAAAACAACTTTCCCCTGCAGTCTCTGAGAGTGTTTTTAATTGGGTGATCCTATGTATTGGGCTTAGTAATCAAAAGCAAGGATATAAAGAGAAAAAAGAGCCAGAGTAAGGGCGCGAACTTGCGACTTTTTGCCCTGGCACTGCCCGCGACTCTGTGCAGGTCTTTTTCCCCTAGCACATCACAACCGGTATACTGATAAAACTTCAGGCTGCCTTTTTGTGCCCAGCCCAACTTTGGGTTGACTTCTAGTGTTCCCTTCTGCCTGCAGCCTTGTGGACCCCCTCCCACATTTGCAGACTAGGCTGGTCCCAATGGCCATGGATTTTGTGGGGCACAGACTTTCTCTGAACCTCTAGATCCTGCTGCACATGTTTCTCCCTCCAGCCTGGATTTCAGACCTCACCTTTCTCTGGGTGATATCTGACCTTTCTGTGAGAAGGTTCAGAGCTTGTCTGAGTCCATGTATTCATGATGCTTGAGACCCGGTGTTTGTGGGTTCATAGTTGGTCCCTGGGTGTTGTGGTTGTATGGTCCAGGGAGGTATCTGATTCTTCCCAGTTGAAGGTAAGGCCAGGCTTCTGATCACAGCCACTTTCCCCTTCAAGATGGCATGGTCTCTGTGGCAGAGCCGGTTGCTCCAGGAGAGATTTCAGCAGCTGTGGAGGCTGTGGAGACTGCCTGGTCAGGGGAGTCCAGTCCGGCAGTCCCCAATAGTCCCTTGGAATATAGCTGTTCCTCACTCACAATAGGCAATCCCCGTATGTCCACACTCTCTCCTTTCATTCTCTCATTCACACACTATCTTGCAGTTTACCTTCCCATCGGCAGCCATCTTCTGAAAAGCAACATGTATGGCCCTGACCGGTTTGGCGCAGTGGATAGAGCGAAGGCCTGTGGACTGAGGGGTCCCGGGTTTGATTCCGGTCAAGGGCATGTACCTTGGTTGCAGGCACATCCCTGGTAGGGGGTGTGCAGGAGGCAGCTGATCGATGTTTCTCTCTCGTCGATGTTTCTAGCTCTCTGTCCCTCTCCCTTCCTCTCTGTAAAAAATCAATAAAATATATTTTTAAAAAAGCAACATGTATGCCTTCTTTGAGAAATGTCTATTCAGGTCTTTTGTCCATTTTTATTTTATTTTTTATTTATTTAAAAATTTTTGATTGATTTTAAAGAGAGAGAAAGGGAGAGAGAGAGAGAGGAATATCAATTTGTTGTTCCACTTATTTATGCATTCAATGATTGATTCTTGCATTTGCCCTGACTGGGGATATGACCCGAATCCTTGGAGCATTGGCTTGAAGCTCTAAACAACTGAGCTACCTGGCCAGAACCCTTTTGTCCAATTTTAAATGGAATTGGCTTATTTTAATTAATTAATTTGTTTTTTACAATGCTCCAACATTATTGAAATTTGTTATAGAAGACACAATTCCAAATAGAACCACTGTGTGGTTTTAAGGCCTGTAGAAATCTGAGTTGTTTTCCTACAAAAGAATATACAATACACTAAATTCAAACTATAGTGTAAATAGAAATTTGAAAAACAAATAGTATGTTCTCATGAAATTAAATATTTTCAAATGTTTTTTTCCTAAGCACATACAAGTAGTTATAGCTCCTTTAAAAATTCAAATAACCAGCTTCAATTTAATGAGAAAACCTACACTTATTGTAGTGTCAAGTTTCATAAACTACAGGAAATTTGGAGATACTTTGTTGCTAGATGAAAATATGTCACTTATATCATGGGAAATTATACTAAACTAGAGGCCTGGTGAATGAAATTCATGCATGGGGGGTGGGGGTTCTCTCAGCCCAGCCTGCACCCTCTTCAATCCAGGACCCCTCAGAGGATGTCCAACTGCCTCTCACAATCCGGGACCACTGGCTCCTAACTGCTCGCCTGCCTGCCTGCCTGGTTGCCCCTAACCCCTCTGCCTGCCTGATCGCCCCTAACCACCTCTACCTGCTGCCTGATCACCCCTAACTGCTCCCCTGCTGGCCTGATCACCCTTAACTGCCTCTACCTCGCCCCACACCTGTGACCCAGGCTTCTATCCCTCTGTGCCGGGAGCTGGTCCATCCTTGCTGTTTCAAGGGACCTGGCATATATGGCATACTGTTCTTAATATGTTTGCTCACCTTCTTGGCACTATGTGTTTTAACCAAGGTCACCTCTCTGAGAAAGGTTGTTTCCCCAGGTAGAGATTTTCCCCTGAAGTTAGGGAGGGAATAAAACCCCTTAACTAAGTGCCAGGTGGGCAATTAATCATTTTAACTACGAACAATCATGCTTAAGCTACATAATCTTTACTCCCTGGAATGGAGATAAGAAACGCCCTAACCTTTGGAATAGAGATTGATAGGATTGGAATCAACTGGTATAAATACAGATGTAACAAAAAAAAAATACAGATGTAACAAGACAACAGGACACAGAATCTAGACACAGAACCTAGAGACAGAAGAACTTCGCTGGAGAGAACATGGCAAAAGATCCTGGACAGAAACTGGCCACGGAACCTAGAGACAGAACCTAGCGAGAGAACATGGCTGAAGAACCTAGAGACAGAACCTGGCTACAGAACCTGGATAGAACATGGCAAGAGAACCTGACTAGAACCTGGTGACTGAACCTGGCTGGAGAACCTGGACAGAACCTGGCTGGAGAACCTAGCGAGGGAACATGGCTACAGAACCTGGCTGGAGAACCTGGACAGAACCTGGCTGGAGAACCTAGCGAGGGAACATGGCTACAGAACCTGGCTGGAGAACCTGGACAGAACCTGGCTGGAGAACCTAGCAAGAGAACATGGACACAGAACCTAGGGAGAGAACCGAACCAGAACTTCGCTGGAGATCCTGACCAGAACTTCGCTGGAGATCCTGAACAGAACTTGGCTGGAGATCCTGGCTAGAGATCCTGGCTAGGCTGCTGATCAACTGAAGGCTGCCTCCGTGTCATTCCTTCTTCGCCGACTCTGTCCACACCTTTGGGGACCCCTGGACCTGCTAGGGTTGGACCCCAGCACCTCTGGCCGGCTGCAAGCACCCAGGACTTGGGCCAGCTTCACCCAGGCCAGCCGCAGCCACAGGGACCGTGGGTGGGTGGCTTCGCCAAGGCCGCAGCCTCAGGCTCTGGTGCCTGGGGCTGTGGGGCATGCGGCCTGTCCCTCTCCTGGGCCGCAGCATGGCTGGTCTCCATTCCTCTCTTGTGAGCTCATTTGTGCCTGGCTGGTCCCCATTCCTCTTGCGAGCTCATTTTTGCCTGGCTGATCTTCATTTCTCTCTACCCAGTGTTGAGTGTCTGAGTCGTTATGGCATGATGGTGTGAGGGCATGATGACCATTTGCATATTAACTCTTTATTATATAAGTTTAGCAGTTTAAAAAAAATATTTTTATTGATTTCAGAGAGAAAGGGAGCGGGAAAGAGAGAGAGAAACATCAATGATGAGAATTATTGATCGGCTGCCTCTCTATATTAGCAGTTTTAAATGAGCAATAGTTCGAAATACTATTAGAGAGAAATCACCTCTTGCCTTACAAATGCAAAATAAATACTCTAGACTCTCCTCTCAGTGGGGATTATTGCTATCAAGGCTCTGAAACAGTAAGCACAATTAGTGAAAAAACAAGACAGACTTCAACATGAGAATTGGCCAAAACACATTTCCTGAGGGAAGCATTTTTGATTGTTTTTGTTAGTCTCTTGATCTTTAAGCTCTTTTTAAAAACCTACTCTATTCTGAAGATAACTTTGAGAATTAATAAATATGATGGCCCTCACAGCAACCTTCAACATGTCAAGGCAATATTTTAACTTGTGTCCTCTGATATTTCATTCCATTTCCTACTGACAGTGTCCCCCACTTCCCTTGCAGTGGTTCTCAACCTTCCTAATGCCGCAACCCTTTAATACAGTTCCTCATGTTGTGGTGACTCCCAGCCATAAAATTATTTTCATTGCTACTTCATAACTGTAATTTTGCTACTGTTATGAATCATAATGTAAATATCTGATATGCAGGATGTATTTTCATTGTTCGCGACCCACAGGTTGAGAACCGCTGCCTTAGAGTATTTGAAGCTTTCCATAATACAAAGCAATCCTTACATTTTTTAGCTTTAGAAAAAAAACCACATCTTTTGAAAAATATGTCTAATAAATACCCTTCGAGTCCTGTACTTAATTTCCTGACATGTAAAGCATATAAGCAGGTGATAACCCCTGGGACTGTCTAAGGCTTACTTTAGCACCAACTATTTCAGAAGTTCTCTTGACTCCTAAGTTTGCCTTTAGAGATTAGAATTCAACATAGAAATAAATTCAGTTGTCAAACATCTGTTCCTAACTTAGAACAAAGGTATACAATATCACAAAGCTCCATTTATTAAACTTTATTTCAAGGAAACTTAAAAATTTAAAAATATTAATTCCAGGCCCCAATGTAGACCATGAACATACTTACACACACACATGTCAAACAAAATCGAAAACTTTTCCAATTTTCCTAAAAGAACTGTGATGTTTTTGGCTGATAAATAAACATTAGAGATAAAATCTGTTGCCAAGGAACACAATTTTTGACGTCGTAAGGAAATCATTCTGGTAACCTGACACATTGCCAATATTCTAATATTAGCATTAAAGGCATTCTTTTGGATTTTGCCCTTTGATAATTTTCAGAGGAAAACTGAAGCGGCTTCTGGCTCAATAGAGACACTGATCAAAGCTTGGTAAAAATGGCAGGTTTGCAGTCCTTGGTTACTGTATGTCAAATTCAGGGAGACATCTGTAATACTTTCAACAATAAAGTTAGTATAATTATATATTTGAAAAAAATAAAATAAAATGTTAGTTTATGTCATTCCTCTTTTTTTAAATTAAATCTTTATTGTTCAGATTATTACATTTGTTCCTCTTTTTTCCCCCCCATAACTCCCCTCCTTCCGGTTCCCACCCCACCCTCCGCCCTCACTCCCCACCCACTGTCCTCATCCATAGGTGCACGATTTTTGTCCAATCTCTTCCCGCATCTCCCACATCCCTTTCCCCCCCAAGAATAATCAGTCCATTCCCTTTCTATGTCCCTGATTCTATTATAATCAACAGTTCATTCTGTTCATCAGATTATTTATTCACTTGATTCTTAGATTCACTTGTTGATAGATGCATATTTGTTGTTCATAATTTGTATCTTTACCTTTTTCTTCCTCTTCCTCTTCTTAAAGGATACCTTTCAGCATTTCATATAATACTGGTTTGGTGGTGATGAATTCCTTTAGCTTTTCCTTATCTGTGAAGCTCTTTATCTGACCTTCAATTCTGAATGATAGCTTTGCTGGATAAAGTAATCTTGGTTGTAGGTTCTTGGAATTCATCACTTTGAATATTTCTTGCCACTCCCTTCTGGTCTGCAAAGTTTCTGTTGAGAAATCAGCTGACAGTCGTATGGGTATTCCCTTGTAGGTAACTGAGTTTCTTTCTCTTGCTGCTTTTAAGATTCTCTCTTTGTCTTTTGCTCTTGGCATTTTAATTATGATGTGTCTTGGTGTGGTCCTCTTTGGATTCCTTTTGTTTGGGGTTCTCTGAGCTTCCTCAACTTGTAAGTCTATTTCTTTCACCAGATAGGGGAAGTTTTCTGTCATTATTTCTTCAAATAGGTTTTCAATATCTTGCTCTCTCTCATCTTCTGGCAGCCCTATAATTCTGATGTTGGTATGCTTGAAGCTGTCCCAGAGGCTCCTTACAATATCTTCGTATTTTCGGATTCTTTTTTCATTTTGCTTTTCTGGTTGGGTGTTTTTTGCTTCTTCGCATTTCAAATCTTTGACTTGATTCTTGCGCTCCTCTGGTCTGCTGTTGGGAGTCTGTATAATATTCTTTATTTCAGTCGTGTATGCTTAATTTCTAGTTGGTTCTTTATCACAACATCGAGGGTCTCATTAGATTTCTTGTAGATCTCAATAAGTTTATCAGCGGCTTCTAGACAGTTCTTGAGAGACCTTAAAAGTGTGGTTCTGAATTCAATATCCTCCATTGACAATTTTGTCCTGTTTCTTTGTCTCCGCATTTTTTATGCTTTCTTGGTGCACCCCCTAGTGGTCTTTGTTGTAGTTAAGCCTTGATTGTTGTAGTTAATACTAGGGGGATTTGACCTCCAGGCCAACTGGCTGTGAGAATCAGCTGTGTCTGCAGTGGGAAAACTTCTGTCCTCTGGGGAGGTGCTAATCTAGCCTTTGCCTGAGGCTATCTGGCAAATGGCTCTGTGCAGGGCTTGGGTGGGGCGGGTCACACGGGATCAACAGGGCGGGCAGAGGGAGCAGTTATGGCTGCTCTCAGTCCCGTCCCCAGAGGCTCTGCCTCTCTGAGTCCCAGCAACCGCTGCAAACCTCGGAGAGAAAGCTGCCCTTGAGTTCCGATCGATGCCAGACAGTCCCACTTCTGTTTGAGTCTGGGTCCCTAGAGACTCACCCAGTACTGGAGCTCAGAGCCTGAGGCTCCCTTCCGATTGAAAACGCCAACCGCGCCCTCAGCCACCAGCCTGCTCCGCACGCACCTCCGCACCTTTGTATTTTCTGCACTGCGCCTCCTCTGAGACCCGGTATGCTGTTCTCTTTCCTTCTAGTTGAAGAATTTCCCCTCAGCCAGCCTTTCTGTGGTTCTGTGTGATGTCCGTTCCGTCTTTTAGTTGTATTTTTGAAGTGGTTGTTCGAGGCAGCAAACTCCGGTGTTTACCTATGCCGCCATCTTGGTTTCTCCCGTCATTCCCATTTAGAGTGAAAGCAAAACTTCTGAAAATGGCCTGTAAGGTCTTATACACTCAGTGGCCAGATTATTATGACCACCTGATGTTTGTAGGCAAATTAGCTATAATTTCGCGCTGAAGTTGCTAGAGGGCCAGACCATTATAAATAGGGAAGCAGGTTGTTTACCATGACAGTAGAAGTGATTTTTTTCTGAAGATACGGGTAGACAATGCAATTTAACAGCCTTTGAACATGGGGTATATATATTTATGTATAACTTTTAGGGCTTCCACCTTGATTACAGATCTTAACACAGTTTTTGCTGCATAATCTCTCTCATGAAATACAGCTATTTCTTATACTGGGTTTAAGTAAACAGTAAACCTTGATATGTACTATCATGCGGTAATTTAATTTTTCTTTTTAGTGTTAAGTTTTGATCTGTAAATTTAACATTTATTAATTCTTTAATTCATAAGTGTTTTAAAATGTATTTTGGCCCAGCTGGCGTGACTCAGTGGTTGAGCATCGACCTATGAACCAGGAGCTCACAGTTTGATTCCCAGTCAGGGCATATGCCTGGGCTGTGGGTTCAATCCCTAGTGTGGGGTGTGCAGGAGGCAGCTGATCAATGATTCTTTCTCATCATCGATGTTTCTACCTCTCTCCCTCTCCCTTCCTCTCTAAAATCAATACAAATCTTTTATAAAACATATTTTGTCTTTAACTAGAATATGTTCAACCTACAAACACTTAATAAGGGCATATTATCTTCTAGACACTAGGATTATAAAAATGAAGAGTTAGAAGTGCCATCAATAACCTTCACATTTGTGAGTGAAGGTTTTATTGTACATATACATGTAGAGATGACAATCCCATAAGGATTGTATATTATCCTTTAAACAGAAGCCAAGAGATAAATTGTATATTGAGTAAATACAGCATAACTATTTTTTCTTTTGGTTTTTCTTTCTCCCTTTTATTCTTCTACTTTTCAAATGGTATAAAAGTCTCTTTATTCATGGCTAAGCATTTGCTAGCTTCATCAGTCTTGTCTAGTTTCATCTAGTTTCAAACTTTTCTAGTTTTTGATTTCCATCTTCTTTTTTTTAATGATCATTCTCTTTTTCAAAAACAGGGTTCACATATACTATGTCCTCAGTACCCTTTATTGCTAAGCATAGCATTTTATGTTCAGTAGACCCTCAAATCTCTGGGTATTTATAAATATGATTTATACTTCACCTGTTTGATTTTTTTTAACCCTACAGTTAAGGTTACAAGATAAGTTATTTAATATATTGAAGAGAGATGAGATGAAATATGACAAATAAAGCCATTTGCTAATAAAAGGATTTACAAAATCGATCCACAAGTTCTTAAGTATTGCATTTTGGGCAGTACATTGAGCTTCATTTTAGTGTTAGGGACATTTACAAACAAAAATATTTTAAATAGTAAATAATTTTAAATGCGGAATACAATGAAAGGCCTGGGTTTTTTAGCCTGCTATTGTTAGATAGCTGATACACTATGAATTGGAAATTTACAATGTCAGAATGGTATAAAAATTTCCCTCCTTTCCTTTCTCCCCTCTTTTATTAGCTATAAGCAGTTATATGAAATTGACCTAACTTTTAATGGACTACCTATGGAAATTTCTGGACAATATACAGATAAGTTGAATATAACCTACATTTATCCTGTGACATTTAAAGTATTCCATGACATCATCCAACTTTATTCCAAATCAAGTATATAAATATCATATACTTCATTAATATCAAAGCCTTAATTTTCATCGATTTAAAGTTGTATAATACAGCTAAGGAGCTCAAGAAAGTAGGTAAGTTCTTTATGTTAAAGCTATTCAAAGGACAATCATTAAAGGAATTGCTGTATTAAATCTATTACATTTCAGGTAATGTGCCAGGTACTTTACTTTCTCTTCATATTGAGGTTTGCAAAAGGTACATGGGCGACCAAAGGGATGCTGCCTGGTGTTAGAAGGCTGGATGGCTACTCAAGTGGAACCTTAAAAGAAGAATATCTTTTTTTCCCCCTGCCCCTGCCTGATGTTAATCAGTGAATCTAAGTCGTATTAAAGTACATTAATTATTTTGGGGTTACCCTATTGATTTAGCAGCTATTAATTGACTCTGTTCCCAGCAAAGTACTGTGCTTGGTACTTCAAGGAATTAAAAAGACCCTCATTTTTGTATTTTGCTCTCAAGGAACTTAAAGCCTAGAAAGAAAAAAGCCTAACATACTACATAGTATTTCAGAATAAAAAGTGAAAAATGAAAAAAAAAAGAATATATTTTTTTAAAATTTTATTTTATTGTTTAAAGTATTACAGATAGTAGTACATATGTCTCCTTTTTTCCTCCCCATTGACCTTCCCCCGGCCTCCCCTACCTCCCAGCACATGCCCTCACACCACCTCCCAGTGTCTTGTGTCCATTGGTTATGCTTATATGCATGCATACAAGTCCTTTAGTTGATCTCTTACCTCCCTGCCCCCAACACTCCCCAGCCTTCCCACTGTAATTTGACAGTCTGTTCCATGCTTCTCTGCCTCTGTATCTATCTTTTTGTTCATCAGGTTATAATCTTTATTATCCATAAATGAGTGAGATCATGTGGTGTTTTTCTTTCACTTCCTGGCTTATTTCACTTAGCATAATGCTCTTCAGTTCCAGAAGAATATCTTGAGGACCAGCCTGTTTGGATCAGTGGTTGAATGTTGACACATGAACCAGGAGGTCACCGTTTGATTCCCGGTTAGGGCACATGCCTGGATTGCGGGCCTGATCCCCAGTAAGGGGTGTGTGTAGGAGACAGCCAGTCAATGATTCTCTCTCATTATTGATGTTTCTATCCCTCTCTCCCTCTCCCTTCCTTTCTCTGAAATCAATAAAAACATATTTAAACAAATAAACAAAACCAGAGAATATAATGTAGTGAAAAGAACACACATATTGGACTCAGACTGATCGGAAGTTAAATTGAGGGTTGGCCACTTACTAGCTGCAGGAGCTAAGGAAAGTCACATGGTCTTTGAGGCATGATTTCTTCTCATGTCATTTAATTCTTATTTTCAGAATATGTAAAACCCTTAGCATGACACAGAGTAGGTCCTTAATATATGGCAATGATTATTGTTTGTACAGCTAGAATTTTTTCTTTCATAAATCACTATTTTTATAAAGATGGAATATATTTTTGGTAGATATTAACATTCTAGTGAATAACCTCTTAGCTCTCTGACACTTGTGCCTGTCAAAGGATTTTCTGGAAATTAGTTGCTTCATTTTTGATTTAATTTATTTTACTTGGTATTTTAAAAGATGTTATGTGAAAAAAAAAAGATTCTATGATGAGGTTCCTTTGGATAATGCTAGGTTAAACAATGTTAACAGAATGGCTTCAAGAGTATTAAGTATGTTAAAAACCATGGTGAATTTTCAGAAGGTGATTATAATATGCAGCATTTTATGTATCAGGCAGAACTCATGGGGATATAATGTTCTGTAAAATATACAAGGGAAACTGCACATGGTGCTAAGAAATATACGACTTTCTATAAATGGGATATTACATGTGCTATTTTCACTTAATGTGTATGTCATGGACATCTTTTCATGTCAACAACATAGAGTCACATCCTTCTTTTTACTGATTGCATAGTACATTTAATGTATCAGTTATAATTGACTTACTTAGTGCCCTATTGGTAAAAACAAACCAAATGTCTAATTTTAATTATTGAAAACAATGCTTTAATGAACATCCTTACTTTTTTTCTTTTACTTGTGAGATTACCTCATAGAATTAAATTCTTAGAAGCAGGATTTTTTAGATTAAAGGGTATACAGTACACATTTTGATAACACATGCCAAATTGTTTTCCAGAAAAGTTGGTAGGCCTGAACACTCAGAAAAACTTGGTTTTTGTCAATCTTTAAAACTTTGCTTCAGAATTTTAATTCTGTGAGTATACCAAAGGGAGATAGATTCATACTAGGCAAACTCTTAAGAGTCCAATATTAATTTATTAGAATACTTATTTATTAATTTATGTGGGGAAATATAATGCCTAGTGAACCATACCATTTATGTTAGTTGGTTAGTACATCTGCCTATAACAAAAATATATTGAAAAGCAAATGTAAATAGAATAGAATAAATATAAAGTTTCTTGGTAGCATAGGACCCCAGAACAAAGGGAAGTGAGGTATTAAAAAATGATACTCATGGCATTCTAGTGCTATGCTTGCTCATGGACCAGATGTTTATATTCATGGGTTAGGTATTCTTAGCCATGGACATTACTAAAGGTGCTTCAGCAACAGATTAACTTTGAGACTTTCCTTCTATAGGGAAAACCTTTTATGACTATATAGGTATATATATTTCCCCTTTTAGCCTTTTTCAGATGATCATTTTGTTTTGATTCAGCTTTGATTTTGTATAAGGCTTATTTCTTATAGATTTAGATGTGCTTTCCTGAGACTAAACCCTAATCACTTTATTTGGGATTAGATTTCAAATCTCTTCAAACATTTACAAATTGTGTTTGGTTTGTGTCATTTCTATAGATAGCCTGAACAGCCATTATAACATGATTCTTCCTAATCTTTTTCTGAAAGCAATTCCAGATTGGGGATGCCTTGCTTTTGTCCCTATGTATCACCTATAGTTGTTATCTCCATTTTATAAATGAGGATACTGAAGCCCAGTGAGATGAAGTAATTGTCTCAGGATCATAGGTAGCAGGAGGTAGAAGTGATATTCAAATTCTAGTCTGGCCCCCAAATTCATAGTTTTTCCACGATACCATTCTGGCTTTCTATATTAAAGGTCTATTATGTTTTCTACCTACAGAGTTATGGTAAAGAAAATGAGAAACATTTATGTTAGAAATGTGTGTGTGTGTGTGCTTTGAATCATCCAGCTAGAGGTCAGAATTACTTGATCCTATATCCTGCAGTTTACCTAAAGTACAATTGGCAAAAACAGGCAACTTACTAGTCCAATAAGTATAGTCCAGTCTTATAGACTCTGGATGAAACACAGAAGTGTAATCTGGGGGAAGGAATGAAATATACCCTGAAGAAATGAAAATAACCTTTCCCTAATGATTGAGAATACTATTCAAAGTGTAAGCTATTATCAGAAGTTGATCGAAGTGCTGAAGCCCTTCTACATTTTTACCACTTATTAATTGGTTATTGAAAATTTAAATGTGGAAACTCTTATGGTAACAATAAAAGCCAAGGGGAAGCACATTTAAATTAAAGTTCAGATTCATACCTAGAGTCTACATGATATGGTGTTCTGGCTGTCTCTCAGGAAGTTAGTGTGGCTAGCAAAAGAGCTTAAGCACAAATTCAGATACAGCTAATACCAAATGGGAGAATTTTGGAAATCATCTTATTTAGGGTTAGGTCCTTTTTATATTAAATATATTGGGGTGACATTGATCAACATGATCATGTAGATTTTAGGTATGGGTTTCCATGTTACAAGACCTGTATATTGCACTGTGTGCTCACCACCCAAAGTCAAATCTTCTCCTGTTACCATGTATTAGGATCCCCTTCTATCCCCACCCCCTTCCCCCTGGAAACTACCACACTACTATTTGTGTTCACGCGTTTCAGTATTATGTCTCATGTATGAGTGAACTCATATGGTTCTTAGCTTTTTCTGACTTACATTTCACTTAGCATAATGTTCTCAAGGTCCATCCATGTTGTTGCAAATGGCGTTATTTCATCCTTTCTTATGACTAAGTTCTATTCCATTGTGTATATGTACTACATCTTCTTTATACAGTCCTCTATTGCAGGACATTTCTGTTGTTTCCATGTCTTGGCCACTGTGAATAATGCTGCAATGAGCATAGAGGTTCATATATCTTTGCAAATACATAACTTTAAGGATTTCAGGTATATACCCAGGAGAGAAATTGCTGGGTCATATGGTAGCTCTATTCTCAATTTTTTTTGGGAATAGAATCACCAGACTGCTTTCCATAGTGGTTGTACCAGTCTATATTCCCACCAGCAGTGAATGAGGGTTCCCTTTTTTCCACAATCTCTCCAACACTTGTTATTGCTTGTCTTGTTGATAATAGCCACTCTAACAGGTGTGAGGTGGTATCTCATTGTAGTTTTGATTTGCATTTCCCTAATTTTCAGTGAGGTTGAACATCTTTTCATATATCTATTGGCTATTCATATGTCTTCTTGGGAGACGTGTATTTTCAGATCCATTGCCTACTTTTTGACTAGGTTGTTTGTTTGGTGTTGAGCTCTATGAGTTCTTTATATATTTTGGAAATTAAACCTTTGTCAGAACTACTGCTTGCAAATATCATTTCCCATCTGGTTTTCTGCCTCTTTGTTTTTTTTTTTTGTCAGTTTATTTCGTTGTGCAGAAGCTTTTTAGTTTGATATAGTACCATTCATTTATTTTTGCCTTTACTTCCTTTGCTTCTGAGGTCAAGTTAATAAAATGTTCTTAGTGACCAAGGTCCATAAGTTTGATACCGATATTTTCTTCTATGTAACTTATTATTTTGGGTCTTATGTTTAGGTCTTTGATCCATTTTGAATTAATTTTTGTACATGGGAACAAACTGTAATCCAGTTTCATTTGTTTGAATGTGGCTTTCTAATTTTCCCAGCACCATTTATTGAAGACACTATCTTTACTACATTGTCTGTTTCTGGCTCCTTTGTCAAAATTATCTGTCCAAAAAAACTTCTGGAAGATATCAAGGGAGATATTGACAGCAATACAGTCATAGTAAGGGACTTTAATACCCCACTAACACCACTGGACAAATCCTCTAAACAAAAAAATCAGCAAAGAAACATCAATCCTAAATGACTCACTAGATTAGATGGAATTAATTGACATCTTCAGAACATTTCACCCCAAAGCCACAGAATATACATTCTTCTCAAGTGCACATGGGGCATTTTCAAAGATAGACTATATACTGGGACACAGGCAAAGTCTCTTCAAATTCAAGAAGATAGAAATCATATCAAGCATCTCCTCAGATCACAATGACATAAAACTAGAAATCAACTACAATAAAAACAATCAAAAAAATCAAATACCTGGAGGCTAAATAGCATGCTGTTAAAGAATGACTGGGTTACCAGAGAGATCAAAGAAGAAATAAAAAGCATCATGGCCACTAACGACAATGAAAACAAAACAATCCAAAAGCTATGGGACACAGTGAAAGCAGTCTTGAGAGGGAAGTTCATAGCTCTACAGGCCTACCTCAAAAAACAAGAAAAAATGGTAATAGATTATCTAACCCTACAACTCAAAGAGTTAGAAAGAGAGCAACAAGAAAAGCCCAGTGTAAGCAGAAGGAAGGAAATAATAAAGATCAGAGTGGAGATAAACGACATAGAGACCAAAAATATCAATACAAAAGAGCAAAAAAAAACAAGAGCTGGTTCTTTGAAAGGATAAACACAATTGACGAACCCCTAGCCAGGCTCACCAAGAAGCAGAGAGAGGACCCAAATAAACAAAATCATAAATGAAAGAGGAATAAAAAAAGACCCTGAATAGCCACAGCAATCCTGAGAAAGAAAAACAAAGTTGGAGGGATCACAATACCAGATATCAAGCTATATTACAAAGCTACTGTTCTCAAAACTGCCTGTACTGGCACAAGAACAGACATATAGACCAATGGAACAGAACAGAGAGCCCAGTAATCGACCCAAGCCATTATGCTCAATTAATATTTGACAAAGGAGCAAGAGCATACAATGGAGTCAAAACAGTCTCTTCAATAAATGGTGCTGGGAAATTTGGTCAGATACATGAAAAAAATGAAACTAGATCACCAACTTACACCATACGCAAAAACAAACTCAAAATGGCTAAAGGACTTGAATGTAAGATGGGAAACCATAAAAATCCTAAGAGGCTCCATAGGCAGCAAAATAGCAGACATATGTTGTAGCAATATCTTTACTGACACAGCTCCTAGGGCAATGGAGACTAAGGAGAAAATAAACAAATGGCACTACATCAAAATAAGAAGCTTCTGAATGCAAAAAACAAAACAAAACAAAACAAAAACAAACAACAACAACAATAACAACAACAAAAACCCATCAACAAAACAACAAGAAAGCCCACTGCATGGGAGAACATATTTTCCAATGTTATCACCGATAAGGGTTTAATCTCCAAAATTTATGGAGAACTCATACAAATTAACAAAAGGAAGATAAACGATCCAATAAAAAAAATGGGCAAAGGACCTAAATAGACACTTTTCGAAAGAGGACATACAGAAGGCCAAGAGACATATGAAAACATGCTCAAAGTTACTAATTATTCGAGAGATGCAAATCAAAACAACAATGATACACCATCTCACACCTGTCAGAATGGCTATCATCAACAAATCAACCAACAACAAGTGCTGGCGAGGATGTGGAGAAAAAGGAACCCTCGGGCACTGCTGGTGGGAATGCAGACTGGTGCAGCCACTGGGGAAGACCTTATGAGTTTCTTCAAAAAGTTAAAAATGAAACTCCCATTTGACCCAGTAATCCCACTTTTAGGACTTTATCCCAAGAAAACAGAAACACCAATCAGAAAGGATATATGCACCCCTGTGTTCATAGCAGCACAATTCACCATAGCTAAGATTTGTAAACAGCTTAAGTGCCCATCAACAGACGAGTGGATTAGGAAACTGTGGTACATCTACACAATGGAATACTATAAAAAAGAAGGAACTTTTACTCCAGTTTCGTTCTTTTTTTCTCAGGATTGCCTTGGCTATTTGGGCTATTGTGGTTCCATACAAATCTGATGATTTCTTGTTCTACTTCTTTAATAAATGACATTGGTTATATATTGCTTTGGGCAATATGGCCATTTTAATCATTTTGGTTCTTCCAATCCATGAACATGGGATATTTTTCTATTTGTTGTGGTTTTTTTTTTTCAATCTCTTTAACAATGCTTTGTAATTTTCAATATATAGGACTTTTCCATTCTTTGTTAAGTTTATTCCTAGGTATTTCATTATTTTGGTTGCAATTGCAAAAGGAATTGTTTCTTTTTTTTTTTTAATTAAATCTTTATTGTTCAGATTATTACATTTGTTCCTCTTTTTTCCCCCCCCATAACTCCCCTCCTCCCAGTTCCCGCCCCACCCTCCGCCCTCACTCCCCACCCACTGTCCTCATCCATAGGTGCACGATTTTTGTCCAGTCTCTTCCCGCATCTCCCACACCCCTTTCCCCCGCAAGAATAGTCAGTCCATTCCCTTTCTATGTCCCTGATTCTATTATAATCACCAGTTCATTCTGTTCATCAGATTATTTATTCACTTGATTCTTAGATTCACTTGTTGATAGATGCATATTTGTTGTTCATAATTTGTATCTTTACCTTTTTCTTCCTCTTCCTCTTCTTAAAGGATACCTTTCAGCATTTCATATAATCCTGGTTTGGTGGTGATGAACTCCTTTAGCTTTTCCTTATCTGTGAAGCTCTTTATCTGACCTTCAATTCTGAATGATAGCTTTGTTGGATAAAGTAATCTTGGTTGTAGGTTCTTGGCATTCATCACTTTGAATATTTCTTGCCACTGCCTTCTGGCCTGCAAAGTTTCTGTTGAGAAATCAGCTGACAGTCGTATGGGTATTCCCTTGTAGGTAACTGAGTTTCTTTCTCTTGCTGTTTTTAAGATTCTCTCTTTATCTTTTGCTCTTGGCATTTTAATTATGATGTGTCTTGGTGTGGTCCTCTTTGGATTCCTTTTGTTTGGGGTTCTCCGAGCTTCTTGGACCTGTAAGTCCATTTCTTTCACCAGGTGGGGGAAGTTTTCTGTCATTATTTCTTCAAATAGGTTTTCAATATCTTGCTGTCTCTCATCTTCTGGCACCCCTATAATTCTGATGTTGGTACGCTTGAAGCTGTCCCAGAGGCTCCTTACACTATCCTCGCATTTTTGGATTCTTTTTTCATTTTGCTTTTCCGGTTGGGTGTTTTTTGCTTCCTCGCATTTCAAATCATTGACTTGATTCTTGCGCTCCTCTGGTCTGCTGTCGGGAGTCTGTATAATATTCGTTATTTCAGTCCGTGTGTGCTTAATTTCTAGTTGGTTCCCCAATATAACATCGAGGGTCTCATTAGTTTTCTTGTAGATCTCATTAAGTTTATCGGCGGCTTCTAAACAGTTCTTGAGAGACCTTAAAAGTGTGGTTCTGAACTCTATATCTTCCATTGACAATTTTGTCCTGTTTCTTTGTCTCCGCATTTTGTTATGTTTCCTTGGTGCACCCCCTAGTGGTCTTTGTTCGCAGGCTTATAGTTAAACCTTGATTGTTGTAGCTAATACCAGGGAGGGTTTGACCTCCAGGCCAAGTGGCTATGAGAATCAGCTGTGTCAGCAGTGAGAGAACTTCTGTCCTCTAGGGAGGTGCTAATCTAGCCTTTGCCTGAGGCTATCTGGCAAATGGCTCCGTGCAGGGCTTGGTCGGGGCGGGTCGCACAGGATCAACAGGGCGGGCTGAGCGAGCAGTTATGGCGGCTCTCAGTCCTGTCCCCAGGGGCTCTGTCTCTCTGAGTCCCAGCACCCGCTGCAAAGCTCGGAGAGAAAGCTGCACTCGCTCTGACCGAAGCCAGACAGTCCCGCTTCTCCCATTTGAGTCTGGGTCCCTAAAGACTTGCCTGTATCTGGAGCTCAGAGTCTGCGACTCCCTCCCGATTGAAAACGCCAACCGCGCCCTCCTCCGCCAGCCCGCTCCACGCACTCTGCACCTCAGAATTTGACTTCAGCACTGCGCCTCCTCTGAGTGTCCGTATGCGTTTCTCTTTCCTCCTAGTTGTAGGACTTCCACTCAGCCAGCGTTCCTGTGGTTCTAGGTGACGTCTGTTCCATCTTTTAGTTTCACTTTTGAAGTAGTTGTTCAAAGCAGCCAACTCCGGCGTTAACCTATGCCGCCATCTTGGTTCTCCTCTGAATTTTGTGGTCAGGAATTGTTTCTTTCATTTCTTTTACTGAAGCTTTGTTGTTAGTATACATTGAAAGGTACTTGTTTGTAGTCATTTCTATTTTTGTGCCTGTGTTCTTTCTTACCTTTTTATTTCTTCTTTTTATAGCATTTCCTTTAGCATTTCTTGCATTGCTGGCTTGGTAGTGATAAACTCCCTTAGCCTTTTTATGTCTGCGAAGCTCCTGATTTCCCCTTCAATTTTGATTGATAATCTTGCTGGATAGAGTATTCTTGGATTCAGTCCTTGCAACACTTTGTATACCTCCTTCCATGCCCTTCTAGCTTGATGTGTTTCTGTTGAGAAATCATTTGATAATCTGATGGGGGATCCTTTGTAGGTAACTCTCTGTTTTTCTCTTGCAGCCTGTTAGATTCTCTCTTTGTTGTGTACATTTGCCATCATTATTATGATGTGCCTTGGTGTGGGTCTTTTGGGGTTCATCTTGCTTGTGACTCTCTGTACTTGCGTAACTTTTTTCTTCCCCATATCTGGGAAGTTTTCTGTCATTATTTCTTCAAATAGATTTTCTAATCCTTGCTGCTCTTCTTGTCCTTCTGGCAGCCCTATTATGCATATGTTACTTTTTTTCATGTTGTCCCAAAGTTCCCTTAGGCTCTCCTCCTGCTTTTTAATTTTTTTCTCCAGTTGCTGTTCAGATTGAGCTTGTTTCTCTACCTTATCTTCTAACTCACTAATTCGGTCCTCTGCTTCTTCTAATCTACTGTTGAAACCTTCCATGGTGTTTTTGATTGTAGCTATATCACGTTTCATTTCTTCCTGATTCTTGCATAGGTTGTTGATTTTCTCATCCATCCGGTGAATGAACTGTACAACCATTACTCTGAATTCTTTTTCTGTCATGTTGCATGCTTCAATTTCATTAATTTCCTTTCTTGGCAACTCCTCATTTTCGTTCCTCTGGGGGTTGTGTCGTCTCCCCATTCTGACTATCTTCAGATGGTTCAAACGTCGAGTTGTGTTGCCCTGGGCTGTGTGCAGTGGGAGCTTTGCACCACCCTAGTGTCACTGAAGAGCTCTGACACTAAGATGTGTGGTTGTCATGGGTTGGTGGGAACCAGGCTTGCTCAGAGTCAGCTTTACCAATGCTCAATGTGGCCTCGTGTGCATACTTAGAATCCAGGACCCCGCCTGCACCGTGCTGAAACAAAGACCCCCCTGGAGTGTGTTGAAAATCAGAGCCCCCTAGCGTGCGCCAGGAGTCAGAGTTCCCCATGAATCCAGTATCAGAGTCTCTGTTGCTTCGTGCTGCCTCGCATGGAGAATCAGGGTCCCTGTGTGCACATGCACTAAGAATTGGAGTCACTGGCTCTTCGTGTGAATGCACAGGGAATCAGGGATCCCAGGCGCAGGTGATAAGAAACACAGTCAAGTCACTGGTGCTTGGTGCTGCCTCCTGCCTGGAGAATCGGGGTCCTGTAGCCCGTGCTGCAGGAAACCAGTTCCCAGTGTTCGTATATTAGCTCCCAGGCTAAGGTTCCTGTAGCCCGTGCTGCGGGGGACAAGTTCCCAGTGTTCGTGCTTTAGCTCCCAGGCTGAGATTGCTGTAGCTCTTGCTAAGCGGGACAAGTTCTGGGTGTTCTTCCGGGTGTTCGAGCGCTTCCAGGCTAAGGTTCCTGTAGCAGCACTGAGGCCCGGGCAAGGGGTGGGTCTATCAGTTACTATGGCGCTGTGTGGAGGGGGATGGGCTCTGTTACAGAGATCTGCCGGGGGAATGTCTGGATTCTTGGTGTCCAAGGGTCTGTAGCTGTAGTCGCAGGTCTCTGTCCCCAGTGGCTGCAGGGTCCTGGTTTGCATCTGAGACCAGGCTGGGTGGTGCTGAGGCCAGGATCCTAGTCTCAAGCAGCTCTGTTTCTCAAGATGGCGTAGTCTCTGTGCCCGCGCTGGCCGCCCAGGAGCGTCCGCGCTGGGAGCAGGGCTCCGCCATCTAAGACTGCCCGGTTTGGCAGTCCCTTGGAAGACCTGCAGAATCTAACTGTCCCTAGCTCATACACACACATACCACACACGTCCACACACTCCTCTATCACTCCCTTGCGCTCTCACACTCTCTCCCTCCCTTCCTTCCTGCCGGTCGCCATCCCACTCATATGAATTTGACTGCAGAATCCAGGCTCTTAATACAGCCTCTTTAATACATATAGTAGTGTGAGTTTAGAATGGGAAGGAGTTGTGGTGGGTGAATTTGCCAAAAAGGCTTTATAAGAGATGGGTCTTGAGCTGAGTTTTGAAGGATGCTAAGGATAATTTGGATAGAAGGGACAGAGGTATGCAAGGCTTGTTGGGAAGGCCCAGGGACTGAGTTAAAAGACCTGGCTAGATTTTAGGATTTTGGAGAGGAGCTATAGGTAGGGCTTTCCAGGTAACAATGTATGTGGTGTATGTGGGGAACAGTGAATATGCTTGTCTGATTGAAACAAATTTTTTGCATTTGGTTATTCATTTATTGACAGACAACAAATGCATTCTATGTGGTAGCTGTGCGGTACTGATGTATATAAAGGACAAAAAGATTCAGTCTAACATCCCATACATTGTTACAAAGATTTATTTGAGCCAGATTTTGAAAAGCCTTGAATGTTAGGCTAAGGCATTTCTATTCACAATACTTTTACTTTAGGAACTTACTGTTTTTATATCAACAACCAAAGGTTTTTGTTTTTTCTTAATCCTCACCCTAGAATACGTTTTATTGATTATTTAGAGAGAAGGAAAGGGACAGAGATAGAGAGAGGTGCAAGATAAACGTCTTTGTTACCTCAGGTACCTTCCCCAACCGGGGATCAAACCCACAACCTAGGTATGTGCCCTGACGGGAATCCAATTTGCAAGCTTTCAGAGTACGGGGGATGACATTCCAACCAACTGAACCACACCAGTTAGGGCCAAAGGATTTTTGGTTTCACTGTAATCACATTAATTTTAGCTATGTATGGGAGTTATATAAGCTTTATTTGTGGGTTAGCCTGGGCTACTGGCCACATTTAGAGTTGCTGCCCCCCCGCCCCGCCCTGCCACTCAAGATGCATTCTGGATATTTAGGCATCATGGATTGAGAATCAGAAAATTTTGGTGCTGTTTTGCCTTAAAATTATACTGCGACCTTGGGTAAATTCATTTTCCTCTCAATCTCAGTTTCCTCATAATAAAGTGAAGGAGTTGAACTGGATCAATAATTCTCAATTTTATCAGGTTGATGTCCTCTTTTAATAACAAATGTCTATAATTTTCTTTTCCTATTGTAAAATTCTAGTAATAGATACTAGGTAATTAAATCTACCTATACACATAGTTACAACAAAGATCAATATAATACCCTAATTATGATATAAAGGAGAAATAAGAAGAAACTCTTTTTTGCGAGAGATTTTCTCTTTTTTTATTAAAGTATAATCGACACACATTATAGTAGTTTCAGTTATACAACACAGTGAAAGAAGAAAATACCTTTGAATTAAATATATATTTCATTTATCATATGTATGCACCTATGTGTGTCATATTGTCAATATGACAGCTATGAATGCAGATGGATAAAAGAATGTTTATGTTGGTGACTCAAATGCCACATCTTTTTCAAATGATTACATGATTTTATGAAGTGCTGATTAATATTGGTAAAGTTTCAAGTCAAACATACTACCATTTCCACTCAATTTACGTGGTAGTTGCTTTCCTGGAAAAAAAAAAACCCCAATGTATATTAAAACTATGTAAAAATACTTTATATTTATCTACAAAATGAAGTTAGAATCTAGGCTCAGATAGTCATAAGCAGTTTTAAACTCACACGAATGTTAGATGGGGCATTTGGAAGTTCTTTATTCATTGTGAGGGTCTCCCAGTGCACAATACCACTTCTGGCATTCTACTATGCTGCTAAATGCCAGTAGCATCCCCACACATTTTCATTATGCCCCCTAGGGGGTGCTGCTCCCCCTGTTGAAAACAACTGGACTAAAAGTTTTTTTTTCTAAAATGAACATTTATTATTACAAGTTGCATAAAAATATACAGCCTTTACAAAAATGGTTTTTGATAGAAAAATATTTGAATCCATGTGATATTTGTAGGAACACCACACTATTGCTGTACCTCCAGCTAAAGCTTCAAAGAAACTGTATTTCTCATCAAAATAGCCAATATTTACCACAACTATCTTTGGAGAAAAGTTCATACATAGTGTTTTCTGAACAAACCAAAGCATTTACTCCTGAGGTTGCATTCCAGGCCTGGTGGTCACTGTACGTGTGTCCAGCACAGTGACCTGCTGTGATAACTGCCGGCCGCCTGTGGGGAAGGGCCTGGCAGACTATGTAGGTACCCCTCACTTCACAGAGGCCCCCACACTGGTCTTTAGTTAAGTCATAACCACAAAGATTTAAAAGAAGTTAATGATTTTTCTCACATTCATTCCTCTACAGAGAATACAACTTCTGGTGACTGGGATGAGGGAGGGAGGGTTATATGCCACTGAATAGTGTGAAAACTCACTGACAAGGGCACGCGGGCTGAGCACTGGCTCTGACTGCTGAGACTGGGTCTGCTCCCCGGGCCTCTGCCTCATCGATCACTTGGGTGGGTCGACACTGAGGTGACAGTTCAGCTGCCACTGGACCTGCGGTCCTGTACTGTGAGATCCTGTGACAGGTGACTGTCATCTGAGAGCACTGGTGGTTTTCTCTTTGACAGGCTCCATGACAATTCAGAAGGTGAAAGGCCTGTTGTCCCATCTCCTCAAGGTCCCTCTGTCAGACCTGCTGCTGGCCTATAAAAGCCCCAAGGTGAGTTGCCTGGAGCTGTCAGCTCAGTCCACAGCAGTGGCAGCTGTGAAACTGCATCTCCATGACTAACTCTCTGCAGTCTTGGGGGCGGGTGCATGTAATACGCTCTGGCAGGTCTGTCTTCATCATCCCAAGCCTTTGTTCTGACTTTAGATGCCGGGCATAGAGATTGAACTAGAAAATGATCAACAGTTCTTACAGTTCTATTCTGTAGAAAATGGAGAGTGTCTGTTAGTGCGACAGTGACAGCCAACTCATACAGCTCAGAGACTGGACTGTTGTTCCCGGGGTTCACTGGCAAGAAATGATCTATTGGAGCAATTCTCTGAGAGGTTGTACTTTTCTTTAGGAAAGAGACTGTTTCTAGGCTTGTACATAATAGCGACAGTAAAGGCTTTGCACCTACTAAAGATTTTCTGATTTTATTTCATATTTATAGTTCGTCATTGCATTTCATTATGTGAAGATTCCAAGACTAAATAGAACCTAGCTAGTCTAATAAAATCTGAACACAGTTCATGTCTGTCATAAGACCAGTTTAATGGAATCCGCTATTGATACTACTGGTTTAAAAGGCTACTAAAGTGATTTGGTTGGTCACTTAGGGAAATGTCCCTTAAACTTAGGGGCATACCCTCCACTATGTACAGCAGACATGCTATGATCGCTCTTCTTGATCACAGTGCTCAGAGTAAGAGTACTTCTAAAAGTTAGTTACACCTATAGGAGCATATATTCTTCTGTAAATGAGTCCCAGCACTGATCAAAATTCACTCATATTAGGTAAACTTTAGGCAATGACAGCAGGAAAGCATAATTCTATCAAAGTGTCAACTATTTAAAAATATCCTTCCCTCTGGCACTAAAACCCCGAGAGTATTTGATTTTACTTATATTCACAAAAATGTAGCATTTTAAATAGGAGTACTAAACTGTGACTCCCAGGATTTGTGTGAAATGGCAAAAGAAGACGTGCATTAGTCCATTAATAATAAATCAACTTTAAAACCAAGGTCCAGAGCGAGAATTCACTGGGTTCTTTCCCAGGTCTAAGTTGCCCCCTTTGCTCAGACATCTACAGAAAGTGATGTTATTTCCAGAAACCCACACTTTGGTACAAGTGACTACTGCTCAGACGCAATCACAGCATCACACAGCATTTCTATGAGTTGTTTTTTGGCCCATATAATTGTCCTAATCATGCTAGATGAAGCTATTCTGCAATCCAGGCTGAAAGTCTGACTCTCAGTCATTCAAGATTTCTTAACAAGCCAACTTTTAACCAAAACCGATAGCTAGTGAATGCTAACTAGAAATGATGCAGCAGGATTTATAAACTATTTGGTATTTTTCAAATCTTCCAATATATAAATAAAGTTTTTGTTATGCTACAGCATCAGGGTTGATTCTTAAAGAGGAAACTGCGAACATGAAGTGACACAACACGGGTTCAGGGGAGCCTGCCTGGAGCTCCTGAGGGAGCACTCATCGAGCTGCACTTGCTCTCCTCTGGTTCACGCAGACACCCAGACCCCTCCCCAAGAGTCACCTTCATCTGGCCTCGCAATGACAAGGGTCACCACACAGCTCCTTCAGCCTCCACAGGTCCGTGAGCTCCTGTGGGGAGTACTGCGGGGAGGACAGCATCTTGTTTCACAGGTCTTCTCACACAGCCACAGGCTGTCCTGGTATCTTTTAGGTCCTATGGCCGCCATCCATATGCCTATGCTCACATCTTCACCTGGTAGGTCTTCAGCCTGCCCGAGTTGCTAGCCAGCCAGTGGACGATGCCCGGGAGACCACGTACCCCGACCCCGCACGCAAAGGCAGGGTACGCAGGGCTCGGGTACTCCAGCTCCTGCCACTCCCCCGTCTGGTCCACGGCCCAGTTCAGCCTGAAATCTCCCCACCAGACACTCGGGCCCTGCAGGGTCCTGTGGACAATTCTGTTGAACATGGCTTCCAGGTATATGTAGCAGTTGTCATCCGTCTTCAGCAACAAATCAGAGCTGGTGGCTTCCACGGTCCACTTATAGAAGTTCAACAGCTTCGCGGGGACGTCCCAGTAGATGTCAAGGACGCCCACGAAGACAATATCGCCATGGAGGCTGCTCTCCTCCTGCAGCAAAAGGCGTCTTCCTCGCGGAGGTTCCTCAGATGGTCAGTGTGTTGACTGGGGCGAGAGTGGAGGTTTTGTAAGAGAGCATCACCTTCCTGAATCGTATAAATAAAGCCGCCAGCCACGCCCTCCACACCTTCCGTGAGTTCAGGAGGCCACACACCCTCCCGGGCTGTCGTGACCCTGAGGACTCCTCCCCCATTATGGACCGCCAACCTGCGGAGCTCTCTGGACACCAGGCCGTGCAGGTCTTGGCTCTCCCACACAATAGTACCTTCAAAGCTCTCTAGTAAGACGAACTGCTCCGCGGGCTTGTACCACCGTCTGTTCACCTGCACCCCACAGTTCGGGGGACTAAAGCGAGTGATGAAGAGGGCCTTCTGGGTCCGAGATGTTGAGCAGCTGGCAGGAATAGGGGTCCTCCCGGTCTTCCACGGGCACCTTGCAGCCACAGGCGCCGATGATGAACTTGACCAGCACCCGGTGACTGAGTGCGGGGTGTTGGAGTGAATGTTTCAGCCAGGTGCTTCTTATCACATTTTGAGGCTCATGGTTATTGCGGGCGGACAACACACCAACTACCACGTCATAGTGACTGTGTTTCCCCTGAGGAAATGGGGCCAATGGATCTCATCTTTTAAAGAGCCTTTGAGGTGTCTTTATTTTATTTTTTTATTTTTTAAAAATTTTGTTTTATTGCTTAAAGTATTACAAAGAGTATTACATATGTCTCCTTCCCCCTCCCCCCTTGACAATCCCCTGGCGTCCCCTATCCCCCAGTGTCTTGTGTCCATTGGTTATGCTTATATGCACGCATACAAGTCCTTCGGTTGCTCTCTTACCTCCCCCCAACCCTCCTCGGCCTTCTCGCTGTAGTTTGACAGTCTGTTCAATGCTGCTCTGCCTCTGTATCTATTTTTGTTCATCAGTTTATAATGGTCTTTATTATCCATAAATGAGTGAGGTGTCTTTAAAGGTCCTAGGGGTGAGCCCTATGGGGGAAACGGCGGAGGCGGTCTGGGCTGCGGAGAGCGCAGCCTAGCCAGAGGTGCAGCGCCGACCCCGGAGCAAGCATGGACCCAGCAGCACCAGCCAGTTTCGCATTGGCCGCCCCGCCAGCCCCACCTCGCGCCCCCATCTTGCGCCGGGCCCTCCTCGTCCTGGCGGAGGGCAGGGAACCTGCCGAGGGGGCGGTCACGCCCGTGCGACTGCTCCAGGGGCTCCCGCCGCCATCCAGGTGCCTTATGGTTTCTGGCCGCGGCCCGGAGATCCTCTGATGCGGGCAGCGGCGGCCTGGACTAAAAGTTTAAATTGCCTGCCAGCTTGGTTCTTTGAGCCAATGTATTTTTACTGAGACCCATCATGGTGTTTTATTGTGTCAGGAACTAAGAAGTCCTATCTTTGTTTCTACTTTTACTGACTTCATTAAAGACCGGTTTGACTCTTATGATTTTATGAGAATTATTTCTTATAAAAATCTTTGAAACTCTAGGATATACAGATGCACAATAATTTGAGAATTTTAAGTGGATTAAAAATAAGTTACACCGCTTAGTTTTCTTTTTTGCATGTGTAATTTTGTTCTCAAATGTGCCTTAGGATTTTAAAATAATTTTTTATTTTCTTAGGGAAGAGCAATATGTATTATGGTTTATTATTTCCAGCAGATGGCAATGTTTGGTGCAAAAACTACTTGATTTACCAACTGCAGATTTTCAAGATTCTCTTTGTTTTTAAAATCCAAACTTCATAGTCCATATTTGAAAGTACCCTTTTAAAAAGACTCGATGAGTTAACTTGCTTAAGGTACTGGGTAGGCTGGTGAAGAAATACATGTTATTAAAATTTTGACAGATTAAGTCACATTTTACTGTAGGAACAATATTTTAATAGAATACCTAAGATAAGTCCTTTCATGCAATGAATATTTATCCTTGGATTTATCAGTTCTATAAATTCTGATTTCCTCATAGATTTAAAAAATAATTTATTTTGAAACAATTTCAGATGACAGAAAAAGTGCCAGAACAATACAAAGAACTGCTGTAGTCCCTTTAACAAGATGCCCCAATTGTTAACACTTTACCTCAATTGCACTATTGTTCACTTTTCTCTCTCTGTGTCTATTAGCATTAGTCTTTCTCTTAATCTTTTGAGAGCTGGATGTCTGTCCCATCACCCCTAAACACTCCCGAGTGTCTTTCTCCAAAACAAGCTCACTTTCCTGCATAACTAATATACAATCCTCCAAATCAGGAATCAATATTGGTATCACATAACCATCTGATGTATATCCATCAATTCAAATTTCACCAGCTGGCCAACATTGTCACTTTGCTCATTTCTGATTGATTATATTTTCCAATATTATATGTTGTGTGTAGGTTTCCTCTAATCTGAACCAGTTCTTTAGTCTTTCCCTGTCTTTCATATCTTTAAAGTTTTTAGAGTATGGACCTTAAATTCTGTAGGATGACCTGGGTTCTGTCTGATAATTCTTCATAATCAGGCTCTCAGGTCATTCATTATTGGCAGAAATACTACAGAAGTGATACTTTACATCAGGAGGCACATGATGTCAATCAACCTGCCCTGTCACTGGTAATGTTATTATGATTACCTGGTCATCAGGTTTTAACTAAAATCCATTGTTGAATTAAACCCATTTTAATTAAAACTTATTATTTGTTTTTTAAAAGCAGTATACATTTACTTTCTTCACACACTGCCCCCAAACTTCAGAAAAAACTCTTAAAGATACCCAATTTTAAATAAGAAGTCATTTCAAACAATGTGGTTAGTCTGTACCAGTGTTTTCCTTTTGCTAAGAAGACATCATTGATTTGAGGAGTAATAATACTGCATTTATGGTTTAAGTGTTTATTGGAAATTACCAGTTAAGATCATCATCTATTGCGGATATTTTATAAGAAAGCTATTGACAGTTTGAATTTGATCACACCTCAGCAGAAACAGCTTGACTAGTAATTGTATTTTCTTGTGTTTTATTCAGTATCAAAACTATAGTATTTAAAAAACAAAACATCTTTTATAAATGTGTCATTACAACATCTCAAAATACTTAATATACAAAAATGTAAAGTATTAGTGTATTTGATAAGAAATAATGACAAGTTGAACAGTGTTTTTATATTTAACAAAATACCCTAATAATAAAGATATTTGAATGAGGAATTGGTAGGTTAAAGTGGAGCAAGTTGTCTTTTAGTTCAATTTAAATAATAATATTGATAATACTTATATATGATGAAGACATCAAAACATATAGAAAAATATAAGTAAAAAAAAAAAAAGTAAAAAAAAAAAAAAAGAAAAATATAAGTAAAAATTTCCCTCACCTTACCATCCCCAGGTCCCAGTGTTTCTTTTCATAAGTATAACCATTATTTTTTCTTATTTATTCTTCCAGAAAAATGTTTGCATCTACAAGATACATATATTATTTTTTTTTGGGGGGGGGAGAATGGAATCTTGTTATGGAATCTTTGAACCTTTCTTTTTTCACTTAATGCTATTATATACTAGTAGACATATTATCACCTATAGATGCATTTCTTTCTTTTAATAGTTACATAGTATATTTTAGCATGAGCTACCATAGTTTATTTATCCCATTTTAGTGGGCATTTTTAGTTGCTTCTAGGTTTTTAAATTTACAAACAAAACTGCAGTGATTCATTACATATATCTTTTTGTACCTTTGCAAATATGATATGATTAAGATGACAATGTGGTGTAGTGGGCTGATCACATGGCTGCCTGCAGGGCTGCTGCTCCTGAGATGGGGGCAGGCTGATCACAGGGCTGCTGCTTCTTAGGCCAGCAGGGGTGGGCTGCTTGAGCTGCGGCTGCTCCTCAGGTAGGTGGGGGTGAGCTGCTTGCGCAGCTGCTGCTCCTCAGAAGGGGTCAGGCTGCTTGCAGGGCTGCTGCCCTCCAGACAGGGGTGGGCTGCTCATGTGACTGCTGCTCCTTGGATGGGGGCAGGTTGCTCTTGCAGCTACTGCTTGCATGGTTGTGGCTCCCTGGGCTAAAGCATTGGGCCAGCTGGAGAGGAGCATGCTTTGGGATTCACAGGAGCCTGTGGCCAGGGTGGCTGGAATCTCTGTCTGTATCCAAGGTAGCAGGTCCCTGGTGGGAGTGGCTGTAGAGTCCTGGGAGGTGTCTGAGGGCACTGTGGGTGGAGGTGAGCTGGGCTCCCAGTCACAGCAGCTCTCCCCTTCAAGATGGTGAGGCCTCTGAGGAAGAGCTGGCCGCCTGGGGACTGTTTGCAATGGTAGCAGAGGTTGCCCAGCTAGGTAAGCCTGGTCTGCCAGCCCCCGAAGCTCCTGTGGATCTAACTGTCCCTCACTCACGTACACACACAGATCCACACACTCCCCTTTCACTCCTTCCCTCACTCATGCTCTCTCCCTCACTGCCACCATCTTCCTGCCTCTGTAGTTGGGTCTGGAGTGTTATTGACCTGTTTGTGGATGGAGTATCCTCTCTGGGTGTCTAGTTATGTGGCTCTCTCTCTACCACATTGACCAAACAGGACAAAATGCAACTTGACAAGACACGACACCAAGGGAACAAAATATGAATGTACTCACGACACCAATAACCCCAATATAAGTGGCCACCAGAAAAAAGAGAATTAGGGGAGAGAAAGAGAGCACAAATTATATCGAAGAGAGAAAAAATGGTAAGAGAGAAAATAAAAGAAGAAAAAGGAAAAAATATAAGGAGAGAAAACACCACAAAACAAACAGATTAAACCAAAAATGCAAACAACATACACCCAGAAAAGAGGGTGGGGGCAGAATCTGTAGAGGCTGAACTTATATACAGAAATTAAGGTTAATGAATTGGATGAATATGGGGAGGACCTTTGTTCAATATAGAGGAGGTAGAAAGAGGATGAGTGAGTAAGAAGCAAAAGAAAGATAAAGAAAAAGAATAAAAATAAAAATAGAATGATGAAAAAATAATGTGAAAAGAAATAAAAAATAAAGAAACAAGTGAAAATTAAAAAAAAGAAAAAGAAAAAAAGAGATAACAACAACAAAAAAGTGAAGTGTTGTTCATTTCTGCCGAGTTACATAAAGGAAAAGTACACAATTTCTGCCGAGTTTTAATGCCTCATGGGGGCTGGTTTAAGATCCCACTCTTCTGTATTGTATGCTGGGTTCTTGTCCCAGCATCAAGAAGTGTTCAGGAATCTGGAGAAGGCTATGCATAGATGTTAAAGAGGAGTCCAGAGACTAATAAAAGTCTGAAGACAAGATATAATTTTGAAAGGCATTTTTTTTGGGTCAAAGGAGCTTAGCTAAAGGAGCTAAGTTCTAAGGTCTTATGTCTAAGGTCTTAGGTTCTCCTTGTCCCCAGGACCCCATGCTTTTTATTAACACAATTTGTCCTGAGGCGAGGCAGAGATATATACTTCAAAGGGTCAGGGTTTGGTACAGAGTCCATTGTCAAAATGGGGGAATTAGCCTACGGCTGTTCAGGTGTTTGGCCAGTAGGAGGCAATAACATGTAGATTAAGAAGCCCTTTAACTCTCTGGCAGCCAAGAAATCAGTTTAATGTATCCTATTCAGGTTTGGGGAAATGCCTCAGCCATTCCCAGATGCAGCCTTGCTGTCATGCTGGAATTGGTCTCCTGCAGTCTGCCACTTCTCAGTTTCCTATTAGGTAGTCAGCACCATGTTGAAGTTCCAAGTGATCCACCGCTCCCCTGTTTGTGTCTATCTCCACCACCTGACTGCCAGTAGGCGGGACCAATCTTAGCCTGTCTGTCCACTTTCAATCTTAATTTCTCAAGCGGCTGTTTCTGACAGGGCTATATCTGGGGAGGTTGCTGGGACTGAACAGCCTCTCTTCAGCCCAGTCCCTGAGGGCTCTCAGGAACTATTCAGATTTTTTTTTTTTTGTATTTTTTGTACCACTCAGGGTATAGTCTAGCTGTGGCTGTATTGGTTGCCTGGAGACTGCAGGGAGGAGCTGGCTCTTCAGGAGTAAATGTCTGCTTAGGTCCGGAGTGTCAGGCACGTCTCAGTGCCAGACTCCCGTCCGTCTCTCCCTGACCTGGTCCTCTTTCCAGCCTCTCCCCAGATTCCACAAGTCCACACCTCCACTGCACCTCAGCCACGGGTGAGTGTTTGTATTTGAAAGGTCCTATGAACTGGGTTTAGTGAGTAATAGCAAAAACTAAAAAGAGGGGAAAGAGCTGCACCACTGTGAGTCCCCCCCCCCTGTGAGTCCCGAGGGACCCGACCTCGGTGCTGAGCAGCTTCCTTCGGAACCTCTGGGCTTGGAGGTTTCGTAACTCTCTCCAGCCCAGATCCCTGATCTTACCTTTCTCCAGGTGTCCTCTGCCCTTCCCGGCTGCAAATTGTCTCACCAGCTGTGTCTACTTCGCCAATTCTGGGTGGATGTTATTCGATTTAGTTGCTCCTTCTATCTGCTCCAGGATAAGGCTCAGGACACTGCCTATTCGGCCACCATTTTGCCTCCCACCTATCCCCTCCAACTTTGTTTTTTGTATTATTATTTTGGCTATTCTGGAACTTTGCATTTGCACATGAATTTTAGGAAGAACTTTTCAATTTCTTTAAAAAGCTGGGAGGGATTTTGATAGGGATTATATGGAACCTGCAGATTGTTTTGGGGGATATTACTATCTTAACAATATTAAGATATTTAATTCATAAAGAGGGAAGTATTTGGTATTCTTATTTTCTTTCATTGATATTTATTATATTTTGTATGATTTAATGTCTTTTAAATTTATTGAGACTTGTTTTATGCCCTAACATATGGTCTGTCCTGGAGAATATTCCATGTACCTTTATGAAGAATGTGCATTCTGCTCTTGTTGGGTAGAGTGTTAGCAGATGTCTGTTAGATCTGATTGATTTATAGTGTTATTAAAGTGTTCCATATCCTTATTGATCTTCTGTGTAGTTGTTATCTATTATCAAAAGCAGGGTAATCAGGTCTCCAACTATTATTGTTGCATTATTTGTTTCTTCAGTTCTGTCCATTTTTGCTTCATGTATTTTGGGGCTTTTTTGTTAGCTACATATATGTTTATAATTGTCATATATTATTTTTTGTGGGTGTGTTTTTTTAGTCCTTACTCAGGGATATTTTTTCCATTGACTTTTTAGAGAGAGTGGGGGGGGGGAGAGAGAGAGAAACATCGATGTTAGAGAGACACAATTATTGGTTGCCTCCCAAATGTGCCCCAACCAAGACCAGGGATCTAACCTGTACCCCAGGTACTTGCCCTTAACCGGGAATTGAATTGGTGACTCTCAGTGCATGGGCCATCACTCTACCACTGAGCCACACTGGCCAGGGCTCTTATAATGTTTTTTGTCTTAAAGTTTATTTTGCTTAATAGAAGTATAGCCACTTTAGCTCTCTTTTGGTTACTGTTATATGTATTCCTTTTACTTGCAATCTATATTGTGTCTGAATCAAAATTTTGTTTCTCATAGATATATATTTGAATCATATTTGGGGTACATTTTGCCAACCTCTGACTTTATTTATTTGTTTGATTTTTATTGTTAACGGTATTACAGATGTCCCCCATTTCATCCAGCCCTTCCCCACACTATTGTTTGTGTCCATGGGCTATGCATATATACATATATGTTCTTTGGTAATCTCTTCCCATCACTTCTCCCTGATCCCCTCTGAGATCTGTCAGTCTGTTCCATGAGCAATGCCTTTGGGACCTATTTTGTTCATCAGTTTATTATGTTCACTAGATTCCACTTATAAGTGAGATCATGTGATATTTGTCTCTCTCCAACTGGCTTATTTTGCTTAGCATAATAATCTCCAGGTTCTTCCATGCTGTCACAAAAGGTAAGAGATCCTTCATTTTTACAGCTGCATAGTATTCCATTGTGTAAATGTACCGCCGTTTTTTACCCACTCATCTACTGGTGGGCACTTGGGCTATTTCCAGATCTTAGCTATTGTAAATAGTGCTGCTATAGAAACAGGGAGGCATATATTCTTTCTGATTAATGTTTTGGGATTCTTAGGATATATTCCTAGAAGTGGGATTATTGGATCAAATGGCAATTTCATTTTTAATATTTTGCAGAAGCTCCATACTGTTTTCCATAATGGCTGCACAAGTATGCATTCCCACCAGCAGTGTGCTAGGGTTCTCTTTTCTCCACATCCTCGCCAGCTCTTGTTGTTTGTTGATTTATTGATGGTAGCCAATCAGGCAGGTGTGAGGTGATAACTCATTGTAGTTTTAATTTGCATTTCTCTGATGATTAGTGACATTAAACATTTTTTCATGTCTCTTGCCCATCCGTATGACCTCTTTGAAGAAGTGTTTATTCAGGTCCTTTGCCCATTTTTTAATTGAATTATTTATCTTCCTTTTGTTGAGTTGTATGAGTTATTTATATATTTTGGAAATTAACCCCTGACTTTTAACTGGAATATTTCATCTATTTACATTTAATGTAATTATTGGTAAGGAAGGATTTATATCTGATATTTTGTTATCTTCCTTTTATAAATCTTAGAGCTTTTTTGTTCCTCTATTTCTCCATTGCTGCCTTATATTGTGTTAAATATTTTCTAGAGTAGCATTTTTATTCCCTTATCATTTCTCTTACTATATTTTGAGTTATTTTCTTAGTGGTTACCTTATGGATTACAATTAATGTCTGAATTTATAGCAATCTAGTTTAGATTAATACCAACTTAATTTCAATCTACATATATATATATGTGTGTGTATATATATATATATATATATATACACACATAACCCTAATATGCAATAGACCGAACGGCAGAACAAGCGAACAACTGGTTGCTATGATGTGCACTGATCACCAGGAGGCACATGGAACATGGCGGGTCGGCAGCAGGAGGCAGAGTGTGGAACATGGTGGTCATTGGCCACAGTGAGATGGTGGAGCAGGTGAGCAGGGGTGTCAGACCAATGTGGGACACTGGTTACTGTCATCGGGGTGAGCCTCTGGTGGTTACTGAAAATTCTTTGCTACTGCATGCCGCAGTCCTGCTAGGCACTTGCACCTGCTGCCGGCACCGGAGCCACTGCTCACACCCTCTGCTGGTGCCTGGTGCTGGCCCTGATCGCTCAGCACCATCAGCGGATGTGAGCGGTGGCTGCCGGCTCCAATTGCTCCTCAGGGCTTCTCCACCTCCCCCTGCTCCTGAGGGATGATTGAGGCCAGCAGCCTCCTCTCAGACCCACTGCCAGAGCTGGTCCTGCTCACACCTACAACCAGTGCTGGTCCCACTCACACCTGCAACCAGTGCTGGAGCCGCTGCTCGCACCCACTGCTGGAGCCTGGTGCTAGTCCCAATCATTTGGTGCCATCAGTGGGTGTGAGTGGCAGCTGCTGGCCCTAATTTCCCCTCAGGGCCTCTCCACCTCCCCCTGCGATCAGGGCAGCAGCCGCTGCTTGCACCCACTGATGGTGCTGGCCCTGCTCACACCCACTGCTGGTGCTGGCCCCAATCACTTTGCACTGTCAGTGGGTGCGAGCAGGGCTGGCACTATCAGTGCATGGGAGTGGTGGTGGTGGGAGTGGGGCTTCTGGCAGACAGGGGACCAGAGGCCATGGCAGGAGGGGCCAGGTGGGGGCACAGAGGATGGGCCTAGACCTGCCCCTGTGCCCACCGCAGCCTCATGGCCCACACTTCCTTTCAAGGTGCATGAGTTCATGCACTGGGCCCCTAGTGTTATATAAAAAAGAGATTTGCTCCTATATAGCTCCTTTACTCCCTCCCTCCTTTGTGCTATTATTGTCATACAATTAATACTTAATTGTATGACATCTTAATACTTTGTATGCTCATCAACACAAATTTATAATTAGTGCATTATTCAGTTGTCTTTTAAATTAGATAGACAAAAAAGAGTCTCAAATAATATTTGCTAATCATGAGACCCTGGGCAATTTATTTCAAGTCTCTAATCTTAGATTTCCTTATCTATTTCATATGGTTGCTATGAGGATTAAATGGGATAATGAATGTAAAACATTTTGAACTGTGCCTAACACATAATAAGTGTTCAATAAATGGTAGCTTTGGTTATTAGCTGTTATTTTTTGTTAATCTTCAAGTGAGGATATTTTTCTATTGATTTTTAGAGAAAGTGGAAGGGAGGGGGAGAGAGAGATATTGATGTGAGAGAGACACATCAATTTTTTGCCTCTTGCAACCTGCAGCTGAGGTACATGCCCTTAACTAGAATCGAACCCAACACCTTTCAGTCTGTAAGGCAACACTCTATCCACTGAGCCAAACCAGCGAGGATAATTAGCTATTATTTTTTTCTACCATCATGCCTTTTCTCATACTGTTTTATCTATTCCTAATCCCTTCTTTCCTATTTTTCAATGCCAGGTTCCACTTCATTCTTTAAATCCCAGTGCAAATACCACCACTTTCATGTTCTGAAATTGAACAGGCTATTACTATCATTACAACACTTATTACTGTCTTCCTTAGATTGCAATAATTTGTGATATATTTTAGCTCTCATTCTACATTCTCAAATTCATGAGGGTGGCTATTATGTATGGTTTTGTGTATCTTTCACAGTGTGTAACCCAGTGCGATACATGGAGTACAAGTGCCTTATATGAAGTAAGTACTCAGTAAATGTCTACTGTATTATTTAATCATGTGAATAATTAAAAAATGCAAAAACGGATTCAATTTCCTAGTTCTGTTAGTAGAACTGAGTGCAATTTTAAAGCAATAAACCAGGCATGATACAAAATAAATATTTCCTTCAAGTGATTAAGGAACTGTCTTAGGTAGATGGGAGAGAGAATCACAAAATACTGAAATTCTTATTTCTTAGAGTGTGGTGGTTTGAAAGACTTTCAGTGCCTCTCAATATATAAATGGGTAGTGTAAAAATGAATTTAAATGGAAATGAAGAAGCAGTGCTCCCTAAAAGAAATCAAAGAAAGTAAAATCACGAAATTGTGTACTTTTCCTTTATGTAACCTCAAAAGTGGTAGGTAGGAAAGAAAAAAAAATCAGTGTAGTTTGATGGGCATGTACCAAATCTTTAATATTAGAACAAGAAATTTTGAATTCCAGCACTCAGTATTAGGTAAGTGACTTTGGGTAAGTCCTATAGTCTTTCTGATTGTCCATTTCCTTGCCTGTAATGCCTGTGTCACAGAGTTGTTTAGAGAAGTCAATGAATTAATGGATTGTGAAATAATTTTGTGAGCTATAAAGCATTTTTGGTCACTCTTTTCTCTGCATTTCTACTGCTATGCTTTTATCATCTGCTATAGCATTTCCCATGTTGTATTGTAATTTGTTTGCTTATCTCTGTTCCCCACTAGACTCAGCTTTTTTTAGAGCAAAGATTTTTGTTTTATCTTTGAACAGCAGGGCCTAATATATAGGTTCTCAATAAATGTTTGATGAAAGTGTGAATGAATGTTTCAGGTTGGAGATGAACCCAGATGACTTCTTAAGTTTCATTTTCATTCTACTGTTTAAGATTCTATGAGACGATCTAGAAATAATTAGATATCGACAAAAGAAGAAATATTTAGAATTTAAAAACATGAAATTGAAGGACAGTTACAGAATTGTTAAACACATATTAATATTCTAGAGTATACTTTCAAGGGGGAAGTTGTTGAGATGAGTTAATTGAGTTTAGGTATAAGAAGGGAGGTTATGATTTGTCAAGTGAAAAGTAATTTTTCTGGCCATGGAATGATAAGAGCTGAAATGAATCTTTTAAAAGCTAGGAAAATTGTCAGAAGAATATTGTGCCAAAAAATTCATTAGAGCAGAAAGGTATTAAAAACATTTTAAGAAGTATGGTTAAATAATGACAACCAGATTCCCTTGTTAAGATGCTGATGAGACTGATAAGACATAAGTGGAAGTTTTGTTGCATTTGTTGTTTGAAAGGATTCAAAACTACATTTTCAATAGGAGCAAAGTATGAGTCCTTAAAAAGCAGAACAGAAAAACCTACTGGCATAGGTTTTAGTAGACAGAAGAGATCATAAACACAAGGTGTAAAGGTGAAGTAGAATTAGTAACATGAAAGAACAAATGACTGAAGTTGGTTTAGAAAGGACCAAAATCACTTCCAGTGAGAAATAAGGAAGAATAAAAAACAGTGATCCTAAATAAGAAATTGAAGAGAGATGGCAAATACAAAAATAGCATTAGAATTCTAGAATTGGGATGGATTTTGAGAGAACTTACAACTAAAGAACTAAACCACAGATTCCTTATACTGGAGACCTCAAAGCCTAACCTGCTATATCATAAAGTGTCTGTTACCACATTCCCTCTACCTGATCATTGACAAAATACCTGGGGTAGGATAAAATAGATGTGATTTGTGGGTGGGTTCTCACCATAGAGGCTTTATTGTGTCATTGAGGAATTAAGAAATTTGCTTTTAAAATATCAGACACTAAGTTAGAATACCAGCTCTGCCTCTTATTAGTTGTCCAACCTTGAGCAATTACTTAATTCCCTAAAAACATTAAGAAAGAGCTCTATTTAGGTAACTTCTATTTTTTTATATGCCTGGGTTGGTCATCTAATTTTCCTGTTTTATTTTTTGCCTGTTCTCCATTTCTTTTTTAAAATGCTACTTTCTAAGACATTTCACGGCTTTATCTTTCAACCCTTTTATTGATGACTTAATTTCTCTTGTCATATTTTTAATTCAAAAGAACTTTTATCTTCTCAATAGTCCTTAAAATTTCTTCTACTTGTGTTCTAATCTCTCCAAGGATGTCAACCATAGATTTTCCTTTTGAAAGTTTTCCTTTGCACTTCAGGGATCTTCTCTAAGAGACTAGACCCCCAGTCTTCTGTTGGGGTGGGGAAGGAAAGTTATTTTGCTCTGCAGAGTAGGAGATACTGCAGGTCTATCAGTATCTTAGGCTGACTTTCAACCAGTCCTACTGGTTTTAGGAACTCCTTTCCCCTAATTACAGAGGTACCTGGCACTACAAATTCCTGACATTTTTTTTTTAAGTTCTGTGGTGTAAATTGAGTTGTTTACCAGCTTTTCCTACTGATGACTTGGGATACAGGTTTCCCAGTTCTACTAAATCAGTTACTACTTGTCCATCTGCTATCTGGTTTCCAAAATTTGTTGCTAATGTCTTCTCTCTTGTATCCCCCATTTTGTGTACTTATGTAATTTTAAAATGCCTTTACTATAATTTTATCAGTTTTGAGTAAAGAGCAGAGCTAAATGTATGAGTTTGATCTGCCATCTTTAACCAATTCTCGTATTTCTTTATGCCTTTTACGTCCATCCTTTACATTTTAACCATCACCATATTATACAGATTTTTACCACTTTATATCTAATCTCCTTGCTTCTAGCACTTCCTTGTCTCTAGTGTGTCTCTAGTCTGTCCTCTGCAATGCTTTAGATTCATCTTCCTGAAAAAATTGAACTGTGTATATCACAGCTTTGAGTGTAAAAATTCTTCAGTTGCTTCCTGATGCGGACAGGATCAAGTCTACGTTCCTTAACCTGACATTTAAAGCCTTCCATAATCTAGCCTCTTCCCATCTTTTCAACCTCATCTTAGGCTTTTAGAAACACTCACATCCATACCCATACCCATACCCATACCCATACTCATCTGTAGCTTTGATCAAACATATCTGGAACAAATGAGGGCACAATAGCTGGGCTTACCTGATGATTTACCAGTAGACTTAGCAGTTGACCTACTGATTTTGAGCGACTAATTACAAACTCTCTGTTGTAAGTGAATACTTGTCTGACTTGAGGCCCATTTCAGTCTAGGATTCTAAAATCTGTTTTTAATAATATGTATTTTCTTATGTTCAGTATATTGCATGTTGAGGTTTTTCATGCTATAATACTCCACACCTTATTTATTTTCTACTAGAATCTGGAAGTGCAAAGATGAATAGGAGGTGGAAATTAGGTCCTACTAGAGGCCAGGTGCATGAAATTCACCTGAAATTCACCGAGGCCTAGCCAGTGATCAAGGCCGATTGGGGCCTTCTGGCTGCTGGCCGGGGCCTTCCTTCCCCCAGCTACCAGCTGCTGTCCCGGGCCTTCCTTCATTCTGCACCACCCCCTGGTGGTCAGTGCATGTCTAAGCAGGCAGTTGAACTCCCAGTTGGTTGAATTTCTGAGGGGACAATTTGCATATTAGCCTTTTATTATCCTATATAATAGAGGTAATATGCAAATTGACCATCACTCCAACACACAAGATGGCCGCCCCCATGTGGTCAAAGATGGCCACCCCCATGTGGACACAAGATGGCCTCCACAAGATGGCCTGCAGAGGAGGGCAGTTGTGGGTGATCAGGCCAGCAGGGAGGGCAGTTGGGGGGTCCAGGCCTGCAGGGGAGGCAAGTTGTAGGGGGGCCTAGGCCTTCAGGAGAGGGCAGTTGTGGGGAACCAGGCCTGCAGGGGAGGACAGTTGAGGGGGACCAGGCCTGCAGGGGAGGACAGTTGGGAGGGGGGCAAGGCCTGCAGGGGAGGAGAGCTGGGCGGGACCAGGCCTGCAGGGGAGTGCAGTTGGGGGCAATCAGGCCTGCAGGGAGGGCAGTTAGGGGCAATCGGGCTGGCAGGGGAGCAGTTAGGCATTGATCAGGCTGGCAGGGGAGTGGTTAGGAGGTGATCAGGCTGGCAGGCAGAAGCAATTAGGGGCAATCAGGCTGGCAGGCAGATGAGTGGTTGGGAGCCAAAGTCGGAAAAGTGGTAGGATTATAAAGTGGGGAAAGAAAGCAAAGGTATAGTACAAGATATGGAGTTGTTTCATTTACAGATTTGAAGTTAACCTATTTGATGTGAAGGGAAAAAGAGCAGAATACCGAAAGACTAGATAATTCCATACTTCCAACTCATGTATAAAAATATAACATGAGTTTGCAGGGGAGAAATCAGACAAGATAAAACAGGAGGGGGAGTTCCATAGGGAGCAGAAAAAAAGACAGGAAAATTTTGTAAAACTATTGATAAATTTTAAGGCAAAGTATTTTTAAATGTTTTTATTATTTTATTTTCAATTACAGTTGACATTCAATAGTATTTATTTGTTTTAGGTGTACAGCATACTGGCTAGACTTTTATATAATTTATGAAGTTATGCATCCCAGTAACTCTACTACACACCTGGCACCATACTAGTTATTACACTATTATTGATTATATTCCTTACTAGAGGCCGGTGCACAAAATTCGTGCAAGGGAGAGGGGGGGGTCCCCTCAGCCCAGCCTGCACCCTCTCCAATCCGGGATCCCCAGGATCGGGCCTAAACTGGCAGTTGGACATCCCACTCACAATCCTGAACTGCTGGCTCCTAATCACTCACCTGACTGCCTGCCTGGTTGCCCTTAACTGCCCACCCCGCCAGTCTGATTGCCCCTCACTGCCCCCCTGCTGGCCTGGTCACCCCTAACTGGCCCCTGCTGACAGCCAAGTTGCCCCCAACTGCCCCATCCTTCTGGCCTGGTCGCTCAAAACTGCCCCCCCTGCCAGCCTGGTCACCCCTTACTGTCCCATCCTGCTGGCCTGGTTGCCTCCAACTGCACCCCACCACCAACCTGGTTGCCCCTAACTGCCCCCCTCTGCCTGCCTGGTTGCCCCTAATTGACCCTCCTGCCAGCCTGGTCACCCCCAACTGCCCCCCTGCTGGCCTGGTCGCCCCTCACTAGCCACCCTGCCGGCCTGGTCGTAGGCAGCCATCTTGTGAGCGTGTGAGGGTTAATTTGCATATTATCTCTTTATTATATAGGATGTTATACTTTACAGCTATGCAGCTATTTTGTGACTACCAATTTGAACTTCTTAATCTCTTCACTTTTTTCACTCAGCTCCCCAATCCTCTCCCAAATGACAAACATCAGTTTGCTTTTTGTATGACAAATTCTAAGAGAGAAGGTGTTTTTTATTTTTTTACTTATTTTTTATTTTTAAAAATATATTTTTATTGATTTCAGAGAGGAAGGGAGAAGGAGAGAGAGATAGAAACATCAATGATGAGAATCAATGATTGGCTATCCCCTGCACGCCCCACTCTGGGGATCTAGCCTACAACCCAGGCATATACTTTGACCAGGAATCTTGGCTCATAGGTCAACTCTCAATCACTGAGCCACACCATCCAGGCAAGAATGTGTGTGTGTGTGTGTGTGTGTGTGTGTGTGTTTTAAATATATTTTTATTGATTTTTTTAAGAGCGAGATGAAGGGAGAGGGAGAGTGAATCGATGTGAGAAACATCGATTGGTTGCCTTCTGCACACCCCTCCTGGGGATTGAGCCTGCATCCTAGGCATGTGCCCTGATGGGTACTCAAACTGGTGACCTCATGGTTCATGAACAATGCTTAGCCAATGGTGGCACACTGGCCAGGGCTAAGAGGGAATTTTTTTTTGTTTTTTTAAAAATTTCTTTATTGATTAAGTTATTACATATGTGTCCTTATCCCCACATTACCCCCCATCCCCCCACTCATGCCCTCACCCCTCTGTTGTCTGTGTCCATTGGTTAGACCTATATGCATGCATATAAGTCCTTTGGTTGATCTCTCCCCCTTACCCCCACCCTCCCCTACCTTCCCTCTGAGGTTTGACAGTCTGATCAATGCTTCTCTGTCTCTGGATCTGTTTTTGTTCATCAGTTTATGTTGTTCATTATATTCCATAAATGAGTGAGATCATTTGATATTTATCTTTCTCTGATTAGCTTATTTCACTTAGCATAATGCTCTCCAGTTCCATCCATGCTGTTGCAAATGGTAAGAACTCCTAAGAGGGAATATTTTGACATCATATATTATTTCACTAGTAAATTTTGTACAATCTCTCCTTTGAAATTTATAAGAAAGGATAAACCTACTTCTTGTTTAGCTGTGTGCTATGTAGTATGGGGGCCACTAGCCACATATGGCTTTTGAGTGCTTGAAATGTGGCTAGTCCAAATTGATATGTGCTGAAAGTGTAGAATACACACAGGTTTTCAAACATTTAGAGTAACAACACGAAGAATATATCTGATTAATAGTTTTTATATTGATCACAAATTTAAATGATACTATTTGGTCATGTTAGGTCAAGTAAAGTGAAATATATGAATTTCATCTGTTGTTTTTTTTTACATTTTAAAATGTGGCTACTAAAATTATTTTAATTATATATGTGGCTTGCATTGTATTTCTATTACACAGCATTGGTCTAGTAGTCTTTGTCCACATTACTGCTCTTGGAAATGTTTCACGTCCTGTTCAGATTAAGGATTCTGTAATGTGATTATATATGTATAAATTTACTTAGATTTCATGTCATTCTGATATTCACTGGATTTATTTTGAGCAGTTTAGGTGGTCAGTTACCACAAAACAGATTCCATATCAGGTTCCTCAACAGAATTTCTTTACAAAACCTTCTTGGCATCATAGTAGGTGCCATTTTACCTTTTAGCTGTATTTTTATTCAACTATTTTTTATTCTAAACACTATTTGGTGAGTATTGCATCTTTATAGTTTCAAAAATAGTAATTGTTAATAAATTAACATTCCTATATTTCAAGGTGGTTAAATTCTGATATGGCAAAACTTGATTTGTTCCTGCTTTATCCAGGAAGTATAAATCCAGGAAAATTTCCTAGGGAACTAAGACTTAATTCATAACAATTTAAAACCAGTTTTTGATAGAAATATCTATAAATTTTTCTCTTTTATAAAGTAACTAGGGGCCCGGTGCATGAAATTCGTGCACTGGGGGGGGGGTGTCCCTCAGCCCAGCCTGCCTCCTCTCACAGACTGGGAGCCCTCAGGGGATTCCGTACTGATAGCCTAAGCCGCAGTCTGGCCTCCCTCTGTGGGAGGCGACCAGGCTGATCAGGGGAAGGCGCCAGCCCCATCACCCCACTGCTGCAGCCACTGCCAGTTACCGCAGCTGCCAAGGTGTTTGAATCAACACGGATTCCAGTCCCTTCACCACGAAAAAATGACAACTTTAGGCATTTTCAAGATGTGTCTTTCATGTGACATTTCTTTCTTTTTTTCTTTTCTTATCCTCACCTGAAGATAGGTTTCCATTGATTTTTAGAGAGTGTGGAAGAGAGAGGGAGAGACAGAGAGAAACATCAGTGTGAGAGGGACACTTTAATTGGTTGCCTCCTGCATGAGCCCTGATCTGGGCCTCAGCCAGGGAGAAGCCTGCAACCTAAGAACATGCCTTTGATCATAATCGAACCTGGACCCTGCGGTCGGCAGGCCAAGGGTTTATCCACTGAGCCAAACTGGCTAGGGCAGGATATGACATTTCTTAGGTCCTCCAGCAGTGGACCTTCATTTTTTCCTCTAGGACTGTGGTGAAAAAACATTAGATCACATTCTTGGATTCTTATAATCCAAGTTACCAAGAACACTGCAAGTGGCAGCGTACAGGGAGCTTAGCCAATGAGCAGTGAGAAAAGGTGTTTATGTTCAAACTGGTTTGGCTCAGTGGATAGAGCATCAGCCTGCAGACTGAAGGGTCCCAGGTTTGATTCATGTTAAAAGCATGTACCTTGGTTGGGGGCACATCCCCAGTGGTGAGTGTGCAGGAGGCAGCTGATCGATGTTTCTCTCTCATCGATGTTTCCGACTGTCTATCCCTCTCTCCTCTTCTCTGTAAAAAAATCAATAAAATATATTTTAAAAAAAAGAAAAGAAAAGGTGTTTCCTCTGCAGCTCATGTGCAGAGGACCCCCTGCGTTGTGTCCACTGGGCTAGGGGCGTGTCCCTGCTGCCAGGGGGGCACACCCCTGAGGCCAGCAGCCAGCCCCGTGTTGTGGACGTCGGTCTGGAGGGTGTGCAGAGACCCCTGGCCGCGTGTGTGACAGCCGCTGCCAGGGGCACATCTCCCAGATCGGCAGCCCCTCCTGTGTATGCAAATTAACCTGCCATCGTTGTTGGGTTAATTTGCATATTCACTCCTGATTGGCTGGTGAGTATAGTGGAGGGACAGTCAATTTACATGGTCCTCTTTTATTATATAGGATAACCCTTTTTAAAGCCTTTCCAGGTGACTTAGTAAAGTTGGTCTCAAAGTGTATTTGTCTGAACTTTTGCAGGGGTTAGGGTGGGGGTATCCCTTGGAGGGAGGTACCTAAAGATGGGAAGGGGCAACTCTGATTTGTACCTGTTTTCCATACTGGCCTTCCATGGGAAATTTCAGTTAAATTTCCACTACTGAAAATTATTTGAAGATCACCGACTTTGGGTGTTCATCTGTATTGAGCTGTAAGTAATGTTTTCCTGTCTTTCTTTTTGTAAACTGTTAGTTTTGTGTGTCAGGATGCCTGCTCTTTATAGCTTTCTTTTTTATTTATTTATGTTGTGGTTTAAGAATTCTAATAACCAAGATATTTAGAAAGCATGTAAAGTAAGAATCAGTGCTCTCTGATTAAAGTTCAACAGCTTGAGTGCCCGAGCTTTGGGACAACTATTTCAGTTGCTCTGAGTCACTGATTCTTTTTATTTTATTTTGTTTTTATTTATTCATTTTTTTATTGCTTAAAGTATTACAAAGAGTATTACATATGTCTCCTTTTTCTCCCCTCCTTGACATTCCCCCGGCCTCCTCTACCCCCCCAGTGTCTTGTGTCCATTGGTTATGCTTATATGCATGCATACAAGTCCTTCAGTTGATCTCTTACCTTCCCCTCCTGTCCCCCAACCCTCCCTGGCCTTCCCACTGTAGTTCAACAGTCTGTTTGATGCTGCTCTGCCTCTGTATCTATTTTTGTTCATCAGTTTATACTGGTCTTTATTATCCATACATGAGTGAGATCATGTGGTATTTTTCTTTCACTGACTGGCTTATTTCACTTAGCATAATGCTCTCCAGTTCCATCCATGCTGTTGCAAATGGTAAGAATTCCTTCTTTTTTACACCAGCATAGTATTCCATTGTGTAGATGTACCACAGTTTTCTAATCCATTCATCTACTGATGGGCACGTAGGCTGTTTCCTAAGATATGATTTCAATCTTCTTGAACTTGTATATATATATATATATATATATTTTTGTGTGTGTGTGTGTGTGTGTGTGTGTCTTCTATATTTGAGAATGACCCATGTGCACTTGAGAAGAATGTATATTCTGCAGCTTTGGGGTGAGATGTTCTATAAATGTCAATTAAATCCATCTGATCCAGTGTGTCATTTAGAGTTGCTATTTCCTTGTTAGTTTTTTGTCTGGGAGATCTACCCAGTAAAGTCATTGGGGTGTTAAAGTCCCCTACTATGACTGCATTGCTGTTGATATCTCCCTTAAAGTCCTCCAGAAGTTATTTTTATATATTTAGGTGCTTCTATATTGGGTGTATATATGTTTGCCAGGTTCATATCCTCTTGTTGGATCAATCCCTTTAGTGTTATGTAGTGACCTTTATTATCTCTTGTGATGGCCTTCATTTTACGTTAAATTTCTATACTCACCTTTATTATCTGGCTCAAGGCATCAATTTAGGCCCAGCACAATTCTGGCTAGTATATTAAAACTGACCCGAAAGCCTCCAGGGTTAAAGTAACATCATGATGGAGAGGATGTACACATTAGAAGTATAATCCTCAAGGGTACACCTGGTCTCCATAAAAAAAAAAAAGTTTTTAATTTTTAGGGCACCTCAAGTAGAACATAGATTAGTCAGTCAGTACATATATTAAATTTCTTATAAAACTTCCCCCTTTATTTCTTTTAATCTATAAGCTTACAGAGCCAACTTTATGTTGTTATTACCATAACTGACAATCAATTTGTAGTCAGAATTTCATCTGAAAAGTTGTGGTTTTTTTCTACTTTTTCTGCAGGATTATCATTGGTAGTAGAGAACCTCTTTTCACTGGCGGTTTTAGATCTGTTTATTTTTTTATGTATGCATTTATTACTTCTCTACCAAACTTCAAATCACAAACATTACAAGCACCATTTTGTACTTTCAGTACATAATAATCATGGTCTTGACTTTAATCCTTTTTACAGGTAACTACAGAATTACTTTGCGTATTTCAGATTCCCTAAGGAGACTTCAAGATAGCCATAATTTAATAAGCATCAATTAACAATTAATGGAAGGAATAGGGAACAAATTCATCATGTTCATTTTTATGCTTTTGGGGTAAAAGATTAGAAAGCCTGGGGAACTGGTGAAGGAACCTTATGTACTTAGCTGCAAAACTGTCCCTTGTGAATGTTTTTAAACAGTAGGGATGTATTCCAGGGCACAAAAAGGGTTATGTGTAATCACTTTTGAATATCCTCCAAGCATAAAAATTAACTGACTTGAATGACTTTAAATTAGTAAAATTAGATAAAGTAAATGTGTGGTCATATAATCAATTATATGTGAGGAACAAGATGAATACTTCTCAGGATTATTCTTTTGGGGTTGTTATTTGGGTTCAGCTGTGATGGAAACTTTTTGATTAATGCTTGAAGCTGGGGAAAAAAATGAAGTAGGTTATAAAATGATCCAGTTGGAGAAATAATGAAGTTGGAAAGCTTTAAGCCCTTTTAAACACAAGTGAAGCAACATTCCATCTCTACCTGTCTCACTTTAAAAAAATATTTTTATTGATTTCAGAGAGGAAGGGAGGGAGACAGAGAGATAGAAACATCAATGATGAGAGAGAATCACTGATAGGCTGACTCCTGCATGCCCCTACTTGGGATCAAGCCTTCAACCTGGGCATGTGCCCTTGACTGGAATCAAACCCAGGACCCTTCAATCCACAGGCCAATGCTCTATCCACTGCACCAAACCTGCCTCACTTGTAAGTTCTAGTTTTACCTCAAATCCTATCACTGATATAGGTCAGTTTGGAAATTTTTAAGTATTTTTCTCTGATTTTAATTCTCAAGTTCAAGAAATATGTAAAAATTAACAATGTAAGCTTGTCAGAAATCACAGCCTGAAGACAAATGTAAACATTATCTGAGAAACTGTGCATCTTGGTGGTGGCTCTTTTTTTGATATAATAGTATCTGTGTGCTGCTAGTCTCAATTCCTGAGTACCGAGAAGACTATAAATTCTATTTAAAACTGAAAGGGAGAAACCAAGATGGTGGCATAGGTAAACACCAGAAATTGCTGCCTCCCACAACGAATTCAAAAATACAGCTAAAAGACAAAACGGACATAATCCAGAACCACAGGAAGGCTGACAGAGTGGAAATTCTACAACTAGAAGGAAAGAAAAAAGCACACTGAGACTCAGAGGAGGTACGGAAGTGCAGAGGTACGGAGGTGCAAGCGGCAAGGGCTGGCAACTGAGGACGCGGCTGTCTTTTTGAATCGGGAGGGAGTCACAAGCCCCCGACTGCTCTGAGCTCCAGTTCCGGGTGAGTCTCTGGGGACCTAGACTCATAAGGGGAGAAACTGGACAGTCTGGCAGCAGGCAGAACTCGGAACTTGAGGGTGGCTTTCTCTCAAAGGTGCTTGCAGCGATTACTGGGACACTGAGACGCGGGGCCCCTTAGGGCAGGGCTGAGGATCAGCCATAGCTGTTTGTTCTGCCCTGTTGATTCCCTGAGACCCCGCCCAACCCAAGCTGCGGCAGAGGCTTTTGAATATGAAAGGCCTGGCCCTTTGCAATCTGAAAATTACCTAACAAACTTCAGCTGGGCCAGACAGACCCAGAACTTCCAAGAGAAGGCCAAGGCCCCACAGCAGCTTGCATTGCTTCACAGCTGGGCCTCATTTGTGCACCTCCAAACCCCAACAGGGAAGGGGAATCTGCAGATCTCCTCGTAGCTCCTGCTGGGTAGCCTCAGGCAGAGGCTAAATTAGCACCTCCTTAGATCCAAGAGCCAGTGTACCCAGTGGTCAGAGCAGGACCATCCAGATTACAACTCCTCAGATCCATAAAGGACACACTCAGGGGGCAGACTCAGTGAGCACCAAAGCCCCACTGAATCAATTCTTGCCTCATAAGAGTGTCTTCAGCATAGAAGTTCTCCCACCGTAGACACAGCTCACTCTCACAGCCAATTGGCCTGGAGGTCAATTCCTCCCAGTGATACCTACAACTGCTGGGGTCCAACCCCAGCAGGTCCAGGGGTCCCCAAAGGTGTGGATGGAGTCGGCGAAGAGGGAATGACACAGAGACAGTGTTCAGTTGATCAGCAGCCTAGCCAGGATCTCCAGCCAGGATCTCCAGCCAAGTTCTGGTCTGGATATCCAGCGAAGTTCTGCTTCGGATCTCCAGCCAGGTTCTGTAGCCATGTTCCCTTGCTAGATTCTCCAGCCAGGTTCTGTCCAGGTTCTCCAGCCAGGTTCAGTCACCAGGTTCTAGACAGGTTCTCTTGCCAATTTCTGTAGTCAGGTTCAGTGCAGGATCTTTTGCCATGTTCTCTCCAGCGAAGTTCTTCTGTCTGTGTAGGTTCCTTCTTCTGAGTTCTGTCTTCTTCATTCTGTGTTCTGAGTTCTGGCTCTTGCTGTCTTGTTGCATCTGTATTTATACCAGTTGATTCAATCCTATCAATCTCTATTACAAAGGTTAGGGTGTTTCTTATCTTCATTCCAGGGAGTAAAGATTATGTAGCTTAAGCATGATTGTTCGTAGTTAAAGTGATTAATTACCCGCCTGGCACTTAGTTAAGAGGTTTTATTCCCTCCCTAACTTCAGGGGAAAATCCCTACTTGGGGAAACAACCTTTCTCAGAGAGGAGACCCTGGTTAAAACACATAGTGCCAAGAAGGTGAGAAAACATTTTAAGAACAGTATGCCATATATGCCAGGTCCTTTGAAACAGCAATCATGGACCGGCTCCCAGCATACAACAATCAAGGCTTAACTACAACAAAACTACAACAAGACTGTGCACAAAGCCCACAAAGGGTTGCACCAAGAGTGTCCACCTCAGGTAATTGGGGAGGCTGATCCACTGGGCCCTATAGGACACCTAACACACAAAGCCACTCTACCAACACAGGGAAGCATAAAAAATGAGGAGACAAAGAAACAGGTCACAAATGACAGAAATGGAAGAAAGCAAACGACTGGATATAGAGTTCAAAACCATACTTTTAAGGTTTTTCAAGAACTTTCTAGAAACCACTGATAAATTTAGTAAGACCCTCAAAAAGTCTGGTGAGACCGCCGATAAATGTAGTGAGACCCTCAAGAAATCTAGTGAGACCCTCGAAGTTATGAAAAAGGACCAACTAGAAATTAAGCATACACTGCCTGAAATAAAGGATACTATGCAGAGTTCCAACAGCAGACTAGAGGATCGCAAGAATCAAGTCAAATATTTGAAATGCGAAGAAGCAAAAAACACCCAACCTGAAAAGCAAAATGATAAAAGAATCCAAAAATACGAAGATAGTGTAAGGAGCCTCTGGGAAAGCTTCAAGTGTACCAACATACGAATTATAGGGGTGCCAGAAGAAGAGAGAGACAAGATATTGAAAACCTATTTGAAGAAATAATGACAGAAAACTTCCCCTACCTGGTGAAAGAAATAGACTTACAACTCCAGAAAGTGCAGAGAACCCCAAACAAAAGGAATCCAAAGAGGACCACACCAAGACACATCATAATTAAAATGCCAAGAGCAAAAGACAAAGAGAGAATTCTAAAAGCAGCAAGAGAAAGACAGTCAGTTACCTACAAGGGAGTACCCATACGACTGTCAGCTGATTTATCAACAGAAACTTTGCAGGCCAGAAGGGAGTGGCAAGAAATATTCAAAGTGATGAATGCCAAGAACCTACAACCAAGATTACTTTATCCAGCAAAGCTATCATTCAGAATTGAAGGTCAGATAAAGAGCTTCACAGATAAGGAAAAGCTAAAGGAGTTCATCACCACCAAACCAGTATTATATGAAATGCTGAAAGGTATCCTTTAAGAAGAGGAAGAAGAAGAAAAAGGTAAAGATACAAATTATGAACAACAAATACAAATCTATCAACAAGTGAATCTAAGAATCAAGTGAATAAATAATCTGATGAACAGTATGAACTGGTGATTGTAATAGAATCAGGGGCATAGAAAGGGAGTGGACTGACTATTATTGGGGTGGGGAAGGAGTGTGGGGGATGAGGGAAGAGACTGGACAAAAATCGTGCACCTATGGATGAGGACAGTGTGTGTGTGTGTGGGGGGGGTGAGGGCGGAGGGTGGGGTGGGAACCAGGTGGAGGGGAGCTATGGGGGGAAAAAAGAGGAACAACTGTAATAATCTGAATAATAAAGATTTAATTAAAAAAAATAAAAAATAAAACTGAAAGGCCTGCCTGATCAGTGTGGCTCAGTTGTTGAGCATTGACCTATGAACTAGAAGGTCACAGTTTGATTCCTGGTCAGGGAAAATGCCCAGGTTGCAGGCTCAATTCCCTCAGCTGGGGCATGAAGAAGGCAGTCAATCAATGACTCTCTCGTAATTGATCTTTCTATCTCTCTCTCCCTTTCTGAAATCAATCAATATATACAACCAAAGGCCTGAGAGTGTCACTATTCTAGTTAAACCAGTTTCCTCATTTTTCTTTTCAAAATATTTTTTATTGAAATATGAATACAGAAAAGTACGTAAGTGTATAGCTCAATGCATTATCACAAAGTAAACACATTTATGTAACTAGCACCCTATCAATAAGCAGCACAAACACCCCAGAAGCCATTGCTGGGCCTCTACATTCACCTTCCCCAAAAGCAACCACTATCCTGACTTTTGACAGCATAGATTCTTTTGGTGTTTTTGAATTGTATGCAAATAAAATAATAAATAATGTATTTTTTTATGTCTGGCTTCTTTTGTGTCTGGTTTCTTTCCCTCAGTATTGTTTGTGAGATTCATCCATATCATTATGTAGTTGTAGTCTGTACCCATGTTTTTTGCTTTGGATTTGTCCCTCCCCACCCCCCCAGTGAGTTTACTGGCTTTTATATTCATGTAATGTGCAGTGGATGTATTGAGAACAGTAGTTTCAGGCTTCTATTTTCTATATTACCTAACACTGCTTTTTCCTGACAGTCTCATATTACAACAGCTTCTTCCTAAAGTTACATATAATCCTGAACGGTCACACTGCTGACAAAAACTTTTTCCCAGTGGTTGGCTAGACCACTGGCATTGCTTCTGTTACCACACTACACTGAATACTGACTCTCAAAGGTTTGTAGTGTTTTCTTCCAAAATCTAAGGGCCTTTCCCTAGTCTTCACCTTCCTTGGCTTCTTTATTTAATAACTAGAGGACCAGTGCACAAAAATTTGTGCACTCGGGCGGGGAGGGGGGTGGGGTCCTGTGCCCTCTCGGCAATCTGGGACCACTCGGGGGATGACCACCTGCTGGCTTAGGCCCACTCCCCGGGGGAATGGGCCTAAGCTGGCAGTCAGACATCCCTCTGGCAGCCCGGGAGCCCTTGGGGGATGTCCACTTGCCAGCGGGGAGCAGGCCTAAGCTGAAGTTGGACATCCTTAGTGCTGCTGAGGAGGCAGGAGAGGCTCCTACCACCACCGCTGTACTGGAAGCCGTCAGCCTGGCTTGTGGCTGAGCAGAGCTCCCCCTATGGGAGTGCACTGACCACCAGGGGGCAGCTCCTGCATTGAGCGTCTGCCCCCTGATGGTCAGTGTGTCATAGTGACCAATCATTTCCAGTGGTTCTGCTGTTATGGTCAATTTGCATATTACCCTTTTATTATATAGGTTAGAGGCCTGGTGCATGGGTGGGGGCTGGCTGGTTTGCCCTGAAGGGTGTCCCAGATCAGGGTGGGGGTCCTGCTGGGGTGCCTGGCCAGCCTGGGTGAGGGGCTGAGGGGCTGTTTGCAGGCTGGCCACACCCCCTTCAGTGTGGGGGTCCCTGGCCAGCCTGGGTGAGGGGCTGAGGGCCATTTTTAGGCTGGCCACACCACCTTCATGGTGGGGGTCCTGCTGGGGTACCTGGCCAGTCTGGGTGAGTGGCTTATGGCTGTTTGAAGGCTGGCCAAGCCCCCCAGTGGGGACCCTCACCCCATGAAGGTGTGGCCAGCCTGGGTGAGGGGCTGATGACTGTTTGCAGGCTGGCCACAGCCCCTTCAGGGTGGGGGTCCTTGCTGGGGTGCCTGGCCAGCCTGGGTGAGGGGCTGAGGGCCGTTTTCAGGCTGGCCACACCACCTTCAGTGTGGGGTGTCCTACTGGGGTACCTGGCCAGTCTGGGTAAGGGGCTGATGGCTGTTTGCAGGCTGGCCAAGCCCCCCAGCGGGGACCCTCACCCCATGAGGGTGTGGCCAGCCTGGGTGAGGGGCTGATGGCTGTTTTCAGGCTGGCCACGACCCCAAACCACCCAAGCTCCCAGTGGAGGTTGGCTGGAAGTAGGTATCTGGGATTTATTTATGTTCTATAATTGAAATTTTGTTGCCTTGCGTGGAGGCCAAAACCGGCCAGGGCAGGCGGGAAGCTTGGCTTCCTCCATCACCGGGGCAACCAAGCCTCCTGCTTGCTCCAACTCCATGGCTGCTGGCCGCCATCTTGGTTGGGTTAATTTGCATATAGTCACTCTGATTGGCTGGTGGGCATGGCTTGGGGTGTAGTGGAGGTGCGGTCAATTTGCATGTTTCTCTTTTATTAGATTAGACTAGATGTCAAGTGCACAAAATTGTGCATGGTTAGGGTCCCCAGGCCTAGCCTGCGATCATGGCCATGTTCTTCCCATTCGCCAGTCCCCAGTTCTTCCCAGCCACCACTGATTGATTGGAGCCTGAGGACTGGGAGGAGGGACCAAGAGGTCTGCCTTCCATCTGTTCACTAGTTCCTGCTGTGCCACTCACCCCGGTTCCCCCATTAGCCATCCCCTGATCAATTGGAGCCTGTGGGCTGGGGGGAGGGACCAAGCAGTCTGCCTTCTACCAGCTCGCCAGTCACCGCTGCCACTGATTGATTGGAGCCTGACCACCCTGATCGGGGTGTTGGGGGCAATCCAGCCCCAATCAGGCTGGTTCACTGGCCACAGTGGGTGTCATAGTGACCAGTCGTTAGGTCGTTATGGTCATGATGGCATTATGGTCTCTGGCTTTTTATATATATAGATACTCAACACCTATTCTGTAAAATTTTCGTAACATGATTTCAATTATTCCTTTTATACCACTCTGTGCCTTTTTTCCATCCTCCTTGTGTCACCTAACTCTATCCTTTATCCAAGATTTAGTTTTCAGCATTTTGGTCCTTTCTTTCTACATTCTCCCTGTGAGAGTTCATTTAGTTCCATGGCTTCACTTATCTCCTTAATGTTGATAGCTCCCAAATCTCTTTCTCTAACCATAACTTCTATCTCCTTATATTCTGAACATTTGCATGTCCCATTGGTACAATCAGTTGTAATTTATCTTTATTGTTGAAAGTATTACAGATGTCCCCTTTGTTTTTTCCCCCATGACACCCTCCACCTTGCACCTGCCCCTCCCAGGCCTTCACCACACTATTGTCTGTGTCCATGGGCTATGCATATATGCACATAAGTTCCCCGGTTAATCTCTCTTCCCCACTCCCCACCACCCCCACCTTTCCTCTGAAATTCGTCAGTCTTTCCATGGGTCTATGTCTCTGGATCTATTTTGTTTACCATTTTATTTTGTTCATTAGATTCCACATATGAGTGAGATCAAGTGATACTTATCTTTTTCTGACTAGCTTATTTCGTTTAGCATAATACTCTCCAGGTCCATCCATGCTGTTACAAATGGTAAGAGTTCCTTCTTTTTTACTGCCATATAGTATAAAATTAAAAAAAGTGATTTTTAGCACTTCTTTTACCCAAAACTGACTCATCTTATTTTTTTTCTCTCTTTGACCATCATCTCTAATCTCTGATCTCCTTGGCTTATTTTTCAGTAATTCTTAACATAGCCCTTTCATGCTTTATAGCTAATTAATCCCAACTTTCCTATTTATTCTTCTTCAGAAGCTTTTTATATTTGCCCATCTCTTTCTTTCAATTCCTAGTCCAGGCCTTTATTCCCTTGTGCCTGGATTGTTCCAACTACCTCCTATTAGAAAATATGTTGAGTAGGCAGAAGTGGAACCCAAACACCTATTCAATTTCCCAGACCCTTGTCTCTCCTTTTCTAACACATGCTATACACTATCTGCTGCCAGGTGTACTTCTTTCATTATTTTCCTATTATAATAGTTCAATTCAGTCCAAGATTAATTTTAACATGTCAAAACATATTTATACCAGAGACTATGCTAGGTGCTGGGAACACAGTGGTGAAGATAGATAAGGTCCCCTGTTTTTCTGGACTTCATATCTTAATGGAAAGGAGACAAAGAAGAAATTATGGGTTTGATGAGCTTTGTGAAAGAAATGATTTTGAAGAAGAGGTGAATGGTCAAATGTTCCAAGCAGATGGGATGGCATGTTCAAAAGTCCTGAAGTCAGAAGGAATTTGACATCCTCAAAGAATACAGAAGTCTAGGATGGCAAGAGAAAGAGGGTGGAACAAGGTGACAATAGAGGTAAGGAATGGTCAGATCTTACAAGGTTCTTTATAAACTGTATTAGGAAATTTAGATTTTGTATGAGTAATGGGAAGTTGAGGTGTTTAAACAGGGAACTATAATAATGTCATTCTCCTTATAAGAAAACTTTAATAGTACCATACTTCCTTCTCTATCAAGGTGGAAACTTACCTTGGTGTTTGGGCTCCTCTTCTGCCTACTCAACACATTTTCTAAGTCTCTCAAAGCAGAATTCACTCACTAAGTCCAGGTGTGCCTGTTCCCAACTTTCGGGGCATGTCTCCCTAACTACATTAAGATCTCCTTGAGAACAGGGATTATGTAATGTCTATTTTGTATCCTTCATAGTATTAAGCACATGGTTCTTCTTAAATTGCATAGAGTATGAAGGAGGAGATACCATTATCATATAATGTTTTTATATCTATTTTATAATTGCATTGTGGGTATGAGAAACACCCAAAGTAAATTCTGTTATTGTCATATCAGGCAAAAAATAGTAAAATCATGGAGTGTGTTTTTGATATGTCATCTGGAACTGTTCTTTAAGAAGCCCTGTCTGCTTACAGACTCTTAAATGACATTTCATCATTATATTTTGAAGTTCACAACAGGAAGAAAGGTTTATTGCCTATGTTCATGTTGTTTCACTTTTGAGGAAGACATGCTTAATTAAATAATTAGTATGCAGAATATCAATGTACACATCTAGTTATTAATCACTGATTAACAGTTACTAATAGCTGATTATGCTTCCTTGATGTAGAAAATATTCCTGAGAATGATTTTTTAAAATTAGCAATATTTATTCATGTAAAAAATGCTGAGGAGTTTCACACTTATTTAGAATAATTATGCATTCATCCAAAGCTCTTCCTTATGGTCACCACATTGCGTCATTGGTACTTGAATTCATCCATGGCATCATAGCAGAAGTATAGGACTTCACAGCTGTGAATACTGACTATTCACATTTAATATTTAATATTGCATATTGTGACTGTAGGAAGACACTTGATTAATATACTAAGTATATTTCCATGTTGCTACATATCCTTTTATTTATCATTTTTAAGGCTGCTTAATCCATTGAGTAGATGACTTTGCTTAATTGTTTCTTCATGATTGAAATTGTTTTTTCCTTATTTTTGATTATTTCTTTCAGATGGTCTGTAAAATGGGATAACAAGGTCAAAAAGCATGAATATTTTTATAAGTCTATGTTTTTTGCCATCAGCAGAGTGTCGCAGTTTCCCTACAACCTTAACTGGCACTGAGTGTTATTTTTTAAAGCATTTTTCTTGCCCTGGATGGGTGGCTAGGTTGGTTGGAGCATCATCCTATACACCAAAAGGTTGTGGATTCGATTCCCAGTCAGGGCACATACGGAGGTTGTGGGTTCGATCCCCGGTTGGTGCACTTGCAAGAAATAGCCAATCGATGTTTCTCTCTCTCTCTCTCTGTCTCAAGTTAATAAGCATATCTTCAGATGAGGCTAAAAAATAAACAAAAAATAATTTTTAAAGCATTTTTTGTTAACACAGTATGTCTAAAATGGCATCCAATTGTTTTTCTTCCTCTCATTTTTTTAAAATATATATATTTTATTGAGTTTTTACAGAGAGGAAGGGAGAGGGATAGAGAGTTGGAAACATTGATCAGCTGCCTCCTGCACACACCCAGTAGGTATGTGCCCGCAACCAAGGTACATGCCCTTGACCGGAATCGAACCTGGGACCCTTGAGTCCGTAGGCTGACACTCTATTCGCTGAGCCAAACCAGTTAGGGCACTTCCTCTCATTTTTGTGCCAAAGGGAGTTATGTGCTCTGTGGCTGGTAGTCCTCTACCCAATTTTTTGTTTTAAAACTCTTAAAGATGTATAAACAATGCATAGTACAGAACCCTATACTGGTATATACTGTGTTTTCCTGTACATTCATACCTATGATAAAGTTTAATTTATAATTTAGGCACAGAAAGAGATTAATAATATTAACAAATATAATAGAACAATTTTCACATTATACTTAATAAAAGTTTTATGAGTGTTGTCTCTTTCTTAAAATATCATATTGTCACATTATACTTAATAAAAGTTTTATGAGTGTTGTCTCTTTCTTAAAATATCATATTGTATTGTACTTACCCTTTTTCTTCTCGTGATGATGTGAGATGATAAATGCCTATGTGATGAGATGATATGAGGTGAGTTACTTTGAATATAAGCACTGTGATACTGCAACAGTCAGTCTGATAACAGATGGTTACTAAATGACTAATGTTTTCCTTTTCCATCTTTACTAAGCCCTTATCATGCTTGGTGGCCATAACCGAGCATGTTTGTACTTTGAGGTGCTACAGCACAATTAATTAGCACAGATTTCTTTTTCCTTCTTCACAATTTTATGGTTAGAAGACCCATTCTTACTGTAGATCACAGCAACCTTAGTGTATGATTTTTTCCCTTATTAAGTCGAGAATTTTTACCTTTTCACTTTAAGGCTTCCCTTTGGCATACCCAAATTGCCAGCATCACTACTTTTGCATTTTGGGGTCATTATCAAGTAAAAGAAGGGGTACATAAACACAATCACTGAGATACTGCAACAGTTGATCTGATGCTGAGTTGACTACCAAATGGCTAAAGTATGGGGAGCCTATACAGCATGGATACACTGGAAAAAGGGATGATTCACATCCCAGGCTAGAAAGAGTAGGGCAGCACAAGATTTCATCATGATACTCAGAATGGCATGAAATTTAAAACTTTTGAATTTTTTATGTCTGGAATTTTCCAATTAATATTTTCAGACTGTGGCTGACTGGAGGTACTGAAACTATGGGAAGCAAAACCATGGATAAAGGGGACTGCTATACCGTTTTGATTATCTCAAGAGATCATGTTTAGAATCTGAGACTGAATCACCAATCACTCTGCAGTGATTGAAGCCAGTTTGTTACAAAGAGCTTTTAAGACCCAGAATAATTATCTGCCAAGGGCAGAGTGCTTTTCTGTTGGCGTTCTCACTGTCTGTGCTTTGAATATATTTTTATTCATTAAAAGAAGCTAATGAAGTTCAATATATTTTGAGAATGTCTACTGTGTATGATTTTATCACTAAAGTAGAGAATCCATCTTCGCACAAAATGCAAGATACAATATAGTGTACTGAAGGAAAAGTCCAATTATCCTAACACACAAATGTTAGCTACCATGGGATTTTGTGTTTTATTATATCAAGTTGTCCCTGCCTTATCAAAAAACTCAATTCTAAAGGCCAAAGGATCAAAAAAGCATAAAGATATATTAATGATAATTGTTAACAAACCAACAAATACTTATTAAGCTTCTTTTGTGGGCTTGGCAATGTGCTAATAGGAAATATGGAAACATAAGGTAAAATACTATTTGTTTTTTATTGAGTTGACTATGTGTCAACTATTTCATATATTTATTTATCTTAATTTTCACCCAATTGTTTATCATAAGGTGTAGGTCATATTCCTCCCATTGCATGGATGAAGAAACCGAGGCACAGAGTGATTAAGTGACTTGTTTTAGGTCATTCAGGAAGTGTTGGACCTATGATTCACTTAAACCAGGATTGGAGTGACCTCAAAGATCATTCTCTTAAATACAATTTTCTACATCCTCCTCAAGAAAGAGGCACTTTATTTGAGCTGGAGCTAAATCAACAACCAAAGGATGCCTGTAGAATTGCTGTGTGATCCTCTGTTTGATCAAGTGGACTGCTCTTAATTGGGAGAACTAAGACTAATCCATGTAAAGCACTGATTTATTGCATCTTGTACATGCCCCAGTCTGCAAGCTGGGTATATGCCCTGACCAGGAATTGAACCCGAGACCTTTTGGTGTAAGGAATGATGCTCTAACCAACTGAGCAAGAATTCATAGCCTTTTTAATAGTTTATGCATATAATATACAGCAAATTGAAATCAGAAAGAGTTTAGACTCAGAGACATGTATTAGCTATACACCTGTCATTTCCTGAACCTTTGAAGATGTTGGATTGACAAAAGGAAGCCTAAAGTAGGAATAGGTATTATCATCCCCATTTTTCAGCTAAGAAAACTGAGGCTTGGCAAGATTGTCACTTGCTCAAGATCAGACATTCAGACAGCTAGTAACCAACAGAGTTGATTTTTGTCACCCCAGAGCCCACGTGTTAATCACTATACCATACTGACTCCTGACAAGGACCTTTGAAGGGAGGGAAGGAAGTGGCCTGATGGTATATTGGATGGAAAGTTATTCTAAGTTTGGAAACTGGCAAAGGCAAATATACCAAACCTTGCCTCAAGCTTTCTATGATCCTCTTATTAAAATGTTTTTCAAGATGATTGAATTGTTTTGGGGTACCCCATTACACTATAGGATTTGGAAGTCCTACTAGAGTTTTCTTCAATTAAGTTATTGAACCTTAATGCCATCTGAAAATTGTCTTTATGATATGAACATCAATGAAATACTATGTTAAAGAAAAATTTGCCCATAATATCACCTCAAAATATAAAGGTATCTTCTTTTGTTCATGCTCTGCTCTGTCTAGTCTATGGGTTTAAGCTTTTGCAATATTTACATTGGTGTGATGCCTGGCAGTTGCTTAAGGTCCGACTTTTTTCACCTAACACCATATTTTAAAGATTGCCCCAGGCTGCACATATATATAGTCTTTAATATGTTTTTTAAATTTATTTTTTATCAATTTATTTTAAGCAATAATTGAAATACAGTATTATATTAGTTTTAACTGTACAACATAGTGATTCAACATTTATATATCTTACCAAGTGATCACCACAATGAATCTAATACATATTTGATGACTATCTTATTTCACCGAGCACTTAGTCCATCGTTTAGCTAGTCACTATTTTGGGGCATTTGGTTTGCTAATAATTTTCAATATCATAAATCAGTATTATGAACACCTTTTTGCATGTAATTTGTCTTCTATGGGGTAATTTCTTTAGGATAAATCCCTAGAAATGAGATATTTCTCAATTTTTATAATACAAAACTTTGATTTAGAAAACTAATATATGCTCTGAGTATGCAAGTAAATATTCCTGTTTTGCTACATAACGTGAAAATGTTTATTTACATTTTCTAATTTGAAGCAAGTTATACAAAATTTATTATATTGGAAACTAGACCTGGACCTCTTAGTATCCTTTTTGAAATAGAGAACTTTAAGCTACTAATTTTTATTTTTTCCTTTAGTTAGAGATCTTCAGCATTCACTAGAATGGATTCTCACACTCTTTTGAAGTGACTCCCTCCAGCCCTGCTGCTCAGCACGAGAGGCTGGTGATTTTTACTGGTATTTGATAATGTACAAGTCTTGAGATTTAGAGAATCAGTAGCCCACCTCAAAACTGACATGCTTTGTGTTTTTGAGAAAGCAACTTGAACTCACTGTAGTGTTTGGTTAACAAAGTTATTTCTCATTTTGTTTCAGGGATAGTTCCCCGCGCCCCCCCCCCCCTTCCCTGCCTGTTTCTGGTTTATTACTAAATCTACAGTGTGGTGAAAGTGGATTAAAGAATGTCCCCAAAGGCTTCCAGGCACATTAGCCTTGCTTTTGAATATCAATATCTATGTGAACATCTATGTTGATATATATGTATGCTTCCAATGACATGTTTTAAATATATATATGTATATATGGAAAAAAGTTTATTTTAAATAATATTTTCCTGAAAAGATACCATAAAATGGTTTAGTTTAAAGCAATTAGAACAAGGAGGCACGTTTCTTTAAAAAATTGAAGTTGAGTACACTGATTTTTCAGTGTAGAAGTTTTTCTTTTCTTTTTTTCTTCTTCATTTTGTTTAGAGCATGAGCTTTCAAATAAATCTTAAGTAAAATGTGAAATTTTCTAACGTGAATCAATTGTACAAACTATATTACATCTATGTATCTGGGTGATCATTTAAAAACATACATTGGTTTAGCATACAGATTTTATGAAATACCAGATACTGCTTGCTGACTTATTCCTCAAATCTACACATTTCTGGTTGTTAGCTGTCTTTTTCTGTTTTCTATCCTTTGGAGGCTGAGAATGTTCAAGTTTGACTTAGTTGTGTGTAGATAAATCTTTGGAGTCCATTCTCTTGTGTTTATTTGCCTCAATTAAGTAATAGTCAGGTGTCACAACTTCCAAAGTTTTGGGTATTGGTATTGCAAATATTCTTTAAGCTTAAAGTTTTGGGAGAGCAGTCATGAATATCATACATTTTCTGAAATACATTTTATTGGTAAATATTTGTCTTATCTTATTGAGAAAATGTTTGAAATCTACCTATACATTTCTTTTTATAATTTTAAAAACACTTATTTATTTGAGGGAGGGGAAGAGAGAGAGAGAGAGAGAGAGAGAGAAGAGAGAGAGAGACTTGCTGTTTCACTTATTTATGTAGTATTCATGTGTTTATTGGTTGATTCTTGTATGTGCCCTGACTGGGGATCAAACCCACAACATTGGTGTATTGGGATGATGCTCTAACCAACTGAGCTACACAGCCAGTGCTCTCTATACACTTAAATTCATGTACATCCTCAAAGCCATCCTTAAACTGAGGGGTACTTATTTGTGTGTATAGGGATTAGAGAGGTGGTATTGTCCTTAAAGAGGAGATTGTAATGAGAAGGAACAGGGTCAGAGAGCTGCATTTTGAAAGAGGAGTTGACTAGTTACCTCATGGAAGAGGAAATAATCCACTAGCCATTAGTATGTCTTTGTCTGTATTGGAAGGGTCCTGAGGAATGAAGGGGACTGGTGGGAGAGGGAGTGGCAACCTTAAGGAGGTCAAAGTTGTCTCTTGACAGCAAAGTTTTCATATCCTATCAATGGTCTCCCATTCAGTCTTATAATCCAAAGCTGAGCCTGAAGCCCTGCCTAAGAGTAACTGCTATTATGAGATTCATTGGAACTAATTCCATTATACTCTAAATCAGCCGTGGGCAAACTACGGCCCGCGGGCCGGATCCGGCCCGTTTGAAATGAATAAAAAAAAAAAAAAAGACCGTACCCTTTTATGTAATGATGTTTACTTTGATTTTATATTAGTTCACACAAACATTCCATCCATGCTTTTGTTCCAGCCCTCCGGTCCAGTTTAAGAACCCATTGTGGCCCTGGAGTCAAAAAGTTTGCCCATCCCTGATCTAAATACTTTGAATTAAGTGGTGTTATCATGAGCTTCAAGGGACTCTTTTCCCACCAGGTTTGCTGCCTGATGGTTTTATCTGAAGTCACAAGCCCTCTTATTTATATTGACCAGAGGCCCAGTGCATGAATTCGTGCACAGGTGGGGTCCCTTGGCCTAGCCAGCTATTGGGCCAATCGGGGCTGTGGGAGGTTGGCGGGGGTTGCGGGGGAGGGGGGGTAGGAGGGGCTGCAGGAGGTTGGCTGTGGGAGCGCACTGACCACCAGGGGACAGCTCCTGCATTGAGCATTTGCCCCCTGGTGGTCAGTGTGTGTCATAGTGACCAATCGTTCCATTGTTTAGGCTTTTATATATATAAATGATAGTTTTCTAGAAAGGCAAATTTATTCCTGTAGTAGTCATCTACTGGATGGCGTTCATAGATTAGTTGAAGGTTGCTGCATGCAATTCTCATGGCAGTCATCTACAGACATTTTGAAATACAGTGTGTAAGTCAGTATTTAGCTTGATTTTGGACTGAAAATGGAGAAGAGCACTTTACTTTGATTGAAACAGAGATGACTAGCTCCCAAGACTCCAAATGTGGGCCTATTAATGCCACTTTGGAAGCATGTGGCATGCAGTTCCTTGTACTACTTCCAATTAGATTACCAGAAGAGCTAGTAGGTCAAGCACTTTGACTCAAGAGGAACTAGTGGGCTCTAAGGTTTTAGATATATTTGCCTATCTCATCTGTGTCCTGTGTTTTCCTATGTCATGGCTGGTGTTAAAGGTATAACTGGGGCTTGAGGGAGCATGCTTTTTCCCTCCTATTCTATAAACCCTAGTGGGTTGGGTATGAACTGAGGTGGGTGTGGGTATGGATGAGTTGTATTGAGGAAGATGTCCAGGCCCTGACAGGGGTAGGAGCCCAGTAGGGGTAATCCAGGTGCTGGGCAGTACTATGTCCTCAAAACAAAGCCTATTGACTCCCCTCCCCCTGTTCAAACCTTTTTGCCTGAGAAAGACTGGCATTTGGGAGCCTCATAAACTATCTGGCCCCATTTTTCCACTCTGCCCACCCCACCCACACTTTGAATTTTTTTTCATTCATTGAGGTCTAGGCAAATACCCCTCTTCCAGGAAGTCCATCAGGGTGATGCCTCCATCCCACTGCAAATTTCTTATATTGGAATAGTGCAATGTGAAATATTGGAGCCCACATATTTAATTCTGCTGTGTAATAGTTTATCCACTGTTTTCTCTGTTCAAGCAATAGAGAAGGGATGGAAACCTAGTTATGTGTCTCCCTCACTGTTTTCTCACAGAGTTCCATATAATAACCAGATACACAATTAAAATTAGACTTTATTTAGCATATTTAAGAAGAATATATGAATGACAGATTGACAGCACCTATTTATGAAACACAAACATTACTTAATAATATTTAGTTAAACCACAAACATCAATCTTTTTGCATTCCCCAAGCAGGAGTCTGTTATCTCTGTCCAGCAAATAAATAAATAGTAACATTTTAGAAATAACACAATTAAAGCCAACCAATATATGAAACCTGTCATTGGGCAGAGTCTGTAAGACTACTGATCCATGTAATTATTGATTTGTGAATTTGGGGTGTGAAGGGGCTTCTCTTCTTGTTGGGGGGAGGAGGATAAAACCCACCTCTTTTATGCACCTGAAGATAAATTATGTCAATGGGAACTTGGCCCAAGGATTATAGTTTGGTAGTCCTTTAAAAAGGCACTTTTAAATTACAAATGCATTTTTGGGAGGGAAAGGAAAATTTTAAAATCAAAATTTTAAATATTAGAGCTGTTTATTGACTAAATGCATGTTTCTATTGTTTTGTCTCAAAGCAGCACAAAATTTGGTATTAAAGACAGTTTTAGAAATTATTTAATGAGGGTATTTAATGAAAAATGAGTTTTCTAGTTTTAATATTTTTGTGCTTAAAATATAATAAACCCACCTTACAGTCCTCTTGTCTGATGCAAATGTTGTTGATATATGATGGTAATTCTTAAACACCTTGGCTGTGGCCCCCAGAGGAGTCCCACTACTATCCATTTTTATCTCTCAGACAAACAATAAACACACACACACACACACACACTCACACACACACACACACACACGAGCAGCCTTTTTCTATTTTTTGTTGGTTTGTTTTTGTTTTCATTTGGTAGTGTTCTAAGGAGGCAGGAATGGTCACAATATAGATCTACTAAATGCAAATCTTGTCAGTAGTCAGGTACTAATTTGGTCTTGGGAATACAGTATTCTTTTCATTCCACCAACAGGATTCCAATAACCTATTCTGGGGTCTTTGCTCTTTAAAGGGGAAAAGATTTTCTATTTTGATTTTTCATTCTATACATTTAATTATTAGAAAACAGGCATACCAGTTCCAAGTGTGTTGTGGAGAACTGCAGTGAGGACTTCAGCCAAGATGATTAGTTCATATTAATGACCAATTGTACCATAATAAGTTTCATTTGTCATATATACATACTGTATTGTACTTTAAAAATTAAAATAAATGTACTATGTTCTACTTCAGAAATTGACCAAAGTGAAGGTCACACATAAAATTCTGCATGCATTTTATTAGCTAATTACATGTAACTACTATCTTTTTTTGAGCATGATACTAACTACAAACACATACAGTCTAATATCTAGCACCTTATCTCCAAGAATACTTATATTTTATATATAGTTACAGCTTATATTTAGGAGAATTACTACAGAAAGAAATATACCACCAAAACAGACAAAAATACCAAAGTTTTAACATTAAAATTGTAGCACAGATGAAGAAGGGGAAATGCACTCAATTTTGAAGCACCAAACTAAAACCAATCTTGTTCATGTCTATATTTTAGAACCAGAGAGATCCAGTATTGAATTCTGAGACATGGCAAACACCTCGTGAGTGTATAAGTTACTGTGTTTCCCCCCTGATGTATGTACTTTGAGATATGAGAGCTTTGGGAGACAATAATGGAAACATTTAACTCCTATTGGCAACCTTCATTTACCTCAAGGATTCTTACTCTACTTACCAAAAAGCAGTGGACTTGCAGGTAACCTGCCAATCAGTGGACAAGTTCTGTGTATTTTAGCTTTCTTATTTCTTCCTTCAGCCAGTCTTGTTGCTTTTAGCAGAAGACTGTTGTAAGCAGGACATTTGCCATAGAGGAAGAGATTGTAACTGGAGAGACTTTATTAAATGGGTTTCTCTTCTTGTTGAGTTTTAGGTTAGGTGCAGCGGTTCTCAACCTGTGGGTTGCGACTCCTTTGGTGGTCGAATGACCCTTTCACAGGGGTCGCCTAAGACCATTCTGCATATCAGATATTTACGATTCATAACAGTAGCAACATTACAGTTATGAAGTAGCAACGAACATAATGTTATGGTTGGGTCACAACATGAGGAACTGTATTTAAAGGGCCAGAAGGTTGAGAATCACTGGGTTAGGGCCTGCTGATTACAGCTCATTGCTTCTGTCTCCTCACACCTAAGCTTGGAGGGGCTTTGAGGGGACCAAGAGCACCCATCTGGCCCATAGAGAATGAGAGAGACAGAGATAAGGAGGGAGAGGGTTAAAGGTCATGATTGACCAGATTTTCTCTTCTTATCTTGGTAACTGGCTCACAGCCAACTGTTCCTTTAATCTTGTGTCTGCTCTAGAAGGAAAAGACATTTTACTTAGAAAAGCCTCTCTTGACAGCATGGGGTTTGTCTGAAGAGGAATAAAAGAAGACGTGAGGGGAAAACACTTCTTTTGATTTTTTTCTCAAAATATAGGGGAGGGCAGTTATGAGAAAAAGTACAGTTTAGTAGTTGAAATTGTTCATCTTTGTTTCATCCCAACAACCTCTGAGGATTTTATCTCGGAGAGCTCAAATTACAAGATGCATAATTTTTCTCTTTCAAATGGTGTATTTCAGACATTTTAAAAACATTTTCTCAGCATTTAAGAAAGACTAGTTTAATCTTGTAAATTATTAATCTAATAGTATTAAAAATCTATTTTTTTAAAATTTATTTTTAAAGAGAGATGAAGGGAAAGGGAGAGAGAGAAAAACATCTATCGGCTGCCTCTGGCACGCCCCCAACTGGGTATCTAGCCTGCAAGTGAACTGGCAACTTTTGGGTGAATGGGACGCCACCCAACCAACTAGCCACACTGGCAAGGGCTGAAAAAAATCTTTTGAAGTAACTTTACCTAGCTTAATTGGCTTATTATGTATAAAATGAGGCAATGTCAGGCACCTTGTAATTTTATAGGTAAAATATTTTTTAAAGTTTTTTTCCCCCCTGAAATAATTAAACAGTATCTACAGAATTGAATGTGTCCCAAAGATGTGCTGTATTGGGAGCTTTTTGGTAAGAAGTGAGATGCCTACCTCCTCCTAAATTATAAAATGGCACTTTTCCTTACCTGTTGAATTTGAAGTAGGTATCCTGGTCATCTCTAAATTGGATTGTATTTGGGAGGAGACAGAAAAATACCTTTAACTGTTGGTTACTTCTACTGTTCACTCCTCTTGTTCCCTGCTTCCATGGTCCCCAGGTCCCTGTGAATCTGTCAGCTCTAGGTTTGGAGGGGATGAATGGGAGTGAGTGAGCACACAGAGCTTCAAGCAAGAGCTATTCCTGAAGGGCCAGAACAGGAGGGGGAGCGAGGCAGGTGAAGTCAGTGGGCATGATGGCCAAAGGTAGGCAAGGAGCCAGAAGTGCAGGACATCCCAGCAGCTGGCATTTGTGGTGCCATAGAGAAAATGGACCCTTGCATCACAGAAGTCATAGAAACCCAGGGCTTGCACCTTATTACAGCCTTCCCAAACTTGTTGAAATTCCTGTGCTAGTCAAAGCACCTGCAGCTCCTCGGCAAACTAGATGCTTTATTATTCTTAAATAAGGAAATCATTAAATTGGAGATCACATCATTTCAAAGTCTGGTTTGTCTGGCCCCTGTACTTTAGTGGGATTTTTACTGCACATATGAAGTGGCCTTGGCAAAAGAACACATTCTTTAAAAACATTTAGGGAAAACTATTGCACGTGAAGATCTGTAAGGCTAATGACCTTTTTTCTGCACTTTCAGATCTTCAAATGACAAAACAGTACTAGTATGGGCAGTAAAACCTCATTAAGTTGATAGTGTTTTATTCAAAATAGCATGGCATTCTAAGTAGTTGCTCTCTCCAAGCTAACTAGAGGCCCTATTGTTCATTAAGAATAAAATGTCAACAAAGCAGAATGCTCTTAATTCAGAGGTCCTCTTTCCCAGTCCTTTGCTTTCAAAAGGTTTTCACTTTGAAAAATCCATTTTGCCATAAGAATGGACAATGATTAAAATAGGGAAAAGAGGAACTTTAAAAAGGAAATCGGAGAGTTTTAGTTTCCTGGAGAATGTTGTGTGTGCTGTTAAATGAACTTACCACACTCGTACAGGTCTGGTTCCATTTTGATTTGGGATTTTGGCAAACAATTTTCTCTGATAAAGTTTGAAGGGGTTGAGCTTTAAAAATAAAACAAGAAGTTCAGTTTCAACAAAATATTTGGAGACACTTATGTTTGAAATCCCGTTTCCTAACCAGGTAAGCATTTCTACTCAAAAGACAGGCTACATCTACCTTGAACTCCTTTGACCATGACAGATTTTCATGGCAATACCCCTCCTCCCATAAGAGATTTATACTAATAAATGTCTGACTTAATTCATTTATACATTTTGGTAAGAAAATAAGATTGTGCAGGGGTGAAATTCAGCCCCCATGTCTTGTCTGAATTACCACAATTTCCTAAGTTAATGGGGTTGGAATTAATAAGATTTTCATGGACACATTGAAAGGTCATATAGGCCATTTCTTTACCCAGATATCATTTGAGGACAGGTTAATACAGGAATTTGGCAATAAATTGGTATAATAAATGTATGACTATAATTTATTTATATATTTTGGTAGAAAAATAAATGATTATGCATGGGTAAACTTCAGCCCCCATGAATTACCACAACTTCCAAATTAATGAGGTTGGAAGTAATAAGATTTTCATTGACATATGGAATTGACAGATCAGCACAATGTTATTTGGCTCTATCCCCTCTCTTTTCCTAAATTCTGAACATGGCATTTCAAAATTCCCATGCAAACTTATTCACAGCCCCAATACATTGTTCTTTACCTCTCCCCCTTGAGAAGCTCATGTTGGAATCTGGGAGGAGGAAGAGATTAAGAAAATATGAATGAGCTGGGCATTTGTATGAATTAAATTTGAGTTCTATATAGACACGGTATTCACACAAGAATGAAGCTAAACTCTGAATATGGCCATCTTTATGTACAACTACCTGATTAACTCTTTTCAACCAAATATACCATCCTTTTACCTCTATGGATTTCTGCATGAACAGTTGAATGGCCATAGAGTTATTTAATTTGATCTTCAGGAGGATCAAAAACATTGTCCTGACTGTTTTATGGTTCCATGTTATTTGGTCAAGTCAGTATGGTGTGTGCCTTCAGAAATACATAGATGTAATGCTTACCCACAATGATTTCAGGTTTTCAGATTTGAAAACTCTTCCTCTGTATTGACTCTAGGGATAATTTAGATATTGTAAAGGTACGCCCAAAGTGATCTACTTCAACAGCAATAATTAGGATATATCTGACCTGAACACGTTGATTTTAGGATTGTGTTGAACAGGTCTGATGCTTCCCAGGTATTGAGAAGCCATCCTGTTTGTTATTTCTGACTCTCTTATATTTCTCTCCCACATCTGCAAAGAGCTTAAAGGCTTTAGAGAGAACTGCAGGTGGAAAAGACACATGGGTGTGCCTGGAGGAAGGAAAATGTTTATCCTGACACTTGCTCCCCATGTGGAGATTATATTTCTTGTCTATGACCTCATGGACACTAAAGACATTTCTAATGGGCACATCACTACTGATTGGCATTGTGAGTTTTGTAGAACTTTGGCCACCTCTAGTTGAATTTTTTTTTTTTTTGGGGGGGGGTACTGTTTGACCAAAAAGGCCTATTTGGACCTCCCTTCTTGCTCCCCCACCTGACACAAGTGACTGGTAGGGGAGATTTGGAGGATTCTTCTGAGCATCCCAATTCAATCACAAAGGAAAAGTTATAAAATAGTGGCATAATTTCTATCCCACTATTATTCAAGTAGGAGAAAGGAAATAAATTAGTGTCTATTGATAGTTTTCCATTTGCACAAAATGACCTTGGTTCCAGCCCATGCACAAACCTAGGGTTTTATAGAAAAAAAGTCAACTATTTAGCCTCATGCTATTTCTCTATCTTCTCCCTTGGACTAGCTTCCCATTTCAAACATGCCCTGTTTTCCTCTTCCACTTTTCTGGACCCCTGTAGAGCAGGGGTGGGGAACATTTTTTTCTGCCAAGAACCATTTGGATATTTATAACATAATTTGTGGGCCATGCAAATTTATCAACTTAAAGATTAACCTGCTAAGACACTGGGGGGTAGGGGAGGCTGGGGGAAGGTCAAGGGGGGGGGGAAAGGAAACAAATGTACTACTCTTTGTAATATTTTAAGCAATAAAACAAAATTAAAAAAGAAAAATACAGGAAAAAGTCATCAATACATATTGATATGTATTCTTAATATATTATATATGACATTTCTTCTGAAAAAAAATTAACCTGCTATATTTGCTCAAACATTTAATTAACTCATCCCTAATGCCTTGGCAGGGCTAGACCAAATGATTTTGTGTGTCTTACATGGCTCACAGGCCAGGCGTTCCCCACCCCTGTTGTAGAGGATCTGGAAACTTTGGTATTTTAGCTACATGATGCTTTTGTCTTAGTTTCCACAATAGTCTTCGCACCAGATTGTGGATCTCATACATTGATCAGTCAGCCAGGTTCTGCTTATTGGGTTCCATGAATGATTTGGTCCATTGCTTTTCTTTCAGTTAAACATAGGCTGTAACCCTTGCCCATTACCTCCTGACGTGAGGTCCTAAAAGTCCTTAAGTTCATAGACTTCATCTTCCTTTTCCCTCAGAGTGAAAGCCGACACCTTATAGCTCTGGGGAGACAGACCAAATACCAAGTCCAGGTCCAAAATGGATAGACCTTGTTGCATTAAGAAATTTGGAGCCTAATAATTTTTTTGGGGGAAATTTCAGTCAGAATCCTCAAGTCTGTGCTTTGAGGGACACACTTTTAAAGGAAAACACCGTTCCAAACCTCTTCCATATATTTATCTATCTTGTGGCGAGATGGATGTGTGCAACACTTTTGCCTGGAATGGTATGGGTTGGTGTTAATGGGATTGTGATTGGTCCATTGAAAAGAAATCTGTTCCTGTTTACTGTACTGTAGGCAGTTCAAGGTTTGCCTTAGAACTCACTTCAAGGAGAAGTGGCAGAATTGTGAGAAGGGACAGCCTTGCCTTCAGTCCCATTCTCTGTGCCAGCTTCGGTTCCAGGAAGGTCTGGGTGGCAATCTTCTTTTGGGGGCTTTCCCTTGCAGAAGAACTTCTTCAGCATATCCTGAATTTCCTTCTTGATGGTCTTGTGCATGTACCCATAGATGTAGGGGTGGATGCAGCACTGCAGGAAGAAAAGCCAGATTATTATGGTGATCACCCACTGGGGTACCTTGGTTTGGATATCCACCCACACAGCTAGGACCGCTAGAAAGCAGTAGGGCCCCAGGGATAGCACGTAGGAGAAAATGATGAGGAAGATCACTTTAGCAGCTTTGCACTGGTAGCACCTGGGCAGAGGAGGGTCATTGTTGCTGTTTCGACGACTTGGTGGGAGACTCTCTGGGATGTTCACTGCTTCGATGTCATCCTCACTGAAATTGATGTTGTCCTCATCAAAGTCCATGTCATCTTCACCCAAGTCAATGTTGCACTGGTTGACCTCTATGTGACTGCTGCCTGCTTGCATGCTGCTCTCAGTTTTGGTATCACCTTCTTTACCCTCCATGCTGCCATCGTTGGCTATGAAGCTGCTTTCTCTGACCTCCTTGCTGCCCTTGGCCTCCATGCTCCCTTCCTCGGCTTCCATGCTGCCCTCTTCGGCCTCCACACTGCCCTCCTTCACCTTGATCTCACCTTCATTCTGGCTGTGGAACTTGCTCTCACCCTGGAACTCATCTTTCTTCTCTCCCTCTTCATCCTCATTCTCCACACAGTCCTTGGCCCGAACCTTCAAGCTGTGGCTCTTGACGTTGTACAGAAGAGCATGCTGACGCCGGGCTGCACCAAACACCACAGAGTAGCAGGCAATCATGACAGCCAGTGGAATGATGATAAAGGACACCACACTGAGAATGGTGTAGCTGGGGCTGGCCCCCCAGATCATGGAGCAGAGGGCATTATGCTCATCAAAGGCAGCCTGACCCCAGCCATAGAGTGGGGGTGTGCTCTGCAGGATGGCCAAGATCCAGGTGCCATAGAGGAGCATGTAACCCCGGCGTGGGGTCATTTTGGCTGGGTAGGAGAGTGGGTGGATGATAGACAGGTAGCGATCCACTGACACTACAACGATGGTGTTGACACTGGCAAAGGCGAACAGGTGAGTGAGGCTAACCAGGGCAGTACAGAAGTGGCTGTTGAGGGGCCAGAAGAGAGGCACAGAAATGGCCACTACCCAGGGGGCCACGAGTGAAACTTGCAGCAGGTCAGTGATGAGGAGGTTAAAGATGAAGCGGTTGGTCACCTGCAGCAGCTGAGGCTTGCGCTGCAACACGAGTGCTAGCACTATGTTGCCAATGAATGAGGCAGTGAGAAAGATGAGCAGCACGCTCGAGCGGATGATGCCGTGAGCCAGGCTGATGGGCATTTTGGAGAATGGGATGCACGTGTGGCTGCTGTTGCTTTCCCGAGTAGTGTTGGTGCAGGTGGAGGTCATGTCGGTGGTAGGCGTATGTAAGACAGGGTTCAGGCTTGGAGCCGGCACCAGCAGGCGGTAAAGGGATGCACAGACCACACTCACTGCTGAGGATGAAAGAAAGAAATACGTGGGCCAGGGTAGTCACTGAGGGGGCACCAGCTTCAGGGCTTCAGCACCTGGCAGCAGTGCTGCCTAATCCCCTCCCCAAGCTCATCAAGCAGCCTCCTTTGTCTTTCTCTCAATCCTTCTCTTACTCTCCAAGTCTCTCTGCCTCTTTCTAGGGGTTCTCCGAGTCCCTCCCACTTGTCTTTCCTACCGGAGCGTGCATGTCTGTGCTACTATCTTTGAGTCACACAGTTTGGGTTTCTCAAGTTTCCCCAGCTGTCTCTCCCAGTAGCGCCTGCACGTGCTCTGTGTCCCAGCCTGTTTACGTTTAATTCTTTCTCTTCAGTGTCTCTAGCATACTTTTTCTGTATCTCCTGAAGTGTGTGTACATGTCTCACAGTTTTACTCCAACTTTCTCACCCCTGCTTCTCACTTTGCCCTCTGTCTCTATTTCTTAGACTCTCGCTAGCACTATCGTGCTCTGTCTGTCTCTGTCAGCTCATCACATTTCATTTCTGTCTTGTGTACTCCAGTCTCTCAAACTCTTGGTCAGTTTGTTTCTCAGTCTCTCTGTGTCTCTTTCACTAGCAAACTTTCTCTGTAGCTGTGTATGTGTGTCTCCATCTCTCTTCCTCTTTCTCTCAGCCTTGTCACTGTCTCTTCCTCCATCTTTCTCATGCACTCGTGTTTCTCTTTGTGTCTCTGCCTGTCACTGACTGTGGCTCACTAGAACATGCACTTCCAGGTCTTTTCCTGATGTCTTGTCTCTCCATTTCTCTGACAATATTTGTGGGTCCCTAATGCACCTGTTCAGTATCTCTCGCTGTATGTGTGTCCTGTAAGTCTCTGTGTCTCTCCAACTCTCCTGTTTCCATGTTTCCCTCTGATTTTCTATGTTGTCACTTTCTATTGCTGTGCTTTCTCTTTCCTAAATCCTCTCATTTCTGTGTCTCTCTGTCTTCCCCTGATGTTTGTCTCTCCATGTGTTAAGTTCTCTCTTTATCACTGTCTGCCTGTCTCTTTCCTTTGCTCTCTGAAGATCTACTGCTTGCCCCTCTTGATTATCTGTTTCTCCGTTGCTCAGGCTCACTCTCTGTCACGTGCAATTAGAGTCGGTTTTTGTGTGTCTCACTCTCCCCCAGAGAATCTCACTAAACACTTTCTGTGTATATTTCAGTGTGTGTGCATCTCTGTCTTCATTTTTCTCCGATGAGCCCTCACCTCGGTTTTTCTCTGGCTGGATCTCTGCCTGTGATCTCTATCTCACTGTCGACTTAATTTTGCCATGGAAACCAGCTGCCACCTTGTCCACCAAGGGCTCTAGCAGATATATCTCCTAGTTTCTCAGCAGCATAGCCGTGGTGGATGCAGGGAGGATGCCTATTTCGCCGTTTCCCCCCACCCCCTCCAACCCATTCTGCAACCTCTCTGCATTCTCCAGCCCACCTGATATCCGCGGTGGGTGTTGGGAAGAGTGAGCTGGGGAGAGGAGAGGAGGCAGGGGTGCCAGGCTGTTGGGGAGAGTCCGAGAGAGAGTGAGGAAAATTGAGAGATAGAGAGAGACAGAAAGAGAAAGAGAGCCAGGGAGAGAGATCGAGAGACAGAGAGTGATGGAACAGTGAAGTCGAAAAAGAATAAGAAAAGAGAGGATGAGAAGCAGGGAATGAGAGAAAGGATGAGGAACCAAGAGAATTGGTGGTGGTGGGGGAGGAGAACACACGAGAGAAACTGCGAGAGGAAACCCCAGGGTGAGGGGATGGCCAAGGGACTGGGAGAAGCGGCCACACCGCTGCCCTGCCGTCGGATGGCGGAGGATGGGGCGTTCCTGGCTCCCGAGCTCAAAGTCCAGTCCCGTGCTGGGGCCACTGCGTTTGGAGCACGGGCCCACCACTTACCTGTTGCTGCTGGAGGCGTCGCGCCACCGGAGTGGCGTGCGGATCTCTTAGGACTAGCAGCGCTCGAGCAGACTGCTTCCCGAGGCGCGGGCGGCTGCGGGCTCTTACGGGGCTCCGGGCACCAGGCACCAGGTATCTGGCACCGGACCACAGGAGCGGCGGGAACCGGGAGCTTGTGCCCCCAGGTCTGGCCAGCGCGCCGCGCTGCAAGCTCTGAGCGGCAGCCGGGACGCTTGGCGTCTTAAGGCAGCGCGGAGCCCTCACCTTGCGGCACTCCCTCCCATCGCCCCCCACCCGCGCCTGTGACGCACAAGGCCCCGGGCGCCCGGAGGAGCGGGGGCTGGCGGGTCGGGGACACAGCAATGGACCTCGCTCAGATATTCTCACCAGGGGTCCTCACCCCAGGCGGTCCAATCTCATTGAGACCTCACAGATTGGGGGTTAGCCTCAGGGCTGATTTTCCCGCAAACCCTATGCTTTCCCAGTCCCTGGATTTCAGGCTGGTCCTGGCCACAGACCTGCACAGTTCTTCCAAAGAAGCAGAGACCTAGACCCGGGCCTTAGGCCCCTCAACCTTTGAAGGCCCTTACACCTACTCCCCCCCCCCCACCCCCGCCGCCAAAGTATGAACCGCTGGTGGGCCTGAAAGAGGAATCCTGGCATTGATATTACCGATTTCCAACGATTTTCTCTAGCTCCCAGCAAGAGCTAAAGAGCAGTTCCTTGTAGGTTTTGGGAGTTATCTAAGACAAGCCAGTAAATTATCCACTGTATTATCTGATTGAAGTATATCTGTAAGAGTCAGTCAGTCTCTCTCTCTCTCTCTCTCTCTCCTTCCTCTGCCACGTATCCTTAAACTGTTTACACATAAAATACTGCCGAAGCCTTACCCCAATCTTGTGAGATAAGTACTGCTATTTTCTTTATTTTATACAGACAAAAGCATAAGCCAAGAGAGATTACTCTACTTGCCTAAATTCAAGTAAATATTCCACCTACTCTACTAATCAGGGCTTTCTGGTCACTCCCAAATACATTTCAGGTGTTTGCTCTATATCACACCTAGCCAGACACCAGGGCGTAAGTTCCCCTACCTAGAAGTGAGGGTCAGACCAGGGGTCATTTGTGTCTGGTTTCCAAAGGATGAGTATATGTTTCTAGGGAGGAAGGAAGGGGAAGTGTGTTCTGTAAGAAGGAGATTCATGGGCAAACAGGGCTGCAGGAGAGAGCTGGGTGCCAAGAGAGTTTGCAAGAGTCAATGTCAGAAGTGAGCTGGAAAAATGGGGTAGGGTCAGGTCCTGACTGGCCTTGAATACCAGTTTGGGGATTTTCAACTTTATCCTGAGATCCCTGGAGGGCCATTGAGGATTTGTTATATTATGAGCAATTTCAAACATACACAAATGTAATGATAATAAAATAACCCCCCATGTTCTCATCATCTAACCTTACCAATGATAAATATTTTACCATTATTGTTCATTGATGATATTTATGCAGGGCGATGTGATGAGATTTCTGTCTTTCTAGGGTCATCTAGAAGTAGGGTTGAGAAGGGGTTAGGTGAGGTGTTGAATGGAGAAAGAACAGAAATTAGGCTGTGGCAGGAGACAGAGAGGGTCTCAACATATCACACAGAGGAGGCTGAGTAGAGACTCACAGAGAAGCCAAAATGATAGTGGAGAGGGATAAGGGCAAGGAGATGTTGAGCAGAGTATAGGATGAGCAAACATTTCTAAGTTGGTTGATAGGCTGGAAGGAGATCCCTCTACTCCACTGTATCCCATGCCTCCTGGACAGGGAGACAAGGCAGGTATATAATCAGGCCCTCTTTGGATTTCAAGTTCTATGTTTGCTGTAGATCATTAATTTTTTATGGTAGGCCTGATTTTATCTTCTCAAGGTCAAATGGTATAAACCTAATCATTTTTCCTGAAGACAGTTTTCATGATAATTTCTCACAGTTATGAATTTCTAGCCTCATTCAGGCCATGGTGCAGGATCCTGTGTGGCATGCACTATCAAATGGCAGTTCACTGAGACTTGGTATTTTGGAATCACTTGGGAGGTAGTCAAACTTTGAGATGTGACCAGAGATAAAGGGCAGTCCAGTCCATCCTGCCCTTTCCTCCTTTTCACTGTGGTCTTCAGAGTTGCCTGGACTGCTAGGATCCAGTAGGAGATAGGGAGAGACATCTAGGTACATGTTAAAGGTGGGTGCCTCAGAAAGGTGGGCCTATAGAGTTGGCAGCTGCATTCTGACACTAGGGACATGATAGGGAGAGGAAGAGCCTGCAGCCAAGACCAGTCTGCCTTCAAGAGATAGTAAGAAAGCTAATGAAATGCTAGGAAAGAATGCAGGCCACTTTTCTGTACAGGGAGATGTTTGAGGGTTGTTAATCCTCAGGTGTCTGTTTCTTCTTTTTTCCCCTCCATACTTGAACAGAGTTGGTGTCCTTGAATTTCAAAGGCACACAAGTATCAGCATCCCAAAGAGATGTATTGGGGGTGGGGGGAGGTTGTGGAATGTGGACTTGGCTTCAGGCCATGCAGGCTCTGATTCTGATGGCCTTGGAAAAGCCCTTCGACTGACAAGCCTCTAGATCAGTGGTTCTCAACCTTCTGGCCCTTTAAATACAGTTCCTCATGTTGTGACCCAACCATAAAATTATTTTTGTTGCTACTTCATAACTGTAATGTTGCTACTGTTATGAATCGTAATGTAAATATCTGATATGCAGGATGGTCTTAGGCGACCCCTGTGAAAGGGTCGTTCGACCGCCAAAGGGGGTCACGACCCACAGGTTGAGAACCGCTGCTCTAGATTGTGGGGAGGTATTTTGGGATAAGACAGGAAGAATTTGGGATGATGTTACAAGAAGTTGCTTGGTCTATTTCCATACCTTTGTAATTCTGTAGCAGCAGAGATAAGATCTGGCTAATGATATTAATAGGGAAGGGCTGGAGGGCAAGACACTAGTAGAAAGGGTTTTAGGGCTTGATGACAACCACAAGCTTCAATATCACCCAGTGTGCCAGCTGGTCTTCCCAGATTTGTTTACCTGGTTAGACTGCCCCAGTGGGTGTACCAACTGCCCTGTGTGGGAAGTCAGAGGCCTATGACCCAATCAAGTATTGGTTCTAGTAACGATGGAGAATGTAAGAGTCTGTGAGTGCCTACCATGTGCCAAGCCTTGTGCTTGCTTTGTCCTTTATAATCCTTGAGGAAACTCTGCAAGTTAGGGATTAGAACAGTATTTTTAGAATCAAAGACATCACATAAAATTTTTAAAAGCTGAAAATTTAACCGTCACACTACTGGAAGCAATATCTTGATTTCAAAGGTACTAAAATGTGAAACACACACACATGTACAATAGAATAAATATATGACAGTACCACCTCTGTCCTTACAGAGATGTTAAGTAACTTACCCAAGGTCACACAGCAAGTGAAGCTGAAAAGTAAAACCTGTTCTATCTGACTCCAACACTGGGGAATTTCCTAGGCTGCTTCTTGGAAGGGTCAAACGCAAGACAGAAAGGCTTCCAGGTGCCCAGCTCAGAAAAAAATTGAATCCAGATGAATTGCTAGGATTGTGGGAAGACAAATGCAGTTGCAGTGATAAAGGCTTCTTTTTGTAGGACACATGATTCCCATAGGTGGTAAAATGACTAAATTGGTCAATCTAAGTTCTAAGTCACACTCCTTTTTGCTTAGTGAGTTCATAGTAAGTCAATGGGGAAAAATATATGGTTTTGTTCTGGAGTGACTACACGGGGTGTTTTAGGATTTTTTCAGTGTTATGAGCTGCTCTGGTATTCACGTTAGGCCAACCCTAGGGGTTGTATTTGCAAAATTCTAGTGAAATTAAGTACCTTCTGGGTGTGAGCTAATAATGCCTATTCTGTGGACTTGGGTAGGACAGAAAGTCTGGATTTCAAAGTTATGTATATCCAAATAAAATGATTTAGAAGAGAAAAATCATCATCAGAAAATAACTGGGTTGATTACAAATGAACAGGAGACCTGATTTCTAGTCGTGGTTAACTTGCTGTGTAACTTTGGGAAGATCTCCTTCTCTCTCTGATCTCAGTTATGTTAATCCAGCAAATGAGGTAGGGGAATATTAGGTAATATCTAAGAATCCTATCATTTGATGACTTTTGATTCCATCTGGCTGTTATTAAAAATCCCCAAACTAATACAACTCAAATATTTAAAAACTGAAAACTGGACTGCTTCTGGCCATGAAAGTGTAACAGTGACTAGATTTATACTTCCAACTTAAACAACTAAAAAAGTGGACAAACTATATGAAATAACAGTTGTCAAACATTGGAAAACAATGAAGTACAGGACAGTGATCCTCAAGAAAAGGGAAACAAATGAAGTGAGCCCTACAATTGCTCTAGTTTACTACCCAGAGAATGTTTTCAGGCTGGAACCCAGACTGAGCCTGGAAGTCTGCCTAAATTGAGGAGACAGAGTTCAGAATCCAGGGAGGTGAGGGTGGCTTGAATTTACAAAGTAATGTACCAGCTCTTGAATTTACAAGGGCTTCCCAGAGAGAGTGCTCCAGAGATTTTAAGAGATACCCCTCAAATCTTTGACTTAATGCAGATCAGCACATGCATGTGAGCAAACTAAGGCTGGGAAAAGAATGACTCAAAAGGAGTAGGTGGAGTGATTTCTAGAGCTCACATAACGCTGGGAATAGCCCAGTTTTCCAACAGGCAGAGAGAAGAAACTTCATAATACATCACACTGAGTCTTCTGAAGAAGATTGCTTCAGTAGTAGAGCCAAATTAACCTTAGTCTAAAGTTTGTTCTGGTCCCACATAGCAAGAAGGATTGAACTGTTTCTAAGTATCTTTACTGTGACTCAGAGCAAGGCTCAAAAGATATTTAAATGAGTACAAAAATATCAAGCACCCAACAAGGTAAAATTTGGTAAGTCTGGAATCCATTAAAACATTATAAAGCATACAAAATAGAAAAATCAGACCTATAATGAGAAGAGAAATAGAAATAGACACAGATGACAGAATTAGGAGATAAAGACATTAACATGGCTTTAAAAATATGTTTCATATGTTCAAGAAGGTAAAGAAAAGCATTGGCATGTTAAGGAGAGAGAGATACAATAGAAACCAGAGTGGCCTTGGCTGGGTAGCTAAGTTGGGTAGAGCATTGTTCTGATATACCAAGGTTGTGGGGTTCAACCCCCTGGTCAGGGCACATATAAAAATCAACCAATGAATGTATAAATAAGTGAAATAACAAAGTGATCTCTCTCTCTCTCTCTCTCTCTCTCTCTCTCTCTCTCTCTCTCATCTCTATCTCACTCTGTCTCTCTATCTCATCAATAAAAAAACAATAGAAAACAGACACAAATCTTACCTCTAGAGAAAAAGAATATGATGTCTGAGATAAAAATACACTGTATAACATTGTTAGCATATTAGACACTACAGAAGAAAGTTTATTGAACTTGAAGCAATAGGAACTGTCCAGCAGATGACATGATACTGTATATAGAGAACCCCAAAGATTCCACCAAAAAGCTACCAGAACTGATAAATAAATTCAGTAAAGTAGCAGGATACAAAATAAATATCCAGAAATCAATTGAATTTTTATATACCAGTAATGAACTTATCAAAAAGGGACACTAAGAAAACAATCCCATTTACAATTGCATAAAAAATTCCCAGGAATAAACTTAACCAAGGATGTAAAAGAAACTTGTACTTGGAAAATAAGACACTGAAGAAATAAACTGAAGAAGATAAAAACAGGTGAAAGCATATACCATGGTCATGGATTGGAAGAATTAGAAACAATAAAAAGGTCTATATTACCCAAAGCAATCTATGGACTCAGTACAATTCCTATCAAAATACCAATGGCATATTTCACAGAATGAGAACAAATATTCTAAAAATTTATATGAAACCACAAAAGACCCAGAATAGCCACAGCAACCTTGAGAAAGAAGAACACAGTGGAAAGTATCACATTACCTGATATCAAACTATACGACAAGGCCATAGTAATCAAAACAGCATGGTACTGGCATAAAAGCAAACATATAGATCAGTGGAACAAAATAGAGAGCCCAGAAATAAACTAACACCTTTACGGTCAATTAATATTTGATAAAGGAGGTAAAAACATACCATGGAGTAAACATAGTCTATTGAATAAATGGTTTTGGGAAAATTGGATAGATACATACAAAAAATGAAACTAGACCACCTTTTTACACCATACACAAGATTAAACTCAAATAGATAAAAGACTTAATGTTAGACTCAAAACCATATAAATCCTAGAAGAAAACATAGGCAGTAAAATCTCAGATATTTCTCCTAGCAATATTTATTTTCTGATATAGCTCCTCAGGCAAGGGAAACAAAAGAAAAAAATGAAAAAATGGAGCTGGTGAACCTTGTGAGCTCGGCGTGTCAGCATTTTGAAAAACCCTAATTTAACTCTGGTGCCGTGTCACATATAGAAATTTTTTGATATTTGCAACCATAGTAAAACAAAGATTTATATTTTTGATATTTATTTTATATATTTAAATGCCATTTAACAAAGAAAAATCAACCAAAAAAATGAGTTCGTGTGTCACCTCTGACATGCGTGTCATAGGTTCACCATCACTGAGCTATATCAAACTGAAAAGTTTTTTCACAATGAAGAAAATCATCAACAAAACAAAAAAGCAATCCACTGAATGGGAACACATATTTCCCAATGATACATCTGATAAAGGATTAATATTAAAAATGTATAAAGAACTTATACCATTCAACACCAAAAAAACCCTAAACAATACAATTAATAAATGGACAAAAGACCTGAATAGACAATTCTCAACAGAGGACATACAGTTGGCCAGTAGACAAATGAAAAGATGCTCAATGTCATTAATCATCAGAGAAATGCAAATTAAAACCACAATGAGATATCACCTCACACTTTTCATAATGGCTATCATCAATAAATCAATAAGCAAGTTTGTCAAGACTGTGGAGAAAAAGGAACCCAGGTGCACTGTTGGTGGGAATGCAGATTGGTGCAGCTACTATGGAAAGCAGTTATCTCAAAAAACTAAAAATAAAATTACCGTCTGAACCAACAATTCCACTTCTGGGAATATATTTGAAGAAACCCAAAACACTAATTTGAAAGAATAAATGCACCCTTATGTTCATTGCAGCATTATTTACAATATCCAAGATTTGGAAGCAGCCCAAGTGCCCATCAGTAGATGAGTAGATAAAAAAAAAGAAAAGCTGTGGTACATTTACACAATGGAATACTACTTGACTGTTAAAAGAAGGAAATATTAACTTTTTCAACTGCATGGATGGACCTGGATAGTATTATGCTAAGTGAAATAAGCCATTCAGAGAAATGTAAGTATCATATGATTTCTCTTATATGTGGAATCTAATGAACAAAATAAACTAACAGGCAAAACAAAAACAGACTCATAGATACAGAAAACAGACTGACATCAGTCAGAGGGAAGGGGATTGGGAGATTGGATGAAAAGGGGGAAGGGATTAAGCAAAGGAAAAATAACTCATAGACACAGACAACAATATGGTGATTACCAGAGGGAAACAGGGTTGTGGAAGGAAGTAGAAGAGGGTAGAGGGGTTTAAATGGTGATTGAAGGAGACTTGACTTTGGGTGGTGAACACACAACACAATATACAGATGATGTATTATATAATTCTACACCTGAAACCTATCTAATTTTATTAACCAATGTCACCCAATGAAGTGAATAAAAAAATTTAAAAATAGTACTGTAACTATCCTTAGGAATTATACTGATATTGTCATGAATTATTAATTCTTATAGTTTATACAATAAGACACAGTTATAACAAAATAAACTGTCAAAAATGAAACTGAGAGAAAATATAGGAAAAAATGAGCAGAGCAACAGGGAGCTGAGCACAACCTCAAGTGGCCTAATATATATGTAATTAGAGGCCCTGAAGGAGTTAGGGAGACAAATATTATTTGAAGAAATAATGGCTGAAACTTTTCCAAATGTAGATGTGGGGAAAATAGAACCCTGTGCACTGTTGGTGGGTCTGTAAATGGGTACAGCTGATATGGAAAACAGTATGGAGGATCCTTTATAAAATTCAAAATAGAACTATCATCTGATCCAGCAATTCCACTTCTGGGAATACTATATGTCCAAAGGGAACAAAAACCCACTAACTCAACAAGATGTCTACACTCCCATGTATATAGCAGCATTATTTACAATAGTCAAGACATGGACACAACCTATGTGTTCATTGATGGATGAATGAATACACACACACACACACACACACACACACACACATACACACACACACTGAGTGTCCAGAATATTATGACCACCTGACGTTTGTAAGCAAATTAGCTATAATTTCACGCTGAAGTTGCTAGAGGGCCAGACCATTATAAATAGGGAAGCAAGTTGTTTACCACGACAGTAGAAGTGATTTTTTTCTGAAGATATGGGTAAACAATGCGATTTAATAGCCTTTGAACGTGGGATATATATGTAGTATATGGGGAAATGAGGGAAGGTTGTCAAAATATACAAACTTTCAGTTATAAGATAAGTACTAGGTATGTAATCTACAACATGATAACTAGAGCTAACATTGCTTTAGGATATGTAGGAAAGTTGTTAAGAGAGTAAATCCTAAGAGTTCTAATTACAAGAAGAGTTTTTTCTTCTTATCTTTTACTATATCTGTATGAGAAGATGAATGTTAGCTGACCTTTTCATGGTTAAATTTTACAATATATGTAAATCAAACCATCTTGCTATACTCAAAATTATACAGTGATTTATGTCAATAATAATAATTATTGTTTTTTTTGTTAATCCTCATCCAAGGATATTTTTTCCCATTGATTTTTAGAGAGAGTGGAAGGGAGGGAGTGAGGAAGGGAAAGGGAGAAAGAGAGAAAGAGACAGAAAAACATATATGTGAGAGAGACACATTGATAGAACTGGGGAAAAAAGATTGTTTTGTGGTTACAATATGGTACCTGGAGCTAGTCTGTAGCAGTTTGTGAGAGCTGATTGTTAAATTTTCAGCAATTTTTTAGTGATTATTAAAGTTAAATTATATAAACCTATAGTTCAATGACTTACATTGAAAATATGGGTAATAAACACTCAAAATACATTACTTCCTAATTGCTTTATCACTTTACTATTATCCATGATTTTGAGGTCATTTATGTCCATTGTAGCTGTGTGGTGCAAATACTTTATAAAAGTGTGCTGCTATACATTGCTATACATTGCTTCCCAACTCCACATTCACTGATACCACATTGGTCACTTGAAATCATCCAAGGAAGTATTTACCATGGAAATCACCAAACATTACAAATCAGGCCTTTTTTCTCTGAGAGCCAGATGCTAAATATTTACCCAAACTTCACTGTCCGTAGAACTTTCTTTCCTTCTTTCCTCCCTCCCTCCCTCCCTCCCTCCCTCCCTCCCTCCCTCCCTCCCTCCCTCCCTCCCTCCTTCCTTTCCTTTCTTTTCTTCCTTCCTTCCTTTCTTTCTTTCTTCCTTCCTTCCTTCCTTCCTTCCTTCCTTCCTTCCTTCCTTCCTTCCTTCCTTCCTTCCTTCCTTTCTTCCTTCCTTCCTTCCTTCCTTTCTTTCTTTCTCTTTCTTCCTATACATTGCATTGTGTTCCCAGGTTTACTGAGATATAAGTCACATGGCATATACCTATTTAAAGTGTACAATTCAAGTGATTCTAATATATTCACAGATATGTACAACCATCACCACAATTTTAGAATATTGTTATGACCTCAAAAAGAACACCATGAGCTTAGCTAACAGTTTTGTATTCCCCACCCCCTAACCCAGCCTCAGCCTTAAACAACAACTAATCTACATTATGTCTCTATAGGTTTGCCTATACTGGACATTTCCTATAAATGCAACCATATAACACATGGTCTTATATGACTAGCTTTTTACACTTAGCATAGTGTTTTCAAGGTTCATCTATGTTGTGACATGTATCAGCACTTTATTCTTTTTCATAACTGAATAATATTTCATTGCATGGGTATACCACCTTTTGCTTATCTATTCATTAGTTGATGGATATTTGAATTTTTTCTACCTTTTGGCTATTGTGAATAGTGCTTCCATGAGCATTCATGTACACATTTTTGTTTGAACACCTGTTTCTTTTGAGTATATGCCTAGGAGTGGAATTACTAGGTCATATGATTATTCTTTTTAACTTATTGCAGAACTGCCAAAATGTCTTACACAACAGTCGAACCATTTTACATGCCCACCTGCAGATTATTGGGGTTACAATTTTTGCACATCCTGGCCAACATTTGTTATTTTCCATTTTAAAAATGATAGCCATCCTAGTGGATATGAAGTGGTATCTTATTGTGGTTTTGATTTGCATTGTCCTAACAACTAATGATGTCAAGTGTCTTTTTATGTGCATATTGCCATTTGTATATCTTCCTTTGAGAAACATAGATGCATATCCTTTTTGTAGAGCACTTTAAAAATGTCTCTAATCCTCATAACAATCTTGCAAAGTATGTGTCATGATACCCATTTTGCAGCAGAAGTAACTGAGACTCAAAAAAAAGGTTAAGCAACTTGCTTGATTTGTACACAGCTAGAAATGAAGCTGGAATTTGAATATGTCTTGAAAGCCTGTGCTCACTCCATTATAACCACACTGCTTCCAAGACTCTTGATTAATCAGCTTATACTTAAAGGCTAATGCCTTTACTATTAACATAGGTCTAGTGCCTATGTTACTTGTAGAGTACTCTGGCCTGGGTTCTATCTTGAGGCTCCATATCCTCATGTTTGAACTGCCTGACCTCTGTGTCACTCCTTTGGTCTAATAGCAGAATTGGGTCTTTCATTTTGGATACAGATATCCTGAGGATTTGTACAAAGGAGCTTGATATCTCGGTGTATTATTTTGAGTGCTTAATGGGATTTTTTTCCTCAGTGCATTATGTTGCACTTGCCTACACTGACACTCACCTGCTATTTTTCAGCCTACTCACACAGCCTCTCAGCATCTTTTTGTAGTTTAATCTAAAGAGCTTAACATGTTACTACCAAGAAGGGTTGGGTGTTGCCTGGAAACCTGAAGTTTTTACTAGGATGACTTTCTTCCACATAATAAGATAGATTTTTCCATCAGTCTTGGGAGAGGGAGGCCATAGTATCTACACTTCTCTCATCAGAGAAAGTCAGGTTTATTCTTGTTTCCTATCACTATAGCTATTGCTTATACATGATACATGATACAAGTGTATTCCCATCCCACAGTGATTTTTAAAAAAACCTTTATTGTTCATTAATACAAATGTTCCTCTTTTTTCCCCCCATAGCTCCCCTCCATCCGGTTCCCACCCCACCCCAGGTTCTTGCCCCCCCATGTCCTTGTCCATAGGTGTAATATCTTTGTTCAATCTCTTCCCGCACCCCTCGCCCCCGAGAATTGTCAGTCCGCTCCCTTTCCTGTTCATCAGGTTTTTTATTCATTTGATTTTTATATTCACTTTTTGATAGATATGTATTTGTTGTCACTTTGTTGTTCATAATTTTTATCTTTACCTTTTTCTTCTTCTTCCTCTTCTTAAAGAATACTCTTCAGCATTCCATATAATACTGGTTTGGTGGTGATGAACTCCTTTAGCTTTTTCTTATCTGTGAAGCTCTTTATCTGACCTTCAATTCTAAATGATAGCTTTGCTGGGTAGAGTAATCTTGGTTGTAGGTTCCTGCTATTCATCACTTTGAATATTTCTTGCCACTCCCTTCTGGCCTGAATAGTTTCTGTTGAGAAATTAGCTGACAATCGTATGGGTACTTCCTTGTAGGTAACTAACTGTTTTTCTCTTGCTGCTTTAAAGATTCTCTCTTTGTCTTTTGCCCTCGGCATTTTAATTATGATGTGTCTTGGTGTGGTCCTCTTTGGATTCCTCTTGTTTGGGGTTCTCTGTGCTTTCTGGACTTGTAAGTCTATTTCTTTCACCAGGTAGGGGAAGTTTTCTGTCATTATTTCTTCAAATAGGTTTTCAATATCTTGCTCTCTCTCTTCTTCTGGCACCCCCATAATTTGGATGTTGGTATGCTTGAAGTTGTCCCAGAGTCTCCTTACACTATCTTTATATTTTTGGGTTCTTTTTTCTTTTTTCTTTTCTGGTGGGGTGTTTTTTGCTTCTTTGTATTTCAAATCTTTGACTTGATTCTTGGGGTCCTCTAGTCTGTTGGATCTCTGTATATTATTCTTTATTTCAGTAAGTGTATGCTTAATTTCTAATTGGTCCTTTTTCATGTCCTTGAGGGTCTCACTAAATTTCTTGGAGGTTTCTAGAAGATTTTTGAGTAACCTCATAACTGTGGTTTTGAACTCTATATCCAGTAGTTTGCTTTCCTCCATTTCTTTCATTTGTGACATGTTTCTCTGTCTCTGCATTTTGGCTGCTTCCCTGTGTTGATAGAGTGGCTTTGTGTGTTAGGTGTCCTGTAGAGCCCAGTGGCTCACCCTCCCTAATTACCTGAGGTTGACCCTCTTGGTGTCCCTCTTTGTGGGCTATGTGCACCGTCTTGTTGTAATTAACCCTTGATTGCTGTTGGTATCACTGGGAGGAATTGACCATCAGGCCAATTGGCTGTGAGGACCAGCTGTGTCTACAATGGGAGAACTCTTATGTTGGAGACACCCTTATGGAGCAGGACTCGCTTCAGTGGGGATTTGGTGTTCACTGAGTCTGCCCCTTGAGTGTGTTGCTTATGGATGTGAAGAGTTGTATTCTGGTATGGTCTCACTCTGACCACTGGGTACACTGGCTCTTGGATCTCCAAGGGGGTGCAAAGTCAGTCACTGCCTGAGGCCACCCAGCAGGAGCTACAGAGAGATCTACAGATTCCTCCTCTTTTTTGGGGGATTTGGAAGTGCCCAGATGAGGCCCAGCTGTGAAGCAATGCAGGCTGCTGTCTAGACCTACTTTTGAAAGCCTTGGCGCAATTTGACTGAGCTGCAGTTTGTTAGGTTTTAGATTGTAAAAGAACAGGCCATTCATATGCAAAAGCCTCTGCTCACAGCTTGGGTGGGGTGGGGTCTCAGGGAATCATCAGGGCAGAGCAAACCACAATGGCTGCCAGTGCACTCTGCCTTGGAGAGGTCCTGGGGGTCTCTGTGTCCCGCGGCCCCATGCAGGAACAATGACCACTGCAAGCACCTCTGTGAGAAAGCCGTCCTGCCGTTCTGGCTCAATGCCAGACAGTCCAGTTTCTCCCCATATGAGTGGGTCCCCAGAGTCTTGCCCAGAACTGGAGTTCAGAGCAATTGGGAGCTTGTATCTCCCTCCGGGTTGAAAAAGACAACAGCCTACCCAGTTGCCAGCCCATTTCTGCATATGCCTCTGTACCTCCTCACTTCCGCACCTCTGCACCTCCTTCCAGTTTCAATGCACTTTTCTCTTTTCTTCTAGTTGTAGAATTTCTACTCAGCCAGCCTTCCCGTGGTTCTGGATGATATCTGTTTTGTCGTTTAGTTGTAGTTTTGATGTGGTTGTGCAAGACAGCAAGTAAAATTGTGTTCCTATGCTGCCATCTTGATTCTCTAGGTCTAGTAGTTTTTTGGTGGAGTCTTTGGGGTTTTCTATGTATAGTATTATGTCATCTGCGAATAAGGACAGTTTTACTTCTTCTTTTCTAATTTGGATGCCTTTTATTTCTTCTTCTTGTCTGATCGCTATGGCTAGCACTTCCAGTACTATATTGAACATGCGTGGTGAAAGTGGGCATCCCTGTCTTGTTCCTGTTTTTAGGGCAAATGTGCTAGAGGCTAATTCCAGCATGTCATAATAAATGCAAGAAGTTCATCAAAAGGTTGATGGAACTTGAGGCTTCAGCGGGCTGAATCATATTACCTGCTGCTGGAATAGCTGAAAGCATTTCCCCAAACCTGAAAATCTGCATATATTATTGCCTTCTTCCAGACAGCTGAGGGCAGTTCCCTCAACCTGATCATTTTACTGTTTACCAAAACCTTACCTTTGATATGTATATCTGCTTTGCTGTAGGGAAAAAATGTGGGAATAAAGATCCCTGGATGCGGAGATTCGAGGAACTTAGTCACTAGAACTAAGCTTCCTCTGACGCCCCAGAATGCCTTCTAAATTTATATTTCATGTCTAGTCTCCTTATTAATTTACTCACAGCCCCTTATCCAGATTCCTCAACCCTTGTAGATGTAGGATAACACCCCAGCATTAGAAATGAGTTTAGTTTTTGTCCCTTGAGAATGATGTTGGCTGTAGGTTTGTCATATAAGGCTGTTATTATGTTGAGGTATGATCCCTCTATTCCCACTTTGCTGAGAGTTTTTATCAAGAAAGGGTGTTGGATTTTGTCAAATGCTTTAAAGTGTTTGATTCTCTAACAACCAAGCATTACCACAGAACTCCTTGCTTTTCTTTTTTAAAAAATTTCTTTATTGATTAACGCATTACATGTGTCCTTATCCCCCCATTGCCTCCCACCCCTCCACTCATGCCCTCACCCCCTGGTGTCTGTGTGCATTGGTTATTCTTATATGCATGTATACAAGTCCTTTGGTTGATCTCTCCCCCTTACCCTCCCTCCCCTACCTCCCCTCTGAGGTTTGACTGTCTGATCCATGCTTCTCTGTCTCTGGATCTGTTTTTGTTCAGCAGTTTATGTTGTTCATTATATTCCACAAATTAATGAGATCATTTGATATTTACCTTTCTCGACTGGCTTATTTCACTTAGCATAATGCTCTTCAGTTCCATCCATGCTGTTGCAAATGGTAAGAATCCTTTTTTATAGCAGCATAGTATTCCATTGTGTAGATGTACCACAGGTTTTTAATCTACTCATCAGCTGATGGGTTCTTAAGCTGTTTCCAAATCTTAGCTATGGTGAATTGTGCTGCTATGAACACAGGGGTGCATATATCCTTTCTGATTGGTGTTTCTGGTTTCTTGGGATATATTCCTAGAAGTGGGATCACTGGGTCAAATGAAAGAGGACACAAGGAAGGCCAAGAGACATATGAAAACATGCTCAAAGTCACTAATCATCCGAGAGATGCAAATCAAAACAACAATGTGGTACCATCTCACACCTGTCAGAATGGCTATCATCAACAAATCAACAAATGACAAATGCTGGCGAGGAAGCAGAGAAAAAGGAACCCTCATGCACTGCTGGTGGGAATGCAGACTGGTGCAGCCACTGTGGAAGACAGTATGGAGTTTCCTGAAAAAGTTAAAAATGGAACTCCCTGTGATATCTTTTAATATGCTCCTCTGTCTTTTGTAAATTAGTATTTGTATCAATGCTTATATTTGCGTTTGCCTTTTGGAAGTATTCTTTCATAGATGGTGCTATGTGCTGCTGTCAGGAGATGTATGATGTCTGATTGTCTCTCTCTTTGTGATGTTGCTAGCCACTGGGTATCATTAACTAAATTTATTTATTCATAAGGTGGACCCTTTATAAGTGGATCCTGAATGAAACTCACTCTGTCCTTTTCAACCCAAAGCAGATAGCTAGTTAGGAATTCATATTCAAGCTAAGGCAGTAGCTCAGCATGATGGGGTGGATCTGGAAATTCTAGAGCTTCTACAGGTGTGTGCCCTTTGGATGGAGCTACTTGGGTGACATACATGGACCAGAAAGAAGTTCCAATTCTTCAGCCATCACTGTGTCTTAGTCATTATGGGCTGCTATAACCAAACATAAATTAAAAAGTGGAAATTTATTATCCCAGTTCTGGAGGTTGGGAAGTCCAAGATCAAGGAACCAACAGACTCAGTGCCTGGTGAGGTTTCACTTCCTGGTTAATAAATGGCTGTCTTCTCATTGTGTCTTCACATGGCAGAAGGCATAAGAGCACTATCTAAGGTCTATTTCTTTTTATTTTAAAAAATATTTTAATGATTTCAGAGAGGAAAGGAGAGGAAGAGAGAGATAGAAACATCAGTGATGAGAATCATTGGCTAGCTGCCTCCTGCACACCCCCTACCAGGGATCAAGCCCACATTCTGGGCATGTGCCCTGACCAAACCGTGACCTCCTGGTTCATAGGTCGATGCTCAATCACTGAGCCATGCCAATTGGGCTCTAAAGTTTATTTCTTAAGGTCACTAATCCCATTAATGATGACTCCATCCTCATGACCTAATTACCTCTCAAAGGCTCTACCGCCGTATATCATCACATTGATGGTTAGGATTTCAACATATGAACTTGGGGGGGGGGGTACAAACATTCAGTCAGTCTATAACATCCCATCTCTCCAGTTATTGGGTTCTGAAATATGCTTTTCCAATTTCCAACCCTCTCCCACATTCTGCTTTTTTCATCATGTTTCCTCATCAATCCTCACTTCCTCCCCCTCAGTGCCCACCTTTCCGTTTCTTACCAATAATATCCAGTTTTGGCACTACATTATGGGGTGGGGGGAGAGATCTAGCCCAGCACATTCTAGAAAATGGCAAAGAAGATGGGAATTTGCTGGATGGAAGTGTTTCCTATTAGTATTAATTTGTGTTTGGCTTTATATAGAATTGATAACTATCAGTTATCAAAAGACAGATACAAAGGAGAGATGAAACAAGGATCCAAATGAGAAGAGAGGATGCAGTGAACATGCATTGTGCAAAGGAATTCATTCACATTTGCACAATTACTGTTGTCTTTATATAAATGATACCTGTCAGCAGGCCTCACCATTTCAAATAAATAAACCTAAAACCTGAAAACTAGAAGAAAAAGCAAACAGGGCCACCTTGTTTAATTGGTGGAAAGTGATAGATGTTGTAAGCAGACATGCAGCCATAATTCACTTTCATAAGTCCCTGAGAGCTGCTACGTGCCCACTGCTGATAAGGCCTCTGTTCCCGTGGTTCTCACCAGTTCACTGGTTACACACACACGAGAGAAAGAGAGAGAGAGAGATCATAGAACAGGAGAAGGAAATAAGCAAGTTGCTACAGGATGTCTCCTACATTAAGTCCTTGAGAGGGGGGTAGGTCAGACAGGAGAAGCTAATGTGGGCTGAAGGAGCTGGCACAGGCTTCTGGAAGGAAGTCTGCATTAGCAGTTCATGTAAGTGTGCTTGGTGATACCTGTGGACCACCAGTTGCTTTTTTTATCCCTCTGTGCACAGAAAGCAGATCTTCCAAATGCTGGCAAGTATCCATGCCTGAGAGTCTGAAAGAAAAGGCTCTGGGTGTTTATGCCTCCTTTTGTGCATAATCATCTTCTAACTCAAGTGAAGACACCAGAGGAAGCTTTGGGGGTTATTTCCAAAGTGAAAAGGAATTAGAGCCCAAGTTATTTTTACAAACTCAAATCCTAGTTTTAGCTCCAATATTACCTGCTGGCTTGGGGAAGTTTATAAGGCATTTTTGACAGCTGTGCTTCCCCATCAGGGAGGCAGTGCAGACCACAAAAAGAGCATAATTTCTGTGTGAACTTGAACAGTTTTCCCATCTGTAAAGTGGGGCTAAGATGATTGATGTGAAAGTACTCAGAGCAGCAATGGCAGTAATAGGTACTATTTTGATGGTTATGATGCAGTTCCATGGCAGTCCATACAGGAAGACCCTCTTGGTGTGTGACACCTTTGCATCTCTGAGGTGGAGTATACCTCAGGACGCAGCCAGCTCTGGGGGATTGTGAGGTATTGCAGGATAGGGTCTGACAGCAATTGCTCATCCTCAGCAGTTTAAAAATTACATTTGGCTGAGCTTCCCGTAGGTGTTATGGATGCTTCCCCCTCCTTCATTTATGTCTTGCTAGGTTGTCATCAGATATTACCAGATGGATGTTTCTGAGAAGTGCAGGCCCCTCCCTGTAGGCTGCGATTTGAGCGAGCTAGTTAAAATTCTGATGAACAAAAGCAGATCCAGAGACAGAGAAGCATCGATCAGATGTTCAAACCTCAGAGGGAAGGTAGGGGAGGGTGGGGGTAAGGGGGAGAGATCAACCAAAGGATTTGTATGCATGCATATCAGCATAACCAATGGACACAGACACCAGGGCATAAGCGGGGGGAGGGGTTGGGGGGGGGGAAATGGGGGGATAAGGGCACAAATGTAATACCTTAAGCAATAAAGGAAAAAAAAAAAGATTCCCTCCTGTCCCTACCCTTCCAAAGTCCCCCAACTCCCTTCTGGTGATCTGCTTTTGGGGAAAGCAAGGTGTGCGCACGGCGCCCTCTGGTGCCTTAGAGCTGTTACTGCGCGTGTGCCCGGGTCCCCAGCCTTCCCTGACCCACCAATGATAGTTGTGAAGACCCCTAGCACTGCCAGGTGTCCTAGCTGGACCCAGAGTATGCAACCCCTGGGGTAGCTTCATTTCTTTTATTTCGATAGCAAAACTGCCTACAACGGGGCGCCCTCTGGGCGTTTGGCTTTGCCGCGCCTGCCCCCAAGAGTTCCATCTCCCATCGCAGTGACTGCAGCACAGTCCAACCAAGGGTGTCACCACGCCCTAACCAAAATGCGAAGTGCGAGTGTGAGTCCGGTTTAGATAGAGCCACTACCTGCCTCACTTCGTAGCGCCCTAGCGCCTTCCACCTGCTGCCCTGGCACCATTTTCATTTGGGGGAAACACTTAAAGGAGAAAGGAGGGCTTATCGCTCTGACAGCCTATTCGTAACTAAACATAATCTGCAGCCTCAGGCACAGCCCCATCTCTTCCGAAGCCTGGAAGCTGCTGCATGTCCATCGGGCATGAGCGCTGCCATTTAAAACACCCTGTGTTGGATCAGAGGTAGAAATCGATTTACAGCCTTGCACAGCTTCTACTGCTCCGTAAACTATTAAAGTAAACTAGATTTAACAAAGGGAAACTAAATTTGCGAGGGCCTGCTGTGCTGAAATGTGGATTGCTGTCAGCACCAACGCTTAATGAGGACTGAATTATCATTAATACGTGAACAAAATTTACAGTGCATCATTAATACTTTTGAAAGACAACATTCCAGGCGTTGTCTACTTCTTTCTTCTGGAAATGTGGTTAGGATTAAAAATATGTGTCTGGGTTGTCTGTGAATTTTGAGCACCAATCTAATTATTCATTTCTGATTTTGGCCACGGGGCTTGTAACACCGGCCTTCATTTTCACCCTTGCACAGTGTTCTTAATGCCCACTAGATTTCTCTTTGCTCTCTCTTAATGAATTGTATCATTGAATAGCAGAGATTGTGAGGACATTATTCATCCCTTCAAATGTTAAAATGTTTTTTATGGTAAAAGTAAGAAGTCTTAATTACGGCATTATCTTCTCTTACTTGAGTTCCCCCTTCCTTTCCCCTTTTATATAAACTAGGAAAGGCAGGTTTTTCCCAAGTAGAATGTTCCAATTCAGTACCTATTACCAAATGTGTTTTCTGTGAAAGGCAGATCTGTAATAGGTTGGAGAGAGAAAATGATAGGAGAAATACAATTGCTTGTCACCTTTAAGGAAATCCAAAGCTTACAGAAGAATTCACATTGTGTGAGTTTCTTAAATGTGTGTTTTTCTTTTTTCATGAAATCCTCCATCATTTTTTATTATTGGTTTATTGCATATTTGCAAAGTTCAAAGTTCAAACTTGATTTCTTCAGTCAGTGTTCAAATGCTTGCTTCCCTCTACAACTGTGCAAGGGGAAAAATGGGAGGGAATATCAGGCTAGGTATAGAAGAAGATCATTTTTGCTCAGGACTTAGCACCTTTGGTTTACAGGTAAGTGGGCTGGACCCCTGAGGGAAGTAGGCAGAGAACCCAAGGAGTGAAACTCTGCTTCCTTCCTTGGTTTGTTTTGTGACTTGGTTTCCCTTGAAGATTAAGTTGGTTGGTGGACATCAGGCCAGACTCCCAGAAAAAGCTATTGGATATTTTCCTGGTGTTACCAACACTTTTCAAGATGGAAGGGATGAACAGAGTGGCCTGATCCCCTATGTCCCAGGCCTTGATCTCCAGGCCCAAAGGTGCGGAGCTGGACCTGCCTGAGGCTGCTGGGGGTTCTGAGGGCACCTAGGAGTCAAAGCTTGTAATATCAGTTCTGCCAAGTTCTAGTACTGCAAGTGTTCCCCTCTGATTCTGAGCTGCAGTTTCTTCTATGGAAAGATGAATGACAACCTATAGGGCTGAGTGGAGATCAGAGGGGTAATCAACTGTACAGCTCATAGGAAGAGTTCAAGTTATTGTTGTTCTTTCTGCTTTGTTGAGATTGTGAAACCTGAGAAGTTGTGCACATGTGTGCGTGTGTGTGTGTGTGTGTGTGTGTGTGTGTGTGTGTAAAAAGAGAGGATGGAAGAAGTAAAAAGCCTTCAGTTAGAATTCTTTTCACATAGGAATAGTGAAGCACAGTGACTCCTAGGAAAGAGAGAGAGAGAAGCATACATGCTCAAGGGGAACTAATGCCAGGGTGAGCATTTTGATAGAATGGAAGTATATTTGAGTTTATAAACCCATGGACAAGGCTGGATTAAATAGAAGATTTATCCCAAAGCTAACAGGATTCTGAACCACCATCAAATCTACCAATAAGGTATAAGGAAAACAATCTCCAAAACAATGAGAAGCACAGTAACCAGGGCAAGAAGCTAGACCCAGAAAGATCTCCGTGAGGCTTGTGATCAGTGTTTGGTAAAGGCAGAAAATGAATTCTCTCTGTGAAAATGCTGTATTACTGCCTAGGAGCACAATCTTGATGGGCAGGCAGTGCAGTGCATGCCTCTGGAGGTGCTTTTTTGCTTCACATTCTCACATAAATACAGATTTATTTTCTCTTTTCATTGGAAGCTGAAATTGATATATTCTGTCTAGGATTGGACTAAAAAAAAAAAAGAGATTTCCAGAATCAAGTTCCCCCTTTCCTGAACAGTATTAGCACCCCTAGAATGGATTTTATTCCAAGAGAAGCTTTTTATTCATACAGTAATTTACAGGCACAAACCAAATGCCTGACCATCAATAAGATTTTCACAAGGCAACAAGCAGATTTTTGGTTGATATGGCATTTACAAATATCGTTGTCACTATATTACCTTTTCCAGACCCTTCATTTGTATGAAACCTACTCAGAATTTAAATCCTCCTGCTGCTACTGTTTTTTGGTTGGTCAAATGTGTGAGGGCTATAGTATTAACAGAGCTTTCTAGGGCAATGCCGACTCCCCTTTTCAAGGATTAACAATACCAAGGTGGCTGTGACATTGCAGTTCTTTAAAACTCTTTATTAGGATTTCTGTACAGATGATGGCTTTGAGTATTGCATTTTTCTGCCTGGTGAAAAGTAAGCTTTCACAAATATATGTAAGGGGAAATTAATCTGTAGCTAAGAAGGAGTGGGGGGAAGTATGTGACATGTTATATATGCTTCTAAAATGTCTTCTTCCCTCATAGGTACAATTGCAAAAATCCCATTTTGTGACTAGAAGTCAATTTCTTCTGGAGTTGGTGCTAGCTTTCATTAGAAATATGATGTATGTTTTATATTAGTTATTAATTGATAGAATCTCCGTTTTTTGGTTGCCCTGAAACAGGTGGGATCAACTTTTTACCTCAAATAGATTTTGAAATTGAGGCTGATGATATCTCACATGCACCAAAATGGTATTAAGAAGTTATTATATCATAAGTCTTTCTAGGGAGAGCAGAGCAAGCTCCCAAACAGGTCCATTTAACTTGAATAAAAGAAGGGGCTAATGGCTTTGGTTTTATTATAATTAGGGTATGGGGTAAGAGTTAGGGTGACAGTTCCCATTCATTGGGCTATTTTGAAGGGTTGAACTTCCCTGCTCTCACCAAGGGAGGGATTACCAGGGTTTTCTTATATGCTTACTCAAATGTGGGGCAAAAGGGAAAGGGGGAGTAGGGCTTGCAAGCTGTCAGGGATCAAACATGAAAAATGGAGCCAGACTCTTTATTACAATTCACCTCTGATGTTTCACTGATGACTGAGTTGTGCCATGTTATATTTAATTTAATTTTAACTTCTTTAAGTAATCCATTATGTTGCTCTATGAAGCTTGTAGTCAGAGACCAGTAAGACCCTTGACTGGCCAAGTGAATACTTTGTTGAATGTGTGTGTGTGTGTGTGTGCCCAGCATTTTGTATTCTGAGGAAAAAAATGAATGCCTTGTTCACTATCATGATGTCTGGATCTCTGACAAGGATAAGGAGTGACTTGCTGAGATCTTGTATTATGGCGTTAAATATAAGAGATCAACTAAAGGACTTGTATACATGCATATAAGCATAACCAATGGACATAAGACACTGGGGGATAGGGGAGGCTAGGGGACTGTGTCTAAGGCGCGGGGATAAAATGGACACATATGTAATACCCTTTGTAATACTTTAAGCAATAAAAAAAAATATATATACAAAGATGTGTGGCTTTGATTGATATTTTGGATATATGTGATGCAAAAAGTTCCCAGAGTTCTTTACTCAAAAAGGGCAACCTTGGATAAGAAATTGTTATTGCCATTGGTTAGACCAGTGTTCGGCAAACTCATTAGTCAACAGAGCCAAATATCAACAGTAGAACGATTGAAATTTCTTTTGAGATCCAAATTTCTTAAACTTAAACTATATAGGTAGGTACATTGTTATTAACTTAATTAGGGTACTCCTAAGCTGGCCTTTGCTAAAAACGTCCTCAATCTGATTGAGGTACATTCCCTGAGGTCGACCCCTTCCAACTCTCCCATCCACACTCATCTTGTATACTTGTTTCATCTATCTTTTGTCACCTGCGCACGATTTGCGGGCACTACTAGCACTAACCACTGCACAATGAGACTGCTGACTGGCTCTCTCAACGCATGCATGAATTGCGCGCGCCTCCCCCGCGCTGCGTATCCCCGCTTCGTCTCCCGTTGCCCCACCGACCAACACCCCCCACTTCTTCTAATGCCACTTCTTCAAAATAGACTCGCCCAGGCCGAAAAAACGACTTCTGCGCATGGGCCACGAAGTTTCAATTGCACTGTACGTGCGCACCCGCACATGGTATTTTGTGGAAGAGCCACACTCAAGGGGCCAAAGAGCCGCATGTGGCTCGCGAGCCGCGGTTTGCCGACCACTGGGTTAGACCATTGGCAGCGGCAAGTTTGTAAAAATGTGCATATGGGACCAATTGCTGGTCTCAGGGTATCCTCTAGTGCTAAAGATGATTGCCTGAAGTTTGGCCAATTTTTCTGACACTGGACTCTGTCCTTAATTAGGGACATTGAGGTTAGATGACAGATAGCAACAGCTCTTCAGCAGCATTGCTGTCTGTAAAGTGTACAAATACCTGTTATAATCACCCAGTTGATCCCAAGGGGCTTACAAGGTGGTCATTGAGTCTGGGAGATGACTAATCTTCTTCAGTATTCTTGGATCTGTCAAAAGGCTGAGGAGAGGAGGGCCACCCATTCCTGTAGGTACAATATGCCAGAGGCTCAATCATGTAGGTATCATTTTCATTTCAATTAGGAGGTCTGCTGCTTTCATGATTAAAAGCATACTGGGCAACTGGATGCAGAGTCACCTGTTGAGAGTCTCCATTTTCAGAAGGGCCCCATATGTAGCCATAAGTTGTTGCTCTAAAGGCATGCAGTACAGGACTGAGGAGAATAGTTTTTTTTGCACCAGATTTTTTTTTTTTTTTTGCATTGACAACTTATGGTTATTGTAGATGGTCAAGAAACACCAAGAGGAATGAAAGGAGGTTGCTAAAGCCTATATAGTGAAGGAATCTCTGGAGGACACTAATGGGTATGCTTCTTGTCTTACAGTTTGGACAGATTCTAGAGCCTTTTGTTGGAGGGAGCCTTATTCAAGATGTGCTGATTTGTAAGTAACAGCATACGTGGGATTAAGTAAAATTTGAAAAAACAAACAAGCCAACAAACAACTATGTTGCTTCTAGAACCAGAAGAATGTCTAAAAGATGTTGGGCTTGTTTCAATGATGTGGGTGCTAAGAGCATCAATAGTTTTTTCTTGACAGTATCAGGGATGGAGAGGCCTTTGTCTGGCCAAATGATTTCTAGGAATTAAACCAAAACATGGAACCTTGAACTCTGTGTGGGGCAATGTCTCATCTCTTTTTGTGAGCTTCTTTGTGAATATTTTCATGTCCTGAATGAGTGTGTCATATGAATCTCCTCAGAGGAAGATGTCGTCAGTGTCATATCATACCTGTGCTCGTAGGGAAAGTCGGGTGCAGTTTAAATCTTACTTGCAAAGATTGTGTGCAATAATAGAGTTATTGAGATACACCATGTATATCTGGGTGAAGGTGTATTATTTTCTCTGAAGTCCAGGGCATTGACTAGAGCATATTAAACAAACCTATAAAAGCAAAATATTTTCTAGTTGCCATTGGATTGAGTCAATAATTTCAATAATATTGGTTATGGGAGCTGTGTAGTAAATAATTAAACCTTGTCCAAAGACAGATTCAGCCTTTGCCCTTGGCTTCTTGGAGGTAATATCTAAGCCCTTGAAATGCTATGCCTGATAGGGATATCTTTGTTTGTTTCAGGACCTTGGTCCATACCAACAGTGTGATTTAGTGTGGGGGCTTTGGGTCATAGGATATCAGTTTTCCTCTGGAGATTGAGGTCAGCCACATGGACAGTTAATTACATTTATGTGGTCAAGTCCCCCCAAAATCTCTGGACTCAAGGCTCAGGTGAACTTCCATGATTCACAATATTCAATTTGTACCGTCACATATAAATAACAGGAAAGAATGCTGTCCATGACTCTGTGGATAGAAGACAACTGGAAGCTAATAGTAAACATTTAGAACTTTCCTGGATTTTTCCCCAATGCTTCCCTTCCTCTGGTTGATTTTAATCTGTGTCCTTTCACTGTAATAAACTATAACTGTGAGTATAACAACTATCAGCGACCTCTCTGTGTCATTCTAGTGACTTATTGGACTTGAGTGTGGCCTCAATTGAGGGTATTATGGAATTAAGGTTGAAGTAATCCACTGTTAGGCACTACTCATTTATTTAAATTATTTTTAAAGTATTACATATGTCTCCTTTTCCCCTCATTGACCTTTTCCTGGCCACCCTCATGCCCCCACACATGCCCTCATTCCCCTAGTGTCTGTGTCCATTGGTTATGCTTATATGCATGCATACAAGTCCTTTGGTTGATGTCTTGTCCCCTCCCATTTGCTGCCTTCCCTCTGAAGTTTGACAGTCTCTTCGATGCTTCTCTGTCTCTGGATCTATTTATGTTCATCACTTTATGTGATTTATTATCCAATCTAATAAAAGAGAAACATGGTAATTAGCCGTACGGCCACTACCCTTCCCATTGGCTAATCAGTGAGATATGCAAATTAACTGCCAGCCAAGATGGCGGCCGGCAGCCAGGCAGCTGATGAGAACAGGGAGACTTCCTTGCTTCAGTGACAGAGGAAGCCAAGCTTCCCCGCCTGCCTTGCCGGCCTCTCAGCTGCTCTCTAAGCAACATTGTAACAAATATAGAAGCTAAACAAAACCCCGGGCTTCAGCCAGCAGGACCGCAACATTATTTCAAATACAGAAGGTAAACAAAGGCCAGAAACCTGCTTTCAGCAGCAGAGGTCTCATAGCTGGAGCCGAGCCTCAGAGCTAAAGCTGGCCCAGAATAAAAAAAAAGGAAAAAAGGACAGGTTGGGAGCTTCAGTCACCCGCCAGCCTGAAAACGGCCCTCAGCCCCTCACCCAGGCTGGCCAGGCACCCCAGTGGGGACCCCCACCCTAAAGGGGGTGTGACCAGATGCAAACAGCCATCATCCCCTCACCCAGGATGGCCAGGCACCCAAGCGGGACCCCCACTCTGATCCAGGGCACCCTTCAGGGCAAACCAGCCAGCCCCCACCCGTGCACCAGGCTTCTATCCTATATAGTAAAAGGGTAATATGCCTCCCAGCACCGGGATCAACGGAACTGCGAGGCCTCCCGGCACCGGGATCAGCGTGACAGGGGGCAGCGCCCAAACCCCCTGATTGCCCTGCGGCTCTGTGTGTGACAAGGGGTGGGGCCACAACCTCCCTATCCGCCCTGCTCTGTTCGTGACAGGGGGGAGCTCCTCAACCCCCTGATCGGCCCTGCTCTGTGTGCAATAGGGTGCGGCACCCCAACCCCTCCCCCCCATCGGCCCTGCCCTGAGTGTGACAGTAGTGGCGCCCCAACCCCCTGATCTGGCCTGCTCTGTGGGTGACACGGGGGAGCTTCTTAACCCCCTGATGGGCCCTGCTCTGTGCGTGACAGGGGGGAGCTCCCCAACCCCCTGATGGGCCCTGCTCTGTGCGTGACAGGGGGGAGCTCCCCAACCCCCTGATCGCCCTGCAGCTCTGTGTATGACAGGGTATGGAGCCCCAACCCCCCTGATGGGTCCTGCTCTGTGCGTGACAGGGGGCAGCGCCCCAACCCCCTGATCGGCCCTGCTCTGTGAGTGACAGGGGGTGGCGCCGCAAACTCCCTATCAACCCTGCCTTGAGTATGACAGAGGGCGGTGCCCCAACCCCCCAATCGGCCCTACCCTGAGCGTGACTAGGGGTGGCATCACAACCTCCCGATCTGCCCTGCTCTGTGCATGACAGGGGGCGGCGCCCCAACTCCCCAATCGGCCCTGCTCTGAGCCCGACCATAGGCTGCACCTAGGGATTGGGCCTGCCCTCTGCCACCCGGGAGCAGGCCTAAGCCAGCAGGTCATTATCTCCTGAGTGGTCCCAGACTGCAAGAGGGCACTGGCCGGGCTGAGGGACCCCCTCTCCCCCCCCCGAGTGCTCAAATTTTTGTCCACCGGGCCTCTAATCTATACTAATAAAAGGGTAATATGCTAATTAGACCAGAGAGACCAGACATCTTCCAGATGTCCTTCCAGACAAAGCCATGGTGGTGGGGGCCGAGGCAGAGGTGGTTAGGGGCGAACAGGCCAGTAGGCAGAGCAGTTAGGGGCAATCAGCCGGCAGGGGAGAGCAATTAGGGGTGATCAGGCCAGCAGGGGAGCACAGTTAGGGATGATCAGGCTGGCAGGGGAGAGTGGTTAAAGGTGATCAGGCCAGCAGGGGAGCAGTTAGGGGCATCAGGCAGGCCGGCAGGCAGGCAGGTGAGTGGTTAGGAGACAGCAGTCCCAGATTGTGAGAGCAGAGATTGGGCTTAAACCAGCATTCAGACATCCCCCAAGGGATCCCAGATTAGAGAGGGTACAGGCCGGGTTGAGGGCCTTTCCCCCCTCTCGTGCATGAATTTTATGCACTGGGCCTCTAGTATTCCATAAATGAGTGAGATCATGTGATGTTTATCTTTCTCCAACTGGTTTATTTCACTTAGCATAATGTTCTCCATGTCCATCCATACTGTTGTGAATGGTAAAGAGTTCTTTCTTTTTTACAGCAGCATAGTATTCCATTGTGTAGATGTACCACCATTTTTTAATCCACTCATCTGCTGATGGGCAGTTAGGCTGTTTCCAAATCTTAGCTATTGTAAATTGTGCTGCTATGAACATAGGGGTGCATATATCCTTTCTGACTGGTGTTTCTGATTTCTTGGGATATATTCCTAGAAGTGGGATCACTGGGTCAAATGGGAGATCCATTTTTAATTTTTTGAGAAAATGCCATACTGATTTCCACAGTGGCTGCACCAGTCTGCATTCCCACCAGCAGTGCAAGAGGGTTCCTTTTCCCCTACATCCTTGCCAGCACTTGTCGTTTGTGGATTTGTTAATGATAACCATTCTGACAGCTGTGAGGTGGTACCTCATTGTTGTTTTGATTTGCATCTTTCAGATGATTAGTATGTTTTTATGTGTCTCTTGGCTTTCTGAATGTCTTCTTTTAAAAAGTGTCTATTTAGGTCCTTTGCCCATTTTTTGATTGGATTGTTTATCTTCCTTTTGTGAAGATATATGAGTTCCCTATAAATTTTGGATATTAACCTGTTATCAAATATACTGTTGACAAATATGTTCTCCCATGCAGTGGGCTTTCTTGTTTTGTTGATGGTTTCTTTTTTTATATATATAGGATGTGTGACTTTATTTTATTTTTTTTATTGTCTAAAGTCTTACATATGTCTCCTTTTTCCCTGCTTGACCCTGCCCCGCCCCAGCCATTCCTACCCTCTCTCAGACTGGCTTATTTCGCTTAGCATAATGCTCTCCAGTTCCATGCTGGTGGTTTCTTTTGCTGTGCAGAAGCTTTTTTTAAAATGTAGCCCCATTTGTTTATTTTCTCCTTAGTTTCCATTGCCCTAGGACAGTGGTCAGCAAACTGTGGCTCACGAGCCACATGCGGCTCTTTGGCCCCTTGAGTGCGGCTCTTCCACAAAATACAGACTTCTGCACATGGGCCACGAAGTTTCAATTGTACTGTACATGTGCGCCCACATGTGGTATTTTTTGGAAGAGCCACACTCAAGGGGCAAAAGAGCCGCATGTAGGTCGCGAGCCGCAGTTTGCCGACCACTGCCCTAGGAGCTGTATTGGTAAAGATATTGCTACGACATATGTCTGATATTTTGCTGCCTATGGCTTCTTCTAGGATTTTTATGATTTCCCATCTTACGTTTAAGTGTTTTATCAATTTTGAGTTTATTTTTGTGTATGGTGTAAGTTGGTGGTCTAGTTTCATTTTTTTACTATATCTGTCCTATTCATTTTTAAATCAGGCTTAAGTTGGGCTAATAGGGGAGGACATAGGAACAATAATCTCTTTCATCAGTACGTCTTGTAGAATTGGTCTTATTTTCATTAGGTCTTGTTTTAATTTACATTGGACCATATTGATAATTTTTAAACCGCAAGGAGGAGGTCCATGTGGTTTTATTTTTGTCAAGCCAATTGTAAATACTAAATATCTCATTTTGCTTTAATTTATTACTTACTGGGTCAGAACATCCATGCCAACTCTGGGATATTTAGAGCAATGGACAATATGACCATGGGGAATTTAGCCAAGGTAGTAGTTCTGATGATTAAGGTAGGTAGGCATACTTTTTTTGTCCTCTATTTTATGTTTGATAGCTTCCCTAAGAGTGTAGAAGAGGATACTTTGTTTAAATTTAGTGTGACCACCAGGTATAACTGTAATTTGAGCCCCAGTATCAATTAAGGCCATTAAAGTTACAATTCGTGCATTTCAGCAGATGCTAAAGTTAATTTAGAACCTGTTTTAGAAGTGCAAAAGCCAATCAGCACCCTTTTATTTTTCTGTTGAATAAATTATTTTAGTAAAGTTTCCATATATAATTGTGTTAAATTGCAGACCTTTGTTTCTGTTTCTCTCCCTGTCCCCGCTCATTAAACTGTTGTTGTTGTCTTGTTCCTTTTTTTGTTGGTGTTGTTTTAGTGGTTACTGATATACCTTATGTTGGAGGAGTCTTCTCTACCCTGGTCATGTTTATTAGTTTCTTCCTCCAGATATGTCCAAATCAGTATTATCACGGTTGGAGATTTTCCTTATGGACATCATTGTCTAGAGACTCTGGGATTAAGTTGAGTTTGAATTGACCTTTTGACATGTTGATGAGTTGTGGCACTCAGTGGAACCCATACTCTTTTTTGGTTCATTTTATAATTATCCAATACAGTGATGGTGTCCTTTGTCTCTTTAAGAGGGATGGGGATGAAACATTTAGGATGCTTTTCATAAGGGTTTATACTACAGGGTTACTATGAATTTTTCCTTCCATAATCCTGATGATCAAGATCTTTGTTGCATCAGAAGCAGTTAGGGTCAAAATGAGCTATTGGCTTTTTGGAGTGTGACCACATGGTGACTATTCTTTCTCACACTAATGATCACCCACAACCACCATATTATGCATGTTATCAAGTTTTTTTCCTGAACATTATGGAATAGGACCAATGCCTCGTTGAAATATACAACCAACAATCATAGGGTAAGAGTTATTTCCCTGAGTCTAGCATCAATCATAGATTATGCAAGAATTGAAACACATGATTTTCTCTGAGATATATAAGCTGAGATACCCAACCCAGAGCCACTTTAAGAAGGGTTCTCAAGCCCCATACTCTTCTCCCTAAAAGCAAAACTTCTGACTTGGGTAGGTTAAATCAGTAACTGAGGCTTGCTAAGATTTTTTCCCACTTAAGCAAAAGTATATATTTTTTGCAGTCAATATTATTTTGTATTAGTTTCAGGTGTACAGCGTTGTGGTTAGAAAATAATTTACTTTACAAAGTGTTCCCCATATTTCCAGGATTTGTAAATGTAGCAAAATCTCCAATGCAAGCTCACTGGCAGGCAGCAACACAGTTAAAAGAGCACAGTAGGCAGCAGGAAGAGGCAGCAGCTCAAAGTGTATAAAGTACTTGCCAGCAGGCTGTGGAGAGAATGAGTAAGCTGAAAGCAATAGAAGCAAGAACTCTAGAGGTGATGGTCATCTCTTAGACTACACTGCTTCTGCACCAATTGTCTTGTGGTTCCTCTGTGGAGGGCCTGATTATGGCTCCTACTCCACTCAAAATTGGTTTGAATCTTGAGGCTGATGATGTCACACATGCATGAAGAGGATGTGAAAAGTTTTATTATTCACATCATGAAGCTTTTGGGGAGAGTAGGGCAAGCTTTCAACTTCGTCAATTTACAATTTAGCTTGAGTGAAGGAGGGATGAGTGACTCTGAATTTTATTGTGGTTAGAAGACGGGGCTGGGTGAACATTCCTGCACATGTGCTGTGGATGTTCTTGGTTTGAACTTCCTCATCAGCACCAAGGGAGATAGTGCCCAGGGTTTCTTATTGGTTTGCTAGATGTGGGGCAAAAGGGTCAAAGGGTAAAGGAGCTCAAAAGCTGTCAGCAGTCAAATATCAAAGTAGAACGAGTCTTTTTGTTATAATCTTCCTGTCATTTCAGATGCTATATTGAATGCATGAATGCAGTTAATGGGGAATATAAGATCAATAAAATGATGAAACTTGCTGGAAGCTGGTCCACCCTTGCTGGTTGACACAGTCACTGCAGGGAAGAAACATCTGCACAGCATATGTTTCAAGGGACCTGGCGTATATGGCATATGTTTGCTCCCCCTCTTAGCGCTATGTGTTTTAACCAGGACCACCTCCCCGAGAAAGGTTGTTTCCCCAGGTGGGGATTTTTCCCTGGAGTTAGGGATTAATAGGACTAAGGAAGGGAATAAATCAGGAAAACCCCTTAAATAAGTGCCAGGCAAGTAGTTAATCACCTTAACTACGAACAATCATAATCTTTACTTAGGATACTCTCCATCAGTTACTTCCTTGTAGCTTAACAGAACAGTAGAGTAGTGACCTTGGAATGGAGATAACACCTTTGGAATAGAATGGATAGGATTAAAACCAACAGAACTATATGGAGATGGGATTTTTGGCAAAGGTCAGATAAGAAACTATGGACATGAAACAAGGAACTGTAGAAGGTCAAGGGAGGACCCAAACATACCATGATGTGATTATCGAGGCATGCTTATAGGATCAAATGGTATAAATACAGATGTAACGAGAGAATAAAAAGAGAACCTGGCTGGAGAACCTGGCTAGAGAAGCTAGGCTGCTGATCAACTGAATGCTGTCTCCGTGTCATTCCTTCTTCGCCGACTCCGTCCAAACCTTTTGGAGCCCCTGGACCTGCTGGGGCTGGACCCCAACAGAAACTGCCAAATTACTTGAAAGGAAAATGTCACATATGGAGTTCAGAGGAAATCAGTTGGGAGATAAAAATGATCACACACCATGGAAGGAAAAACAGAGCTCTGTAATGAAATTACTTTGGCCAAAGCTAAAGAACATGGAACATTCCTTGCACATGCTGTGATCAGTTTCTGAGGGCTCCAAACTGTTGAGAGAAAGTAAACACTGTCTCATTTAATACATTTTTAAGGAAGGTAAAGGTTTTTAAAAACTTATTTGCTCACATGTAATTCTCATGCTCCCTGTATCCATGAATCCTTTCTCTTCCTAAAACAATCAATTCATTTTGGGGTACCAAATTGCTCTCTTTCAAGCTGCACTACCCATGTGGTGACCACTAACCATGAATAACTGTTCAGCACTTAGAATGTGATTAGTAGGAATTGAGTTGTGCTATAAATGTAAAATACAAAGACTTAGGTTTTATATCAACTTCCTATGGCTGCTGTAACAAAGTACCACAAATTGAGTGGCTTAAGTAACAGAAATTTATTTCCTCACAGTATGGAGGCTAGAAGTCTGAGATCAAGGTGTCAGCAGGTTGGTTCTTTTTGAGGGCTGTGAGGGAGAATCTGTTCCATGCCTCATATCTAGCTTCTGGTGGTTTGTTGGTGATCTTTGACATTTCTTGTCTTCTGCTACATCACCCAAATCTCTGCCTTTGTCTTTACATGGCATTCTCTCTGTGTGTGTTTGTCTCTGTGTCCAAAATTTCTCTTTTCATAAGAATAACAGTCATATTAAATTACAGCCCACCCTAATGACCCCATCTGAATGTGATAATTTGTGGAGAACTGATTTTCATGTAAGGTCACATTCACAGGTACTAGGGGTTAAGACTCCAAAATCTGTTGTGGGGACACAATTCAACCTATACCAAATCTCAAAGACTTTGTATGATAAAAATGTAAAATGTTTTATTAATAATTGTTTTGTTCATTACATGTTTAAATAAGAATATGTTGTATATATTAGGTTAAATAAAACATACTATTAAAACTACACCTCTTTCTTTCGATTTTTAAAAATGTGGCTTCTAGAAATTTTTAAAGTTACCCATGTAGCTTGCATTTGTGGCACCAATTATATATTAAGTTGGATTTTTCTAAAGTAGAGTTTGGCAAACTGTGGCCTAAATACAAAATCTTGCTTACTGCCTGTTTTGTAAATAAAGTTTTACTAGGACACAGCCATGTGCATTCATGTATGTATTGTCTGTGGCTGCTTTCATGCTACAATAATAAATTTGATTCAGTATAACAGAGATCCTATGGCCTGCAAACCCTAGAAACTTACTATCTTATCTGTTATAGAAAAAGTTTGTTGACATTTGTTCTAAATAGTGGCACTATCCCGTCTCTGGTCTGCTCCAGAACTAACAATGTCTCCCTATTAGAGACCATTCAGCCAGCTCACCCCAACCTCCTCATGCTTCACTCTTCTCACTGATCATCAGAGAGGACACTCTTAAGGCCTTGGCTCCTCTTTAGATTTTGCACTGCTTAGCCACTGTTTGGTGCTCTAGAGCCATAAGATATGCTCATAAATCAAATGTCACAGGCACTTGGTTAGCAGGTAGGTTGTGGGGAACAGAGCTGATCTTTACTGGGTTTCCATTTCCTCTTACCAGATGTGTGAAGGAAGACCCACATCAAGGCAGTTCCAGGTTCCATCTGCAGGAACTGTAAGGTCCCCTCGGTTTGAGCTATTACTGCTGCTTTTGATAACTGCAGCTATCACTTGTTAGAAGCTTGGTATGTGCCAGGCCTTTTGCTGAAGGTATTATTTCATGTAATTTTCCCAAGCACAGGAGGTTGGTACAGTCAGTTCAGTTATAACTCTTGTTTTGAAAAATGTGATTTTTTTCCAATGTGATTTATATATTAGGGAATAATTTTAGCATAACATGAATTTCATGTTTGCTTATGTGTGATTTCTCCCATGAGAAACCTTACATGAACACAGGAAACTGCACTCAGCCGAACTGAGTCACATAGGAGTACACAAAACATGTGCACATATGAACTTTATACACACACATGCTTAGCACATCCACCAGCTTTGTCAGGTCACCATGTATGATATGTACACCTGTCCACATGTACTACTATAACTTTATGTCTGATTTCAGATCATCCTCCTTCCATCACTACACAAGAACTTACAAGGTGCAAGTTTTCGAACAGGCACTGCCACAAGCAAAGTTCAGGTCTTGTGAAAGTGTCACATTTATTATAGTATTTACATATTACTTAACCATTTAATACATGTAAAACTGGATACTGTTTTATTAGGTTCCTATCTTTTTTATTGTGTTGTTGCTGAAGGTTTTGACTGTTGTACCTCTAAACTTATTTTTCCATCAGTCCTGCGGTTTTTATACACAATTTGCATACTTTATTTTTTTCAGGTATTTTAAAAAATTAAATATTGTTGACACTATTGCAGATGTCTCCCATTTCCTCCCTTTTCCCACCTCCACCCAGCCCCTAGCCCCACTCCTAGGACAGTGATTTTTACATACATAATATTATAGCAGAACTGACTGTATTATAATTACTCCCATTTTTTAAGTGGTGAAACTGAGGTCTTAGACAAAGGGATTTGTTCAGGATCACACCACTAGGAGGTTTTGGAGTTGGATTTTGAATCCAGATCTCTCTGACTGTATAACTTTATCTTTTAACTACACCACTGTATAGATTTACAGCCTATAAAAGAAACTGTATTTTTAGCTATCCAATTTTTTAAAACAAAAATTGGAGAGATCTGAAGGAAAATAAGCAAAAGCCTTTAGCTTACTTCTTGTGATGCCTTTGTTTTGTTGTTGTTCAGGGGTTTAGCAAATAGACCTCAGGGTTTTGTTGCTTTCCACACTTCTCCAATTTTAGTATTGAGGGTGGGGGTGGGGAGATTGGGAGCGGCAAGTGAACAGGAACCTCTTATGGTGGGCCGGAGAGGAAATCAATTCTTTTCGTTTCTGGAGAAGCAAACATAATGGAAAGATTGGGCGTCATTGGAGACCATAGAATGAGTCAGCAAATCAATGCTGGTTTGTTTTGTGAAAGCTAATGTGATTCTGTGATGTGTAATAATAACAAGAATACAACCTACAGGAATCATAAAATAACTCCTTAGCATTGATCAGGGCCTTATTAGAGTGGTATAATCAGCTTGGGGTCTGCAATTGAAAAGGGAAGTGAAGAAAGCACAGAAAAAAAGACTGCTGCTGTGGTTTGTCCCTGAATCTTGTGTGATACAAAGACTGCACACAGACTTTCCCCTACAACTGTCGCAGTGAGTATTGCAATGATATCATACTGAGCCTATATAAGTTGTGAGAGTGATAGATGGGTTAGGGCATGGAATGAGGGTGGTTTGCCAGGAGGCAGAGAGCTTAGGTGGCAAAGATAGAACAAGGGGTTAGACCAAGGTAAGCCAGAAAGCCAGAGACTAGTTAACCCCAACTTCACTCAGAAAGCATTGTTTACACTGACAGCTTGTAGTCAGGGTGGGTTTGACAAGGGATAATCAGACCATATTGCTAGGTTGGGACTACAAGGGGAATGTATCTGCCCCAAGGAGTAAGCCTAGGGTGAGGACCAAAGGCTGAACTTGATCTCTAAGAACTCTGAAGTTCTTGGTTGTTTAAAACAGCCCAAGTGCCCATCAGTAGATGAGTGGATAAAAAAGCTGTGGCACATTTACACAATGGAATACTATGCAGCTGCAAAAAAGAAGGCTCTCCTACCCTTTGAGACAACATGGACGGATCTGGAGATTATTATGCTAAGGGAAATAAGCCCGACAGAGAAAGACAAGTATCACATGATCTCGCTTATTTGTGGAATCTAGTGAACAAAACAAACTGACAACAAAATAAGTCCAGAGGCATGGGTATATGGAACAGATTGACATATCTCAGAGGGGAGGGTGGTGGTGGGGGAAGGGAAGAGATTAACCAACGAATTTATATACATGTATGCATAGCCCATGAACACAGACAATAGTGTGGTGAAGGCCTAGGGGGGTTTGGTGGAAGAGGATCAAGGGGAGTAATGGGGGACATCTGTAATACTGTCAACAATAAAAAATACATTAAAAAACCAAACATAAGACAACAAAATATATGTCAATTTGAGTATTAAATAAAGCAAATAAATGAGGAGCACCTACTACAAAAAAAGTAGATGACAGTATTAATTCCCTCACATCCCTTCCAGCATCAGGGAAGCCTTGTACCAGTTTAAGTGAAAAAAAGTTTTCTTACTATTTTGATTTGAATTTCTTTAATTATACATGAAGTAAAGCATTTTTAAATAAAAAGAAAATAATAGGGAGAAAAGTGAGAAGTAAATATGATTTAAGTATAAAAACAGATTATTGATTTAAAAATCTGAATATGTCTGTAAAAATATGAATATACCTTACAATTGACAAATGTTAAACAAAGTGATTCTTGATGAAATATTATATTTAAAAAATAAAGTATAAGCTGGCTTTGTACAGCATGTAAGATCTCAAAAAAAATCTCTGAATATAGCCCTGGCCAATGTGGCTCAGTTGGTTGGATGTCATCCTGTGCACTGAAAGTTGCTGGTTTGATTCCCAGTTAGGGCACATGCCTGGGTCTTGGGCTCAATTCCTGGTGGGGGTCATAGCCAATCAGTGTTTTGCTTCACCTCTCTCTCTCTCTTCTTTACCCTTCCTCTCTCTCTCAAAATCAATAAAAAATCTTTGAAAAAATATGAATACAAAAGCAATACATAATTTTTGCAGGAAATTAGGAATAAAGAGAAGCAAAAGAAGAAAATATTAATTCCTTCTTATCCTACCACCCTATCCAGAGATAAAGTATTGGTAATGTATTGGTCTTTTCTCTCCCAGTGTTTTTTTCCATATGTGTACAAAATTATGCATGGAGTATTACTATATTGTTAAACAGCTTAGGCTCCAGAATTCAACTGCCTGGGTTCAAATCCTAGCTCTATTATTTAGTAAGTATGTGTCCTATCCTCTCAGAGTTTCAATTTTCTCATCTGTAAAAATTGGGATAATGCTAGTACACAAGAATTGTAGTAAAGATTAAATAGGGTACAAATGATATGTAAAGATTTAGCATAGAGCTTACTACATTGTGAGCAATCAATTATTTTAGTCATTTAATGACTATTCTATCTAATAAAGAGAGAATATGCTAATTGACTGCCACGCCCTCAAAGATCGTGGCGCCCAGTCCCCTAAGACCTGCCAGGGTGGCAGGCACGTGGAAAGGCCAGGCAAGCCTCAACTGTCAGCTGCCCAGCCACTGAGGCGCAGGCAAGCTTTGGATGGTGGCTGCCCAGCCACCCAGGGCTGCCCAAGGCTCAGGTAACCGGGGCTGGCTGAGGCTTGCATTGCCAGCAGCGGCAACAGCAGAGGTGTGACGGGTCCGTCGCCTTTCCCTGATTGCCGGGTCACCTCCCGTCCCTTAAGTCTCCCGGACTGTGAGAGGGGGCAGGCCGGGCTGAGGGACACCCCCTCAAGTGCATGAAAATTCATGCACTGTCCTCTAGTTATATATATATTTACGAAATAAACACAGGGAATGTATGGGCATTCTGAGTATGAAACATTTTCCAGTGTAGCCGGTTGGACTGCTCTGCCACTGTGGGGTGTTGGTAATGTACAGGATAAAGACAAGTTGAAATTATCTTGTGGACCTTTCTTTCCATTCTCCATCTCTTTTGGAGTTGTTCTCCTTTTATCCCACATCTAAAGCATTCACATGAAAGAACTAGATGTGATATGCCACTAGCACTTTAGTGGGAATGAGTTGGGTATGCCAGAAATGCTGGCATTTAAGAGGCTCAGGAACCCAGAGAAAGAAGTTCTGCTATTGATATTTGAGGCATTTGGGTACCATGATGGGAGAGAGACACTCTCTGATGCTTCATGTTGCAGCATGTAAACAAGTGCTTTCTCTTCACATGAAAGCAGATAAGGTATTGTCTGCCTCAAGGAGCATGCACTCTAGTAGGGAAGACTAAAAAAGCACCCATAACTGTACTCCTGGTAGACTGTGATACATGTCTGAAGAAAAAGCTGATATGATTTCCTGATGGACTGGACATAGGGTATAAGAGCAAGAACAGAGTCAAGGGTATGGCAAGGATGGATGTTGGTCTGTGTCTTGTGGAACACCTAGAAAGACCTGTGTTCCCAGAGTCACTTGATTGTTCAGCTTTTGTCATACACAAAGACACCTGGCTAAGAGAGCAAGGGGGTGAGGACTAAATATAGTCCATACTTCATTCACTATGACATGCATACTTGAACAAGGCTGTGTCCTTGCAGTGTAGGCAAGGGGAACATTTAAAATTCATGCAAAGGTACCATATGAGCTAGTATTGGCCCTGTATGCACTTGGTGGAAGATTATTCATGAAAAAGAGTAAACTGGTTGGAAGAGTTTATGACTTCTACAGAACACAAACTCCTGGAAGATTGGACTACTCCTCAGTGACCCTGAGGAACCCTCTGTAGGGAGGTGTCCCTCTTTGAGAGTCACTCCTAGGACAATTGAAAGCCTTCATCAGGCAATGTCATGACCTGCTTTGTGGTTCAGAATGGGCACTGTGATAGTTTTTAAATATAGCTGCAAATTCTTTGACAGATTCTGTTGAGAGTCTGGGTCTGTAATCTTCTCCTGCCAAATCTGGGTGAAGGGACTACTTTGACTTGTGCATTATAAGAAAACTGATAGTATGTGACTTCATGTTTAGACATGCAAGGCCATTCAGCTTTGATTGTGTTAATTTGAACATTCATTCTTGGAAACTGAAATCTGTCTTCCCTGAGGCTACCAAGCTATGAGGAAGTCCAAGCCACATGGAAAGGCCACATAAAGTCACTCTGATTGATAGAGCCAGTGGAACTCAGCTTTTAAGTCATCTTAAGCAGGGGCCAGATAAATAAGTGAAGAAGCCTTCAGATGACTTCAGTCCACAGATGTTCAAGTCTCTTCTTAGCTGAGTCCCTGGACATCAAGGAGCAGATAAGTGCCTTCCCCACTTTTTTTTTTTTTCCTCAAACCTGACCCCTGAACTCTATGGCCACAACAAAATAGTTGTTGTTTTACACCACTAAATGTTTTTTTTTTTGGGTGCTTTGCTATGCAGTAATAGGTAGCTGAAAAGTCACTCTAACGTTTCTGTGGAAAATGGAATGGAGTGAGCAAGAGTGGAACTGGAGAGACTAGTTACGAGCTGCTGCTGTAGTCAACGTAGCCTGAACTAAGGTTGTGGAAGAGGAGATGGAGAAGAGCATATGCAACTGAAAGATAGGTAGGAGGTAAAATCAAAAGCACTTAGTGATGAGTTGGACTTAAGGGAGAGAAATAAGTCCTGGATGACTTTTAGGTTTTGGCTTGAGTAACTAATTATATGGTAGAACCTCTAAAGAGGTGGGGAAGACCAAGGGAAGGACAAGTAGGGTTGGGGATGGAGAGTTGAGAATCGTTGAGTTCTATTTTGGACCTCTAAGGAACTCTTGCAGTAGTCTTGAGAAAAGATGATGGCAGTTTGGAGTTGGTTGTTTGTAAAAGTAAAGAGAGAAGAAAGACCGGATTCAAGACCAATTAGGGAAGCAGAGTCAACATGACTTAAAATTGATTAGATTCATAAGACATAGCAAACAAGAAAAAAATATGATAAACTGGACTTCATGAAAATTTGTAACTTTCTGTCACCAAATGACATAATTCAGAAAATGAATAGGTAAGTCACAGACTGGGAGAAAAATATTTGCAACACTAAGACAAAGGACTTACATCCAGAATATAAAAATAACTCTTATAATGCCAAAATTAGAAATAAAATAATCCAATTAAAAATAGGCAAATGATTTGAGCAGATACTTCTCAATGGGAGAAGTACAGATGGCTCATAAGCACATGAAAAAGTGCTCAACTTTATTAGGCATTAGTCAAATACAAATCAAAACCATGGGATAGTACTGTCCATCCACATGGCTAAAATTAAAGAGACTTTCATGCATGAGCAAAGATGTGAAGTAATTGAAATATTCATACACTCTTGGTGGAAATTTAATATGGTACAATCATTTTGGAAAAAGTCTGGCAGTTTTATATTTAACTAACTATACACCTATCCTATGACCCAACAATACCATTCTAGGCATTTTCCAAAGAGAAATGAAATGGAAGCCTATTTACACAAAAACACTTGTGAAAGAATGTTCATACCAGTTTTTTTGTTTTGTTTTGTTTTGTTTTTACCTCCAACAGGAAACAACCCAAATGTCCCTCAGCTGGTGAGGGGATAAGTAAACTGTGTTGGAACTCTACTCAGCAATAAACAAGAATGTTATATGTTTCCATTTACATGAAGTACTAAAATAGGCCATGGTGAGATTAATCAGACCTGTGGTTGCCTCTGAGCGTAATGTGTGTGTTTACTACAAAGGGGCATGAGGGAATTTCTAGGATGATTAAAATGTTCTATATCTTAATAGGGATGTGGGTTATCCTGGTGTGTGCATTTGTCAAAACTCATCAAATGGTATACAACTAAGATTTGTGCATCTTACTCTGTAAATTTTACTTATAATGAAGAAAACAAGAGATAGAATACATGTGCCAGGGATGAAACCTCCCATGAGCAATTGTAGTGAGATGGGTACTATAGAGGCTGGATAAACCCCTCCCTTATAGCAGTAGCTTGGATTTACAGTTGCAACTGATGACCTCTGGGATCCCTTATTTGGTTCCCTTATTGGGATTTGCCACCAAAGCAAGTGGTCTCTCTGACAAGAAAATCACCTTCATTGACATGAACAAAGAGCTCTACCTATTTCAGTTCAGGAAGAGCCTATGATTCCACTGGGACACACAAGAGCTATCATTCTTGCTTTGCTCTTAAAATATGGGAAGAGACACTAGAAAATTGACTCTATTTCTGAGGTGAGAAATTTCCTGGGTGAGCCTAAATCACTCCAGTTTTCCTTGGCTCTGCTCCTGTTCTCTCCTCCTCCCAGTTTACTGTGTTCTCCCACTTTGAACAAAGCAATTGCTAGACTTCTAATTTGCCTGAGGACTTTCTATTATGATCAGTTCCAAACACAAAAAGGGAGAAAGCTCTTATTGTTGGATAATTACTTTCATTAATTAGTAGGGCTGGAGAGTGTGAAATGACTTGCAATGTTTGTGGCCTAATAGCATGACTCTGACTTATTTTCAACTCCTCTCCAGTGCAAAAGTTCATAGTCCTACATGCATACTCATTATACAAAAACAGCAAAATAGCTTTATGAGAAATAGGTGGGCTAATGAGAGATACAGCCCCGGTGAAACTGGGAGAATGCAACCAGTTTAAGCTCTGTTTATCTTTGAGATTTTGTTTAATGCCATAATTACTAATGAACGATCTACAATGTTCTCTTTGCAGTGCAATTTTTCTCCTGCTTGTTCCTGATGGGAAGCTAAGAGGTTGAGGAATTGGGTGAGTTCACAGTAATGTTGTTGGGATTAGCTGGTGAATTTCAGATTGGAGTCAGTAGAAACTGAGTTTCTGGGGGAGAAGGAAATGCTGGGTTAACTTCAGGATATTTTTTCAAGTAAGCATTTCATTGAGGAGTTTTTAAAATGTAAATAAAAATCGTTTGTGACTACTTCAGTTTTTGTTTTTAATATAGCAGGTAGGTATTTATTGATAGGCCAGCCCTCTGTTGCCTATTGACTCAGCCTTTGCTCTCACATTCAGAGTCTGATGCACCTAGATCTCTCTGGGGGAAGATATCTGCCTTCCTGCATGGATATTGATGCATGCATTCATGCATGCATTAATTCATCCAATATATATTTATGTGCAAAGCTTTATTTTAGGCACTGAGTATACAGTGATAAACAAAACAGCCACAGTCTCTATTTCCTGGCATTTTGAGTCTCTTGGGCAAATGAGCCAGCCAATAAACAAGGAAACAAAAGAATATATAATTATAAAATTATGTCAGGCACTATGAAGGAAGCCAATGAGTTTCACTTGATAGGCTAGTCAGGAGATTTCTGAGGAGATGTATTTAGATATTCATGTAGAGCTGAGAAAGAAACAGCCATTTGAAGAGGTGATGGTGGATCTTGAAGAATGACCAAAGTGGAGGAATTAGCCTGTACATTGCTAAAATTACCAAGAAATCTTGTTAGTTTTAGGATAACCTCAGTATTTTTGATGGATGTAAAAGAATGGTCCTGTTAACATAGAGTACTTCTTTCTATGAAATAGGACAGTCAGTGTTTGCATTGACAAGATCAAAGAACTTGCCTTGGAAGTGCTGCATGTGATGGTCCAGTGAGATAGGAGTCCTGATGTGGCTGTTCTATAGCTCCTCTGTCTCTTATCACTGATATTGACTACAAGTCCCCATCTTTTTTATCCATATGATACCAAATATTTACATTAGCCCCTAGGGAGAAAGCACTAGGAGTCAGAAACCCTGAGTTTTAGGCCTGGGCCTCTCACTAACTAGTTGTATTACTTAACACAATAACTTTCTATGCCTTAGCCTCATTATTTAGAAAGCATAGAAGATAGAATCTGCCTTGCCTACTCCCTCCCAGGTCATTGTTAGGAGAAACATAAAATAACATATGGTAAAAGTACTTCATGAGAACATAGTACAGATACAAGTTGGTATCATTTCTGTGAAATGCTTGTCTTATATACAATGTGTACAAGAACAACCAATGACAACGGGCTATGAATTGGTTATTCATGCTGGAATATGTATGTGGAAAATAACTGGAATGATATTGTTTAGCCATGGCTTGAGTTAATTGCCATCCAATATACATCTGTGAGCCCTTGGAGGGATAAATACAATACTATTGCCAGATGGACTCTAGGATTTGAATGGCCAACAGCCAAGTAGCTGCCAGTTGGTTGTTTGCATGTAGTAAAGGAGTCATGCTAAATATATATTCTACTCCATCTCTCTTGTGCATCTTGTAAAAATGTGATTTCATCTGGGGAAGCAGGAAGAAGAAGTCTGCATGTCAACTGGAGGTGTTTGATGCGTGGGAGAATAAGACAGGCACTTAGATGAGGGGGTGCACTCAGCTTTGTGTCAAAGGAGTTAGTAAACTCTTCTACTCAGTCTGAATAGAAAGTGGGGTTTCTGGTTAACCAAATGCTTTGCCTAACTGATAGGTACAACATGCATGAAAGGGGCATGATTAAAGGAATCAGAACATAATACACTATACTTCCTGCTAAACTATATCCCATACAATCAAAAGTGTCTTTGTTAATTAAGAAGCACTTTGGGATCTTACAGTTTCTCCATCAACCCCATGAACTTAGGTTATCACTACATTGTAGATAGCATCACCTTACATTTATAAACTGCTTTAGAATCTGTGTGCATTGTAGAGCACTTTATAGTGTCCCATCCTCTCATCTTGATTTTGAGTGTAATAGCAAACCTGGTAAAATAGGTACTGTGATTTCCTCTATTCTATTGATAGGAAATAGTTCAGAGAGGTGAAGTGACTTGCCTCAGAGTCACAAAGCTAGAAAAGAGAAGGCCAGGACTTGAACCCAAGTGAGATGGCAGTGATAACAGTCCTAGGGGCTAGTGTGCAGAACAAGCATTTTTTTTTAAAAAAAACAAAACAAAACAAAACAAAACAAAACAAAACAAAACAAAACAAAAAAACCCCCGGTATTACTGAGTGTGGGGAAGGTGTGTTGTTACTTTAAAAGAACACATTTTTTCTAAAGAACAGGGAAAATGATTGCTCTTGGTTTTGATATTTGGCAAATATTAGGGGTTATATAAACACTATTACTATTATTACAAGGAATTTAACTAAGCTCTAATGACTTCGTTCCTTCTACCATTCTCCTTGTCTGCCTCCCTGCTCAGCCTCATCTTCTCTAAGAGTGAATGCAGGTGTCATTTTAAAAAATGACCAGCTGCTTATGCTGGTACCTTCAGGCATGTGGGACTGTCCAAGAAATAGGGGAAGAAAAGAAAGCCAAATTGAGGGCTCCTTTGTGAGTTTCATCATCAATAAATACTATAATGCCATCTGTCCAAGTAATGGGAAAAGTGCTTATAGAGTACCTTTCTGAATCAACAGTGAAAGATAGTTATCAGGCTAATTGAAAAATCAACAATGAAAAAAGAGCAGCACTATATTTCGTTTATTTTGAATTTTCTGAAGATGTACACACAGTTACCCAATGGTTCTAAATATGTTATAGGCTTAGAAATGGATTTTTGGTTTATCTCATAATCATAAAAATGTCATTAAATCTAAGTGTGTATTTAGCAGTCCTCCCAAGGCTGTGCCCATAGCTCTAATTCACAAAGTCTTGCATCTAATGATTACCAGCTGATATTTAGAAATTTTTACTCTCTATAAGATGGGCACACAGGAGATTTACAGTAATATCCATTTAGAATATTGAACTGATAAAGCATTTGCCCTGAAGGGGGATTAGATGTCTGCTGTACTACAAAGAAAAGGAATTCTCTAACCAAGCCTGCAAGTACCACAGTACTTGTGACTTGACTTTGGGGCCACTGATAGGTTTGGAAATGTCATTAGAGGTTGTTTCATCTCTTGGACTTCTAAACTAATAGGCTGCATTTTGAAGAGAGCGGCAGGGAGTAAAAAAGAATCTGGTCTCAGATAATAACAGACAAGCTCATGTAAAATTACTTTTTTCAAGCCTTATGTTTCCAAAAACTTCAGCAGCAAATGCAGTCTTTGAGATGAATTATGTTCAGGCTTGCGATTCACTAGTGCCAGGCAACATACTGAAAAAGATGGCAAATTGGGTATGTTCTCTGTGTGGCTGCTAGTTCCTGGAGAACTGGGAAAAGTGCAATTTCCCACTAGCAATATGAATTTTTTTAAAAAAATATGTTTTTATTGATTTGAGAGAGAGAGAGAGTAAGGGAGATGGCGAGAGAGACAGAAAAACATGGATGACAGAGAGAAACAGCGATTGGTTGCCTCCCATATGCACCCTGACCAGGAATTGTATGGGCACTGCAACCTACCTATGGGCACTGACTGGAATTGAACTGGTGATCCTTTGGTGCATGGGACTACACTCAACCAATTGAGTTACACTGGCTGTCAATATGATTTTTAGGGGACCCACCGAGAAGCAAATTCACAAAAAATCAAGAATCTCTATGTAAGGAAAATACTATGGCACAGAACTGCGATCAGACAAGAAGAAAAAATAAAAGGCATCCAAATTGGAAAGCAGGAAGTAAAACTCTCATTATTTGCAGATGACATGATATTGTACTTAGAAAACCCTAAAGCCTCCATCAAACACTGCTAGCTTTAATAAATGAATTTGGCAAAGTAGCATGATACAAAATTAACATCCAGAAATTGATGGCATTTCTATACACCAATAATTAACTCCCAGAAATAGAAACTTAAAAAAAAAAACAACCCATTTACCGTTGCAACAACAACAAAAAGATACCTAGGAATACCTTTAACCAAGGAGGTAAAAGACCTATACTCATAAAACCATAGGACATAGATAAAATAAATAGAGGAAGATAGGAACAAGTGGAAGCATATACCATGTACCTGGATTAGAAGAACAAACATCATTAAAATGTCCATGCTATCCAAAGCATCTACAGATTCACACAATCCCAATTAAAGTACTAATGACATATTTTACAGATCTAGAACAAATATTTCAAAAATCTCTATGGAACCAAAAAAGACCCCAATAGCTGTAGCAATCTTGAAAAAGAATAACAAAGTTGGAGAGAACACAATACCACATATCAAACTATACTACAAAGCCATTGTAATCAAAACAGTCTTGTACTAGTACAAGAACATGCATTTAGATCAATAGAACAGAACAGAGACCCCAGAAATCAACCCACACCATTATGATCAATTAATACTTGACAAAGGACAGGGGATTGTCAAGGGTGGGGGAAAAAAAGGACACATACGTAATACCCTTTGTAATACTTTAAGCAATAATAATAATAAAAAATACTTGACACAGGAGGCAAGAACATACAATGGAGTAAAGATAGTCTCTTCAATAAATTTTCCCAAATTGGATAGGTACATGTAAAAAAAAATTGAAACTAGACCATCAACTTATACCACCCACAGGAATAAACTCAAAATGGAGAAAAGACTTAAATATAAGTCACAAAACCATAAAAATCCCAGAAGAAAATAGGCAGTAAAATCTCAGACATCTAATGTAGCAGTATTTTCACCAATACATCTCCTAGGGCAAGAGAAACAAAGGGAAGAATAAACAAATGGGATTACATCAAACTAAAAAGTTTCTGCAGAGCAAAAGAAACCATCAACAAAATGAAAAGGGAACCCACTTTATGGGAGAACATATTAGCCAATGTTGCATCTGATAGGGATTAATTTCTAAAATATATAAAGAACACATACAACTCAACACCAGGAAGACAAACAACCCAATTAAAATGGGCAAGGGACCTGAATAGAGGACATACAGATGGCCAATTGACATATGAAAAAATGTTCAATGTCACTAATCATCAGAGAGATGCAAATTAAAACTACAATGAGTTATTACTTCACACCTGCCAGAATGACTATCATCAATAAATCAACAAACAATAAGGGCTGGTGAGGATGTGGAGAAAAGGGAACTCTAGTACCCTGCTGGTAGGAATGTAGACTGGTGCAGCCAGTTTGGAAAACTGTATGGAGTTTCCTCAAAAAATTAAAAATGAAACTGCCATTTGACCCAGTGATCCCACTTCTGGGAATATAGCCTAAGAATCCAGAAACACTAATCAGAAAGAATGCATGCACCCCTATGTTCATAGAAGCATTATTTACAATAGCTAAGATATGGAAATAGCTCAAGTGCCCATCAGTAGATGAGTGGATAGAAAAGCTATGGTACATTTACACAATGGAATACTATGAGGCTGTGAAAAAGGACTTCTTACCCTTTGGGGCAGCATGGATGGACCTGGAGATTATTATGCTGAGTGAAGTAAACCAGACATGGAAAGTCAAATATCACATGATCTAACTTTTTGTGGAATCTAATGAACAAAATAAACTGACAAACAAAATAGGCCAGAGGCATGGGTACATAGAACAGACTGACAGACCTCGGGGAGGGTGGGGGGTGGTGGGGAAGGAAAAGATTAACCAAAGAACATATATGCTTATATGTATAGCCCATAGACATAGACAATAGTGTGGCAAAGGCTTGGGGAGGGGCAGGGGCTGAGTGGAGGTAGGCAATAAGGGGGAAAATGGGGGACATCTGTAATACTGTCAACAATAAAGAAGTAATATGGCAGAGGAAAAAGAATCCACGTTTTTTTGTAGAAATAATCTCATGATGTTTATTCACAAAACAATTGCACAAAGTAATAGCTATAGTTTGAGAAAGAATTTTTACACAATTCCTAATTGTTAATAAATGTATAATGAAAATCTATTTGAATAATGGTATTATAAGCAAGGCACACAAAAGATCCAGAGGTTACCTACAATATAGCTAATATTTTCCATTCAATAGATAAGCCTTTGTGGCTTTTGCTTGGTCATAGCCCTGAAGACCATTGCATGACATTAATAACTTCAATAATCATTTAAAAAATAGAATGTGAGAACTCATATTTTGTCATCTCATTCTGAACACTACCCATTTCTACTGTAGTTAATATTTTTAAGTCAAAGATTTTTTTCTGATAATAAAAGTAGTAAAGCCACATTTAAACTTTTTAAAATTACAGGCATGCATAAAGAAGGAAATGATTGGGCACCCATAATAACACTGTGCAGTGATACCCATATAAACATTGTTTTATAATTACTTCTTGTTTTTCTATAGGTTTTTTTTTTCTATTCGCATGTAAGCATATGTTCTTATTTTTTAATCTTTATTGTTGAGACTATTATAGAGGTCTTCCTTTTCCCCCCTATTGACCCCCTCTACTTGGTTCCCACCCCGCCCCAGGCCTTCACCCCCCACCTACTGTCTGTGTCCATAGGTAAGATCTCTGGTTAATCTCTTTCTGCCCCAGACCTTCACCCCCCACCTACTGTCTGTGTCCATAGGTAAGATCTCTGGTTAATCTCTTTCTGCCCACCCTACCTCTGAGATTCATCAGTCTGTTTCATGCTTCCATGCTTCTGATTCTATTTTATTCACCAGTTTACTTTGGTCATTAGATTTCTTATTTATTTTGATTTTTAGATTCAATTGTTGATAGATATGTATTTGTTGCAATTTCAGTGCTCATACTTTTTCCTTCTTCTTCCTCTTCTTAAAGAATACCCTTCACCTGGGGTGGGAATAGCTGGGGGGGGGGGGTCAATTGGGGGAAAAGGAGACATATGTAAAACTTTAGACAATTAAAAAAAATGTACCAGATGTTCAACTTTAAAAAAATATGAGAAAAAAAGAATACCCTTCAACATTTCATGTAATACTTGGTTTGGTGGTGATGAACCCATTTAGCTTTTTGTTGCTTATAAAGCTCTTGATCTGACCTTCAATTCTAAATGAGAGCTTTTCTGGGTAATCTTGGTTGTAAGTCCTTGCTATTCATCACTTTGAATATTTTTTGCCACTCCCTTCTGGCCTGCAAAGTTTCTGTTGAGAAAACAGCTGGCAGTCATATGGGTACTCCCTTGTCGGTAACTGCTTTTCTATTGCTCCTTTTAAGATTCTCACTTTGTCTTTAACCTTTGGCATTTTAATTATGGTGTGTCTTCATGTGGGCCTCTTGGGGTTCCTCTTGTTTGGGACTCTCTGTGCTTCCTGGGCATGTAAGTCTATTTCTTTCACCAGGTAGGGGAAGTTTCTGTCATTATTTCTTGAAATAGGTTTTCAATATCTTGCTCTCTCTCATCTCTTTCTGGCACTCCTATAATGTAAATATTAGTATGCTTGAAGGCTATTAGTATGCAGAGGCTCCTTACACTATCTTCATATTTTTGGATTCTTTTACTTTTTGCTCTTCTGATTGGGTGTTTTAGCTTCCTCATATTCCATATTGTTGATGTGATTCTCAGAATCCTCTACTGTTGAAACCTTGTAAATTATTATTTATTTCAGTTAATGTATGCTTAATTTCTGACTGGTCCTTTTTCATGTCTTTGACTTCCTCACTAAGATCCTTGAAGTCTCATGAAGATCCTTGAGGAAACTTATAACCATGGTTTTGAACTCTGTACCTAGGAGTTTGCTTGCTTCCATTTCTTTCTTTTTTTTTTTAATTTAAATAGGTTTTCCAAGTTTACTTTCCAAAAACTAGGAAATTAGTATTCTTTTTTTTTATTGCTTAAAGTATTACAAAGAGTATTACCTATGTCTCCTTTTTTTCCCCCGCCCTTGACTATCCCCTGGCCTCCCCTACCCCCCAGTGTCTTATGTCCATTGGTCATGCTTATATGTATGCACACAAGTCCTTGGTTGATCTCTTACCCACCCCCCTCCTGCCCTCCCACCCTCCCCAGCCTTCCTGCTGTAGTTTGACAGTCTGTTCGAGGCAGCTCTGCCTCTGTATCTATTTTTGTTCATAAGTTTATAATGATCTTTATTATCCAGAAATGAGTGAGATCATGTGGTATTTTTCCTTCATTGACTGGCTTATTTCACTCAGCATAATGCTCTCCAGTTCCATCCATGCTGTTGCAAATGGTAAGAGTTCCTTCTTTTTTACAGCAGCATAGTATTCCATCGTGTAGATGTACCACAGTTTTCTAATCCATTCATCTACTGATGGGCACTTAGGCTGTTTCCAGATCTTAGCTATGGTGAATTGTGCTGCTATGAACATAGGGGTGCATATATCCTTTCTGATTGGTGTTTCTGGTTTCCTGGGATATATTCCTAGAAGTGGGATCACAGGGTCAAATGGGAGTTCCATTTGTAGTTTTCTGAGGAAACTCCATACTGTCTTCCATAGTGGCTGCACCAGTCTGCATTCCCACCAGCAGTGCAAAGTGTTCCTTTTTCTCCACATCCTCTCCAGCACTTGTCGTTTGTTGATTTGTTGATGATAGCCAGTGTGACAGGTGTGAGATGGTACCTCATTGTTGTTTTGATTTGCATCTCTCAGATGATTAGTGACTTTGAGCATGTTTTCATATGTCTCTTGGATTTCTGAATGTCCTCTTTTGAGAGGTGTCTATTTAGATCCTTTGCCCATTTTTTGATTGGATTGTTTATCTTCCTTTTGTTAAGTTGTATGAGTTCCCTATAAATTTTGGAGATTAGGCCCTTATCAGATATGACATTGGCAAATATGTTTTCCCACGCAGTGGGTTTTCTTGTTGTTTTGTTGATGGTTTCTTTTGCTGTGCAGAAGCTTTTTATTTTGATGTAGTCCCATTTGTTTATTTTCTCTTTAGTTTCCAATGCCCTAGGAACTGTATCGGTGAAGAAATTGCTTCTGCATATGTCTGAGATTTTGTTGCCTTTGGATTCTTCTAGTATTTGTATGGTTTCCCGTCGTATATTTAGGTCCTTTATCCATTTTGAGTTTATTTTTGTGTATGGTGTAAGTTGGTGGTCTAGTTTCATTTCCTTGCATGTATCTGTCCAATTTTCCCAACACCATTTATTGAAGAGACTATCTTGACTCCATTGTATGTTCTTGCCTCCTTTGTCAAATATTAATTGAGCGTATTGGTTGGGGCTGATTTCTGGGCTCTCTATTCTATTCCATTGATCTATATGTCTGTTCTTGTGCCAGTACCAGGCAGTTTTGAAAACAGTGGCTTTGTAATACAGCTTGATATCTGGTATTGAGATCCCACCTACTTTGTTCTTTCTCAGGATCGCTGCAGCTATTCGGGGTCTTTTTTTATTCCAGATGAATTTTTGGAGAGTACGTTCTAGGTCTGTGAAATATGCCATTGGTATTTTAATGGGAAGTGCGTTGAATTTATAGATTGCTTTGGGCAGTATGGACATTTTAATGATGTTGATTCTACCAATCCATGAACACGGTATGTTCTTCCATCTCTTTATGTTTTCCTCTATCTCTTTTTTCAACGTCCTGTAGTTTTCTGAGAAGAGGTGTTTTGCCTCTTTAGTTAAGTTTATTCCTAGGTAGCTTAATTTTTTTGGTGCGATGGTAAATGGGATTGCTTTTGTAGTCTCTCTTTCTGCACATTCACTATTGGTGTATAGAAATGCCATAGATTTCTTGGCGTTAACTTTGTATCCTGCTACATTGCCGAATTCTTTTATTAAGTCTAATAGTTTATTGATGGAGTCTTTAGGGTTTTTTAAGTATAATATCATGTCATCTGAAAATAAGGACAGTTTTACTTCTTCTTTTCCAATTTGGATGACTTTTATTTCTTCTTCTTCTTGTTTAATTGCAATGGCTAATACTTCCAGTACTATGTCGAACAGGAGTGGTGAGAGTGGGCATCCCTGTCTTGTTCCTGTTCTTAGGGCAAATGGTGTTCGTTTTTGTCCATTGAATATGATGTTGGCTGTGGGTTTGTCATATATGGCTTTTATTATGTTGAGGTATGATCCTTCTATTCCCACCTTGCTGAGAGTTTTTATCAAAAATGGGTGTTGAATTTTGTCAAAGGCTTTTTCTGCATCAATTGATATGACTATGTGGTTTTTTTCTTTCAATTTGTTTATGTGATGTATCACGTTTATTGATTTGTGGATATTGTACCATCCTTGCATCCCTGGGATAAATCCTACTTGGTCGTGGTGTATGATCTTTCTGATGTACTGCTGGATCCGATTTGCTAAGATTTTGTTGAGGATTTTGGCATCTATCTTCATGAGGGATATTGGCCTGTAATTCTCTTTCACTGTGTTGTCTTTACCTGGTTTTGGTATTAGGGTGATGCTGGCTTCATAGAATGAGCTTGGAAGTGTTCCTTACTCTTGGATTTTTTGTAGTAGTCTGAGGAGGATAGGTTTTAGTTCTTCCTTGAATGTTTGGTAAAACTCCCCTGTGAAGCTGTCTGGTCCTGGGCTTTTGTTTGCTGGAAGCTTTTGGATAAGTGCTTAATTTCTTCCATAGTTATTGGCCTGTTGAGATTTTTAGATTCTTTCTGATTGAGTTTTGGAATGTTGTATTTTTCTAGGAATATGTCCATTTCCTCCAGGTTGTCTAGTTTGTTGGAGTAGAGTTGTCCATAGTATTTTTTAACAATCATTTGTATTTCTGTGGGATCTGCTGTTATTTCACCTCTATCATTTCTGATTTTGTTGATTTGAGTCCTCTCTCTTTGCTTCTTGGAGAGCCTGGCTAGAGGTTTGTCAATCTTGTTTATCCTTTCAAAGAACCAGCTCTTTGTTTCATTGATTTTCTGTATTGTTTTTTTGGTCTCTATGTCATTTATTTATGCTCTAATCTTTATTATCTCCTTCCTTCTGCTCACTCTGGGGTTTTCTTTTTGCTCTCTTTCTAATTCTTTGAGCTGTAGATTTAGATGATTTACTACCATTTTTTCTTGTTTGTTGAGATAGGGCTGTAGAGCTATAAACTTCCCTCTCAGGACTGCTTTCATTGCGTCCCAAAGGTTTTGGGTTGTTGTGTTTTCATTGTCATTAGTTTCCAGGATGTTTTTAATTTCTTCTTTGATCTCATTGGTAACCCAATCAATATTTAATAATGTGCTATTCAGCTTCCAAGTGTTTGAGTATTTTGAGTTGTTTTTATTGTAGTTTATTTCTAATATTATGGCCTTGTGGTCTGAGAAGATGCTTGGTATGATTTCAATCTTCTTGAATTTGGGGAGACTTTGTTTGTGACCCAATATGTGGTCTATTTTTGAAGATGTCCCATGAGCACTTGAGAAGAACGTATATTTTGTGGCTTTGGGGTGAAGTGTTCTGAAGATGTCAATTAAGTCCATCTGATCTAGTGAGTCATTTAGGTTTGCTGTTTCTTTGCTGAGTTTTTGTCTAGCGGATTTATCCGGTGATGTCAGTGGTGTATTAAAGTCCCCTACTATGATTGTATTGTTGTCGATCTCTCCCCTGATATCTTCCAGGAGTTTTCTTATGTATGTGGGTGCTCCTGCATTGGGTGCATATTTGTTTATCAGGGTTATATCCTCTTGTTGTATTGATCCCTTTAGTATTATGAAGTGGCCTTCCTTATCTCTTGTTATGGCCTTCACTTTGAGGTCTATTTTGTCTGATATAAGTATTGCTACCCCAGCTTTTTTTTCATTTCCATTTGCCTGAAAGATATTTTTCCATCCCTTCACTTTCAGTCTGTGTGAGTCCCTTCTAATGAGGTGGGTCTCTTGTAGACAGCAAATATATGGGTCATGCTTTTTTATCCATTCAGCCACTCGATGTCTTTTGATTGGACCATTTAGTCCATTTACGTTTAAAGTTATTATTGAAAGGTACTTGTTTGGAGCCATTTCTATTTTTTTTTTGTGGCTGTTTTCTTTCTGGGCTTTTTAGTTCTTCTTTTTACACCAGTCCCTTTAGCATTTCTTGCATTGCTGGCTTGGTGGTGATAAACTCCCTTAGCCTTTTTTTGTCTGTGAAGCTTCTTATTTCCCCTTCAATTTTGAATGATAGCCTTGCTGGATAGAGTATTCTTGGATTCAGTCCTTTGCTTTGCATCACTTTGTAAATTTCTGTCCATTCTTTTCTGGCCTGATGTGTTTCTGTTGAGAAATCATTTGATAATCTGATGGGGGATCCTTTGTAGGTAACTCTCTGTTTCTCTCTTGCAGCCTTTAAGATTCTGTCTTTGTCTTGTACATTTGCCATCGTTATTATGACGTGTCTTGGTGTGGGTCTTTTGGGGTTCATCTTGCCTAGGACTCTCTGTACTTGTGTAACTTTTTTCTTCCCCATATCTGGGATGTTTTCTGACATTATTTCTTCAAATAGATTTTCTAATCCTTGCTGCTCTTCTTGTCCTTCTTGCAGCCCTATTATGCGTATGTTACTTCGTTTCATGTTGTCCCGAAGCTCCCTTAGGCTCTCCTCCTGCTTTTTAATTTTTTTCTCCAGTTGCTGTTCAGATTGAGCTTGTTTCTCTGCCTTATCTTCTAATTCACTAATTCGGTCCTCTGCATCTTCTAGTTTGCTGTTGAAACTTTCCATGGTGTTTTTGATTGTAGCTATATCATTTTTCATTTCTTCCTGATTCTTGCATAGGTTGTTGATTTTCTCATCCATCCGGTGAATGAATTGTACAACCATTATTCTGAATTCTTTTTCTGTCATGTTGCATGCTTCAACTTCATTAATGTCCTTTCTTGGTGACTCCTCATTGTCTTTCCTCTGGGTGTTGTTTTGTCTCTTCATTCTGATTATCTCCCGATGGTTCAAACGTCGAGTTGTGTGGGCCTAGGCCGTGTGCAGTGGGAGCCTCCCACCACCCTAGTGTCACGAAGAGCTCTGACATTAAGATGTGTGGTTGTCATGGGTTGGTGGGAACCAGGCTCGCTCAGAGTCAGTGTTGTCAGCGCTCAATGTGGCCTCGTACGTGCCCTTAGAATCAGGGACCCTGCCTGCAGTGTGCTGAAACAGAGACCCCCCTGAAGCGTGTTGAAAACCAGAGCCCCCTAGCGTGTGCCAGGAGTCAGAGTTCCCCAGAATCCAGTATCAGAGTCTCTGTTGCTTCGCGCGCCCTTGCCTTGAGAATCAGGGTCCCTGTGTGCCCTTGCACCAGGAATTGGAGTCACTGGCTCTTAGTATGAATGCATAGGGAATCAGGATCTCAGGCGCAGGTGAAAAGAAACACAGTCAAGTCACTGGTGCTTGGTGCTGCCTCCTGCCCAGAGAATCGGGGTCCCTGGGCCTGTGATAAGCGGGACAAATTCCCAGTGTTCGCGCGATTGCTCCCAGTCCAGGGCTTCGAAGCCGGCAGTGTGTGTAGGCTCAGTTCCTGGGGTTTGCACGTTTTCCCCCAGCCCAGGGCTCAGAAGCCGCCCCTACGCGGGATCAGTTCCAAGGTGCTCGCGCACTTCCAGGCTAAAGTTCCTGGAGCGCTGAGGCCCCGGCAAGGGGTGGGTCTATCAGTTAGTTATTCTGGCGCTGCCCGCAAGCCTGCAGGAAGGGGGGATGGGCTCTGTTACTCACGGATCTGCTGCGGGGATTTCTGAACTTTTGATGTCCGCAGATCTGTAGCTGTGGTCACAGGTCTCTGTCCCCAGTGGCTGCAGGGTCCTGGTATGCGTCTGAGATCAGACTGGGTGGTGCTGAGGCCAGGATCCTAGTCTCAAGCAGCTCTGTTTCCCAAGATGGCATGGTCGCTGTGCCTGTGCTGGCCGCCCAGGAGTGTCCGCGCAGGGAGCGGGACTCCGCCGCCTAAGACTGCCGGTTTTAGCAGCCCCTTAGAAGACCTGCAGAATCTAACTGTCCCTAGCTCGTACATACACACCACATGCGTCCACACACTCCTCTATCACTTCCTTGCGCTCTCACACTCTCTCCCTCCCTACCTTCCTGCTGGTCGCCATTTTCTCCCTGCTTAAAGCCTTTTTTTTCGCTTCCATTTCTTTTATTTTAACATGTCTCCCCATTTTGGCTGCTTCCTTGTGTTTGTTTCTATGTATTATATAGAGCTACTATGCCTCCTGGAATTGGTACAGTGGCCTTGTGAAGTAGGTATTCTGTAGGGCCCAGTGGCTCAGCCTTCCCAGTCACCAGAGCTGGGCACTCTAGGTGCGCCCTTGTGTGGGCTGTGTGCACAGTCTTGTAGTTGAGCCTTGATTGCTATTGGTGTCTCTAGAAGGAGTTGACCTCCAGGCCAATTGTCTGTGAAGACCAGCTGCAGCTACAATGGGAGAGCTGCTGTGCAGGAAACAGCCCTATGGAGCAGGACTTGCTTCAGTGGGGCTTTGGTGCTTACTGAGTCTGCTTCTTGAGTGTGTCACTTGTGGATGTGTAGAGTTGTAATCTGGTATGGTCTGAAGCTGTCCACTGGGTACACTGGCTTTAGAGCCTCCAGGGAGGCGTAAAGTCAGCCACTGCCTGGGGCCACCCTGCAGGAGCTATTTGTATTGGTCTTGGAGGTGCCCAAGCGAGGCCCAGCCTTGAAGCAAGGCAGGCTCATGCTAGTTCCGGGTCTTGGGCCTTTTATTGATAGGTTTGGTGCATGCTGATGCCAGCTGCAGCTTGTTTGAAATATTTTAGCAAAGTCTGAAGTCTGAGCCAGGGCAGGCCCTTCATATGAAAAAGCTGCTGCAAACAGGTTGGGTGGGGCTGAAAATTGTGTGGGGTGGGGTCTCAGGGAATCACCAGGGTGGAACAAACAGTATGGGCCACACTGATATGGCTGCCAGTCAGCCCTTTATTCTGGGAGATCCCAGCACAGGAACAATGGCCTTTGCAAGCACCTCCATCAGGGAGAAAGCTGCCCCTGAGTTCCTGCCCCGATGCCAGACAATCCAATTCTTCCCCATATATGTCTGGGTCCACCAACACCTCCTGGCGCTGGAGCTCAGAGGAAGCGAGTCTGAGTAAGTTCATGCATGGCCATTTAAGAGGGACATCTGGGTCTCCAGCAGCCTCTATGTCTCTCCACATAAAAACCACAAGCTGCACTGGTTTTTACAGCCCATAGTTTGTACTGCCCATAGAGACTTCTTTTCCCAGGTCTGGGACCATGGACTAGGCATCTGGTGTGAGGCTGGGATCCCTTGCTCCTCACAGGCAGCCTCTGCAGAGATGATCTCCCTTCCGATTAAAAAAGCAGTCCACTTGGGTGCCGGACCAGCCTATGCTGTGCCTCTGTACCTCCTAACCATCTCAGTGTGTTTTCTTATTTACTTCTATAGTTGTAGGACTTCTATTCAACCAGCTTTCAGGCAGATCTGAGTGATGGTTGTTCTGTATTTTAGTTGTAATTTTGATGTGGTTGTGTACAGGCATTAACCTTTGCTGCCATCTTGGTTCTTCTCTAAGAATCCCCTTTTGTAGACAGCCATTCAGCCTTCTAACTTAGGGTTTTTTATTTCTATTTATAGGCAAAGAAAACTGAGTGCATTTAGGGTTATAACACTGTATTAGTATTGCTAAAACATTTCTTGATGCAGATGGATTCTGTCAATGGAGAAAATGTGCATCACACACAGGTAATGTTTATGGACATTGCAAACTTTCTAGCAGTGCTTATTCCAACATTTCACTGCCTTCTAAAATGATTTGGACATTGTTGTGTGTTCAGGTTACATGTAAAACAAATTTTTCTCCCCTGAGGAATATTGAAAGCAAGACTGAGGAGAATGACTAAAGAACTAAAGAGCTTTTAGTGGCTTGCATACTCACAAGCACAAATAAAGAATATTTGATCGTGTCTTAAATCTGATAAAGGAAGACTAGTAAGAGCCAAAACCCTGCAAGGTGGGGGGGGGGGGAGAAATTGAGCAATTCTAGTTCATGTGGGATTGTGAATTTTACTCATTAATATGAATATTATAGACACACTTTGTGTAGAATGTGCTTTTCACACCAGATCCTCAGTTGGGTATCTCAGCTGGGTTTCGCTTGAATTGGTTAACTTACAACGCTAAGGTAATCACAAAGACTGTGTTAACCCAGAGCAGAATCTTAGATCAGCTTTTGGAGGTCTGTGAGAGTTGCTTCAGACAGCTATCAGAGACTAGAGAGAGATGTGGAAACGTGGGAATGAGGAGGTGGTGGAATGCTCCAAGAGCCAAGAGAGGCTCCAATAAATTAGCAAAAACAATTGCTTCCTGGATTATTCAGAGTGTGAGTTTCAATGAAATCTAAGGGCAAATGCCAAGTAGACTTTACTAATGCCTCTGATAAATGGCTCAATCCACTGTTTACTTTACTTGGAAAGAAGATCAGGAAGCCCCTTTCTCCCCATTGCTTGTTGATATAATCCCAGGAATATAGCCATATATATATATATATATATATATATATATATATATATATATATTTTACAGAGAGGAAGGGAGGGGGATAGAGAGTTAGAAACATCGATGAGAGAGAAACATCGATCAGCTGCCTCCTGCACACCCCCCACCAGGGATGTGCCTGCAACCAAGGTACATGCCCTTGACCGGAATCGAACCTGGGACCTTTCAGTCCACAGGCCGACGCTCTATCCACTGAGCCAAATTGGTTATGGCAGCATGATATTTAATTACAGCATTGATTCCATTCAGAAATTCTTTGAGTTTTCTTTCACACTTGCTCGAGGGCTAGCCACAGGTTGGGTATTACTTGCTCACACTATTTGGAAGTACCCCTTTCTTTGACGCTCCCACATCCAGAAAGTCACATTGCTTAGCCTAGATTCCTTAGCTTAAGTTGGTACAATATCCCCAGCTCCAAAAGTAACAGTTCCTTTTTGTGTCCTTTGTGGCACTCAAATGCAAAAAGGTTGACACTTTATGAGAATGTTAAACTAATGTGGCTTGCTATTTGCATGAAGGTAATTGACCCCTGAAACATATATCTTACTTTGCAATGTAGTTACATTAAGCTTATGTTGAGATGGTTACTTCCTGAGCAATAAATATGCTAGAATATTTTATCAGAAGGAGCAGGAGAGATAGCTTGAAATATGTATTTAAAAGTGGTGGCACCCTAACCAGTTTGGCTCAGTGGATAAAGTATCGGCCTGTGGACTCAAGGGTCCTAGGTTCGATTCCGGTCAAGGGCATGTACCTTGGTTGCAGGCACATCCCCAGTGGGAAGTGTGCAGGAGGCAGGTGATCGATGTTTCTTTCTCATTGATGTTTCTAACTCTCTATCCCTCTCCCTTCCTTCCTATAAAAAATCAATAAAATATATTAAAAAAATAAAAGTGGTGGTAAGAATGGTCAACTGGCAATTGGTTTGCCATTGCTCATTAATCTCCAAGTGGCCACATGGCAAAGGGGATTACTCTCTTCTCTCACAGACATACATCAGACAGAGTAGGAATAGAGTTTTATACCAACAAGTACTTATTCCTGGAGTAAATAGTTCCAACCAAATGAGAGTGGCAGTGAAAAGTAGTTTCCTGTTTCACCATGAATAAACCGTAGGGAGTCAGTTGGATTTTGGCTATTCCAAATTAAAGGCCAACTAGCTACTCTTTTCTGATGCTATCCCTTCCAGGATCTATGAAAGTCTGCTGGTGAATGCATACTTTCTGGAACTTATCATTACATTTAGAAGGAAAAGTTTATTTGTTTTCTAATTTAGAAAACTTCTTGATTCCTCGTTGCCTGTTTGCCACGAAATTTGGCAAACCAGCCACTGGATGTTTGGAGGAGGAAACAACCCAATTGTCAATTGCATTCAGAGCCAATTGCATGCAGAGCCTAATGCATATTTGAATTTCCTCACTGGTGACATATCTTTGTCCTCTGAGAACAGGCTATATTTGAACAAACAGCTAAAAGTCATTAGAGCCCACACTGGCAAATAATATGGGTGATCATGCTCAGCAATGAATGTTTTGGATTTAGAAATGAGCTGTGTCTCTTTGGTAAGGAGACCAATTTTTATATGTGCTTCCAGGTGAGGTTTGGAGGCAGTTCTGATAAAAGGAGCTGCAGAAATATTGGAGAAATATTTATGCCCTTGAAATCAGTCTATGTCTGCCCATGGATGCAATTCAGAGTGTCACCATTCACTTGGATACAAAAGTCCTGGTGGTAGGTTTAAAAATAGAGACCGCATTTTAATTTATCATATATTGTATGACTGTGGATTATAATACCTGGAATTTTAAGTAATAATTTCCCAATTATTAAAACACAATGCTTAGTGGTGGAATGGCTGAGTGGAAAGATAATGACTTTGGAATCAGACAGACCTAGTTCTCCTAACTGGATGTGTTAGGTTTTGACTTACCTTTCTTCATTTGTAAGTGGGGTAAATAGTACCTATTTAATAACACTTTTAATGGGTATTAAAGGAAATCATGTACATAAAAGATTTAGTACTGTGCCTGGCACATATGAAGGGCTCAATAAATTGTAACAATTATTATTATTACCATCATTATTATTACAACTTCTACTGTTACTATTATTACTATTAGTAAAATTAAGCAGATATCTAATGGTAGAGAAATGATTAGGAGACTATTTTTTAAGTTTCTATTCATAGGATGGCACTGCTCTAGGCAGGGTATATGGGAGCGAAGGAAGGAGAGGCAAGGTCATGGGTAGATTATGAATCTAGGGACATTTTGAAGAAAGAATGAAGGTGATTTGGGTTCACCCATATCCATCTGTTCCTGAGGTGTTTGTATTCTACAGGATATGTTTGTTTTTCAGGGAAGTTGGTAATGAAAGATCTGTTTAGAGTTTATTATGCAAATGGTTAGAGGTAAAACAACAACAACAACATATTGATGTTCTTTTCAATTGGGATGGAAATATTTAAGATATTTAGACAATTGAATGCCTTGTTTACATAAACACTATGATAAATTAAAACATCTCAGACTGGTTAGAAATCACCACACACACACACACACACACACACACACACACACACACACACACACATACACACACTCAATATGGTGAAATTTTAGTCAGAACTGAGTTTTCTTTTTTCTCCCAGCCACTCTGTGCTTATCAATTTCATGCTGTTTGGTCACTTTTGCCTTGGAGTCCCTTTTTTTTTGTGCTGATGAGTTTCATAATAATGAGGATTTTGAAGGTAGGCTCTGGGGTTTTAAATATTTATTATGAGCATGTTTCATATGCATACTGTAACTCAGTTGATCCACAAGCTTAGTCAGAAACTCCTGTGGAGTGACTCTAAGAGAGCTACTGGTAATAAGGGGATATGGTTGAGATGAGCAAGCTGGAAATTCCCATGAGCTATTCCTTATAGGAAGTTGACTAATACTAAATATCAGTTGAAAAGCAATTGGTGGGAAAATGCTTGTCTCATGTACTTCTGCTTCTTTAGTCTCCTGCCCTGAAGTAAAGCTCTCTACCAGGATCATAAATAGGAAGCTGCAGAAATCATGCCAATGGAAAAGAGACATGTGTGTTGAGTGGCAGGCCTTCATTTAAAGTGAAAGGCATTGTGGGAGATGCCTGGGGCTGTTGGATTCATGCTGCCCCACCAAGGCCCTCTGATGGCTGCAGAATCTGCATCTTTCAATATTATTTTTGTGCTAAAAACTACATAATAAAAATTACTATCTTAACTATTTTTAAGTGTACAGTTCAATAGTGTTGAGTATATTCACATTGTTGTGCAATAGATTGCTAGAACTTTTTCTTCTTGCTAAACTCTGTACCCATTAGCTCCATGATCCTTCCTGCCTCCAGCCCTTGGCAACCATCATTCTACTTTCTGTTTCTATGAATTTGACTACTTTAAATACTTCATATAAATGGATTCACAAGGTATATTTCTCTTTCTGTGACTGGTTTATTTCACTTAGCATAATGTCCTCAAGGTTCATCCTTACGTACCATGTATCAGAATTTCACTCCTTTTTAAGGCTGAAGAATATTCCATTACATAGATACATGACCTTTTGTTTATCCATTCATTGTTGATGGACATTTGGGTGTATCTTCTTATTTTAAGAAGACCTTTCCTCTACTACTACTACCTTACATTACTACAGTGTAAAATGTCAAAAGAAAAGAATATCTTGAAGGCAATAATAAGGATTGGTAAGATGAGGGAAGAGATAAGAACATTATTTATTTAATTCATAATGATTCATGCTTGCTGAGGGAAACCCTTTAGTTACACTATTTTGAAGTATGAGTAAAAAAAGTCTAAGTAAAAAATTTTGGGCTCAGTATTTCCAAATCTCAATTTTCATATACACTAGAGCTCTTCTGTATTATTTTCACAATTTCTAGAAAGTAATAAACGGGTTTTTAACCCGTATAAGCTTTAATTAATAAATAATGTAAAAAGGGACAATATGGGTGAAGACATCTAGCACAAGGGGGCCGTGGCATAGGAAGCTCAGTAAATATTGATTAAAAGTAATAGCATATGCAATTAACTATTCCATGAATATGGATTGTGTGCATTTGATATAAAACAGTTGGCAAGTGGAATGAGGTATAGAACTATGAATCAGCGTAGCTGCTATATCTTGAGACTCTCAAACACAAAACTAAGTTGGAAATAAAATTAATAAAGGCTGTTGATTCATAAACTCACTGCAGTAACTTTTATTTCAGCTGGGGTACAAAAGTATTAGAAAAGAGAGTAAGTTTATAGAGTAAAAAAGGAAATACTGAGACAGTCTCTGATGGGCAAGCATTCAATTAATGTGGGAATTTTGGAAGCAGGGAAAACCTTCTAATTGGTCTTCAGGTATAGTAGGCAGTCCCTGGTTGGCTGCAAGGAGGTAAGCAAGTATTTTGGAGACATTTCAAAAGAGGAAATATTTTTCAATGTTAAGGGTGTAATACTGTCTGTGGCCGTCATGTCCTGGAACAAGTGGGGGTCGATGGGATGTGTTTTTGTGTTCAAACTGTCATCATGGTCCTTATGGTTGAGGGCTACTGTAGCAGGCAGTTCTCAAGCACCTCCCATGTGCCAGGTTCCTTGCATATGTTAAATCATTTAAATCAGCAGAACAAAACTGGGAAAGAGACATACTATTGTTATCATCATTTTAAAATAAGAAAACTGACAAATGGAGAGGTTAAATAACTTGTCTGAAGACACACATCTGTTAACTAGTAGAGTCAGGACTTGAATGCTCTGCTCTAAATTGTTTTGTAATATTCTTTAGAAAACATGACCTACAGGGAGAAATGAGAAAGAAAGGACAATGTTTCTGTTACAGAAGAGAAGGCTAAGACATATGTGGTCGGGAGACATTTGTTTTTATTAATCAATATTTATTAAGTGTCCTGACATCATGTACTGAATTAGGCCTTTGGGATTTCAAGAGAGAAGTCATAGGTTTGGTTTTTTTCTCAGTGAAAAAAGAATTTTGTGCTCTCTCTCTCACCCACCACTTTGGTCAAATATTTTCCCCATATTTTAAGATAATCCAACTTAATTTTTTTCAATTGCTATTGCTTCTAAAGGGTAAAATGAAAACAATCACAGAGTAAAATGCTTCTCAGTATCAATAATGTGCTTTGTCCCTTTTTCAGAAACCCCAACAAGATATTAGAAATCTTATCAGGCCAGTGAAAGAAATAGGTGATGTCTCTCAATTCAGGCATCTAAGTTAGGCTTAGATAATTTTGATTTCTTTTTTTTTAATATATTTTATTGATTTTTTACAGAGAGGAAGGGAGAGAGATAGAGAGTTAGAAACATCGATGAGAGAGAAACATCGATCAGCTGCCTCCTGCACATCTCCTACTGGGGATGTGCCCACAACCCAGGTACATGCCCCTAACCGGAATCGAACCTGGGACCTTTCAGTCCACAGGCCGACGCTCTATCCACTGAGCCAAACCAGTTTCGGCGATAATTTTGATTTCGAATCTGATGGGTCAGAAGGCAAAATAGCACACGTGAAAGTAATGCATGGTGCTAAATTCAGTTTAGGACCCTAAAGTCCAGGAGGGAGCCAGTGGAACTTTCTCAGAAAATTTCTGTCTTCCATTTTCCTTGGACTAATTAGTGTGGACTCTAACAGGCATTAAAGAGGAATGAAACCATTTGTTTTTCTGTCTCATTTGTAAGGCATTTCTCATACTATTTCTGGGGAGAAAGGAAAGAAGTTGCATCACGGAAGCAACCACAGCTATAGTCTCAACCATGACTTTAAAACAAGGGATTCAAAGCTATAGATCAGGGGTTCTCAAACTTTGTAAACAGGGGGCCAGTTCACTGTCCCTCAGACCATTGGAGGGCCGGACTATAGTTTAAAAACAAACAAACTATGAACAAATTCCTATGCACACTGCACATATCTTATTTTGAAGTAAAAAAACAAAACGGGAACAAATACAATATTTGTATTTGCATGTGGCCCGCGGGCCGTAGTTTGAGGACCCCTGCTATAGATAGTCAAAGTATCATCTGGAACTAACCTTCCTTCCTTCCTTCCTTCCTTCCTTCCTTCCTTCCTTCCTTCCTTCCTTCCTTCCTTCCTTCCTTCCTTCTTCCCTCCCTCCCTCCCTCCCTCTCTCCCTCCCTTCTTTCTCTACATGAGGGCCTATCCTAATCATTTTCTCTCTGTATGCTTACCAGCATTGCCATCATTTCTATTTGAAGGCCTATGATAGATATATGAGTGTGCAAGAACTTGGAGACAGGGAGATATTCACTCTTATAATTGTTGCACATGCAGGAGGGCAATAAAAAGCCTGATCATCAGAGCTACCTTTTCTGAATGTTCACTATGTGTTGGGAAGGATATGTATCTTGTCTCTTAATTCTTGGAAGAATCCAGTGGGATAGGTACTATTATGAGCATTCCCATTTTACAGATGAAGAAATTGTGTTTGAGGCCACAGACTTAAGATGGGGTAGAGTTTAGACTCAAACCATGTCTGTCCACTCTTTTGGACCTGACACTTTGGGATTTCTTTCTGATCCAAATTCCTAATTTTCATGTTAAGTACTAAACCCTGGTCAATGAAGATGTGTATGTTCCACCTTGTAAGCATGCTTAGAACAGAGATTCTGGTGACCTTGGGCAGCTGGTTTGAAGAGATTGAAACAAATGATTACTAGCCTCCTTCCTTCAGCTCTGGAGACTTGGTCCTTTACTGGAAAGCAGGAGTCTGAGCACAAATGCATCCAATTACAGATGCTTCAGTGGCTGTATAATAACAGTTAGTAGAAAGAAAATAAGTTCTAGAGCAGTGGTTCTCAACCTTGGCTGCACATTAGAATCACCTGGGAATCTTTTTAAAATCCTGATTTTAATACCACATGCGGGCACACACGTTCGGTGCGATTGAAACTTCGTGGCCCATGCGCAGAAGTCGGTATTTTGTGGAAGAACCACACTCAAGGGGCCAAAGAGCCGCATGTGGCTCGTGAGCTGCAGTTTGCCGACCACTGCCCTAGCAGGTAGGATCCTGAAGTCATCTTTGAATTGACCTCATTTACTCTCATTTTACTGATGAAGAAACTGAGGCTGAGGGAATGCCAGCAGCATTACCAGGCAAGTTAATTGCAGATCTTGGACATGACTGTGCGTCTTCAGAATGCTGCCTGACCTTTCCTTGAGACATTTCTTCTTTCTTGAGTATCATTGCTAGTGAAAGGAATTGGTGGCAGCAGACCTATGAGCTGGGAGTGAGTGGTTCTGTATTTTGTAAGATGGAGGGCAGACGGAATTGAGGACTGCTTTTCTAAGCTAACTTTGAGGAGCTGGAGTCTAAAGCAGTAGAGTTAATTACAGTAATTTTGCTATGTTGATATGATGTTATCAATTTGACTTAGTTGAAAAACTTAAGAAGGTGTATAGAATGTTGTCGGTCATAAAGTGGCCATTCGATGCTGTTGCCTAATATTCAAATATAAAGTGGGGCCTTGACTTATGAGTTTAATTCGTTCCAAGACCGAGCTCGTTAAGGAGCTCATTAAGGAGCTCGTTAACTCAAATTACTCTGTCAACTCAATGCAAAAAATCGGCCAAGAGACAGCTGGTATCTCAAAAAACTCGTTAGTCGGGACACTTGTAAGTCAAGGCCCCACTGTAGTCTGCAATACAAATAAGTGTGCATATAGACATCTCAGGTAAGTCCCAAGTGACTCTTGTCTCTGTCACAGGATCTAAGCACATTTGGACACAATTATCAACCCTTTTCTTCTAATGAGTCTGATAAATCCATACATATAGTTGAGCGTACTCCTTATTAACAATCCCCATGTGAACACTTCACTGAGGTACTTTGATTCCACCTGTCAAATGTCATAAGGTTTCCAGAGTAAGTTCAATACTGCTCTGCAAACAGAATCTGGAAAGATCAGCTCACTAAGGTTTTCCTGGTCATGCTTGCTTTCTATTGCACATGTATTCCCCCTCCTGCTCTGACAGAATCTTATGAAAAAACCTCCCTACCTTGGAAAAATATAAGAATAGGTCTGGGGAGGTTGGGGGAGAATTTTGTAGGGTTTTTTTCACACTGACTTTTGCATTTACACTTCATTTCTTTTTAAGCTCTGGATGGTTGGGCCTGTACTAATTGGTACAGCTGGTTTGACATTTAAATAAGCTGAGTAGCAGGTGGAGCAGTTGATGGGGGACAAGACCTCAGGGAAAGTCACGGATGTGGCTGCTGGAGGGGGAACCTGAGTCTTAGACTACCAACAATGAGCAGTAAACTCCCCTCCCCTATACCCTGCCAGTCCTTGTTGCTCACAAAGACACCCAGATTCCTTCAGCAACCCTCACAACATTGGCACAGCCCATTGCAAGTAACCCAGAGCTATATCAGCCCTTTGAAGAATCAAGTTTCTCTAAAATGGTAGCACCATTGTGGTTGATGTGTAACATACTGGTACTGAGGGCTGGGGTGGTCATGTTACTAGTAATGGATCAAAGTTTCAGATTATTCCAAAGAAGTTTAAGCACTTTTGTAGTTGGCCCTCTACTGGTGTCACCCTCATGTATTCACACCTGTACATATTTTCTTCAATGGCAGAGTGTAGGAGGTACAGCTATTGAGGTGAACCCTAGGGTTGCCTGTGTCTTTGAAATGTGTAGGAATGTCTCATATGTCAACAGGGTATCACTATTGAGAAAAAGGAAGAGAATTTCTGCTCTTGGACATAAAAGATGCATTTTGTGTTTGATGGGAAGTAGTAGTGAAAATAGAGGTAAAAAAAGGAAAATAGGAAGAGTTAGAAGTCAGAGCCCTATTTCAGCTCTGTTACTAACTGGTTGTGTGACCTAGAGCAATTCATTAATCTCAATTAGAACATGAAGGAAATTGGATTAGACCAGGGGTGGGCAAACTTTTTGACTCGAGGGCCACAATGGGTTCTTAAACTGGACCAGAGGGCCGGAACAAAAGCATGGATGGAGTGTTTGTGTGAACTAATATAAATTCAAAGTAAACATCATTACATAAAAGGGTACGGTCTTTATTTTTTTTAGTTTTATTCATTTCAAACGGGCCGGATCCGGCCTGCGGGCCGTAGTTTGCCCACGGCTGGATTAGACTCTTTCTGCTCAGAGTGTGGCCCACAGGCCAACAGAATCTATATAACCTGGTTTATTGTTAAAAATGCAGCCTTCATCCCAAACCTAATGAACAGAATTTGCATTTTAACAAGATCTGCAGGTGAATCTTATGCACACTAAAGTTAGAGAAGCAATGGACTCAATCTGAGTCTTAACCCTGACTGCCTGCTCGAATAACTTAGGGAGTTTTTAATAAATGCTGATGCCTGGGTCCCAGCCCATACCAATTAAACTAGAATATCTCCTCTGATTCTATTATACTTTATTTATTTTAATAATTATTTATATAGTGCTCACTTACGTGGCAAGCACTATTCTCAGTGCTTTAGAAATGTTAACTTGTTTAATCCTCATGAAGAATGTACTATCCAGTTTTACAGATGAGTATACTGAGGAACAAGTTTCCTGCCTAAGGCCAAACAGGCATTTTGGCTTGAGTGTCTGCACACTTCACTCCCATGGGTTAGGTGATCTCTAAGTTCTGATAGAGCTCTATCTTTCATCTTCTACAGGTTTCCAAACTCTATAGGTGAGATTTAAAGTTGGAGAAAAACAGAAACTAGAAGAGCTGAAATGCTGCTGGGTATCTGATACTTTGATATAGTGTCTTGTGTGGTGACAACATGGAGATTTTCCTTGGGCCTCTTTTGGTCTTCCTTCTCAGACTCCTTGGTGGCCCCCCTTTTCATTAATTCCTTAAATGTTAATGTTCCCTAGGGCTTTATCTTCACCTTCAATCTTTTCCTGAGTCCCAAAACTATATAGATAATTGCTTACTTTACAATATCATCTGGATGTCTTACAGGCCCCTCAAAATCAATGTATCTTACTTAGATGTTTCATCTTTCTTGAAAACTGTTTCTACTCCTGTGGTCTGTATCACAGTAAGTAACATCACCATTCACTCAATCATCCAAATGAAAAATTTTGGACTTGAGACTCCTCTCTCATCTTCCACTTCTTTAAATTTGACATGACTCCCAAATCCTTGGCCCAGACCTTACTCCTCAGCTACAAATCCATAAATCTAACTGTCCACTTAACATTTCCACTGGGGTGATTGACAGGTATTCCATATTCAATAAGTCAAAAACAGAGCTGTTAATTTATCCCCTTATAAAATTTTCATCATCATGGGATGAGGGAGAAAGGAGACACAAGTATAAGATTCAGGTTTTTTAGACCCTTCTGCTTAGAGTTGCCATTCATTGAAAAGGGGGAAGATTGGGGAAAGAGCGGGTTTATTGGTATAGTGGGGCTAGAGGCAGAGATTGAGAGCTCAGTTTAATTTGAGATCCAAGTGGAGATGTCAAATAAGTGATTGGATACATAAGCCTTGAATTAGGACAGAGGTTCGTGTTCAAAATATAAATTTGAGAATAATTTTTGTAAAGATTTTTTTTTTTTTGGCTAGATGAGATCAACGATGGAGAAAATGGAGAAAAGAGAAGAGGGTCCAGGACTCAGTATTGGGTTTTGCCAACATTTATAAATTGGTAAGAGGAGGAAAATGAGTCTGATATAGAGGAAAGTGAGGCCAGAGAGGTAGTAGAAAACTCTGGGGAGGGAGGTGTCCCATAAGCCAAGGGAGGAGAAAATTTCATGAAACAAGGAGCAGTCAGTGAGTTAAATGCTGCTGAGACACTGAGTGAGATGTTGAGGGCTGAAAATTAACCACTGGATTTAACAAAACCAAGAAGGGCTGGAGAGTGCTAACCGGTTTGGCTCAGTGGATAGAGCATTGTTCTGCGGACTGAAAGGTCCCAGGTTTGATTCCGGTCAAGGGCATGTACCTTGGTTGCGGGCACATCCCCAGTGGGAGGCAGCTGATCAATGTTTCTCTCTCATCGATGTTTCTAACTTTCTATCCCTCTCCTTTCCTCTCTGTAAAAAAAAAAAAAAAAACACAATAAAAATATATTTTAAAAAAAGAAGGGCTGGAGAGAAGAGCATGGATATGGAGAATAAGGCAGGAAAGCCTGGTCCCTAAGAGGAATAGGAATTAATTAAATTTACCTTGAGTATAGAGTATATAAAGGGGGTGCTGTGTAAATAAGGTTGTAAATGTTGATTCAGAACCAGACAGTAGAAGGCTAGGGATGTCAAGCTAAGGTATTTTATTTTGTAGGTGGCGTGGGGCATGGTGAAGGCATGAAGAAATATTGGAACAGAGAGTTGCATGATCAGACATGCAGTTTCAGAAGATGTCTTTGGAGGCAGATCATGAAAGTTTATCTTTTCCTCTGAAGAGGGAAAGGCAGTAAAAATCTCTCTCTCATTTGGACAGATAATAAACCGACAATAAAAAGTTCTATTGAAAAATCTGTTCAAATATTTGGCAAAAACAGTTGGGGTTTTATCTTTTCACTGTTCTACAGAGTTTTGGTATAGCCACAGTATTAGGTGAGTGCTGGGCAACTCTCCTAATTGTTTTCAAGCAGCAGTTTAGAGGGTCAGGCAGACAAATGTCTTCTCTTTCTAGGCCTAGGTCTGATTGAGAGCACCCAGACACTAAGATCCTGGGCAACATTATATATATTGGCACTGAAGTCCTTATTTTAACTTTCCTTGGTTTTTCTGTTTACAATCACATATTTCAGGTCCTTAAACTCAGGATAGTTATTGCAGCCAAATTACAATAGCAATTTTCTCCAAGATACTTACTTTGTTTTCCAAATGGTACATTCATAATTATATTATTTTTGTGCTTGGCCATAAAATACTGAGTCATCTAATATATCACTGAAAAGGGGTAAATTTTAGAGAATTTAGAATAAATTGATGAAAAAGTTAAATGATGATGATGATGATGATGATGATTATTATTATTATTTTAGAACCAAAACAGCTATCGCATCTGATTGGCTGGTATCAGCATCAGAGTTTGAAGTGAGAGAACTCGAAAAAAGAGCCTCAAGTCATGTTTTGTAATATTTTTTTCCAATCACTTTTCTGCATTATCTTTTGATCATGGAATATGACTGTATTCTTTTGTACTAAAAAGGTTTCAGTCTTCTGTTTTCCCAGCAGAGGCCTCTCTCTTCTGTTTCTGATTCATGTATTTAATAACATGCCCAAATAATATTTCTGAAGTTTAAGCTGATGTCATTTGGGGACCGTGCTTAAAACCTAGACCTTTGGTTGGAAAAATTTCCTATGAGTGCTCAGAAAGGAGAGTTATGAGTGTTCAGAAAGGAGAGTTGGACTGTAATATATAATGACTTTAAGGTCATGAGATTGATTTTGACTTTTAAGCTTGGGAAGCTATACAGGCTACATCTAAGGATGCTTCATTCCTAAAAAGCCAGAGAGTAGCAAGCTTTCTTTAGGATCTGCTTTAAGAGTCAGTTTGTTAACCAAACAAGACAACAAGGTCTTATTACTTTGGAGTCACAGGTGGAGATTGTTTTAACCAAAATATTTCACTTAGCTTTCCACCGCTGGCCCCCTCAATACCCCTCTGTAGGCCCCAACATATCCGGTTTCAAATAACTTATGACTGCTTGCAAAAACTAAGCCCATCCTCAAAAGATGAAGATGTGCAGCCATTGAGTAGATTGGAGGGTTGGGCTTCAGGTTCTGTAGTTTCCCAGAAGGTGTTCATACCAGTATACCTTAGATCCTCTCTGGAGAATGCGTGTCCTCCCAAGTAGTCAGCATAGCAAAAAGCACATTTATGTCAACGGTGAAGATCTGATATTCCCTTTCTTTAGGATTAAAAAATGCTTTTTTCCCTATTACAAAAGTAGTCCATATTCATTGTGGAAATTTTAGAAAAATGCAATCACAAAGAAGAAATAAAATTTAATAATCCTATTCAGAGATATGTAGTCCCTGCTAACATTTTGGTGGTTATTTTCCCAGACATTTTTCTAGACACAGCACACTTCCACGGATATCCATCTATTGTTAAGTCCTGTCGATACTACTTTTTAAATTTGTTATATTTGATTTCTACTTCCACTGTTACTACTATGATCCAAACATCTCCTTCTCTTGTACATTTGCAATGGCTTCATAACTGGGATCCTCACCTCCACCCTTACCTTTCTCCAAATCATGTTCTCTCCTATGGTCACTGTGGCCTTTTTGAAATAGAAATAAGATTACCCCAATCCTTTTTTTAAAAGTCCCTCTTAAATATTACTATTGTTGTTAAGATAAAGGCAAAAATGTAATGGCCTACAAGCACCTGATGATCTGTCTCATGTTCCCCTGTGGCGGAATCTGATTAATACCTTCCCTACCTGCCTTGGATTGGTAGGATTTTTTTTCAAATTGAGAACCAAGGGAGAACACAGTTGAAAGTGAAGAACCCCAAAATTTACTATCAAAGTTCTGACTTGCTCCCATACCTCTTCTAAGTTCTCCCTCCTCAAAGTCCTCACTGGTCTTCCTGCTGTACCTTACGGGTCTCCAGGTTACTTCAACCCATTCCCTGACATGACTCTAGAAGTATGTACGATTTTTGGCCTCTGACAACTAAATTCTCTAATTTGCCTATTGGGACTTGGCATTTCTTTCCTAGAAATTCACAGAAATCTTTGGAAGGCAATGTGATTCACAAAATTTAAGGAATGGAAGTTGAATATTCATATAATGGTAAGCTGCTCAGTAATAAAAATGAATGAAATACTAATACATGCAATAGCATGAACACATCTCAAAAATATTTTGAGTGAAAGGAGAAAGATACAAAAGATTACAGGCTCTATGGTTCCATTTATAGGAAGTTCTAGAATAAGCAAAGGTCATCTATGGTGAAAAAATCGTAATAGTGGTACCTCTGGTAGATGAATAAGGATTGACTAGGACAGAGCATGAAGAACCTTACTGGGGTGATAAACATATTCTACACTTTGTTAGTAGTTTGGGCTATATAGGTCTATGCCTTTGTCAAAGCCCATTGAATTGTACTCTTAAGAAGTGTGCATTGTACCTTTTACAAATTTTAACCTAAGGAAAGAGCCATAAACAAATGTTAAACTCTACTTAAAAAAATGCATGCTGTAGTGTTTAGGGGTGAAGTATACTGATGTTTACAATTTCCTCCCTCCCTCCCTTCCTTTCTCCTTCCTTCCTTCATTTTTTTTATTGATTTCATAGAGAGGAAGGGAGAGCAAGAGAGATAGAAACATCAATAAGAAACACTGATTGGCTGCCTCCTGCACGCCCCTGTACTGGGGATAGAGCCAGCAGCCTGGGCATGTGCCCTGACTGGGAATTGAACTACAACCTGGTGCATGGGGCAGCACTCAACCAACTGAACCACACCATCCAGGCTGTAATTTACTTTGAAATATATCCAAATGAGATAGATTAATCAACAGGTGATAAAAATGTGATAAAGAAAATATAACAAGATGTTTGTTGCATAATATAGGTGATGTATATATGTGTGTGTTCATTGTACTATTCTTTAAAAATTTTCTGTTTTTATATTTTTACTAGTGGCCCAGTGCACGAAATTCATGCACATAAAAGGGAATTAATTAGAGGAAATATTTTAATATTGCTATTTGCCTTTTCTCTATAATAGAAGTGTCAGAGATAAAAGAAAATGAGTAAAATGTATATGAAAATCTCCCTCCTGTCAGAGTCTGGGGCACACCACGGGACCCAGTGTCAAGTCCCCGCCCACCCACGCACACCTCGAAATCATGTGAGACCCAGACCCAGCAGGCACCACCCCCATCAAGCCCACAGGGCGGCGGGGGTGCAGCCTCAGGTTCCCCATCAAGCCCTGTTGGGTGGGAGACACGGCCTCAGGTCCCCCAGCCTGGCCTCAGGTCCCCTGGCCCTGGCACCAGGGGACACAGCCTCAGGTCCCCCGTCAAACCCTGCCAGGCAGGGGGTGTGGCCTCAGGTCCCCTGGCCTAGCCTCAGGTCCCCGGCCCCAGCACGAGGGAGCAAGGGTGCGAGGATGTGAGGGCATAAGGGCGCGAGGGCACAACGACCATTTGTATATTATCTCTTTATTATATAGGATAATAAAAATATTAGGGAAATTCTCTAGATTAAAAACCTCTCTGCATTATGAAATTTTTAGTAAAATTTAACAACTATTGGCTACTGGAAATGATTTCCACCTAATCTTTCTATTTTAGAGTATAGAGGACAATTTGAAAGTAAGTTCACCTCTAATGGCCATATAGGCAATAAATACAGTCTTAATAGAATTCTTATACCAGCGTCAGGATTCTGGAAGCCAGGGAGGTATTTTGCAAATAAATAGGGAACAGAAACTAGTGTGTGTGTGTGTGTGTGTATGTAGAGGGAATTAGTGATTCATTTGCCTCACAGCCTCAGAATAGCATTGTTTCAGAAGCTAGGAGACCAGTTACCTTGTACTTTAGGGTAACCTGCCTGCACTTCTCTAGCCAAGAGAGATAGGATGAAATGAAAATGTTCAGCTTATGAAAGCTCTTTCTCTTATCATCAACATTCTGGGAATTCTGCTAGACTGTAGGCTTCATGAGGGTAGAGACTCAATTTGTCTTGTTCAACACAATTTCCTTGGCAGTCAATACAGAGCCTGACACCATAGTTGGCATTTAAAAAATACTTGCTAAGTATATGAGTGTTTGACTGAATGAATAAAATTTGTTGATTCTTATGTAGTTAACTTATATTAATCTTTCAGGTCACAGGTTAGTTGCTACTTCCCCCAGAGTTGATCTCTGAGGGTCCACCTTCCCATCTTAGACCATGGGAAGCCCTTCTTTTATATATTTCTGTTGTTGGTTTTCTAACCCTGTCAAAGCATTTTAGAATAAAGTTTTAATGTGTATCTATCAAACTTGCTTGTAAGTCCCATGAAGGCAGGGGTGGTGTTTGTCTCAGTTACACTAGTGCCCAGTATATGTGATCCATCAATTCAATGATTGGTCACAGTCCTTCCATTATCTGTGTAAGTTATCACACTATGTGTTTGCACTCTGCTTTTTCCAGCATTAACTTTTAAAAATATATTTTTATTGATTTCAGAGAGGAATGGAGAGGGAAAGAAAGATAGAAACATCAATGATGAGATTGATCAGCTGCCTCCTGCACACCCCCTACTGGGGATTGAGCCCATAGCCCAGGCATGTGTCCTGACTGGGAATTGAACTGTGACCTTCTGGTTCATAGGTTGATGCTCAACCATTGAGCCAGCCGGCCAGGCTTCCCAGAATTAATTTTAGATCAAGATAGCAAGAGTTATGACTTCTAACACTTTTTCTCCTTCACTTTTCTGGGCACAGATGGACATGAATCAAGCACAGTTTATAATGGCTGGAATCACCACACATACTTATGCTCCTTCCTGCTGGGAATAGCTGATTTTGAGATTTTGCTTATAATACATGATGGTCAGACATATCTTTGGCTTCATCTGACTGACAGAATGCTTTTAATGGATTACATCAAACTGTTGCAGAAGCCAGGCCAGTCAACTTAAGAAGAGGTTAAATAGAGATAGCTAAGTCTGCCAACATGGTTTGTGGCCCTTGGTTCTTACCTCTGCCCCTGAAAATCCTTAAGATATATAGGAATGTTGAAGATTTGTAAGAAAGCTTCCAAAGTTGTTGAAGGCAGAGACTGTAGAATTAAGTTGCCTTTTTAAAACTGCAGTCCAGGAGAGGCCTTGGGATTGGGAACCATCTGTCATATGGCCAGTGGCCAAAAGAGTGCACGTGGTAGAGCTCCAAACAGAATGCCCTGTGGGTCCTGGAAGACATTCTGCCTATGCTGTTACAGGAGCAGATGCCAACACAGACTAGTTCCTAATGTAAATGAACCCAGGGGCTGTGAGACAAGGATGCTTATACAACTCTTAATTTCCCTAGTGGTCTGCTTCCATGTACCACGTGGAATCAAAAAAATAAGATAGCTTGTGCCAAAAAAAAGATATTGTTGAAAAGACACTAATAAAATTTTCACTTAAGATTTTTTTCTTCTCCTCACTGAAAACAAATAATGAGTAGTAAGTAAATCCTTAACTAGGATGACCATGATATAAATAATGGTCTAAACAATAACCCCTTTGAAAGTGAAAGAAGACACCATTAGTAATTATGCTGAACTACAAATATAACCTGGGACTATCTCAGGCAATCTGGGATGTGTATGGTCCTTCCAGCTTTGACCATCATCTTGCATAAGTTATAAAATTTTCTTGAATCCTGGCATCTAGCAACGTGAAATGTTTTAGATGGCTGATAAACTGCAAGTCTAAGAGTGTGAACAGCAGTCACACAGATAAAGAGCATCTGCTGTGTGGGCAGGGCTGTTTTGTCATGCATCAGTCACTTCTTACATACAGGTGCATGCACAAGTAGGGTGAATGGCAGCAGCCTCATCTTCAAATGCAATAATGGTAGTTAATCATCATTGAGCATTTGCTCTATGCTAGGCATTATGTGAAGTAGTTCTCATGCGTTAGGTCATAGTGCACATTTGTTTATATCTATGCCTTTCATGAGGAAAGCTTTTGTATTTAGTTATTGCTTGTATATTTACTATCTTATTTGATCCTCACAACAATACAGGGATGTAGGCTTTACTGTTCAAATTACCAGATAAGAAAACAAGGCTCAGAAAGGTAAAATAGCTCGTAAATAACTTCTAGAAATGGAAATGAAATCCACGTCTGTTCAACTCCAAATTTTATGTTTTTTTGTGATACTACACATGATTAAAGCATTAATTTAACAAATATGTGCAGATGAGTCCTATATACCAAACACTGTACTAGGTGTTAGGAGTACAAACGTGTATTGGGCAGTGGGCTCAAGCTGTGAGAAAAGACAAAAACAAACATTCTTTGCTTCAAAGAACTTGCCCTTTTAGTGAGAGAGACAGGTACAATAAAACAATATTTGAATATAGTAGGCTAGATACTATATATTTTTTTGAAAAATAAAATTCACAATAGCATTGTATTATATTCTATCTAATAGTAGACAAACATGGTAATTGACCATACCTTCGCTACACCTCCCATTGGCTAATCAGCATGATATGCAAATTAACCACCAACAAAGATGGTGGCTAATTTGCATACTGCAGGCAGGGCGGGACAGCGTCATCCCGCCTGCCCTGCCGCCATCCGGGCCTGCTATCTGCGATCCAGGGCGGGGGTGGGGGTGGGTCCCGTGTGTGACCACACCCGGGGCGCAGCCCCAACCCCCGGATCCGCCCTGCCCTGTTGCAACTGGGAACAGGGCCCCAACCCCCTGATCAGCCCTGCCCTGTGTGCGACCCTGGGCAGCACCCCAACCCCCTGATCGGCCCTGCCCTGTGAAGGACCTGGGGCAGCACCCCAACCCCCTGATCGGCCCTGCCCTGTGCATGACCAGGGTGGGACCCCTACCCCCTAATTGGCCCTGCCCTGTGTGGGACCTGGGGCAGCACCCCAACCCCCTGATCGGCCCTGCCCTGTGCGTGACCCGGGGAGGCGGGGCAGGCACCTAGGGATTGGCCTGCCATCTGCCACCTGGGGAGTGGGCCTAAGCCAGCAGGTGGTTATCTCCTGAGGGGTCCCAGACTGTGAGAGGGCACAAGTGGGGCTGAGGGACACCGCCCCCCTGCCAGTGCACAAATTTTTGTGCACCAGGCCTCTAGTATTAATATAATATGACCTACATTCCTATATTTATATATTATTTTAAACTTCTATGGTGTGTGTGTGGGGGGGAGTGTCCCTCAGCCCAGCCTGCCCCCTCTCACATAGTGGGAGCCCTCAGGCGTTGACCCCCATCACCCTCCAATTGCAGGATTGGCCCCTTGCCCAGGCCTGACGCCTCTGACAGAGGCGTCAGGCCTGGGCACGGGACCCTCATTTCCCCCCATCACTGGTTCTGCCCCCAGCCCAGGCCTGATGCCTCTGGCCCAGGCGTCAGGCCTGGGCAGGGGACCCCCAGACCCCTCCGATTGCTGGCTCTGCCCCTTGCCCAGGCCTGATGCCTCAGCCAGAGGCATAGACCCCCATCACCCTCCGATCACCTGATCGGCCCCTTGCCCAGGCCTGATGCCTCCGCCAGAGGTGTCAGGCTTGGACAGGGGACCCCCATCTCCCCCCGATCACTGGCTCTGTCCCCCGCCCAGGCCTGAGGCCTCTGGCCCAGGAATCATGCCTGGGCAGGGGACCCCCATCTCCCTCTGATTGCTTGCTCCACCCCCGCCCAAGCCTGACGCCTCTGACCCAGGCTTCAGGCCTGGGCAAGGGGACCCTCATATCCCTCCAATCCCTGGCTCCGCCCCCCACCCAGGCCTGATGCCTCGGCCAGAGGAGTTGACCCTCATCACCCTCCGATCACCAATCACCGGATTGGCCCCTTGACCAGGCCTGAGGCCTCCGGCAGAGGTGTCAGGCCTGGGCAGGGGATCCCCAGCTCCCCGCGGTTGCAGGCTCTGCCCCTGCCCAGGCCTAACGCCTCTGGCCAAGGCATTAGGCCTGGGCAGGGGACTCCTAGCTCCCCGCGATCTCCCGCTCTGCCCCTGCCCAGGCCTAACGCCTCTGGCCGAGGCGTTAGGCCTGGGCAGGGGACCCTCAGCTCCCCGCGGTTGCAGGCTCCGCCCCTGCCCAGGCCTAACACCTCTGGCCTAGGCGTCCAGCCCGGGCAGCGGGGACCCGCAGTGGCAGCGGCCCCGCAATTGTGGGCTCTGCTTTAGGCCCAGGCAAGGGACCCCTAGCTCCTGGGACTGCCAGCTTCGACCTTGCCCAGCTCCCATCGCTGGCTCCACCCCTACTTCCTGCTGTCACTGGCCAGGGCAGCAAAGGCGCCTGATTCTCCGATCATGGCTGGGGGGCAGGGCAAAGGCGGCCCCAGGGCCGCCTTTGCCCTGCCCCCCCAGCTCTTAGCTCCCCCCTGGGTTTCCGATCACTGTCAGTGGCAGGGGGCTTCTTCCTGCTTTCCCTTTCGCCTCCCTGCATTGTGCCTACATATGCAAATTAGCCGCCATCTTTGTTGGCAGTTAATTTGCATATAGCCCTGATTAGCCAATGAAAAGGGTAGCGCCATACGCCAATTACCATTTTTCTCTTTTATTAGTGTAGATAAGTAGGGTATTAAAAATTCCATGGGGGCACAGCAGAGGGGAAGTAGGAAAGGTTTCATAGAGAGGACAATATTTGAGATCAGCCTTGAAGGGTACTAGAAGTTTTTCAGGTGGAGAAGTGAGAGAACCAAGGCAGAAGGAACAGATTGTGCAAAGGCACAGGGAAGAGTGGGGCATGTTTGGGGAACACCAAACAGGTTGGAGAGTCCATCTTTTTGAGAATGGCCCACTTGAATATTTGCAGGTGAATTTATATGATATCTAGGATTTACTTTAAAACACTCCAGAAAAATTAAAAGTGTGTGGGGTGGGCAAAAGAGGGAACAGATGAGACAAAAATGTCAGAAAGTGGATAATTTTGAAGCAGGATGATAGGTATAAAGAGATTAATCCCCCTATACTTTCTACTTTTGTGTACATATGAAAATTTCCAAGGACACAGACAGTGGTGAATGCTGGGGGCGGGGGGAGGAGGGAGAGGGAAATGGGAGAAAAAGGGACATAAGTAATACTCTCAACAATAAAGATTTATTTAAAAAATTTTAAAAAGAAGAAAAAAGGATATTTGGTGTAGTAGGGACAAAGTAAAGGAGAAGGTGAGTGTACAGAGGTGAAGCTGATGAAATACATGGTGGTGGGGGAGGTGGAGAAGACTGTGTAAAGTCCTTAAGTGTCAGGCTAAGGAGTTGAGACAATCTAATAGGTATTAATGAAAGGAAATAAATCATGAGATTGACAAATTAATTTTACATTTAAAAAATATCATTAAATCTGTGTAGAGAATTGTGAAGCAGGAGGTGGGGAAGTAGGAGAAACAGGTCAGGTGAGAAATAATGGGGGCCTGAACAATTGAGGAAACAGATGCTTGAGTTACAGATTTCAGATATTATTATACTAGTAAGTGCAATTGAAAGCCATTAAGGGCTTTAGGCAAAGATGTAATAAGATCTTATTTACATGTTAAATGTTCTTAATCCCTCACACATATACACATATACAAAGAGACATAAGGAAACTTTTGGAGCTGATGGATATGTTTATTACCTTAATTGTGGTAATGATCTCATGGCTGTATGCACATGTCCAAACTCATTAAATTGGATATATTAAATATGTGCAGTTTTGTATATCAATTATACCTCAATAAAGCTGTAAAAAATTTATACAATGAAAAAGAGTTAGTGTAAATTTCACATGACCAATAATCTCATCTCTCTGAGTATATTGTCCTTAATATTTTAAGATATATATTTAAATATATTTTATATATAAAATTTTATATAAATATAAGTCACTTATACTTAGTAGCAGGTCTAGCTCTACAAGCCAAATCTCTTTACTTCTAGCTTTATATTCTTTTTGCTACCAAGCTCTTTTTCCCCTTTCTTTCTTTCTTTTTTGTTTTGCCATAAGAAAGAGATTTGGGATCCAATTTTGGCAATAGCCTACTAGCCCAAGAAAATCTCATGGTTGACATTTAGTTATGATCCTTAGGAAACTTAGAACACCATGAAGCTTATCTGGATCCAAGTGTAGTCCTTGATCCAATATCAGATGTCCCAAATACAAAACCTGAGTTTGGAAAAATTGTAATTTTTCTTTAGAGATCTTATGTGCCTTTAAGGCCAAAAGTTCTAACAGGTGGATGCTATCTTCCTGTCAGGGGACCTGAGAAGAGATCAAAGAAATAAATCATCCACATATTGAAATAATGTGAAACATTTAGGGAAAATTATATCATCCAAATCAGTCTTCAGAATCTGTGAGAAATAAGAAGGGCTTTCAGTAAAACCCTGAGGTATCACTGTCCAGGTAAATTGTTTTCCAACCCAAATGAAGGCAAAAAGGTATTGGCTAGCTTCATCAACTGGGATACTAAAGACTGCACTACATAAATCAATTATTGTGAAGAATTTACTTCCAGTTGGGATAGATGCTAGCAGTGTATGAGAGTTAGGAACAACAGTATGTAGAGTGATGACAATGTGGCTTATTTCTCAGAGGTCTCGAAAACTCTCCACCCTCAACCCTTTGGCTTTATCACAGGTAATATAGGAGTGTTACAGAGATTAGTGCAATGAATATCTTTCAATCAAGTTCTCTAGCCTTTACACCAAAATTGGAAGTTTGCTTTTCTAAGCCCCTTTTGGGATGTTCTCACCTGGCAATTCTCATACAATGCCAAGCCTGGCCTTCACCAAATAACATGAATAAACTGATAAAAATAAGAAAACCCAGGTTGATAGGCATGAATAATAATATTAAATTTCTCATCAAACTTGTGAAGGTCCTCAGTTACCTCAGGGAATTCCTTTACAATGGCTTGCAATTCAGTTTCTGTCCAGGGGACATATGAAACTTGGGGTCTGTTAGGTACCCAGAGAGTTTAATTTTAAATGAAAAAATACTGATAAGTTTAGAGGATTCAAGGGGAAATGGCATCAAAGGCAGAACCTAAGGGAAGGAAGGCCATAGTGGAAGATAATATGGTGGTCAGAGGCAGAACTTGAAGCAAAGGAGTTGAGGAAGAAACACTTCCTTAAGATGGAGAAGAAGCCTGAGGCAAAGTCATCATAGAAGATGAGGTTGGACCTGAACATGGATCCTGAGACTATAGAGTAGAGGGGGAAGCCTAGGGAGTAGAGGACACTACATAGTAAGAACATGTGGCTTCAGGTGCCATTTTCTCTTCTTTTAAAAATTTCAGTAGCTTCTGTTAATTTTAAGATTTTAAAAAGGCAACTTCAGACCATTGGTCTTATTTGGAAGCTTCAAAATACCACTCAAAATAGGCATTGCACTCAGTTCTACCAATTTTAGCAAAATTATTGTCCAATTCAGTTTTTTCTTTTTTGGTTGATAATATACTTACTTTTTTATGTTTAGTCTTTTTTATTTTTTATCTTTTTATTTTTTTATTCTTTAAGTTCTTTTTTTAATTTAAATTCTTCATTGTTTAAAGTATTACATAAGTCTCCTTTTTCCACCATTGATCTCTCCCCAGCCCACCACACCCCCCAGCACATGACCTCACCCTCCACCCCCCCGACCCCTGGTCTGTGTCCATTGGTTATGCTCATATCATGCATACAAGTCCTTTGGTTGAGCTCTTACCCCCTCACCCCCTGCCTTCCCTTATAGGATGGACAGTCTGTTAGATGCTTCTATGACTCTGGTTCTATTTTTGTTCATCAGTTTATGTTCATTATATTCCACAAATGAGAGAGATTATGTGATATTAATCTTTCTCTGACTGGCTTATTTTGCTTAGCCTAATGCTCTTCAGTTCCATCTATGCTGTTGCAAATGGTAAGAATTCCTTCCTTTTTACAGCAGTGCAGTATTCCATTGTGTAGGTGTACCACAGTTTTCTAATCCACTCATCTGCTGATGGGCACTTAGGCTGTTTCCAAATCTTAGCTATTGTAAATTGTGCTGATATGAACATAGGGTTGCATATATCCTTTCTGATTGGTATTTATGTTTTCTTGGGATATATTCCTAGAAGTGGGAATACTGGATCAAATGGACTTTCCATTTTTAATTTTTTGAGGAAACACCACACTGTTTTCCACAGTGGCTGTACCAGTCTGCATTCCCACCAGCAGTGAAGGAGGGTTCCTTTTTCTCCACATCCTTGTCAGCACTTGTTGTTTGTTGATTTGTTGATGATAGCCATTCTGACAGGTGTGACATGGTACCTCATGGTTGTTTTGATTTGCATCTCTCAAATGATTAGTGACTTTTAGCATGTTTTCATATGTCTCTCAACCTTCTGTATGTCCTCTTTCGAAAAGTGTCTATTTAGGTCCTGTGCCTATTTTTTGATTGGATTGTTTATCTTCTTTTGTTAATTTTTTGAATTCCCTATAAATTTTGGAGATTAAACCCTTATCAGAGATAACATTGGCAATATGTTCTCCCATGGAGTGGGCTTTCTTGTTGTTTTTTTTTTAATTAAATCTTTATTGTTCAGATTATTACATTTGTTCCTCTTTTTTTTCCCCCCATAACTCCCCTCCTCCCAGTTCCCGCCCCACCCTCCGCCCTCACTCCCCACCCACTGTCCTCATCCATAGGTGCACGATTTTTGTCCAGTCTTTTCCCGCATCTCCCACACCCCTTTCCCCCCCCAGGAATAGTCAGTCCATTCCCTTTCTATGTCCCTGATTCTATTATAATCACCAGTTCATTCTGTTCATCAGATTATTTATTCACTTGATTCTTAGATTCACTTGTTGATAGATGCATATTTGTTGTTCATAATTTGTATCTTTACCTTTTTCTTCCTCTTCCTCTTCTTAAAGGATACCTTTCAGCATTTCATATAATCCTGGTTTGGTGGTGATGAACTCCTTTAGCTTTTCCTTATCTGTGAAGCTCTTTATCTGACCTTCAATTCTGAATGATAGCTTTGCTGGATAAAGTAATCTTGGTTGTAGGTTCTTGGTATTCATCACTTTGAATATTTCTTGCCACTCCCTTCTGGCCTGCAAAGTTTCTGTTGAGAAATCAGCTGACAGTCGTATGGGTATTCCCTTGTAGGGAACTGAGTTTCTTTCTCTTGCTGTTTTTAAGATTCTCTCTTTATCTTTTGCTCTTGGCATTTTAATTATGATGTGTCTTGGTGTGGTCCTCTTTGGATTCCTTTTGTTTGGGGTTCTCCACGCTTCTTGGACCTGTAAGTCCATTTCTTTCACCAGGTGGGGGAAGTTTTCTGTCATTATTTCTTCAAATAGGTTTTCAATATCTTGCTCTCTCTCATCTTCTGGCACCCCTATAATTCTGATGTTGGTACGCTTGAAGCTGTCCCAGAGGCTCCTTACACTATCCTCGCATTTTTGGATTCTTTTTTCATTTTGCTTTTCCGGTTGGGTGTTTTTTGCTTCCTCGCATTTCAAATCATTGACTTGATTCTTGCGCTCCTCTGGTCTGCTGTCGGGAGTCTGTATAATATTCGTTATTTCAGTCCGTGTATGCTTAATTTCTAGTTGGTTCCCCAATATAAGATCGAGGGTCTCATTAGTTTTCTTGTAGATCTCATTAAGTTTATCGGCGGCTTCTATACAGTTCTTGAGAGACCTTAAAAGTGTGGTTCTGAACTCTATATCTTCCATTGACAATTTTGTCCTGTTTCTTTGTCTCCGCATTTTGTTATGCTTCCTTGGTGCACCCCCTAGTGGTCTTTGTTCGCAGTCTTATAGTTAAATCTTGATTGTTGTAGCTAATTCCAGGGAGGGTTTGACCTCCAGGCCAAGTGGCTATGAGAATCAGCTGTGTCAGCAGTGAGAGAACTTCTGTCCTCTAGGGAGGTGCTAATCTAGCCTTTGCCTGAGGCTATCCGGCAAATGCCTGTGTGCAGGGCTTGGGCGGGGCGGGTCGCACAGGATCAACAGGGTGGGCCGGAGAGAGCAGTTATGGCGGCTCTCAGTCCTGTCCCCAGGGGCTCTGCCTCTCTGAGTCCCAGCACCCGCTGCAAAGCTCAGAGAGAAAGCTGCACTCGCTCTGACCGGAGCTCAGATTCTGCGACTCCCTCCCGATTGAAAACGCCAACCGCGCCCTCCGCCGCCAGCCCACTCTGCGCACTCCGCACCTCAGAATTTGACTTCAGCACTGCGCCTCCTCTGAGTGTCCGTATGCGTTTCTCTTTCCTCCTAGTTGTAGGACTTCCACTCAGCCAGCGTTCCTGTGGTTCTGGGTGATGTCCCTTCCGTTTTTTGGTTTCACTTTTGAAGTAGTTGTTCAAAGCAGCAAACTCCGGTGTTAACCTATGCCGCCATCTTGGTTCTGGCTCTTGTTGTTTTATTGACGGTTTCTTTCACTGTGCAGAAGCTTTTTATTTTGATGTAGTCCCATTTGTTTATTTTCTCCTTAGTTTCCATTGCCCTAGGAGCTGTATCAGTAAAGATATTGCTACCACAAATGTTTTCTATTTTGCTGCCCATGGCTTCTTCTAATTTTTTATGGTTTTCCATCTTACATTTAAGGCCTTTATCCATTGTGCGTTTAGTTTTGTGTATGGTAGTGGTGGACTAGTTTCATTCTTTTGCATGTATCTGCCCAATTTTCCAAAGACTATTTATTGAAGAGACTGTCTTGACTCCATTATATGCTCTTGCCTCCTTTCTCAAATATTAATTGAGCATAATGGCTTGGGTTGATCTCTGGGTTCTCTGTTCTTTTCCATTGGTCTGTATGTCTTTTCTTGTGCCAGTATCAGGCAGTTTTGGGAACCGTGGCTTGGTAATATAGCTTGATATCTGGTATTGTGATCGCTCCAACTTTGTTCTTTTTTCTCAAGATTGCTGAAGCTATTCAGAGTCTTTTTAAAATTCCAGATGAATTTTTGGAGAGTTTGTTCTAGGTCTTTGAAGTTTGCCATTTCTATTTTAATGAGGATTGCATTGAATCTATAGATTGCTTTTAATGATGCTTTACAATCACTAAGATTTGAAAACAGCACAGTTTACAATAGCTAGAATTTGGACATTTTAATGATGTTGATTCGACCAATCCATGAACATGGTATATTTTTTCATCTGTTTATGTTTTCCTCTATCTCTTTTTTCAACATCCTGTAGTTTTCTGAATACATGTCCTTTACCTCCTTGGTTAAATTTATTTCTATGTATCTTAATTTTTTTTGGTGCAATGGTAAGTGAGATTGTTTTTTTTTTTGTTTTTAGTTTCTCTTTCTGTGAGTTCATTATTGGTATATAAAAAAGCCATAGATTTCTGGGTGTTAATTTTGTATCCTGCAATATTGCTGAATTCATTTATTGGTTTTAGTAGTTTTTTGATGAAGTCTTTAGGTTTTTCTATGTACAATAACATGTCATCTACAAATAATGACAGTTTTACTTCTTCTTTTCCAATTTGGATGCCTTTTATTTCTTCTTCTTGTCTGATTGCTATGGCTAGCACTTCCAGTATTATGTCAAACAGGAGTGATGAAAGTGGGAATCTGTGTCTTGTTCCTGTTCTTAGGGGAAATGGATTTAATTTTTGCCCATTGAGTATGATGTTGGCTGTAGGTTTGTCATACTAGTATAAGGCTTTTATTATGTTGAGGTATTATCCCTCTATTCCCACTTTGCTGAAAGTTTTTATCAGGAAAGGTGTTGAATTTTGTCAATGCCTTTTCTGCATCAATTGATATGATTATGTGCTTTTTGTCTCTCAATTTGTTTGTGTGATGTATCATGTTTATTGATTTGCGGATATTGTACCATCCTTGCATCCCTGGGATAAATCCTACTTGGTCATGGTGTATGATCTTTCTGATGTACTGCTGGATCCGATTTGCTAGAATTTTGTTGAGGATTTTGGCATCTATGTTCATCAAGGATATTGACCTGTAATTCTCTCTCTTTGTAGTGTCTTTATCTGGTTTTGGTATTAGGGTAATGCTAGCTTCATAGAAAGAGCTTAGAAGTATGCCTTCCTCTTGAATATTTTGGAATAGTCTGAGAAGGCTTGGTGTTAGTTTTTCTTTGAATGTTTGGTAAAACTTTTCTGTGAAGCCACCTGGCCCCAGGCTTTTGTTTGCTGGATGCTTTTTGATGACTGCTTCAATTTCCTCCTTAGTTATTGGCCTGGTGAGATTTTTTGATTCTTCTTGATTGAGTTTTGGAAGGTCGTATTTCTCCAGGTATATGTCCATTTCCTATAGGTTGTCTAGTTTGTTGGAGTAGAGTTGTTCATAGTATTTTTTTTTTACAATCTTTTGTATTTCTGTATTGTCTGTTGTTATTTCAATTCTTTCATTTCTGATATTGTTTATTTGGTTCCTCTGTTTTTGCTTCTTGGTGAGCCGGATGTTATTCGTTTCAGCTACTCATTCTATTTGCTTCAGGACAAGGCTTACGACACGCCCATCTATTCCACCGCCATTTTGTCTCCATCTAAAAGTTGGTTCTTTTCCCAGGCAAAGTTGAAGAGGCAGCTCTCAGGGGATGCTTGTTTTCAGTCCTGACAGGAAGGAAGCACTCAGGGAATCCATTTTCTGTAGCTTTTATCAGCAGTTTCTACAGCCATAATGGAAGTCTCTCACCCCTCCTAGTTTTCAGATGTCTGTGAATCCCTCTCTAGGGTGTTTCCACCCTCCACTTAGCTGTGTAGGAATCCAGGCCTTCCGGCGTGGAGGGAAAACTAAGCCACCGGAAATGCCCTTGCTACCGCCACCTCTTCCATTTGTTTATGTCTTTCTATATCTCTTTTTTCCAATGTCCTGTAGTTGTCTGAGTATAGGTCTTTTACCTCCCTAGTTAAGTTTATTCCTAGGTATCTTAATTTTTTTGTTGCAGTGGTAAATGTGTTTTTTTGTTTGTTTGTTTGTGTTTTTTTTTTTAGTTTCTCTTTCTGTGAGTTCATTATTAGTGTATAAAAATGCCATAGATTTCTGGGTGTTAATTTTGTATCCTGCTACATTGTCAAATTCCCAATTCCATTGTAAGGAAATTGAGTTTGGGAATCCTGAAAGTTCCCCAAGTGGCTACTAATTTTCTGAATTAAATTTTAAATGGATGTGTCCATTCAATTAAATATGCACATGAAGCAATAAAAAAATAAAATAAAATAAAATAAAATAAAATAAAATAAAATAAAATAAATAAATAAAAAAATAAATAAATATGCACATGAAGATTACCTGCAGCTTTTAACCATGTAGACAGCCAGAGTCCCTGGCAGAGTTGGGATGGTCTTAAGATATTTAGATAGATGAGATGCCATTTATCAAAGGTTCTTCTATGAATCAAAAGCCTAAGGCAATTTATAACAACTAGAGAAACCTACAGGTCATACACCAGCCAACCTCACTCTAGAGTCTAGAACATTCTGATCACTGGGGACCAGGCCAAAGGCTAAAACCCAGTTCTGGGAAAATAATTGGCCCCTGGGGAGTCCAGTTACAGGTTCAGTGGCACTCCTCTCAATGAGATGGCACAGTGTAATACTGGACCAAACTGACTAATTTCAGTAGAAATAACTCCTGTCCCCAAAGGGATCTTCAGGCAAAAGCCAGTTTTGTCACAAAGGACAACCTGTTTCACAAGAAATAAGGCTTATGTACCAAATTGAGTACTCAGAGAACAGATAGATGAAATGGACAAGAAAGGCCTTTTAACAACATGCAAGCAAACAAAAGCTCTAAACAATTCCTAAATAACGCCCAAAGGACTTCCAAAGGCAAAAACCAGAAGGTGCTTGATTCCAGGAGAGAACTCACACTAAGTTCCTGAATCAAGAGCAATCAGCGAGCCAAAGCAGCTCTATGTAAGGTGCCTGTACCTGGTTACTTACCCACTCCAAAACTTTTGGGGTCTTTCTTCTCTGGATCTTAAATGAGTCCACAAAATGTTAACTGAAAAATAATATCAACTAGGTGTTTCATCACCAAAAGGGATTTATTCAGGAAAATAAAAGGGTTGCAGCCTAATGTGTGCAGACTGAACAAGCTACATACACTCTCTACACAGTTCTTTTCTTTCTCAACTATAGAATCAGAATTGACTATGTCTGTGGCCCTTTTTTTCCTATCTACTTGGACCCATTTTTGCTGTCTCAGCATGTATGTATAAGGAAATGTATGAGAAATTCCATATAATTTCTTCATGATCAGGCCATATGTCTTTTATTTATGAATACACATTATTAAAGAGTAACCTGATAAACTTGCTGTTACAGAGCTAGTTGTTCCTCTTGAGCTACAATCTTCCCCCAAATAGTCCTTAATACTAAGGTCTCTAGCCTTGTCATTCTGGGGTTTTGATTAGTCCAATATTAAAACACTTGTGCTTTTTGAAATTGAAGTTGCCTTCAAAGTGCCTTACCCCATCCCAAGGTTGCTTGTGAGCTGACAATTGATTTTTCAGTTTCACTGTAGGTAAGGAATTTTTTACTATTTCCTACCACCTAAGTGCAATTCTACTTTCATGGTATCCTGATGCCCTAGTTTGGCCCCCTTTGCTAGTTATTTGTAAAGGTTTAGCTTTTCTCACCTTGACCATCAGTATTTATTAAAGAAAATAAACTCCAGGGATAATGTGGACAGACTTATCCATTTTCATTTGTATTCAAGGCTATCTAAACCCATAAAATTAGTAAGTATAGACATTTACAGTGCCTGATATTAACTACATTTTATTGAGTGCTTAAATGATCCAGAAACTATGCCAAACTATGCTAACTACTTATATTACCTCATCACATTCTCATAACACCCACTTGAGGGATGCTACGAATTGAATTTTGTTCTAACTCCTAGTATCTCAGAATGTGACCTTATTTGGAGATAGGTACTTTGTAGACATAATCAAGTTAAAATGAGATCACTGGGTAGGCCATAATTTAATACGACTAGTGTCCTCATAAAAAGAGGAAATTTGGAGACAGAGACATGCATAAAGGGAAGATGAGGTGAAGAGACACAGGAAGAACATGGCCATCTATAAGCCAAAGAAAGAGGTCTGGAACAGAACCTTCCCTCACAGGCCTCAGAAGGAACCAAACCTGCCAATACCTTAATCTTAAGACATCTAGTTTCCAATATGGTGAAAATTAATTTCTGTTAAGCCACTCCATTTCTGAGACTTTGTTATGGTAACCCTAACAAATTAATATAAGGGGATACTATTACCCTCACTCTATAGATGAGTAAGCTGAGGTATAGAAATGTAAGTGGCATGTGCAAGTTAACAAAGTAAGGACAGAGCTGGGATTTGAACCCAGTTAAGTCTGTCCTCAGAGCCTGCTCTCTACTGTCCCATTACTTAGCTGCCTAGGGTCTCAGGCTAGCCTACAAAAGGTTGGCTTATTATTGTACTAATCTTAAAGAGTTAAATCACCACCCTTGAATTTAGGACTGTAGAGCAATACAGAAGTTATTGAAAAAAATATTAAAATCTTTGCTTTTAAGAACTCTTTTTGGGAGACAGAGAAAATAAGTTGCTGGGAGATAGATTACTTATTACTGATAAATTATTCCTGGAGCACCCAGAGCAATATTTCTTAGCCTAACACTGTCAAGTCAATATTGCCTAAGAAACTGGAACTGGCTTTTTGGTCATTGTCATTGCCTGTAATGTGGAGCCCTGGGACTCAGTTTCATCATTTGCTAAGATACTTCCTGAGATTTGTTAGGCCAGCACAATCTTGAGTTCCTTCCTTTTGTTCATGTTGGGAAATAGTGGAAAGGCTGAACAAGCACTAATTTTACTTGATGTGGATACAAAAGTTTCTTTGTGGAAATATATTGAGCTTATTAGAGACTCTCCCAGGATAGTACACCAGTTTGGATTATGTAGTAAAACATTTCAAACCAAGTACTGTGTGATAATGGTTTATATAAATGTGATGATTAGATAAAAGGGGCTTTTTGGAGTTGTGTTTGAAGACACTAATTAAATTCACATCAACAAGTCATATATTGGTGTCATATGGATTGGAACACTTTGGAAATGCTTTTTTTTTGTTTCAATACCATTAATTAGATTCACACATTTTGCTGATATTGAACAGCTACCTTAAAATACAAAAGTTGAAGCTTTGAACAGCACTTCTGAGTGCATTTCCACAAAGCTGAGTAAATTAGAATCACTTTTCCTTTCAAAGAGATAATTACCTAGAACTTTAAAAATTTCATGTCAGATAGTGAACAATTGATTCTTTTTCAACAATTTCAATCCAAATGATGCATGTTTTTACTTAACCACTACAGGCTTATCTGCACTTTTAATTTATTCTCAATGCAGAGGCAATAAAATATTTCCATAAATAATTCTCAGAGGACAAGTTAGGAGGGAAAAGTGCAAGTATTGCTAGTAGACATTGTTCAGATCATTGTTTGAAACCACTAGGTATATGTCAAAAAAATATGACCTGCCATGTGCAGTATTTTTCAGTTAGGAGTTTAAAAATATCTTGAAGTTCTGAAAAAATTACTACAAGCAGAACTGAGTAAATCCTACAGGGATTCTTCATTTGAAAACTAAATATCTGTGGCTTTGTCTTGTCAAAAAAAAATTGGATTTCTCTCTGTTATTATGTTGTTTCTACTTATGACTGCATCAGAATGGAAATCTAGAAAGAAAACACACATGCGTAGAGCCTTCAAGATGGCTGTACCTTCACAACAGAAGCTGTTTACTGTAATGAAGGAATTTGTTTCCTGAAAATACTTCTCCTTGCCCTTTACTCTCAAAATCATAAGATGCAAATGTCCATACAGATTTTCTCATTTTGCTCAACTTGAAAGTAATCCCAGCTTTATAATACTAAGATGGAGAATTAAATTCACCTCAGTAGATATTGATCTAGTGGTAATTATGTATAAAGACATGTATTTGGTTCTGGTGAGGTGGTGAGGAAGACGGCAGAGGGGTGGAGGTGACAAGGATAAAGAGAAGAATGAGTGATGGTCTCTGCCCTCTCGAATGATTGCTAACATTTATTGAATGCATCCAATGCACCAGTCACTATTCTGAGCACTTAAAAACCCATTACTTAATTCAGTGATTCTATACATAGGTACTATTTGAATCTCCATTATACAGGCAAGGAAACTGAGGCCCACAGAAATTGAGTACCTGCTGCTCTTTCTAATTTTCCTTGATTGGCTCATCTTCCTGACCTCCTGTGTCTGGAGTGCCCTGGGGATTAGTCTTTGGGCCTCTTTTTGGTCTAGAGTCTAGACTCACTTCCTTGATGATCTCTTTTAGTTTCATGGCTTTAGATACCAGCTCTATGTTTAATAGGCATCTCAGACGTATGTCCTAAATGGAATTCCTAACTATCTCCCTCCCCTAAAAGTACTCCTTCCCTTATCTTCCCAACATGAGTTCATGGGGACTCCATTCTTCCTGTTCTTTTTTTTTCCTGAAGAGTAGATTTATTATATAATATTCTTACTCTTTGCCCCATTTTCCTCCCTCAAACAGTAATATGTTGAATTTTTAAAAATTGAGATATAATTGATTTAACATTTTCTAAGTTTGAGGTATATAACCTGTTGGTTTGATATATGTTGGTTATATATTGCAATATGCTTACTACAGTAACATTAATTAAATTCTAGATATATTTTGAAGATGTGAGAACTACTATGTGATCTCATTTGTTTTAGCTTCCTGTTCTTAAGCTAAAACAAATGCGATCACATAGTAGTTCTCACATCACATCTTCAAAATATTTCTAGAATTTGACTACTCTCCATCTCCATGGCTTCTATTTTGGCCTGAGCTACTGTCCTCTCTTGCCTGAATTACTACCATAGCCTCTTACTTGGTCTCCAGGCTTTTTCACTTGCCCCCTATTGCTGCATAATAAATTATCACAAACTTAGCAGCTTAAAGCAATGTATTATGTCACAGTTTTATGCATCAGAAGTCCAGAGGGCTTGGCTGAGTTTGCTGCTTAGGGTCTCAAAGGCCAAATTCAAGGTGTCAGCCAAACTGGATTCTTATCTGGAAGCTCTGGGGAAGAATCTGCTTCCAAGTTTATTTAGATTATTGGCAGAATCCAGATACTTGTAACTATAGGTCTAAGGTCCCCATTTTCTTTCTAAGTACTGGCACCCACATTTCTTCTCATGTGATCCCCACCATTTTCAAAGCCAGCAACAGCATATCAAATTCCCCTTGTATCTCAAGTACCCCCTAATTCATCTTCTAGTATCCAGACAGAGAAAACCCGCTGCTTTTCTCACTCGATTGGGTCAGGCCCATCCAGATAATGCCCATATTTTAAGGTCAATTGATTTGGGACTTTAATTACACTAGGAAAATCTTTTCCCAACTGTACCCAGTTTAGCATTTGATGGAATAAACCAGAAGATAGAAATCTTGGGCATGGTGGTGTATGTTTATTTATTTATTTAACTTTTTCCACCACCATTTATGCCATTTATGCCCCCCTCTTCCACCTTCATCCATCCCCCCCACCATCACCACACTGTTGTCTATGCCCATGAGTTCTCTCTCTCTTTTTTCTCAATCCTTGCACCCTCCACTCCCCTTCCTAGAACTGTCTGCCTGCTCTCTATCTGTGAGTCTGTCTCTATTTTGCTTGGTAGTTCAGTTTTCTCATTAAATTCGTGGTCATGTATATTTAGAATTCTGTCTATTACACTCCCTTGCAGTGTCTCCTCTACCCAGCAGCCAGTGTTTATCTTGTTCAAATATAAGCCAGATTCTGTCATTACTCTATTTAAAATCCTCCAGTGACTCTGGAGCTCCTTTCAGAGTGAAAGCCAAAGTCCTTACCAGGTCCCAGAAGGTCCTTCATGATTTGGACTCTGCCTCTTACCACTTTGACTAATCTCTTATTTTCTCCCTCTTTTACTCCCCCCTTCATTTATTCTCCCTCCAGCCATACCTGAATGCTTCAAGCATGGTCGTACCTCAGGACCTTTGTTCATATTGTTTCTTCAGAATGGGATGACTTTCTCCTTGATACTCATGTGAATAGTGACTCCATTACCTCCTAGGATTTCTCTACAATTGATACCTTATCAGTAAGGCCCTCCTTGACAGCCCTATTTAAAATTATACCTAACCTATGCTTTCTAAACCCTCCTTCCTGCTCTATTTTCCTCCAGATCTCTTATTACAATCTAATATGAAGTATGTAAATATATAAAATACATTTCACTCTTATTTGGTGGTTTACTGTTTGTCTTTCTCCCACAGGGGGGCATGTTTACTGCTGTATACCTAGCACCTGATACATTGTCTGGAAAATAACAGGCACTCAACAAGTATGTATTAATTGAATTGCTAAAGGAGTTTGCCAAAGGTCACACACACTATTAAATGACAGAGTTGGAACTTGAATATAAAATACATGCTGCCTCCCTGGAGCTCAGAGTCTAATAATGTAAGGAATATAATACAAGGTATTATAAGGAAAATGCCATAGAGGAGGTGCCAACCAAGGATTCTCAAGTTTCCAAAGATAGAGAATATAGGTCTAGAAATTCAGGTTGGAGCCAGCATATTAAGTCATATCTGGTTGGGGAATCAAATGTATCATTATGAGACAGAAGAGAAGACATACAGAGACACAGAGGAGAAGGTGATATGAAGAGATTGGAGTAACAAAGCCACAAGCCAAGGAATAACGAGGAATGTCAGGCACTCACCTGGGAGCTGGAAGAGACTCTCTCCTAGAGCTTCCAGGTGGAGTATGAACATGCTGGCACCTTGATTTCAGACATCTGGCTTCCAGAACTGTGAGAAAGTTTTGTTGTTTTAAGCTTCCAAGTCTATGGAAATTTCTTCTTTTTTAAAAAAATATATTTTATTGATTTTTTACAGAGAGGAAGGGAGAGGGATAGAGAGTTAGAAACATCGATGAGAGAGAAACTTCGATCAGCTGCCTCCTGCACACTCCCCACTGGGGATGTGCCCACAACCAAGGTACATGCCCTTGACTGGAATCAAACCCAGGACCCTTGAGTCCGCAGGCCAATGCTCTATCCACTGAGCCAAACCGGTTGGGCTATGGCAATTTCTTATGGCAGCTACGGGAAACTATTAAATGAGATTTGAAGGATGGTAGGATTGCTGTGGATTCTGTGCTGTACTCCCTCAACCCTCTTTCAGGTCTGAAGGGGTTCTGCTATAGTGAAGTCCTGTAAGGGCTGGAAACTGAAGAAAGGACCTTGCCCAAGGTCAAGCCTCTTTCCTGAGGATAGTTTACATCCAATGACTAGTCAACATGTATTAGTTATCAATTGATGTGTAACAAACTACTACATACTTACTGGCATCAATCAATACATTTATTATCTCACAATTTCTGTGGGTCAGGAGTCTGGGTGTGGCCTAACTGAGTTCTGTGCTTAGGGTCTTAAAAGACCACATTCATGGTGTCAGCCAGACTGCATTCTCATCTGAAGGTTTGACTGGGGAGGAATCAACTTCCAAATGCTTAACAATGTCAGGGCTCTAGGTTAGCTATTCAGGATGACCTTGTTCCACTTATAGGGCTTGAGATGCTCTGGACCACTCACACGATCCTAAACATGGCTATAATCCATGCCATGCATTCTTTATTTCCAGTTCATGCTTATGGCACCTAGTGTTTAGTCTTTAGATGAAGGATGGTTTATCCTACCATTTGTGGGTCCTGGGTTCCAACTTTTGTTTCTCTAGAGTTATCAATAATCCTGTTCAGCCTCTTCTATATTGGCTAAAGCCACATGGACCAAATACCTCTCTGAGTTTTCTGATCCAAGCCTGCATCTAAGATTGGTGATTCTACACTTTTTTATTAGTTCCTTTATAATTTTAGGACTCTATTCTTCTAAAAGTATTTTTCTCTTAGTTTTCTTTAGCAGAGGAGTAGTTCTTTTTCTTTTATTGTTTAAAGTATACATATGTCATCTTTTTCCCCCATTGAACTCCCCCTGGCCACCCCGACCCCCCAGCACAAGCCCTCACCCCCCTAGTATCTGCGTCCATTGGTTATGCTTATATGCATGCATACAAGTCCTTTGGTTGATTTATCACCCCTCCCTGTCCCCTGCCTTCCCACTGAAGTTTGACAGTCTGTTCAATGCTTCTCTGTCTCTATATCTATTTTTGTTCATCAGTTTATGTTGTACATTATATTCCACAAATGAGTGAGATCATGTGATGTTTATCTTTCTCTGACTGGCTTATTTCGCTTAGCATAATGCTCTGCAGGTCCATCCATGCTGTTGTGAATGGTAAAAGTTCTTTCATTTTTACAACAGTGTAGTATTCCATTGTGTAGATGTACCACAGTTTTTTAATCCACTCATCTGCTGATGGGCACTTAGGCTGTTTCCAAATCTAAGCTATTTTAAAATGAACATAGGGGTGCATATGTCCTTTCTGATTGGTGTTTCTGGTTTCTTGGGATATATTCCTAGAAGTGGGATTACTGGGTCAAATATGAATTCCATTTTTAAATTTTTGAGGAAACTCCATACTGTTCTCCACAGTGGCTGTACCAGTCTACATTCCCACCAGCAGTGCATGAGGGTTCCTTTTTCTCCACATCCTCGCCAGCACTTGTTGTTTGTTGATTTATTGATGATAGCCATACTGACAGGTGTGAGATGGTACCTCATTGTCATTTTGATTTGCATCTCTCAGATGATTAGTGACTGAGAACATGTTTTCATATGTCTCTTGGCCTTCTGTATGTCCACTTTTGAAAGGTGTCTAAGTCCTTTGCCCATTTTTTTTTTACTTTTTTGTCTTTATTGATTAAGGTATTACAAATGTGTCCTAACCGCCCCCCCCCCACATTGTCCCGCCATCGCCCCAGTCCTGCCCTCACCCTCACCCCCTGTTGTCTGTGTCCATCGCTTATGCTTATATGCATGCATATAAGTCCTTTGGTTGATCTCTCCCCCTTACCCCCACCCTCCCCTACCTTCCCTCTGAGGTTTGAGCTTCTGATTGATGCTACTCTGTCTCTAGATCTGTTTTTGTTTATAAGTTTATATTGTTCATTATAATCCACAAATGTGTGAGATCATGTGATATTTATCTTTTTAAGCTGACTTATTTCACTTAGCATAATGCTCTCCAGCTCCATCCATGCTGTTGCAGATGGTAGGAATTCCTTCCTTTTTACAGCAGCATAGTATTCTGCTGATGGGCATTGTTTATCTTCTTTTTGTTAAGATGTATGAGACATATGTCATAGCAATATCTTTCCCGATACAGCTCCTAGGGCTTTGGAAACTAAGGAAAATATAAACAAATGGGACTACATCAAAATAAAAAGCTGCACACCAAAAGAAACCATCAACAAAACAACCGAAAGCCCACTGCATGGGAGAACATATTTGCCAATGTTATAGCCGATAAGAGCCTAAGCTTTAAAATTTATAGAAGAGTAGTTCTGAATTACCTCATTGTCAGTGATCAAAATTAGAATTCTCTTTTAAATTTTTAACTCTAAACAAAAATTATAAGCATCTGTGTTACTCCTTTCTCTCTCCAGAGGAAACCATTATTCTGAACTTGGCCTTTAATCATTTCACACATTTGATACATAGGTGCATATCCTCAAATAATGTATAGTATTGTTTTGTATGTTTTAAAATTTAAAACATGATATTATGCTATATGCATCTTCTGCAACTTTCTTTTTCTGCTCAACATGGTATTTTTGAGATTTACCCATTTTGTTTTATGTGAGTCTAGTGCATTAATTTTAATTGCTGTATAGTATTCCATTTTATGACTACACCACAATTTTCTCATTCATTCTCTCATTGATAGACATTGGGATTATTTGTGTTTATAAATCTGCATTCTGGTCTAAAAAGAATGACATAGGCAATAGTATTTCTCTCTAGGCTATTTACTTAACCAAAATGTTTGTGTCTGACTCAACACAAATGAGAAAGCAGTGCTTCTGAGGCATAAGAAAAGCTGAGGCACTGGGCAGTGGCAGCATGGACTGCTGAAACTGAGAAGACAGCTTTGCCTTCTGAAAATGAAGAGATAGCCTTGTCCTCTCATCTATGATGGCAGTGGAAGTCCTGATTCCTCAATCACTTTCAGGGTCATTCTTCCCTTGTCTTGAAAGACAACTCATTTGCTGCTAGATAACTCTATCGTCCTGTTCTGTAGAATCCCAGAAATCTGATAGTTTTGCTTCATTTTGACCTGTCTCTGTCCCCTTTTGTCTGAGCTGGTGATATTTTTGCTGATATAATCACATCACTACTATTTTCTGCTGAGATAGCTGATTAAATCTATGAATAGCACCCATAAACCCTTTATTAAATGATTTTCCAGCCATACTTGGTGTTCTCTTAATAACATGCTTTCTCATTTTGTGTAATATAGATAGGCTGAGAATTTTCTAAATCTTCAAGTTCTTTTTTTATGTAATGAAAAAATGTTTAGTTCTATTTTAAAATCAATTTTTAGAGTAAGAATTTGTGAAATAGTCACCTCCAATTGTAGCAAATAGATTATTTTCTTTTACTTTTAAAAAATAGTATCACTGGATTTGTAGATTTTTATTAAAAATATTTATTGTTGAAAGTATTACATATGTCCTCTTTTTGTCCCCAATAACCTCCTCCAGCCTGCCGCTGCCCCCCACCCCAGGCTTTCACCACCAAATTGTCCATGTCCATGAGTTATGCATATATACATACAAAGTTTTTGGTTGATTACCTCCCACCCACCCACTCTCCCCTGCCTGCCCTCTGAGATCCCACACTCTGTTCCATGCATCCATGTCTCTTGATCCTCTCTGTTCATCAGTTTATTTTGTTCATTAGATTCCACATATGAGTGAGATCACGTGATACTTGTCTTTCTCTCACTGACTTATTTCACTTAGCATGATACTCTCCAAATCCCTCCATATTGTCTCAAAGAGTAAGAGATTGTTCTTTTTTAATGTTGTGTAGCATTCCATGGTATAATTGTACCACAGCTTTTTTATATAATAAGAAATAAAGATGATAATTGACATTTCTGAAGAATAAAAATGCCACATGTAAAAAATGAATATGTAGAATCATCAATTAGAATCAGCAACAACATCAAATATTGGTCTGATTTAATTTGGGAGCATAGAATAAAACTTGCTGGTGCACCAACCAGAGATGACTGCAGAGAAAACCTTTCCTAGCTTCTACGGCAGCCAAGCTTCTTTAATGCCAATTGCAAGAGTACAGAAGACTTTGGCATTTTTACCCCAGCATTCTATCCTACAATATCAGTAAATCATCTTACCTATCTTGGGTCACAATATTCTCAACTGCAAAATTGAACTAATATTACATATTTTATAAGGTCAAATGTGTTTATAAAAAAATAATTAAACACAAATATGTTGAAAGAAAATGACAAATGTATACAGCATGATTCCATTTACATAAAGTTCAAAACACAGAAAGAATTAACTAATATTGTTTAAGGTTGTGTACATAAGTAGTTATACTGTTGTTTTTTAAAAATATATTTTATTGATTTTTTACAGAGAGGAAGGGAGAGGGATAGAGAGTTAGAAACATCGATGAGAGAGAAACATCGATCAGCTGCCTCCTGCACACTCCCTACTGGGTACGTGCCCGCAACCAAGGTACATGCCCTTGACCGGAATCGAACCTGGGACCCTTGAGTCCGCAGGCCGACGATCTATCCACTGAGCCAAACCGGTTAGGGCTATACTGTTTTTTTTGAAAAACAGGAAACAATAGATGCAAAAATCAGGATACTAATACATCCAAGGGAAAGGAGGGGCTCATGAACTGAGAGGGGCTCCTAACCTGTGTGATGATTATACAGGTGTTATAATTATTTGTTCAGCTCTACATGTATACCTTACAAACTTTTCCACATATGTGTCATATTTCACACTCCCACAAGTATAACACATATGGTAGTACACAATTTTGAAGGAGAATTTTCATTTTCAAAGTATATTAAAGTTTTATGGCCATTAAAATTCTACCTAAGATATCTGAAGGTCAGAAGTCAACCATATATTCTTGGGCAAAATAACAGGGAAATGGAGGGAATTCTACTTTGGAACAATTAGTAACACAGCCCTTTATTTTCCTAATTCAAATAAAGTGAGAGACTACACTTTTAAATTTACTGTTTTTTGCAGATATTATTTTTTATTTTAAGGGGAGGAGGAGAAAATCCATGATCAGGTCAAGGATAACTAGACCATCTTAGATGTATCAAACAATAAACATCTTAGAAATACTAATTGACTAAAAGAGTACTTTCCAGGTAAGTCAGCTATTTCAGAGCCATTTACAAACCAACTAATTAAGTGTATACTCTGTACAATAATAAAGAACATATCTATTCTTTTCTTTTTATCTTATACTAATTTTCCCTTTTCTTGTAATCTTCTATGACCAATTCCTCCTCCTCTCTCTCTGTTCATTATTTTAGTTAAAATAGCCTTAAAAGTACCCATCCTTTAGCCCCAGGAGATTGCTAGAGAGGGCAGCACAGAGTCTGAACAAACTCTGAACCTACATCCACATTCTGGATAATACATCTCACCTCGTTTTTTTTTGTTTGTTTGTTTGTCTGTTTTTTTCCAGAAAGAATCCCTGATCCTACAGTCCTCAAGTCCTCCATCCAGTCCTCAAATGCTCCTTCAGGGCCCTAGGACACTGCCAAACTATTTAGACCCATAGACCCAGGCCTCTACCTTGCCCCCTTTCTTCACCCTGAGAAAGGACACATGTGGTATTTCCTGTGCTAAAAGACTGAGGTGGTTCAGGAGTCTGACAGTATACATGTTTCAACATACATATGTTGTCCCCATGCTTACCCCACCATAGCCCCTGGCAGACATTAGACAGTGTTGGTAAGACTGCTGTCCACAACTGTGTCCCAGTTACCTATGGCAGAGGATTCCCAGAGATCCCTTAACCTTCAAAATACTGAGAAGCTAAAATATGTTAATATTTTGGGGTTTTTCTTGGTGCCAGAGTTTATACCCTAGGTGCTAGGTTTGCAGTGTGGTTCTTATATACATGATATTATTATTTAAATTACATTTTATTATACAAATAAATATACTTATTATAAAATCATATACTATATACATAATACATATATTTATTTTTTTAAAGATTGCTATCATGTAGAAATGCAGGACACAAGGTTTTAGACTGTCCTAGGGAAACCTCACATTTGTTTTTTCATATGCAACTCCTAATTCACAAATATAGACAACCCAATAAAAAACATGTTTCTGTCTCAGTCATTGAACTTGCCATTCACTCCCTCCCCTCAGATATCTATAGGACTTGCTCCCTCAGTTTGTTCCAGTGTCTATTCAATTATCATCCTCCTCAAAGAGGCCTTCCTTGACATCATTTCAAAAAGAGCCACTCACATTCAACTGTTATCCACACCCCTGTTGTGTTGTTGAGCTGGTTTTGACTCCTGACCTCCCCATGAATGAGTGATATCCCCTACTCAGCTCCTGTAGACTCATGCCTGTGGCTTCTTTTATGGAGTCAATCCATCTCATATTTGGTCTTCCCCTTTTCCTGCTGGGTTTCACTTTTCCCAGCATTATTAGCTTTCCCAAAGAACTCTGCCTTCTCATGTGCCTGAAGTAGGACAGCGTCAATTTTGTCATTTTTACCTCCAGAGATGATTCAGGCTTAATTTGCTCTAGGACCCACTTGCTTGTCTTTCTTCCAACTCAGGGTATCCATAGAGCTATCTTCCAACACTGTATTTCAAGTGAATCCATTTTTTCCCCTATCAGCCTTCTTCATTGCCCAGCTTTTGCATCAGTACACAGTAACTGGAAATATGAGGGTGGATGATCTTAACCTTGTCTCTAATGACACATCTTTGCTCTTGGTGATCTTTCCCAATTCTTTCATTGCTACCCTTCTGAGTCTCAGCCTTCTCCATTTCTTGGCTGCAGTCTCCATTGGAATTGACGGCCCTTATCCTGCTTTACTTTCTCCACAGTATTTATCACTCCCTGTTATTAGAAGCACTGACAATAGATTTTTAAATATCTGTTTATTGTTTGTTTCCCTTAGTAGAGTGAACAGAAAGTAGTTTATTTTATTCACAAATGGATTCCCTAAAGTAGTATCTGACATATAAGTTAAACAAAAGGTTATCAAAGATTAATGACTGCCACATATAGGTGATGAACTTGGAAATGTGTCCAATAATACAAGAACACTGGAATGTTCTTCCATTTATATAAGTTTCAACCTGGTCTCACTTTTGAATAAGTGCATAAATTTTAGACCATTGATATATTTATCAATACAATATCATTATCAATAAAGACCATGTATTAATGCCACTGAAAGTATATGAGAAGTGATCATTCCATGTTGCTCTTTCAACATATTCCAACACAACAGCTTTGATTGTCATTAAAACTTTGTTCCATGTTTCATCAAAATCTACTACTCTTGGTTTCAAAGACATTGTGCAGGTTTAGTGTTGAAATCTGCCACCACACAGAGACACAGAGAAGCCCTGGCTAGACAAGCAGAGAGGAAGGTTGAAGGGGAGAAGGAAGGGCTAGTTAGGGATCTGTGAAACGACTGTCCTCCTGAAGGCCCAGCTTTCCCAACACACACCCTCTGCTGGCCCTCTTCCGCTTGTACCACAGCTTTTTTTATCCACTCTGCTACTGATAGGCACTTGGGCTGTTTCCAGATCTTAGCTGTTGTAAATTGTTCTGCTATGAACATAGGGGTGCATACATTCTTCCTGATTGGTATTTCGGGTTTCTTAGGATATATTCCTAGAAGTAGGATCATGGAGTCAAATAGCAGTTCCATTTTTATTTTTTTGAGGAAACTCCATCCTGTTTTCCATAATGGCTGCACCAGTCTGAGTTCCCACAAGCAGTATACTAGGGATCCCTTTTCTCCACATCCTCGCCAGCACTTGACATTTATTGATTTGTTGATGGTAGCCATTCTGACAGGTGTGAGGTGATACCTCATTATCGCTTTAATTTGCATCTCTCTGATGATCAGTTACTTTGAGCATTTTTTTCATGTCTCCTAGCCATCTGTATGTCTACTTTAGAGAAGGGTCTATTTAGGTCTGTTGCCCATTTTTAATTGGGTTGTTTTTCTTCCTTTTGTTAAGTTGTATGATTTCCTTATTTTTTGGATATTAATCCTTTATCAGAGGTATTGTTGCCAAATATGTTCTCCCATGTAGTGGGCTCCCTTTTCATTTTGTTGATGGTTTCTTTTGCTGTGCAGAAGCTTTTTATTTTGATGTAGTCTCATTTGTTTATTTTCTCTGTAGTTTCCTTTGCCCTAGGAGATGTATCCATAAACATATTACTATGAGAGATACCTGAGATTTTGCTGTCTATAGTTTCTTCTAGAATTTTTATGGTTTCCCGACTTATGTTTAAGTCTTTTATCCATTTTGAATTTATTCTTGTAAATGGTATAAGTAGGTGGTCTAGTTTCATTTCTTTGCATGTATCTGTCCAATTTTCCCAACACCATTTTTTGAAGAGACTGTCTTGACGCCATTGCGTGTTCTTGCCTCCTTTGTCAAATATTAATGGAGCATAGTGGCTTGGGACAATTTCTGGGGCGTCTCTCTTCTGTTCCATTGATCTACATGACTGTTCTTGTGCCACTACCAGGCTGTTTTGATTATGGTGGCTTTGTACTAAAACTTGATATCTGGTATTCCTCCAATTTTGTTCTTCTTTCTCAAGATTGCTGCAGTGATTCAGGGTCTTTTTTGGTTATAATTACTATATGATGTCAAAAGTACTTAATGAGAAAATCTATGTAAATCTCCTAACACAAACTTTGGTCCATGCTCAGTAATTGTTATGTATTATCATCATTGAGTCTTTCCTTGCAAGTCCTCTTTAACTTTTTTTTTTTCATGTATGTGTGAATCTAAGCTTTTATTTTTCTTGAATGCCCAAGAGTACAGTTGTTTGATAATCGTGTTTAGTTGTACAAGAAAAAAACAGCCAACCTGTTCTGTGGAGTGGCTGTACCATTTTAAATTCCTACCAGTAATGTATGAACAATGATTTCTCCATATCTTTGCAGTGTTTGATGTTGTCACTGTGTTTTTAAACTTTACTGTTAGAGTATTACAGATATCCCCATTTTTCCACCCATTGTCCCCCCCCCCCCACACACACACCTGGTTCCTGCCAGGCCTTCACCACCCTATTGTCTATATCCATAGGTAATGCATATATGCATATAAGTTTTTGGTTAATCTCTTCTCACCCCCCCCGCCCAATCCCCTTCCCTTTGAGATTTGCCAGTCTGTTCTATATTTCCATGTCTCTGGTTCTATTTTATTCATCAGTTTATTTTGTTCATTAGATTACTTGTTTGTTCATTTTGATTTTTAGATTCAATTGCTGATAGTTATGCATTTATTGACATTTCTTCTTCTTCTTCTTCTTCTTCTTCTTCTTCTTCTTCTTCTTCTTCTTCTTCTTCTTCTTCTTCTTCTCCTTCTCCTCCTCCTCCTCCTCCTCCTCCTCCTCCTCCTCCTCCTCCTCCTCCTCCTCCTCCTCCTCCTCCTCCTCTTCCTCTTCTTAAAGAATATCCTTCAACATTTCATGTCATACTGGTTTGGTGGTGATGACCCCATTTAGCTATTTCTTGTCTAGGAAGCTCTTTATCTGACCTTCAATTCTATGATAGCTTTGCTGGGTAGAGTAATCTTGGTTGTAGGTCCTTGCTATTGATCACTTTGAATATTTCTTGCCACTTCTTTCTGGCCTGCAAAGTTTCTGTTGAGAAATCAGCTGACAGTCATATGGGTGCTCCCTTGTATGTAACTGCTTTTCTTTTGATGCTTTTAAGATTCTTTGTCTTTAACCCTTAGCAGTTTAATTATGATGTGTCTTGGTGTGGTCCTCTTTGAGTTCTTCTTGTTTGGGACTGTATGTGCTTCCTGGACTTATAAGCCTATTTCTTTCAGTAGGTAGAGAAATTTTTCTGTCATTATTTCTTCAAATAGGTTTTCAATATCTTGTTCTCTCTCTTCTCCTTTTGGCATCCCCTTAATGCGAATGTTGGTATGCTTGAAATTGTCCCAGAAGCTTCTTACACTACCTTTATATTTTTGGATTCCTTTTTCTTTTTGCTCTTTTGATTGCTTTTTCATATTCCAAGTCATTGATTTGATTCTCAAAATCCTCTACTTTACTGTTGAATCTCCATAAATCATGCTTTATTTCAGTTAGTATATGCTTAATTTCTGACTGGTACTTTTTCATGTCTTTGATGATCTCACCGAGGTTCTTGAAATTCTCACTAAGACCCTTGAACCCTTGAAATTCACACTAAGTCCTTTGAAGCTCTCATTAAGATCCTTGAGCAATCTTATAATCATTGCTTTGAGCTCTGTATTCAATAGTTTGCTTACTTCCATTTTATTTAGTCCTTTTTCTGAAGATTATTCTATTCCAGTGGTTCTCAACCTGTGGGTCACGAACAATGAAAATACATCCTGCATATCAGATATTTACATTACGATTCATATTCATAACAGTAGCAAAATTACAGTTATGAAGTAGCAACAAAAATAATTTTATGGTTGGGGGTCACCATAACATGAGGAACTGTATTAAAGGGTCACAGCATTAGGAAGGTTGAGAACCACTATTCTGTTCTTTCATTTGTGACATGTTTCTTTGTCTCTGCATTTTGGCTGCTTCCCTGTGTTTGTTCCTATGTATTAGGTAGAGCTGCTATGTCTCCTGGAATTTGTAGAGTGGTCTTGTATAGTAGGTGTTCCTTAGGGCCCAATAGCTCAGCTTCCCAAGTCACCTGAGTTGAGCACTCTAGGTGTATCCTTGTGTGGGCTATGTTCACAGTCTTGTTGCAGTTGAGCCATGGTTGCTGTTGGATTCACTGGGAGGAATTAACCTCCAGGCCAATTGGTTGTGAGAAACAGCTGTGGCTACAGTGGAAGAGCTGCTGTGCAGGAGACACCCTTATGGAGCAGGACTTGCTTTGGTGGGGCTTTGGTGTTCACTGAGTCTGCTTCTTGAGTGTGTCACTCATGGATGTGTAAAGTTGTACTCTGGTATGGTCTGAAGCTGTGTACCGGGTACACTGGCTCTGGGGCCTTCTGGAAGGTGCAAAGTCAGCCACTGCCTGGAGCCACTCAGCAGGAGTTACCAGGTTATCTGTATATGGCTGCTACTTGTGTTGGGCTTAGAAGTGCCAAGGGGAGACCAAGCTGTCTTGGGCCTCTTATTGATAAGTATGGGGCATGCTGACACCAGCCGCTGCTTGTTTGAGAGATTTTAGGAAAGTCTGAAGCCTGAGCCAGGATAGTCCATTCATATGGAAAATCTGCTGCAAATGGCTTAGGTGGGCAGCCCATTGGATGGGGTAGGCTCTTGAGGAATAATCAGGGTAGAGCAAACTATGAGCCAGGCTGATGAAAATTCAGATATGGCTGCCAGTCAGCTCTGCAATGGGGGAGGTCTCAGCATAGGAACAATGACCCCTGCAAGCACCCCTATCTGGGAGAAAGCCACCCTCAATTCTTGCTCCGATGGCAGACAATCCAGTTCTTCCTCGTATGTGTCTGGGTTCCCCAAAACCACATGGTGCTGGAGCACAGGGTGAGCAAGTCTGTAAGTTTGTGCACCAGCCCTTTAAGAGAAACTGCCTGGGTTTCCAACAGCCTCAGTGTCACTCAGCCACAATCCGCGCTGGTTTTTACAGCCGAAAGTTACTGGAACTTCTTTTCCCAGATCTGGAACCCCAGGCTGGGTTTCTGGTGTGGAGTTGGGACCCCTTGCTTCTCCTGGAAGGTATCCATAGTGGAGATATCCCTCTTGACTAAAAATAATGCTTCATGTGGGTGTCTGATCAGCCTGTTCTGTGCCTCTGCCCCTCCTACCAGTCTTGATGTACTTTCTTCTTTACTTCTCCAGTTGTAGGACTTCCATTCAGCCGTATTTCAAACAGCTCTGAATGATGGTTGTTCTGTATTTTAGTTGTAATTTTGATAAAGTTGTGGGAGGCAGTACATACTGGCATTTACCTACACCACCATCTTGTTTCTCTCTTTTAACTTATTTTTTAAATCAATGCTTATCCTTTTTCTGGGAAGGAGAATAATTTGACTGGGATAGAGTGCTTAAATTCTATAGGCCATGTCTATAGTAGATTATGATTCCATAAATTGTATCTATTGTTTATAAATTTAAGACCTTCTCAGTAGGAGGTATGAAGATTGTCTTAGCACATTGTAACATTGATAATCTTTACTCATTGGATAAGTCACTTCTTAATTTTTTAATTTCTTTGTCTAATATTAGTTGGGCTTTTTCCATGTATCAGGCACTGTGCTGAGTGTTGGGAAATTAATAGGATGAGTCCCAGCAAAGCAGATGAACAGAGTTTTTTTCCTTAAGGACATAATAGTCCAATGAAATAGATAGATGAGGAAAGGCAATTTAGAAACAGTTTGATTATGTTATGATGAGACATTTGCTTCTGTTATTAAATTACTGTTATTAAATGTCTGTCTCTTTCATTGGAAGAGCAAAGACCTCATCTATCTTTTTTTATCAATGTTGCTTCAGTACATAGCATCATTTTTTTGGCATATATTATATACTCAATAAATTTTTTTTTGTTATTGAATGAGTGATGTACAATGAAAACCTTTTCTTTAAAAGGTTGCACAGAAAAAATTGTACTTGAATAATTCTCTCTCATATTCAGAGAGGGAAGCATTATTAACAATGAATATGTATTCAGTTAGTGAGTGAGTGAATGACTATTTGGCAATAAGTGAACTGAGGGTAAGAGGAAGTGCATCCTAGTACAACAAATATTTCCTCAGTGTCAACACTGTGCTAAGGCATAGTGCTTAACATGTGAAGATACAGAGATGAGTAAGACATGACCTTTGCCCTTGAGAATGTCTAAATCTAGTTTGGAGACAGAAAAGTGAAGAGTCAATTACAGTACAGTATGATAAGGGCCATAAATAAAGCTCAAATCAGATGTGACTCAAATCAACTTGAAGGCTTTGTGTAAGGCTAGAGTTATTAAACATGATTCTGAAGACATGCTCTATTTTCTATAATAAGATTCAGCAGACAAACAATTGTTCAAAGAATGTATTATTTTTTTTCAGAGAAAGTGTGGAAATCTCATTATTGTTAATGACAATAGAATAGAGAAGAAAATGGAATGAAGAGCAATATCTAAATAAGCTGTCATTATATAAGAATCAGACTCATTTAAGTGTTTAAGTGGTGTTTGTTAGGAAGTTCTTTTGGCAGTTGCTTTTAGAAAAATATGATTAAAACACACTAAGAATGCCAGTTGATGCCATCATTATTTACTTAGTATAAATTTAAAATAACAGGAAAATATGTTCATAAAAATAAAATATCATCTAAAGAATTGGGTGTGATTTTCATCTTTATTGTTGTGTGTCACTTTCCTTTAAAAAACAAACATCTGGCAATCACTTCCGGGGGCGGCAAGCTCTGGCTCAAAAACCATGCCATCTGGAAGGGGAGAGCTTCTGTGACTAGCAGCCCAGCCTCACTACCACCCAGACTGGCCTCAGACACCATCCTGGACCCTGTAGTCACTCTGGCCAAAGACCTGCTACCTCATCTGCAGACCCACAGACTCCAGGACTTCAGCCTCCCCGGCTGCAGGCTCCTGTGAGCCCCAGAGTGTGCTCCCCTCCTGCCAAACCTGCTGCTGCAGCCACAGACCCCACACGACTTGGCAACTGGATCATTTGGTGAGTACCAGAGTGCACTCCCCTTCCACCAAGCCCGCTACTACAGCCATGAAACTCAGCAACTGGACCCTTCGGTGAGTCTTGGAGTGTGCCCCTCCTGCCAAGCCCACCACTTCAGCCACAGAACCCACAAGACTTAGGGCTTGGACCCCTTGGTGAGTCTCAGAGTATGCGCCCCTCCCGCCAAACCTACTGCTTCAGCCGCAGGCACAGTGTGATTTGGCACCTGGACCCCGTGGTGAGACTTGGAGTGCATGCCTCTATTGCTAAGCACACTGTGGGCTCAGCCCCATGGCACGGACAGAGCTGTCACCTGGTGCATGTTTTACCCCCAGCCCAAATCAGAGCTGCTGGTGCGACCTGGTGTGCCCAACAACAGGTCACAGGACCACACTGCATATGTGCTGCCAGAGGGACTTAAGTTGCCATGCTGCCTTAGGTGCTGGGGTTGCACAGTGAATTGCATGCCAGAGGACTCTGGGCCCTAACAGGGAGTCACAACATCATTAAAATATCCATACTACCCAAAGCAATCTATAGGTTCAATGCAATCCCTATTAAAATACTAATAGCATATTTCACAGATCTAGAACAAATACTCCAAAAATTTATATGGAACCAAAAAATACCCCAAATAGCCTCAGCAATCTTGAGAAAGAAGAACAAAGTTGGAGGGATCACAGTATCAGATATTAAGTTATACTACAAAGCTCCTGTAATCAAAACAGCCTGGTACTGGCATAAGAACAGATATATAGATCAATAGAACAGAACAGAGACCCCAGAAATTGACCCAAGCCATTATTCTCAATTAATATTTGACAAAGGAGGCAAGAACACGCAATGGTGTAAAGGTAGTCTCTTCAATAAATGGTGCTGGGAAAGTTGGACAGATACATGCAAAAAAATGAAACTAGACCACCAACTTCTTACACCAGTCACAAGAATAAACTCAAAATGGATAAAATACTTTAATGTAAGACGTGAAACAATAAAAATCTTAGAAGAAACAGGAGGCAGCAAAATCTCAGACATCTCTCGTAGCAATATGTTTATGGATACATCTCCTAGGGCAAAGGAAACTACAGCGAAAATAAACAAACGGGACTACATCAAAGTAAAAGCTTCTGCACAGCAAAAGAAACCATCAACAAAATGAAAAGGGAGCCCACTACATGGGAGAACATATCTGGCAATGATACATCTGATAAAGGGTTAATATCCAAAATATATAAGGAAATCATACAACTTAACAAAAGGAAGAAAAACAACCCAATTTAAGAATGGGCAAAATACCTAAATAGACACTTCTCTAAAGGAGACATACAGATCACCAAGAGAGATATAAAAAATGCTCAAAGTCACTAATTATCAGAGAGATGCAAATTAAAATAACAAAGGTATCACCTTACACCTGTCAGAATGGCTACCATCAACAAATCAACAAATGACAAGTGTTGGCGAGGATGTGGAGAAAAGGGATCCCTAGTACACTGCTGGTGGAAAAGCAGACTGGTGCAACCATTATGGAAAACAGCATGGCATTTCCTCAAAAAATTATATATGAAACTGCCATTTGACCCCATGATCCCACTTCTAGGACTATATCATAAGAAACCGGAAACACCAATCAGAAAGAATATATGCATCCCTATGTTTATAGCAGCACAATTTACAATAGCTAAGATTTGGAAATGGCCCAAGTGCCCATCAGTAGAGGAGTGGATAAAAAAGCTGTAGTACATTTGTACAATGGAAGACTATGCAGCAGTGAAAAAGAAGGATCCCTTACCCTCTGAGGCAGCATGCAGGGACCTGGAGAGTATTATACTAAGAAAAATAAGCCAGTCAGAGGAAGACGAGTATTGCATGGTCTCACTTATATGAGGAATGTAATGAACAAAATAAATTGATAAACAAAATAGATCCAGAGACACAGAAGCATGGAACAGATTGTCAAATCTCATAGGTAAGGTGGTGGTGGATATATCGGTGGGAAGTTATCAACCAAAACCTTGAATGCATATATGCATAACCCATGGACACAGAAAATAAGGTGGTGAAGACCTGAGGTGGGGGGCAGACTTGAATAGGCCAAATGGAGAAAAATGGGGGCATCTGTAATACTTTCAACAACAAAGATTTAAAAAATAGTCAATTAACTTAAGCAGAGAATAAGATGGTGGTTGTCAGGTCCTGGGGGCAAGGGCAAGTGGGCAGGTATTAATAAAATGGTACCAATTTTCAGTAACACAAGATTAATAAATTCTAGAGAACCATTATTCAACATAGTGCCTATAGTTAACAATACTGAATTGTATACTTAAATATCCGATGAGAAAGTAGATCTTATGTTAAGTGTTCTTATCACAAAAAATACTGATAGCCGAAACCGGTTTGGCTCAGTGGATAGAGCGTCGGCCTGCGGACTGAAAGGTCCCAGGTTCGATTCCGGTCAAGGGCATGTACCTGGGTTGCGGGCATATCCCCAGTAGGAGATGTGCAGGAGGCAGCTGATCGATGTTTCTCTCTCATCGATGTTTCTCTCTCATCGATGTTTCTAACTCTCTATCTCTCTCCCTTCCTCTCTGTAAAAAATCAATAAAATATATTTAAAAAAAGAGTTTTAAAAAATACTGATAAATAAAACAAATGAGAGCAAACTTTTATAGGTGATGTAAATGCCAATAGCATAAACTGTGATGATAATTTCATGAGTATATACTTATCTCCACACTTATTAAGTTGTATATATTAAATACGTATAGTTTTTTGTATAATAAAATGCAGGAAAATTAGGGAAGACAAAAATGGCAACAACGACCAAGGGCAAAAATAGAAAAGAAGCACAAATATGGTGAATGTTAATCCAACTATATCAATAATTGCTTTAAATTTCGATATTCTAACTATATAAATTTGAAGACAGAGACTGTCAGAGCAGATCAGAAAAGACCCAACTATATGTTTTCTATAAAAATCCTACTCAAATATAGAGGCACATATAGATTACAAGTAAAGGATTATAAAAATATAATCATGCTAATACTAACCCAAACAAAGCAAGTATAGCTATATTAATTTCTGAAATAGCAGACTTCAGAGTAAGGAAAGTTATCAGGAACAAAGAAGGGCATCACTTAATGACAAAGAGGGCCAATAATCTAAAAAACCCATAACAAACCTTATTGTGTATATGCCTAATAACAGAGTGTCAAATGCCAAAGGCAAAAATTGGTAAAACTGCAAGGAGAAACAGTTGAATCCACTTATAGTTAGAACTCTATCAGAAATGAACTCTATTAGAAATGAACAGATTCTGAAGCAATAAATCAGTGAAGACATGGTTGAACTCAATTGCACCATCAATCAACTAGATATAATTGACTTCTATAGATGATTTCATAAAAAAAAAAAACAGATAACATATTTTTCGCAAGCTCACATGGAACATCAACAAGATAGACCACACTTTGGACTATAAAACATGCCTTAACAAATTTAAAGAAATATAAATCACATAATGTCTACTCTCAGATGACCACAATGGAATTAAATTAGAAATCAATAACATAAGGACTGATGGAAAATCTCCAAATACTTGGAGATTAAACAATACACTTCTAAATAACACAAAGAATAAATCTCAAGAGAAAGGTAAAAAATATTTTGAACTAAATGGAAAGAAAAATATAACATCAAAATTTGTGGGATGCAGGGAAAGCAGTGCTCAGAGGGAAATTTATAGCATTGAATGGATATATTGGAAAAGAATAAAGAACTAAAATCAATATCTTAAGCTTCCATCTTATGAAGCTAGAAAAAGAAGAGCAAATTAAATCCCAAGTCAGCAGAAAAAAATGAAATAATAAAAATTACAGAAGAAATAAATGGAACTGAAAATAAGAAATTAATAGATAAATTCAACAAAAGCAAAAGCTAGTTTTCTGAAAAGAGTAAGAAAATCAGTAACTCTAGCCAGGCTAACTAATCAAAACCCCAATCAAAATCCTAGCAACTTATTTTGTGGATATTGACAAACTTATTCTAAAATGTATAGTAAGAGGCAAAAGTCTAAGAATAGCCACCTTAATATGAAGAACAGTCAGAGGATGGGTACTATCTGATTTCAAGACTTATTATAAATTATATTATATCTATTAGTATAGTTAAGACAGTGGGATAGTGATGAAGGGATAGACAAATAAATCAATGGAACAGAAGAGAGAGCCCAGAAACAGACCTACATAAAATATAGTTAACTGATTTTTAGTGGAGGGGTAAGAGCAATACAATAGAGCAAAGACAGGCTTTTCAAGAAATGGTGCTGGAAAGACTGAGCATTCCAAATGATAGTGAGCATATGGAGCAACTGAAACTCTCATACGTTACTGGTAGGAATGTAAAAAGGTACAACCAGTTTGGAATATATTTTTGAAATTTCTGAAAAAGTTAAACATACACTTACCATATGACCAAGGCATTTCACTCCTAAGAATTTACCCAAGAGAAACATTTTTTGACAAAAGATGTGTAAATGAGGGTTCTTCACAGCTTTATTTGTAATAGCTTCAAACTGGAAATACCCAAATGTTCATCAACAAGTAAATGGGATAAACAAATTATTTTACATATCTATACAAAGGAATTACAACTTAGAAATAAAATGAAAAGGAACAGCCTGGCCTGCGTGGCTCAGTGGTTGAGCATCGACCTATGAACCAGGAGGTCATGGTTCATTTCCTGGGTTGTGGGCTCGATTCCCAGTGTGGGGCGTGCAGGAGGCAGCTGATCAATGATTCTCTCTCATTGTTGACGTCTCTATCTCTCTCCCTCTCCCTTCCTCTCTGAAATCAATAAAAATATATTTTTAAAAAATAAAATAAGATAAACAATTGACACATGAAACAACACTATCTGGAATGAAAAATTCAAGCAAAAAAGAGTACACACTGTATAATTTCATTTATATAGAATTCCAGAAAATACAACATAATCCATAGTGATAGAAAGCAGATCAGTGGTAGCCTGAGGAAAGGGTTGAAGGGAGAGATGGATTACAAAGTGTCTCAAGTAAACTTTTGAGAATGATGGAAATATTTTTTATATTGATAATGGTGTTACATAGGTATATACACTGAGTGGCCAGATTATTACGACCACCCCATCAGTACTTCGTTGGGCCACCTTTTGCCTTCCATACTGTGGCAATTCTTCTTGGCATTGACTCCACGAGATGTTGAAAGGTGATGCGAGGAATCTCACACCATGCCTGATGAATAGCACTGTCCAGTTCTGTGAGATTTGATGGTTGTGGAACCAGTTGCCTGATGGCTCTTTTAACTTTGTCCCACAAATGCTCAATTGGATTGAGATCTGGTGATTGTGGGGGCCACCTAAGCAAGGTAAAGTCTCCCTCATGTTCTTGAAACCACTCTTGCACAATACGAGCACCATGGCATGACACATTATCTTGTTTCAAGAAGCCATCTCCATTGGGATCTGCCATCAACATGATAGGATGAACTTGATCAGCAACGATACTTAGGTATGTTGTGCTATTCAGACATTATTCCACACGAATTAAAGGGCCCAAATCATGTCAGGAAAACATGCCCCAAACCATAACACTGCCCACATCAGCTTGAAGGGTTGTACTCATGCATGTGGGGTGTATGCTTTCATGCTGTTTCTGCCAAATTCTCACTCTGCCATCTGCATGATGCAACTGGATACGTGATTCATCGGACCACATGACTTTTTTCCAATGCTCGACTGTCCAATCCTTGTGTTCCTGTGTGAATTGGAGACATTTTATCTTGGTAACTGCAGACAGCAAAGGGCTGTTTTGCTGATACTTGCTCCATGGCTCTGAGTGCCAACAATCATCCCACATTCAAAGGCTGTTAAATCACGTTGTTTACCCATATCTTCAGAAAAAAATCACTTCTACTGTCTTGGTAAACAACCTGCTTCCCTATTTATAATGGTCTGGCCCTCTAGCAACTTCAGCATGAAATTATAACTAATTTGCCTACAAACATCAGGTAGTCATAATAATCTGGCCACTCAGTGTATATTATATATGTATATGTATGTGTGTATATATATATATATATATATATATATATATATATATATATATATAAACTGAGCAAATTGTATAGTTCTAATATGTGCATTTTATTGCAGTTCAATTGTACCTCAATAAAATTGTATCAAAAATTATAAAAAAAAGAAATAGTGTTGAACAACAGGATAGCCACAAGCAAAAAAAGAAAAAGGACTGTAGATAAACTCTATGGCTTTCACAAAAAATTAATTCAAAATGGATAACAGACCTAGATGTAAAGTGCAAAGTTATAAAACTTCCATACTGGGAGATGTATACACAGAGGACCGTGGGAATCCAGAAGTGGTGCCCCAAACGCCTTCCTAGGGGAACAGGTTAGAGAGGGTTTTCTGAAATGAGGTGACACCTGAAATTTGAAGGTGTACTAAGTGAGAAGGTTAAAGAAGGACATTCCAGGAAAAGGTGATGGCATGAATAATGTTCTGGAGGTGCCCAAATCCTGTTTGCCAAGCTATAGGGCATTTGAAGCTTACGATAAGCTAACCAAGTATCCTCAGCAAATTCTTTTCTTATTCCTTACCAACATTTCATTCCACCTGTGCTCTAGCAAACTGATTGCTTTCTGTCCGTATACAAGAAAGCTTACTTCCCTCTTCTATCCCTTGGCCTAGGCATTCCCTCTATTCAGAATGTCTTATTTTATTACCCCTCCATATAATTTCTCGTTTTTCACTTTTTAAATAACATTGTTTCAAGCTTTTCATCATCTAGCCCTAATTAATGCCAACCAACTCTTACCATTTCTTACCCAGTTTCATTTTAGCACTTTTTGATATGGGTGAAGTGAATAAACATGAGTCCTTATCCAAGTTGTGATAATTTTACATGAGTACTTATCCAAGTTGTGATAATTTTAGGTTGATGGTTCTTAAGAAACTTCCTTAATGTCATAATTACTAACTTAATGGATACACACCTCTGAGAAAGTGTTGGTGAGACTCTAAAGAGGTCAAAGATGTGAGGTGCTTAGCACATTGCCTGGCACTGAATCCCAAATAAGCAGCCTTTATGATTGTTGTCATTGTTGATTATTGTTCTCAAATTGTTTCAAATGCATATGTTTAAGCTTTCCAGGTTATTTCTCAGCCTTTAAAAGCAGGACTCAGTCTTTCTTCATCATGCTTCACACTGTTTTATGCAAATATGTACTCAATAAATTTTAATTTATTGCTTGCTTAACTGATCTGATTGGTTAAATTCAATATTCTGTTTCTAATGACATATTTTTCAAGAATTTAACCCACTTTTTAATTTTACTGATGGATGGAAATCTTTCATTTGAATTGAGAGCAAATAAAACATGAATTTATTACATGCCCATCATTAAGTTAGGTGATGTTCAGGGATGCAGATATTAATGACAATAATTACTGGGCAGAAAGTATGACCCCCATTGAAAAATAAAGAAATTAAAGCTCAAAGAGGTTAAAAGAGGTCTCATATCCCATAGCTAATGAGAAGTGGAACTAGAGCCAGAAGCCAAACCTTCTGCCCTGTAGTTCTGTGCTCTTCACACATCCACATGACCTTTCTAGAACCCTTTCATGGCCCCCTGGAAGCTTCCAGTCTGGTGAGGAAATAAGACCCTTGCAGAGGAGAGCAAAAAAACTGAGTGCCTTACTCTTTCACATCAGTTACAGATTGTCAGAGAACTATAATACTCAGAAGGTTCATTGTGCATCTTAGTTGCCCACACTACTTCCTTAGTGCTGTCACTCACTCAGGGGTCTCCAAGGATACAGTGCACATTCTGGCAGTTAGCTCTTGGAACCTACACCTTCATACTTTTACAAAAGATTACAATGCTAGGTTCATTTCCTCATATTTGAGGTATTGTTTTATATAAATCGTTTTGGCCCTTCGGATTATGGATAAATAAAAAAGGGGCCCTAGATCATGATGCTCCAGAGTTTGAGGACTGAAAACAGAAAGTATGAAGAAATACAGCTTTTGTCTTTACTGACAATTACAAAATCTGAGGTCATATTAAATAGACAATCTACTGAGCATCTAGTAATTATCTCCATCCACCACATGGTATTTCCCCTGATTGAAAGACAATGGTGGGAGTGAGGAAGCAAAGTTGAGGTGAGAAGGAGATTGTTGTAGACACAGTAATAAGGATAAAATCCAAATTTGAATACACATTCTGCCTTTCTCTGGCATTGTGAATTTGGGAAAGTAATTTGCCTCTATGATTTTTAGTTTCTTTTATCTGTAAAAATGCTAGCTCTTTTTACTTTGGGGGACTAAAACAGGAGTAGCCACAGAGTGAGATAGAGCTTAAGTTTAGGAGCCAGTGAAGGTAAAAACAAATAATGATGGTAAGGGGGTGGGGAGCTTAGAAAGGCAAATGACAAATAGCTCCACAGTTAACAGAGAAAAACGCAGAAGAGACAGTTATATTAGGCTAGAAGCAGGCCACTGAGAACATCTGAGTAGTTTCTATGGAGTGCTGAAGAGAAGAACCAGATTGTATGAGCTTGAGAAAGGGAAGGGTGCTAGAAAAACAAGACAATGAGATTTCTCATCCCTTCAGCTGTGAAAGGTGAGTCCTGGGAGTATGGTGGCTTCTTGGTGTTCTGATGACCATGCACTGGGGAAGATGGAAGATTTCTTGCTTCCCAGTGCCACTTACTAGATTTTATCTAATTTCCCCTTCAGAGTGTCCATTTCTTTTTTTTCTATTCTCTTAAAAAACATTTATTGAATTTATTGGGGGTGACAGTTAGTAAATTATATAGGTTTCAGGCTTACAATTCTATAATACATCATCTGTATATTGTATTGTGTGTTTACCACCCCAAGTCAAGTCTCATTCCATCACCATCTATCCCCCATTTACCCTCTTCTCTCTTTCCCCTGCCTCTTTCCCTCTGGTAATCATGATACTGTTGTCTGTGTTTCCTTATCTGAAAAATATAAAACATTCATTATTAATTTCATAGGTTTTATAATATTGAAGGTGACATGCATGTATAATACCTGGCCTATAGAATGATATATAATAGCTGCTATTATTGTATTATTATTATGCTTTAGGTTTAGTGGTTCTCAACCTTCCTAATGCCGTGACCCTTTAATACAGTTCCTCATGTTGTGGTGACCCCCAATTTCATTGCTACAAATTGAACATAATTAAAGCATAGTGATTAATCACAAAACAATATGTAATTATATTTGTGTTTTCTGATGGTCTTAGGCGACCCCTGTGAAAGGGTCGTTCGACCCCCAAAGGGGTCACGACCCACAGGTTGAGAACCGCTGCTTTAGAGCTTTAGAAGGACAGGTTAATTAGAAATGGCTAGAGGTGTGAGTGTATCAAAGGTGGGGCATCCTGTAGTCTGGCAGTCAAAACTGTGCCAAATTCTGTGCTGTTGGGCATATAGTAAGAAGCAAGACATAATGTTTCTTCCCTTATGGATCTTATGAACTAGTTGGGGGAATAATGTCAAGGGGGCTGTGATGAGTATTAGGTCAGGGAAGACAAAGGGTGCCATGGACCTAATGTGATCCATATGGTTAGTGAAGAAACTAAGATTCTTTTTTGCCCTCCCACAGAACCCCACACCAAACTTATCATCATTTTTGGAAGAGAAACTCTGGGTCCAGGAAGTGATGTTGATTCTATCTGTGCCCCCTAGAGTAGTACTCTATCATATTCATGGATTTAGAAATTCTTTCATTGGCAGATATTGTTAACTGGCCTTGGAGGAAGAAGCCAGATATAGCTCAACCTGCTTAATTTTTAAACAAATAAATTCAAATGCAAATGCTCTAAGCAGAGTCTCTGTAACTTACTATAAATAAAATCTCTATAATAACATTATGAAGACTTTCATAAGAAATGATTAGAGAAATTCCATTTTATGTCAGCAAACACAATTTAACCACTTAACAGCTAAACTTCTTAAGATTCATAGCTGACTAGGGAGCAATTAGGACTGGATTTTAATGAATACACATGAACTCAGGGGTTTCTGCCAGGAAGAAAGGCTAAGTTAGTAAATAGTGGAAATGGCTTTTAGATTTAATTTAGAATATTACTTAGACACTTCTTGGAATAAAACACAATTAAACAAATCCTTAACTTATGCACTAATTACAACATGCTATATTCATCTTCTCTTTCATAACACCCTCGTCATTCAGTTTGACAAACAAACTGCATGGGGGGGGGGAGGTGGGGGCAAAGCTACAGATTTTTAAATTGCCATTAAACCATTAAACCTATCAGCCATTCAACAGAAATAGGAACCCTCAATGCAAACTGAATTGATTAACTTGAATGTTCTGATGAACTCTGGCAATTTGGAATTTAGCACCTGTAGCATCTGTATCTAAAGGGGAAGGGACTAAAAGGGAAAAGCCTGTGAAATGAATGGATCTTGTACTTGCCCACTTTTCAAGGTCATAAATCCCCCCTCTCCAATTGCTTGGAATTTCTGTAACCCATGTTTGTCAGCTCTTAACCCCACTGGCTATTTTAAGACCCCCATAGTTTGCAAAGTTCCATACCTAATTCTTTCTGGCTGTCTTTATGGGTTCTCTTCCTTAGAAAAACAGTTTAGGTTTGTGTTTCAGTTTGGACACTCTATGAGGCAAAGATGGAGTCTGAATGGCAAGATAGTTATTCAGAGTAATGCCCATGTAAAATCAAGGGGAGGAGGGGCTAGAATAGGCAAGGACAGCCTTCAGCTAACACTGCTGATCTAGTGCCGGGAGCCGGTCCATCCTTGCTTCTTGACACAGTCGCTGCAGGGAAGAAACATCTGCACAGCATATGTTCCAAGGGACCTGGCGTATATGGCATACTGTTCTTAATATGTTTGCTCACCTTCTTGGCGCTATGTGTTTTAACCAAGGTCACCTCTCCAAGAAAGGTTGTTTCCCCAGGTAGGGATTTTCCCCTGAAGTTAGGAAGGGAATAAAACCACTTAACTAAGTGCCAGGTGGGTAGTTAATCACTTTAACTACAAACAATCATGCTTAAGCTACATAATCTTTACTCCCTGGAATGGAGATAAGAAACGCCCTAACCTTTGGAATAGAGATTGATAGGATTGGAATCAACTGGTACAAATACAGATGTAACAAGACAACAGGACACAGAACCTAGAGACAGAACCTAGCGAGAGAACATGGAAAAAGATCCTGGACAGAACCTGGCTATAGAAATTGGCTGGAGAATCTAGACAGAACATTGCAGGAGAACCTGGACAGAACCTGGTGACTGAACCTGGCTGGAGAACCTACAGAACCTGGCAATAGAACCAGGCAAGAGAACCCAACCATGCTGATCAACTGAATGCTGCCTCTGAGTCTTTCCCTCTTTGCCGACTCTGTCCACACCTTGGGGAACCCCTGGACCTGCTGGGGTTGGAGCCCGGCGTATGGTGCCCGAACAGGGACCCCTAGGTAAGCACCCCGCACTCAGGATGGATAGGACTCCACCGTAGGAAGAGGGTGGATAGTCTTCGCCGACTCCGTCCACACCTTTGGGAACCCCTGGAACAGGATTCCCCTAGTTAAGGCCCCCCCCCCCCCCGCTTGAGAACCCTCACACGGGATGGATAGGACTCCACCAGGGTGCTGCAGACCCCCCTATAGAGGATAAGTAGGGTAAGAAGGTGGATAGTACAGAACTTAGAATGAGAAGATGTGCCATACTGAGTCCAAAGAAAAAAGACTCTGTATTGATCTTTACATTAAGAAGATGTGCCATACTGAGTCTAAAGAAAAAAGACTCTGTATTAATATTTTAACACATATGCTTGCTTGCAGAGGAATTAAGGTTACTCCCAGTCAGACAGAACGTTTTATACAAGAAGTATGTCCATGCTTTTCTGAGCAAGGAAAGGTAAATGTGAAGGCATGGGAGAAGGTAGGCCCAAGGAGCCTTATCCTTAACCCCACTGCAGCCTTTCCACCCCGGGAAAGTGCAGGATTGGCAAGCTCTCCCTGGGGATGATAGATCAAGACTCAGGTAATAGCGGAAAGCGCCAATCCTACTCTTAAAATGGATACAAGAGAGCATTTGGGGTTTTTCTTTTTAATGCCTGCTTTGGATTGAGTAAATGCATTATGTGTGTCACCACAATGGACCCAGAGAAGCTCCTTGTCCCATCGTTACAAAGACTTAGAGTTGCCCCGATGACAGAAAAAGCAGAAAAAAGAAGAAAAGAAAGGCTATGCAAGGGACTGAGGTGCCAACATGGGGTCAGCTGAAGAAGTTAACAACTGAGGCCCAACAGATGGTAGAAAAGCAAGAAGTGGAAGCTACTCTCTCAGCCAAGTCCGAGGACTCTGAGTAAATCAGCAAAAGAAACTTTCATTTAGCAGAAACTCACTTATTTCGTCAAATGGAAAGACTTACTTACAGGAGCCTGGAAGGGACCTGATGTACTTTTAACCTGGGGGAGAGGAGATGCTTGTATATTTCCACAGTATGCAGACTCACCTGTGTGGATTCCAGACTGTCTAATCCGACCTAATGTCACACCACCCTCCATCTTCGCCTCCTCCTCCTCCTCCCTGGTATTATCCATATCGGCCGGCCCAGAGGGCACAGCTGACTCCTCCCCGGAAGCCGACACCACCATCAAGCACGGCCCTGATGGACCCTTTTGATGCAGCCCTTCAACTCGCTGACGCTTCAGGAAGCCTGTCGCCAGTAACGCCGACCGCTAGCCAGACCAACAAAGACAATCAAACCAACAACTTGAGGCCAGCTGAAATCCCTTGACTGAAGAGGCCAGCAACCTTCTACAAGAATGGGGCTCCTTGTGCGCTCCATCCACTATGTTTATAGCTATGCTTATTGTCATTGCTTGCCAGTCTTCTTCCGAGTCTTAAACGGCCCAATCTGAGAGGTGGCCACTGATTTGCATGCACTATCATTTAAAAAATAAAAAAGGGGGAATTTGCCGGAAGCCGGTCCATCCTTGCTGCTTGACACAGTCGCTGCAGGAAAGAAACATCTGCACAGCATATGTTTCAAGGGACCTGGCGTATATAGCATACTGTTCTTAATATGTTTGCTCCCCTTAGCGCTATGTGTTTTAACCAAGGTCACCTCTCTGAGAAAAGTTGTTTCCCCAGGTAGGGATTTTTCCCTGAAGTTAGGAGGGGATAAAACCCCTTAACTAAGTGCCAGGTGGGTAGTTAATCACTTTAACTACAAACAATCACACTTAAGCTATATAATCTTTACTCCCTGGAATGGAGATAAGAAACGCCCTAACCTTTGCAATAGAAATTGACAGGATTAAAATCAACTGGTATAAATACAGATGTAACAAGACAATAAACACCAGAACTTCGCTGGAGATCCTGACCAGAACTTGGCTAGAGATCCTGGCTAGGCTGCTGATCAACTAGACGCTGTCTCTGTGTCATTCCTTCTTCGTCGACTCCATCCACACCTTTGGGGACCCCTGAACCTGCTGGGGTTGGACCCCAGCAATCTAGCACCTGTGAAAAGAGGGGGCAAGGATGGAAGTATGGTTATGAAGAGCTTCAAACATTGGTATAGCTGGGAGAAAGTCTTGGCCCACCCAGTAGGAACCTCTAGCACCAAGACTTTCCATACAAGAGGTCCACATTGGGCAGAACTGGCCAGGGCCTACTACCGCCTAACATATTCAGTCACTAACGGTGGGCAGCCTGGGAAGAGCATTGCCTCAGTTCAAATACTGCAGCACAGCCCTATGCTCTGCTAACTCACTCCTTTCAGAATCAACCATTGCTTCCTGGAGGGAGAACCCAGTGTCTCACCTCCTTGGTGCCACAGGTATAAATCTCAGGATTTGGTGTTTTAAATGACACTTGAAAAAGAATATTGCCAGTGGCTTTAATACTTGGTGGGTGTATTAGAATTCAGAACAAGGCCTGTGAAGGCAAATTGTCCACTGGGAAAATTCTGCCCTAGCCAATTGTACTGAATGTAGAGTCCTTCGTTGAGATTTTATGAGGATTACTTAATACTATATAATAAAAGCCTAATATGGTAAGTGTCCAACCATTCGTTCGACTGTTTGAACAGTTGCTATGACACACACTGACAACCAGGGGGCAGATGCTACAACTGGTAGGTTAGCTTGCTGCTGGGGTCCAACTGATGGGGACTGGGTGAGATGGGCCAGACACTCCCTGGATGAATCTGTGTACTGGGTTGGTTTCAGCCTGATCCCCACAGGCCAGGCTGGGGGACCCCACTGGTGTACAAATCAGTGCACTGAGACTCTAGTAAGTATATAAATTAAAAACCTCAGGAAAAACTGAAATATTTCTTTTACAATGGAGGGAAAAGGGGACATCTGTAATAATTTCAACAATAAAGATAAATTAAAAAACAACACTGGATTTGAAACCTCAGACATACAGAAATGCTTATAATATGCCAAGCAGCAATCTTTACAATTTATGTAGAAGGGATCAGTCTGCTAAAAAATAGATAAGATTGCTATGACTCCCAGTTTTGTGGTGGAAAACAGTATGGAGTTTCCTCAAAAAATTAAAAATGGAACTGCCTTTTGACCCAGCGATTCCACTTCTGGGAATATATCCCAAGAATCCAGAAACACCGATCAGAAAGAATATATGCATCTCTATGTTTATTGCAACATTATTTACAATAGCCATGCTCTGGAAATAGCCCAAGGGCCCATCAGCAGATGAGTGGATTAAAAAACTATGGTACATTTAAACAATGGAATATTGTGCAGCTATGAAAAAAGAAGAAACTTTTACTATTTGCAACAACATGGGTGAACCTAGAGAGTATTATGCTACATTAGTGAAATAAGTCAGTCAGAGAAGACAAATACCATATGATCTCACTAATATGTGGATTCTAATGAAACAAAAAAACAAAACTGACCAACAAAATGAAACCAGATGCATGGATACATGGGACAGACTGGCTGGTGCTCAAGGGGAGGGGTTGGAGTGACTGGATAAAGAAGGTGAAAGGATTAGTTAAAGAACATATACGCATATCCTATGGACACAGACAATACTTTGGTGAAGGTCAAGGGAGGGGGAGAGAGGTGTGGATAGAGGTGGGCAAAGGGTGGGAAAAAGAGGGACAGGGACACCTGCACTTATATCAACATTAAAATTTTTAAACTAAATATAGGTAAGAGTGTAAAAGACTTTTCCTTAATTATGAGAATGTCAAGTCTGATTTATATGAAGGGGTTATTGAATGACTAGGTTGTTTGTAGTGCTTTAATTTTTAAAATGGGCATTTTCTCTGAATCCCTATGTGTAATCAGGCACAAGTTTATTTTTCTCAAACTTAATGGGAAGTGTACATTGATCAGCAGGTACACCATACTCCCTATGATTTATCACTTGTAATCCTCAAGACAGCCTGAGGTATTAGATACTGTCCTGATGCCCATTTTATGGACACAGAAACTGAGAATGAAACTTTAAGTAGATAGCTTAGCTTTTTTTCTGGTGGACCGTGGCAGGATCTAGGTCTGTCAGATTCTGCAGAATGCATGCCCAAACACTATATACCACATTGCTTATTATTATGAGTTCAATAGAGAACTCTTTATATATATAGGAAAATAATGAATCTGATAGTATCCAAAATAACTTGTGTCTTAAAAAAAATGACCATTTACTCTCCTATTATTGATTTTCAGTGGGCTTATTTGTTCATTAAAATGAGCAAATTATAGCCTGGTTAACTCCCTTAAATTGTATACCAAGTTCTGTGTCGAAGGGGACTTTTCTGGGGAGCCTATAGATTTAATCAAATGCTCAAAGAGAATAGCTTATTGAGTTCTTTAGATTACAATTGTTTAGAAATTTTTTGGTTACCTTTCTGTTGTTGATTCTAGTTTTATTTCATTATGGTTGGACAATACACATTGCATAATTTCAGTTCGTTTAAATTTGTTGAGGTTTGTTTTATGGCTCAGGATGTGGCCTATCTTGGTATTTGTTCTACGAGCAATTAAAAATAATGTATAGAAGCTTTTTATTTTGATGTAGTTCCATTTGTTTATTTTCTCATTAATTTCCATTGCCTTAGGAGCTATATCGGTCAAGATATTGCTACGACCTAAGTCTGATTTTTGCTGCCTATGGATTCTTCTAAGGTTTTTATGGTTTCCTATCTGATGTTTAAGTCCTTTATCCATTTTGAGTTTATTTTTGTGATGGTGTAAGTTGGTGGTTTAGTTTCATTTTTTTTGCATCTATCTGTCCAATTCTCCCAACACCATTTATTGAAGAGATTGTCTTGACTCCATTGTATGCTCTTGCCTCCTTTGTCAAATATCAATTGAGCATAATGGCTTGGGTTGATTTCTGGGTTCTCTGTTCTGTTCCATTGATCTATATGTCTGTTTTTGTGCCAGTACCAGGCAGTTTTGAGAACAGTGGCTTTGTAATATAGCTTGATATCTGGTTTTGTGATGCCTCCAACATTGTTCTTCTTTCTCAAGATTGCTGCGGCGATTTGGTGCAAAACAAGAGAAACCATCAACAAAACAACAAGAAAGCTCACTGCATGGAGTAACATATTTGCCAATGTTATAACCAATAAGGGTCTAATCTCCAAAATTTATAGGGAACTCATACATCTTAACAAAAGGAAGATAAACAATCCAATCAAAAATGGGCAAAGGACCTCAATAGACACTTTTCAAAAAGAGGATGTACAGAAGGCCAAGAGACATATGAAAACATGCTCAAAGTCACTAATCATCTGAGAGATGCAAATCAAAACGACAATGAGGTACCATCTAACACACGTCAGAATGGCTATCATCAACAAATCAACAAATGACAAGTGCTGCCGAGGATGTGGAAAAAAAGGAATCCTCTTGCACTGCTGGTGGGAATGCAGACTGGTACAGCCACTGTGTAAAACAGTATGGAGTTTCCACAAAAAATTAAAAATGGAACTCCCATTTGAACCAGTAATTCTGCTGCTAGGAATATATCCTAAGAAATCAGAAACACCAATCAGAAAGGACATATGCACCCCTATGTTCATAGCATCACAATTTACAATAGCTAAGATCTGGAAAGAGCCTAAGTGCCCATTAGCAGATGAGTGGATTCGAAAACTGTGGTACATCTACACAATGGAATACTACGCTGCTGTGAAAAAGAAGGAATTTGCAACAGCATGGATGGACATGGAGAGCATTATGCTAAATGAAATAAGCCAGTCAGAGAAAGATAAATATCACATGATCTCGCTTATTTGTGGAATATAATGCACTACATAAACTGATGAACAAAAATAGAACCAGAGACACAGAAGCATCAAACAGACTGTCCAATCTATGAGGGAAGGCTAGGGGTAAGGGGGTAAGAGATCAACCAAAGTACTTGTATGCATGAGTGTGAGCATAACCAATGGACACAGACAGTAGGTGGGTGAGGGGATGTGCTGGGGGTGTGTGTGGGGAGCCGATATAGGGTTAATCCTCAGACTGTCCTGTTGGCAAAGTCACAAACAAGTCCCAGCATAGAGGGCACAGTCCTCTTAGCATAATTAGGCTTGACCTTATAACACTCCCTAGATCTTATCTGGGAAGCTAATGGGCTGAGGGAAGTGCAGGAAGTGTAACTATGGTCAAAACAAGTGAAACTCACAAGAACAGTATAACTATGGTAACCACTACCTTGTTTACCTCTGACTATAAAATGGTTGGTGTGGCCTGAGCACCGGTGGAAGTCCTTCCTCTTGAGTTGGACTTACCCCCCTGGCCCCCCAGTATTCCCAAATTATCTCTTGTCTCTTCTCTTTCATTTGTGTGCGGCTCCTCTTCCAGATCCTGAACCCTGAACCACGTGAGACGTGGGAAACATTTACAACAGGGGTGGGAGCGGCCAGGGAGAGATCCATGGGGGAAAAAGGAGACTCATGTAATACTTTAAACAATAAAGAATTTAAATTAAAAAAACAAAAACAAACGAAAACCAAAACCAAAAAACTATGGTACATCTACACAATGGATTACTACACTGCTGTAAAAAAGAAAGAACTCTTACCATTTGCAACAGCATGGATGGACATGGAGAGCATTATGCTAAGCGAAATAAGCCAGTCGGAGAAAGATAAATATCACATGATCTCACTCATTTGTGGAATATAATGAACAACATAAACTGATGAACAAAAATAGACCCAGAGACAGAGAAGCATCACACAGACTGTCAACCTCAGAGGGAAGGCAGGGGAGTTGGGTGGGGGAGGGTAAGAGATCAGCCAAAGGACTTGTATGCATTCATATACGCATAACCAATGGACACAGAAACTATGGGGGTGAGGGCATGTGCTGGGGGGGCTGGGAGTGGCCAGGGAGAGGTCAATGGGGGAAAAAGGAGCCATATGTAATACTATATGTAATATTTTAAACAATTAAGAATTAAAAAATAATAATGTATATATGCTGTTGCTGAGTGGAGTTTTCTACAAATGTTGATTAGATCCTTTTGCTTGATGGTGTTGATTTCTACTATATGCTTGGTGATTTTGAAAATCTAGATTTTCTATTAGTTGTTGAGAGGGGATGTTGAATTCTCCAACTTTAATTGTGGATTTGTCTATTTTTTTTTTTTTCAGATCTATCAGTTTTGGCCTTAACTGTTTTGCAGCTCTGTTGTTTGGTGTATATACATTTATGACTGCTATGCCCTCATTGTGGATTGATCCTATTTTCATTATATACTTTCTGTCTCAGGTAGTTTTTTTTTGCTGTCAAGGCTACTTTATCTGATATTAATATAGTCACTTCTGTTTTCATTTGTATGATGTATTTTTTATGCTTTCACTTTCAATGTGTCTATATCATTATGTTTGAAGTGAGCACCTTTGGGTAGTCTATAGTTGGGTAATATTTTTAAACACATTCTGCCAAGATCTGTCTTTTAATTGGTGTACTTAAGACATTTCACATTTAATGTAATTATTAATATTTCAGGGTTTAAGTCTGCCACTTTATTTTTTTTGTTGGTCCTTTTTGCTTTTCATCTGTATTATCTTTTTCCTGCCTTCCTGCTTTTTACTTGGACATTTTCATTTATCAATACTGTTTTTGAATGTATCTCATCTCTTTATATAAAAAATATTGCTCCAGATATTATATATACACATAACATTATATTCTGTTAGTGTCATCATTTACCCATCAGAGTGAAATATAGAGACCATACCTCTCTTTTATATCTCTTTACCCTGCCCTAGTTATAATATAATTATCTTAAATACAGGGTTGGGCAAAAGTAGGTTTATAGTAGTGAGTATATGAAATACAGTTTATTATTGTATTATTAATTATTGTATTATTTTCCATATGAATAACTGTAAACCCACTTTTGTCCCACCCTGTATTTCCTCTACCTATTTAGAATCACAGCAGACAGTGCTATAATTTTGCTTCAACCAGCAATATAACTTAGAAAAATCAAAGGGAGAAGAATAGGTTTTGTTTTCATCCCTATGGGTACTCAGGGATCAGGACAATAGGAAGAAAATGCTGGGAGAAGGAAGGATGTTAAAAGTAAAAACCGATGATTTTTTAACTTTTGTTTGAAGCCAGCTCTTTCCCTAACAATAGTAATTATCTTTTATTTTTCTATCACATGCCAGGTACTTTTGGTATGTTACCTCATTAAACATCACAATGACTCTGCAAGGTTGGCATTATAATTCTCATTTTACAGAAGAAGAAACAGGAGTATAAAGTTTAGGTGACTTGCCTAAGATCTCATAGATAATAGATGGAAGGGGCCACATACAGACCCAGATCTGTCTGGCTCCCAAGCCCAGTTCTTAACAACTGCATATGCACTTTTCCCCCTTTTTTCTCCAACAGAATATGAGCCATTGACCTGACAGGCATTGGGTTCATGGAGATAGTTTCAAAGAAAGGATGGTGGGCTTTGCAGGGCCAGCCTAGAAGCCCCTCAACTATAGACTTTATTGTCTTTGTGGAAAAACACATTCTAGATACAAACAACTGACTTTGAATGACCCTTTAAAATGCAACCCATTTATAATATTAGAGCAGCTTGTATTTTTCAACCATACCCAAGTGCTTCTCTCTCTTTCTTTCTCTCAAGGCTGCATTTTTGTGTAACTTAAAGAGACAATCAAGTTAGCAATCTCTTCATTTCTCTTTCAGGTAATGAGCCAATATTTTCCTTCAGGCATATTCAAGTTCTTAGGACTATTGCAATCATTTTTAAGCTATTTCATTTGCTCAAGAAACAGTTTTGGTTACATTCTGTGATGCGGCCTAATAAGGGGGAGTTTAAATGATTCGATTATCACAATAAAAGGGACTTCCGGGGTACATTTAAATGTGGCCTGTGCTGAAGTGGCTGAGGCCTCATTAGAGCTAGGGCCATAAGGAATTGTGTTTTTCATTTCTAAAGACAAAAATACACTTTTCCCCCTTGGTCTTATATGCAAGAACCTCCCAACACTTATACACAGCCAGGGAATGAGAAGCCAGACAATTGCAGTGCAATTGGGCATAGGAACCAAAACCTATCAAAATCTGATGGGCTGTACTTTTATTCCAGTCATGATGAAAAAACACTCCAACAATATCAAAGCTGTATCAAATGGGTTATATAAATGCAAATCCAAGAGCTCTCATTCTGTGAGCAAAGGTCACCCACTGGGATGCAACATAGACACACAGAGGTCACTGTCTACTTATAAGAGCACTCAGGTTTACATGAGACAGAAATCCAGGCTCTATGGTTTTACTTCATATCTAGATAATGCAATATGGTCACACATGTCCTGAATACTGTTGTGGAGTTACTATTGACAGTTTTATAGTTATAAAAAATCTAGAGGCCCAGTGCATGAAATTCGTGCATAGGGGGAGGGGGAGTTCCTTAGCCAGGCCCGCACCCTCTCCAATCCAGGACCCCTTGGGGGATGTCTGACTGCCAGTTTAGGCCTGATTCCTCTCGTAATCCAGGAATACTGGCTCCTAACTGCTCACCTGCCTGCCTGATCACCCCTAATTACCTCTGCTTGCCTGCCTGATCACCCTAACTGCTCTCCCCTGCTGGCTTCATCCCCCCTAACTGCTCTACTTTACCTGCCTGATCTCCCCTAATTACCTCTGCCTGCCTGCCTGATCACCCTAACTGCTCTCCCCTGCTGGCCTCATCCCCCTAACTGCTCTCCTTTGCCTGCCTGATCACCCTACTGCTCTCCCCTGCTGGCCTGATCCCCCTAACTGCTCTTTCCTGCCAGTCTGATCCCCCTAACTTCTCTCCCTTGCCAGCCTGATCACCCCTAACTGCCTCTGCCCTGGCCCTGCCACTGTGGCTTTGTCAGGAAGATTATCTGGAAGATGTCTAGTCTAATTAGCATATTGCCCTTTTATTAGTATAGATAGCTAAAATTGTTATTAACCTGGTGGACCTTGAGAATATTATGCTAAACAAAATAACTCAGTCAGAAAAAGTTTAGAACCATATAATTTCATTCATATTTGGGATATAAAACTGAATCTCATAGATAGAGACAACAGTATGGTGGTTACCAGAGGGAAGAGGTGGGGTAGTAAAGGGTAAAGAGGGCCAAATACATGGTGACAAAAGGTGATTTGACTTTGGGTGGTGGGCACACAGTGCAAAATACAGATCATGTATCATAGAAATCTACACTTGAACCTATTTAATCTTATTAACCACAGACACCCCCATAAATTTAATTAAAAAACTAAAATTGTTACTAACCTGTTGTCTTTTAGAGAAAGTTGGAAGAACTTAGAGCAAGGTGGAAAAGAGTGGAGAATAGAGAATAAATCTAGAGGGGCAAAGAGAACATATTCAGCACAATATTAATTTTCTGATCATTTTGGCCACATATGCTGATCACCCATATGTCTGACTGCCTATCACCTCATATTTTATATGTAAAATAAAATTAAAATACTTGGAGGAAGAAGAAAGCAAACACATGTACAATATCACCATTAATATTTTAATACTCATTCTTTCATAAATCTGTCTCTTTTCATGAGCACAAACACCCTAAATATATATTTAAATATATATTTTTACATAAATATAAGTACTTTCTCTTTACATAAATATATGCCCATACTCATATAATCATATACAAACATGCATGCACATGAAAAGTTTTCTTGGTTATTATTTTTGAGAAATGGAGCCATATACATAGATTTCTGCATCTTGCTTTACTCACTTCAATATCCTGTGTAAGTCTCTCCAAGTCCACTAATATAATTCTTATCCTCTCTATCTCTCTGTTTCTGTCTGTCTCTCTATCACTTTCTCTCTCTCATGCATGCATAAAACTTCATGGTGTAGATGTATATGTACATAAATTTATTCTATAATTTCCCTATTTATTGACATTTGTTTTACAAATGCCACTGAGAACAACATCCTTGCCTGTGTATCATTATGTACTGGTCCTTTATATTCATGTTATCTTTTCTGAGAAGTGGAATTGTTGAGTAGAAGGGCATGTACATTTAAAATTTTATAGCTACTGCCAGATTGTTTCATCAAAAGACCTTAGTGATTTATTTTTATTTTTTGATTGTTTTATTGCTTAAAGTATTACAAAGAGTATTATATATGTCTCCTTCCCCCCCCCTTGACCTTAGTGATTTATATTTCAACTAACACATATAAGAAAATTGATGTTGTCATACTTTAAATTGTTGCCAATCTAATGAACATACTATGTCAGTGTTATATTATTTCTCATTGCTCTGACTACTAGTGAGTTTGAACATTTTTCCATGTTTGTTTGTCCTTTGGATTTGCTCTTCTCTAAATTTACTATTCATATATTTTGCCCATGTTTTATGAAATTGTTTGCCTTGTTCTTTTCAGTTTTTTTTTCTTTTTATTTATTTATTTATTTATTTATTTATTTATTTATTTATTTATTGCTTAAAGTATTACAAAGGGTATTACATATGTGTCCTTTTTTCCCTCCGCCCTTGACAATCCCCTGGCTTCCCCTACCCCCCAGTGTCTTATGTCCATTGGTTATGCTTATATGCGTGCATACAAGTCCTTAGGTTGATCTCTTACCCCCCTCCCTCCTGCCCCCCAACCCTCTCCGGCCTTCCCGCTGCAGCCCGACAATCTGTTTGAGGCAGCTCTGCCTCTGTATCTATTATTGTTCAAAACTTTATAATGGTCTCTATTATCCATGAATGAGTGAGATCATGTGCTATTTTCAGTTTTTAAGAGAACTTCCTGCAAATGATGTCATAAACTTATTTGTCATTCTTGTTATAGATATCTTCTAAATCTATGATTTGCCTACAATATGTGCTTTTATATTGGGTTAGGTCTGCATGTAGCCACTCTTAATTAATCTGGTATTTTGATTCTTTGCATTTTATAACATGTTTACAGGCTGTTTTTCTTTAAGAACACATTCTGATGGATTTGCGTTAGAATTTTCTGATCCAGTGGAAGCTTGCTCTAAAGCATACATTTTGCATGATGATTTCTAAGTCTGTCTTCCTTTGCAAGCTAATTCACTGCATTAGTTGAGTATGTGTTAGGCTAAATGTAAGACACCCAAAATGAAAGGGTCTTAAGCAGGAGAGTTTTGTTCTCTCATACATAAAAGTCTGAGCTGTACCTCGCTCTGGTGGTTCTGTCCAGTGCCCAGATTCCTTCCTTCTTTTTGTGTAGCTTTTCCAAGGATGCTTCATCATGCTCATGACCATGTCTCCATTCCTGCAATCAGAAAGGAGAAAAAGAAGAGAAGAGGAACTCTTTTTCTTTAAGGGCACAAACTGGAAATGGCAAAAATCACTTATGTTCCCGTTCAATGAGTCAGAGCTTTATTGCATGGCCTTACTTAGCTACAAAATGGGCTGGGAAATGTCATTTTATGCTCCCTGGCCATGTATCTAAGAGAAAATTAGAGATTTGCTATAGGATCAGAGATGAGCTAGCAGTGTCTGCACATTCATCAAGCCCTACCTTAGACTATCTCAACATCTAAGAATCTAAGAGAGAAACATTCCTAATCATGATTCTCTACCACTTTCTGGCTTCCTCCATTATCTATTATAGCTCATCCCCTCTCTTTTGCATAATTGATAACAGGTTATCTTAAGAAAAATATGTAGAGATTGCAGAAGCAAATATGGTTATTTAATCACTTATATGTGGTATATAAAACTGAAACCAACAAATGAACAAACAAGAAAAACAAACAAAAACTTATAGGCACAGACAACAATATGGTGTTTACCAGAGGGAAGAAAGTGGGGGGTGTAGGAAAGGGTAAAAGAGGTCAAATATATGGTGATGAAAGATTTGACTTTGGGTGGTGGGCACATAATGTAATATACAGATGATGTATCATAGAATTGTATACTTGAAACTTATATAACCTAACCAATGTCACACCAATGAATTTAATTAAAGAAAAAAACTTTATTATAGCAACTCTAAAATATACAGAAGTGTATTGAATAGTATAATGAACCCCCACATACCTATTATCTAGCTTCAATAACTATCAACTCACATCCAATCTTGTTTTACCTGTAAGTTATTCACTCACTTTGAGACTATTTTGAAACAAATACTATGCATCATATCATTTCATATAAATGTATTAATTTTTTAAAAAAAAGATTTCTTTAGAATCTTACCTAACATTTTGGAGGTAGTTTTGGTTAATAACATTATACGTTTCAGGTATACAACACTATAATTCTGTATCTGTATACACTATAGTGTACCCACCCCCAAACCTCTAGTTTCTAACCATTACCATCTATTTGACCCTCTTTAGCCTCTTCATCCTTCCCCTAATCCCCTTTGCCTCTGATAATCACCAATCTGTTCTCTGTATCTATGAGCTTGTTTTTGTTTTATTTTTTCATTTATTTGTTTTATATTCCACATCTGAATAAACTCATACTGTTTTTATCCTTTTCTGTCTGACTTATTTCACTTAGCATAATACCCTAAAGATCTAACCCTAAAGTTAGAAATGGCAATATTTCATCTTTTTTATGGCTGATAAGCAAATATAGGAATTTCAAATCTTGTTTTTCTTTAAAAACAGCTTACATCCAAAGAACTTATATACTTACTAGAGGCCCAATGCACAAAATTCATGCATGGGTAGGGTCCCTAGGCCTGGCCGGCAATCAGGGCCGATCTGTGGGGTGACCGGCGGAGTGATTGGGGGCCCCCACTGGCACCTGACTTGGCTGACCTGGAGTCTGCGGGCTGGGGGCAGCTCCTGTGTTGAGTGTCAAGTTCCATGAGGATAAGAACTAGCATATAGTTGGCACATATAGGGCTTCAATACATACTTATTTAAAGAAGAAAGAAAGAAAAAGAATGAACAAACAAAAACCAGGCTCTTCATTAGCTGTAGGATAGAATTAGACAATAGAGATTACTATAATGTGGAGCCTACCTACCAGGGTCTACCAGCTCAGTAAAGAAGACAGTCATAGAAGCGCTCTAGCACTCATTTGTTCATCTATTAAATGAATATTTACTGTTCATCTATTATGGGTAAGGGCCTGTGCTACCAAGGTAGACTGTACATAGACAGGGTGATGAAGAGGGGAATTGCATCTGGGGGAGGCAGGACTCAAGCAATACTTTGAATAATGAAGAGGAAGGACAGCAGTGTGGGTAAAGGCAAAGAGGATAGAAAGAACAAAGGCCAAGAGGTTGAAAATATTAGAACATTCAGAGTCTTATGACATGAAATTCTTGTTGTCAACTTGTGCTTTTTTATACCCCCATTTAAAAAAGATGGATAATGCAAGGTCATAGTAGGGGTTGCTACCTTGGAATTACAACTTTTTAAATGTAGAATTTAGAAATGAAGAAAATCTAACAACTTTTTACTGAGTGTGATCTCTTCATTCTCTCATTAACATCTGCTTCTTTGACTGATGCTTTGACTGATAATAGCATAATACCTCAGGAAAGAGTCATGGTAAATTAAAATGTCTATGATCCTCCCTAGGACTTGGGTCCTTGGCCAAGTAGAAGAGGTATTTCTGTTCCCATGTGTGATGGATTAAATATGGATAAAAAGCCCTTGCTACTTCTTAAAAAGGGCAGGGTCTAATTCTTCTTCCCTTGAATCTAGGCTGGTCTTAGTGTCTTGCTTGTCCAATAAAATGTGGTGGAACTAACTTTCTGGGACTTTTGTGGCTAAGTTAAAAAAAAAAGCCTTGCAACTTTCAACTGGGTTTCTTGGAACCTAGCACTCTGCTGCGCGGAAACTTAAGAGGGCCTGAAGAAATGTCCATGCAGTAAAGAACCAAGGCCTGGTTAACAGCCCTAGCTGAGCTCCCAGATGGCAGCTACCAGCATTTTACCTGCCTTGTGAATGTGTCATCTTTTTAAAAAAATTATCTTTATTGTTGAAAGTTTTACAGCTGTCCTCCCTCCCACTCCCATGACCCCTTCCTCCCACCCCCTCCCCAGACCTTCACCATACTATTGTCTGTGTCCATGGTTTATGCATATGTTAGTATAAGTTATTTGGTTATTTTCTTTCTGTTCACACTTCCACTGAGAATACTCAGTCTGTTGCATGCTTCCATGTCTTGGCTCTATTTTATTTGTCAATTTATTTTATTCGTTAGATTCCACATGCAAGTGAGATCATGTGATATTTGTCTTTCTAGGCTGGCTTATTTCATTTAGCATAATACTTTCCAGGTCACCCCATGTCGTCTCAAAGGGTAGGAGATCCTTTTTACAGCTGCTTAGTATTCCATTGTATAAATGTACCACTGCTTTTTTTAAATCTACTCATCAACTGATGGGCACTTCTGCCATTTCCAGATCTTAGCTATTATAAATAACACTTCTATGCACATAGGGGTGAATAAATTCTTTCTGGTTGGTGTTTCATGCTTCTTAGAATATATTCATAGAAGTGGGATCACTGGGTCATATGGCAGTTCCAGTTTTATTTTTGGGGAAACTCCATACTGTTTTCCACAGTGGCTGCACCAATCTGCATTCCCACCAGCAGTGCAAGAGGGTTCCCTTTTCTCCACATCCTCACCAGCACTTGTTTATTGGTTCATTGATGGTAGGCATGCTGGCAAGTGTGAGGTGATACCTCATTGTTTTAATTTGCATCTTTCTGATGATTAGTGACATTGAGCATTTTTTCATGTTTCTTGGCCATTTGTATGTCTGCTTTGGAGAAGTGTCAATTTACGTCCTCTGCCCATTTTTTAATTCTATTGTCTTCCTTTTGTTGAGTTGTATGAGTACTATATATATTTTGGAAATTAACCCCTTCTTAGATGTATGTTCTCCCACACAGTGGGTTCCCTTTTCATTTTGATGCTGATTTCTTTTTCTGTGCAGAGGCTTATTTTTATGAAGTACCCCTTGTTTATTTTTTCTCTGTTTCTCTTGCCCTAGACATGGTATCAGTGAAAATTCTGCTATGTGAGATGTCTGATATTTTGTTGCCTACATTTCTTCTAGGATTTTAATGCTTTCAGGACTTATTTTAAATCTTGTATCCACTTTAAGTTTAATCTTGTGTATGGTATAAGTTGGTGGTCTAGTTTCAGTTCCTTGCATGTATCTGTCCAATTTTCCCAGCACAATATATTGAAGAGACTGTCTTGACTCCATTGTACATTCTTGGCTCCTTGTCAAATCTTAATTGAGTATAATGGCTTGGGTCAATTTCTGGGTTCTCCATTCTGTTCCATTGAGTTATATATCTTGTGCCAGTTCTTGTGCCAGTACCAAACGGTTTTGATTACAGTGGCTTTGTAGTATAGCTAGATACCTAGTATTGTCATCCCTCCAACTTTCTTCTTTCTCAAGATTGCTGAGGCTATTTGGGGTCTTTTCTTTGGTTCCATATAAATTTTTGGAGTATTTGTTCCAGATCTGTGAAATGTGCCATTGGTATTTTAATAAGAATTTCATTGAATCTATAGATTGATTTGGGTAGTATGGACATTTTAATGATGTTGATTCTACCAATCCATGAACACGGCATATTCTTCCACTTGTTTATATCTTGTTCTGTCTCTTTTTTCAACATTCTGTAGTTTTCCAAATGCATGTATTTTACCTCCTTTATTTAGTTTATTCCTAAGTATCTTAATTTTGTATGTTGTAATGGTTAATGGACATTTTTTAAGTTTCTTTTTCTGAGAGATCATTATTGGTGTATAAAAATGCCATCAATTTCTGAGAGTTAATTTTGTATCCTGCTACATTGCCAACATCATTTATTAAGTCTAGTATTTTTTTTTTTTTGGTGGAGTCCTTAGGGTTTTCTATGTCATCTGTGAATAATGACAATTTTACATCCTTCTTTCCAATTTGGATGCATTTTATTTTTTCTTGTTATCTGATTTCTGTGGCTCTGACTTCTAGTACTATGCTGAATAAAAGTGGTGAAAGCAGACATCCTGTCTTGTTCCTGTTCTTAGGAGAAATGGTTTTAGTTTTTGCTCATTGAGTTTGATGTTGGCTGTAGGTTTGTCATATATGGCCTTTATCATGTTGAGGTATGATCCCTCTATTTCTGGGAGTTCTTTTTTTTTTTAAAAAAAACTAGTGGCCTGGTACACAAAATTCATGCACATTAAAAGGGAATTAATTAGAGGAAATATTTTAATGTTGTTATTTGCCCTTTATAACAGAAGTGTCAGAGATGAAAGGAAATTAGTAAAATGTATATGAAAATAATATATAAATTTATTGATAAATAAACAGTAACAGAATGATATAAGAACAACAGAGGCATGATATAAAAACAACAAAAACATGATATGAAAACAACAGTGATGCAAACAATGACTGATAAAGTGATTAAACTTATTCTAATATCTCCCTGTACACCACATTAAGAATGAAAACACTTTCAGAGTGCTTGACTAATTTCCCTTGTGATGGAGTATTTACAACTTTCACTTTAACATCATACGCTCTTTGAACTCAAGAGAAAGCAACATATAACTGACCATGTGCAAAAACGGGTTCAGGTAGGAATATTCCTACTCTGTCTAGAGTTTGTCCTTGTGATTTATTAATAGTAGTCACAAATGCTGGCATCATGGGAAACTGTCGTCAGATTAATTTAAATGGGAGGCCAGTGTCCGATGAGGACAAATCAATTCTTGGAATCAGAACAACCTCTCCCTCTGCAGATCCTGTTAATACTACAGCTTCGATAATGTTAGGTCATAATCTTTTGATAATAAACCTAGCGCCATTACAAAGACCCCATTTACTATTAAGATTTCTTAGTAGCATGATGATTGCACCCACTTTTAATTTTATTTTATGACATGGCATTCCCAAAGGAGTAATACTATTAAGAAATTTGATGGGAAAATTTTCCTTTTCAGTATCATCTGTTAAATCAATGGAATGATCACTCAAATATGTGTGAAAATCTCCATTGAGTATATCCAAAATTTCTTCATTTAATTTTTGAATGTGCTCATTTTTTTGGACAAAGAATTGCACATTTAGGTATATTTTTAATATTATGTATAGATATACTATTTCTAAAGGTTGCTTCAATAATAGATCTGTTACAAATCATTACACAGGGGATTTCAATAATATCCATTCCTAAATGAAGATTGCTGTTGTTTGCCATCTCTAAGTTTTACTAACCATCCTATCTAATAATAGACAAAGATTGAAATTGACCATACCTTTGCTACGCCTCCCATTGGCTAATCAGCGAGATATGCAAATTAACCTCCAAGAAAGATGGCGGTTAACTTGCATACATAGGCGTGAAGTGTTGGAGCGAAGACTGAAGGTGCCTCCGGGTGCTGGAGCCGCAAGAGGCTTGGAGGTGCCTCCGGCTGGAGCAAAGGCCTGGGTCCCTGGTACTGGAGGAAAACCGGTGCTGGAAGCCAGGGGAAGGGAAGGCCTATTGCATGAATCTTTTTGTGCAACAGGCCTCTAGTTCACTATAAGCAGAATCCTCTGATCTCATATTTGTTTTAAGAGACATCTTTCTGAAACATCCCCAAACACTACAGTAATTTAAACTTGTTTTTGCTATGGCCGATTGCATAGCATGCGGTACAGTACTGAGACATTGTAAAAAATCCCCTCCGAGAAGAACTTTCCCACCAAATGCAACATTCAAATTCATAATTTCTCTTAGTAATCTGTCTATTGCGTTTATAGCATGACTGGATGCCATGGTGCATTCATCAATAATGAGAAGTTTGGCCTTTTTAATGATTTTAGCAACTTCATTCTTTATATCGAGTCTAGAAATTGAAGTTTAATTTAATGGAATTGGTAATTTATATTGGGAATGAAAGGTTCTTCCACTGAGAAGTAAATTTGCAGCAATTCCTCTAGATCAGTGGTTCTCAACCTTCCTAATGCTGCGACCCTTTAATACAGTTCCTCATGTTGTGGTGACCCCCAACCATAAAATTATTTTCATTGCTACTTCATAACTATAATTATGCTACTGTTATGAATTGTAATGTAAATATCTGATATGCAGGATATATTTTCATTGTTACAAATTGAACATAATTAAAGCATAGTGATTAATTACAAAAACAATATGTAATTATATATGTGTTTTCCGATGGTCTTAGGTGACCCCTGTGAAAGGGTCATTCGACCCCCAAAGGGGTCGCGACCCACAGGTTGAGAACCGCTGCTCTAGATGCTGTGGGTAAAATAGTACCACTATGACTTCTAATATAATGTATTAAAACTTTATAAAGATATGTTTTTCTACTACCACCTAGACCATCTAAGAAAAAGCATTTGGGGTGTACAGTTTGATCTTCGATGGCTGAAGTTATAGTCTGAAAGGCAGCTTCACCTCAGCGCTGGGTGGGGATGCATGCAGACAGCGCCACATCCCAGGTCAGGGACACAGGCAGGCAGGTTCACCTCAGTGCTGGGCAGGACGTTAGCACTGGGCAGGCCTGGGTGTGCCTCCACTGGGGGTGGAAGTCCCCGCTCCCGCCCCCCAGCTCCTGTACATGTGCAACCCATTGACTGGGCATGACTCAGACACCGTAACTGACAAATTAGCATATTCCCTCTTTATTATATAGGATGGGTATTGGATTTTGTTGATTGCTTTTTCTGCATCTACTGATATGATCGTGTGATTTTTGTCTTTCAATTTGTTTATGTAATGTATCAAATTTACTGATTAGTGAATATTGTACCAGCCTTGCATCCTTGAAATAAATCCCACTTGGTCATGGTATATGATCTTTTTAATATATTGCTGGATCTGATTTGCTAATATTTTATTGAGGATTTTAGCATTTATGTTAATCAGGGATATTGGCCTGTATTTCTCTTTCTTTGTAGTGTCTTTATCTGATTTTAGAATTAGGATAATTCTGGCTTCATGAAAAAAAATGTTGGAAGTGTTCCTTCCTCTTGGATTTTTTTTTTGGAATGGTTTGAGGAGGATAGGTATTTATTCTTTAAATATTTGTTAAACTCCCTTGTGAAGTCTTCCAGCTAGGATTTTTTCTTGCTGGGAGTTTTTTTTTAATTATTATTACTGCATCAATTTCATCAGTTTTATTGGCCTATTCAGGTTTTCTGATTCTTCCTGATTCACTTTTGGAAGGTTGTAATTTTCTAGGACTTTGTCCATTTCATCCAGGCTGTCCAGCTTGTTGTCATATAGTTGTTCATAGTATTTTCTTACAATTCTTTATAATTCTTTGCTATCATATAATTCTTTGTTACTTCACATGCATTGTTTCTGATTTTATTTATCTGGGTCCTCTCTCTGTTTCTTGATGGGTCGTCTAGAGGTTCACCAATCTTGTTTATCTTTTCAAGGAACCAGAATTTGGTTTCATTGATCTTTTGTATTTTTTTAGTCTCTATGCCATGTATTTCTACACTGATCTTTATTATTTTCTTCCTTCTACTTACTCTGGGCTTTTTGTGTTGTTCTATTTCTAATTCTTTTAGTTGTATGGTTAGATAGTTTATTAGAAATTTTTCTTTTTTCATGAGGTAGGTCTGCAGTGCTATAAACTTCTCTCTTAGGACTGCATACACTGTGTCCAATACATTTTGGGTTGTTATTTGTTTGTTTTGATTTGTTTCCAGAAAGTTTTTTATTTATTCCTTGACCTCATTGGTAACCCATTCATTGCTTAATAACATGCTATTTAGTCTCCATGTGTTTGAATATTTTGGGGTGTTTTTATTGTAGTTGAGTTCTAGTTTCATTCCATTGTGATCTAGGAAGATGCTTGATATGATTTTGATCTTCTTGAATTTTTAGAAACTTAGTTTGTGTCCTATCATATGGTCCATCTTTGGGAATGTCCCATATGCAGTTGAGAAGAATGAATATTCTGCATCTTTGGGGTGAAATGTTCTGTAAATGCTAATTAATTTCATTTAATCTAGTGTGTCATTTAGTGTTTCTGTGTCTATGTTGATTTTTTTTGTCTGGAAGATCTATCCAGTGATGTCAGTGGGGTGTGTAAATTCCCTACTATAATTGCATTGCTGTTGACCTCTCCCTTTAACTCCTCCAGAAGTTTTTTTTTAAATGTATTTGGATGCCCCTATATTGGGTGCATATATGTTTACCAGTGTTATATCCTCTTGTCCTATCAATCCCTTTAGTATTATGAAGTAGCCTTTATTGTCTCTTGTTATGGCCTTCATTTTGAAGTCTATTTTGTCAGATATGAGTATTACTGCCCCAGCCTTTTTTCATTTCCATTTGCATAGAAAATTTCTTTCCATCCCCATCACTTTCATCCTGTGTAACTTTTTTGTACTGAGGTAGGTCTCTTATAGACAGCATATATATGGGTCATGTTTTCTTTTTCATTTAATTACCTGCTTGTTTTGATTGGAGCGTTTAATCTATTTACATTTAAGGTTATGATTGATAGGTACTTATTTATTGACATTTTTATTATTTATGCCTCTGTTCTCTCTCTTCTTACAATAGTTCCTTTAGCATTTCTGAAAATGCTGGTTTGGTGGTAATAAACTCCTTTTGCCTTTTTTGGCCTTTAAAGCTCTTTATTTCACCTTTAATTTTGAATGATCCAACTAGAGTAGTCTTGAATTTAGTCCCTTGCTCTTAATTACTTTGTATACTTCATGCCATTCCCTTCTGTCCTGAAGTGTTCTATTGAGAAATCAGCTGACATTCTTTTTTTTTTTTTTTTTTTTTTTTTTTTTTTTTTAAATATATTTTATTGATTTTTTACAGAGAGAAAGGGAGAGAGATAGAGAGTTAGAAACATCGATGAGAGAGAAACATCGATCAGCTGCCTTCTGCACATCTCCCACTGGGGATATGCCCGCAACCCAGGTACATGCCCTTGACCGGAATCGAACCTGGGACCTTTCAGTCCGCAGGCCGACGCTCTATCCACTGAGCCAAACCGGTTTCGGCAGCTGACATTCTAATGGGAGCTTCCTTGTAGGTAATATTCTCTCTCTCTCTCTCTCTCTCTCTCTCTCTCTCTGCCTTTAAGATTCTCTATTTGTCTTTAACATTTTCCATTTTAATTATGGTATTTCATGGTGTGGGTATTTTTGTGTTCATCTTGATTGAGACTCTGTGTTTCCTGGACCTGTGTGACTTTTCTCTTCACCAGGTCAGGGAATTTTCTGTCATTATTTTTTCAAACAGGTTCCCTATCCCTTGCTCAGATTTTTCTACTTCTGGGACCACTATGATGTGGATGTTGTTATGTCTCATATTGTCCCAAAGCTCTCCTAAACTCTCCTCCTGCTTTTTAATTTTTTACCCCTTGCTGCCCTGAATAGGTGTTTTTTTCTACCTTGTATTCAAATTTGATGACTCAGTCCTCAGCTTCTTCTAGTTTATTTTTTATTCCTTACAGGATATTCTTAATTTTGGCTATATCATTCTTCATTTCTGATTCATTGTTATTCATGGGTTTAACCTCTTTCTTTATGTTGGTATAGTTCTCATTAAGTTCCTTATAATTCTTTATTTTTTTTTATTTTTATTTTTTGGTGCCCTTGACCGGAATCAAACCTGGAACCCTTCAGTCCACAGGCTGATGCTCTATCCACTAAGCCAAACGAGCCAGGGCAAGTTCCTTATAATTCTTATTAAGTTGCTTGTAGTTCTCAAGTTGTTTCAATACCTTTATAACCATTAATTTGAACTCTTTATCTGACAAATTGCTTGACTCCATTTCATTTATTTTATTTTCTGGAGATTTCTCTGTTTCTTTTATTTGGTGGTTGTTTCTTTGTCTCTCCATTTTAGTGGTCTAGTTGTCCAGGGCACCAGTTGAGGCTGTCAGGGTCACAGGGGCAGGTCCATGCTTCTGGAGGTGATGGGTTGTTCTGGATCACAATGATGGGTTTGATATTCTGGTGGTCCTTGGTTAGGTGCCCCTGGTTATTGTGGCAAGTCTGTGCATCTTGTCATGTTAGGTTGCAGTGAGATCTGGTATACCAGGGGCACTGGGTCAGGCATGCCTGGTTGTGGAGACAGATCTGTGTGTCTGGGGGCATCAGGTCATGGCTATGGACATGGTTGTAAGGTGGTGGGGCTGGTTGTCCAGGGGTGCTGGGTCAGGCTCAATGGGTCACAATGGCAGGTCCATGTGTCTGGGGCCATTGGATCATGGTGGCAGGGCTGGATTCCCCATGTCAAGGTGGTGGGGCCAGTGGTGCAGAGGTGCCAAGTTGGGTGTGTCTTGATGGGCCAGCAAGTCTGTGTGTCTGGGTGGGCTGTGTGTGAAGGCACTAGGGCAAGCCAGACCTACCACTCATCAAGAGGGTGGGGCAGGCTGGGAGCTCCACTCCTCTCATTTGGGGTGGTCATGCAGCTTATCAAGGGGCAACAACTCTCTGATTCTATTTCCCTTCCTACATTTGCCTTGCAATGGACATGTACCTCCGTCACCAACTAGCCAAACTCTTAGAAGTTGTCTATTAGTCTGTAGGGAGGTTTGGGTGTGGAGTAGGGGCTGCTTTCTTATTATTTAACTAGAAGTGCACGAATTCATGCACCAGTGGGATCCCTTCGCCTGGACTGTGAAATAAGGCCAAAACTGGCTAATATCCCCTGAGGGGTCCTGGATTGTGAGAGTGTGCAGGCCAGGCTGAGGGACCCCACCGGTGCACAATCGGGGCCGGGGAGGGATGCAGGAGGTTGGCCAGCTGGGGAGGGACTATGGAAGGGCTCCAGGGCATGTCTGGCCCACCTTGCCCAGACCCAATTGGCCGGACCCCAGCAACAAGCTAACCTAATGGTGGTCAGTGCATGTCATAGTGACTGGTCAACCAGTTGACTCTCTTCCCCCTGGTGGTCAGTGCACATCATAATGAGCAGTTGAGCGGCCTGAGCATATCATTAGCACATTACACTTTGATTGATTGAATGGACGACCGGACACTTAGCATATTAGGCTTTTATTATATAGGATAATGTTGGAAGTGCTGGGTCCACTGCCAGAGTTATGTGTCATATGAGCACAGCAGAAGCTGGCTACTGTCACTACCAGGGTTTCCTGAGGATCCTTAAACTATCATGAATATGTCATCTTGACAGTGGATCCTTCAGCTTCAGTTGGACTATCTTAGCTAGTGCCACATGGACCAGTGGCCAGCCATCCACAAACTGAGTTCTTCCCAAATTGCTGAATCATAAGGAAAATAAATTATTGTGTTATTTAAACACTAAGCAATTGTGTAGTTATTTCTATGTGCAAGGAATTCTGCTTCAATGGCTGCTGCCAGGAGCAGAGGATTGTAAGTCTTTGGGATTATTTTGTAAATTATAAAAGAAATGTATATTTCATATAGTAAAATTAGGAATATAGAAAAAAGAAAAGTTAAAATCACCCATTGTGCCACAATCTAATCTAATAAAAGACAAACGTGCAAATTGACTGTATCTTTGCTATGCCTTAAGCCACACCTACTAGCCAATCAGAGTGACTATATGCAAATTACCCCAACCAAGATGGCGACTGGCAGCCATGGAGCTGAAGCGAGCAGGAGGCTTGGTTGCTCCAGTGATGGAGGAAGCCAAGCTTCCCGGCTGGCTCTGAGCTCCACTGAAGGCAACAAAATTTCAATTATAGAAGGTAAATAAATCCCAGAATAAAAAGCAAAAAAGGAGAGGCTGGGAGCTTCCATTGCTGAGGGGCTTGGCCAGCCTGAAAATGGCCCTCAGCCCCTCACCCAGACTGACCAGGCACCCCAGTGGGGACCCCCACCCTGAAGGGGGTGTGACCAGCCTGCAAACACCCATCAGCCCCTCACCCAGGCTGGTCAGGCACCCCAGCGGGACCCCCACCTTGATCTGGGACACCCTTCAGGGCAAACCAGCTGGCCCCCACCCATGCACCAGGCATCTATCTTATATAATAAAAGGGTAATATGCAAACTGACCCTAACAGCAGAAAGACTGGGAATGACTGGCCACTATGACACACACTGACCACCAGGGGGCAGACGCTCAATGCAGGAGCTGCCTCCTGGTGATCAGTGTGCTCCCACAGGGGGAGCTCTGCTCAGCCACAAGCCAGGCTGAAGGCTGCCAGTACAGCGGTGGTGGTAGGAGCCTCTCCCACCTCCTCAGCAGCACTAAGGATGTCCGAATGCAGCTTAGGCCTGCTCCCTGCTGGCAAGTGGACATCCCCTGAGGGCTCCTGGGCTGCCAGAGGGATGTCTGATTGCCAGCTTAGGCTCAATTCCCCAGGGAGCAGGCCTAAGCCAGCAGGTGGTCATCCCCCGAGGGGTCCCAGCCTGCAAGAGGGCACAGGCCAGGCTGAGAGACCCCCTCCCCCGAGTGCACAATTTTTGTGCACCGGGCCTCTAGTCTATAATAAACACCATATATTGGCACATAGCATTCCAGATATCTTCCTGTATGTGTATTCAAACATACACAGTTTTAAATGAAAGCATAACATACCTGCTGCTTTGAAGCCTGATGTTTTCAATGAACAATATAGCTACATCTTTGACCAATAGATTTGTTATTAATGACTGTGGTATTCCATCTCCTGGAAATAAAAAGTCAATTATGTTTGTTATTGGGTATATGGATTACTTCCAATATTTAACTGTTATAAACAATGCTTCAATGAATATCCATTTTTAGCTATTTTTTCACATATTTTAAAAATATGATTCAAATAAGTTGATCACTGAGTCAATGAACATGCACATTTTTAGGCTTTTTCTCCAAGCCAAGTTGTCTAGGCCCTGGTTTGTATGAAATGTGCAGGTCTTCTGTTGTAATTGCAATCATGTGAAGAAAAGGATTGAAAGTGAATCATTTTGAGATGTGTCACTATGAAGTACGTGTTGGCATGAATCAATGAAATTCTAATTGAATCTAAATCCCCTGTATCAAATCAGAAGAGTCTATATTGCATACTTAGACTTACCATGGATGCATGGCTGAACACTTGAATGATGATCCTGAGAGAACAGGGTGATATCAAGTCTGGGCGAAAAGATAGATTATATGCAGCAAGAACATGCTCTTAGGTTGAGTGGCCAAGGTGCACATTAAATTGAAATCATGTTCAGACTGAAATATGTGTGCCTCGTGAGAAGACTATTAATAAAACCAAGTCCAATGTCCTGTGGGAGAATCTGGGATTCAAGAGAAGTGGGTGATGTGAATAGCAAATAAGTCCAAGGTACCAAAGTGAGACAAAATAGGAGCCTGAGAAAGGAATTTATGAAGATTTCTCATTCCAGATACCCTGCATTCCTTCACCTTCAAAGAAGCTTGGGCGATTGGCCACTGCCAACCTCACTGCACATGGCAACTCTGAGTGTTAACACAAGGTGTAAGAGGGATCATGCTGGAGCATGCATGTGCACATGTTTGCAACATGTACTCAACTTGTAAATGAATATTCTTTGTTGATAGTTTTGTCTAAGCCCTGAGACCTCATGAGGAAGGGCACCTTTGCTTTGTCTTTTGATTTTACAACAGGACAACATGCACAATGAATTGCTGAACCTATAAGACTGTGACTGAGTCAAATCCTGTTTGCCTAGATTTTATTCTAGCTGTAGTCCTCAATCCATTGCAAATCAAGAGAATTCAAGCCTTGCAAGGCCAGTGGGATTAGGTTACCATTCAATTTTCTTCCAACTTCCAGGTTCTATGAGTCTATGGACATATCTGAATATGATTTAATCATAGATGGAGAACATCTGGCAAGCCCAGGGCTTTTCTTTTCATTTTCCTTTTTTTACTGAAGGTTTGATTTTTTATTTACTTATTTATTGTTCCTGTTAATTTATCTTTATTGTTGAAAGTATTACAGATCTCCCACTTGATCCCTATTGTCCCACTCTACCCCAGGTCCTTCACCACAGTATTGTCTGTGTCCCTGGGTTGTACATATATAAGTTCTTTGGTCAGGGCTTTTCCATGGCATTGATGGAGATTTAGTGTGTGCATGTGTATGTCTATCCATTGATTGAAGAGGAAAGGCTTCACCTTGAGGTTGGAAATAACTCTTTGCATAGGAGAAAACAAAAAATGAGGAATAAGCCTTAGCTATTTTGTTCAGTGGTTAAAGCATCCCCTGAAGAATGAAGAGTCACGGCTTTGATTCCAGTCAAGGGAACATACCTAGGTTGTAGGCTCGATCCCCGACTGTAGTCAGGGGACATAAGGGAGGCAAGCAATCGATGTGTCTCTCTCATATTGATATTTCTCTCTCAGTGTCTCTCCCCCTCCCTTCCACTTTCTCTAAAAAAATCAATGGAAGAAATAGCCTCAGGTGAGGATTAACTAAAGAAAAGAAGAAGAAAAAAAATTAAGAGAAAAAGGAATAGTTAAAAATTGAGGGTAGGAGTCTTTGGGAAAGAGCATTGTCTCCCAGCAAAATGAACTTAGTAATAGGGAGCTTGGGAGTTAGTGAGGCAGTCTGGTTCACAGCTGGAACAATAGGTCACCTCTGTGAGGTCTCCAGATTCCACAAAGAGATGATCAGTTGAAGGGTTGAAGTGAGAAAGCCAGGAGAGCATGCAGCAGAGGCAACAAAACCAGAGTGGAAAGACTCTTGGCTTATAAAAACAGGAATGTGGCAGCATGGGGAAAAAAGGAGCTTGCTAGTTTCATATATCAACTACTGAACAAATGTTGCTAAATATTGCTTGCTGTGAATTAAACCTCTCAATATAAATCTATACCAAGAATGTTCAACAAGACATGGTGCATGGGCAAAGTATAAAATTTGATTTAGTGTAATATTTATGCCTAGGTATAACACATTAAAGTAAAATATTCATAAAATTTTTACTGTGAGTGTTTTGTGGTAGTCAAAGATAGCCAAATGTGTGTGTGTGTGTGTGTGTGTGTGTGTGTGTGTGTGTGTGTGTTTCTTCTTAAGAGGGTTAGAGGGACATGTGAGAGGAGCCTATTAAGTTGAGGCTACAGTTGAGAAATAGGAGTCAGAAGTCTTGCCCAGCAAACATTAATTCAAGTAACATTTATTGTATATCTACTGTGTGCAAAACACTGTCCTGGGTGCCAGTATTCACACAGATGAATAAGACCTGTTTTTTTTTCTTTTTTTGGCCCCAGAGGGATGCACAGTTGGTGAGACAATAGCAATTACAGTGCTATAAATAATGATAAAAGTTAGCTCAAGTGATTTGCGGGTTTAATCTATCCTGGGAATGATGCAGTAAGGGAAAAATTCTCTGGGATGATGGGGTGAATAAAAACTTAATGAAGAGGTGAAATAACTCGTTGGAGGGAGGGAGGTTAACTGAGCTAGCCACTAGGGTGCATGTGAGTTGCGGTCTGTAACTGAGAATTAAGGAAACGGGATCTTGTTGGTGGCTTCTGGTAGCACCCTTAAATAGGAAACCAGAGAGAGAAGTTTTTCTGTTCTCATTTCCTTGTTAGAATGAATGGTTATTTTTGCAGGCAAGTCAACAGGTACTTGGGAATTGAAGGGGAATGCTGAGGATGTTCCTGGAGTGAGGGATCTCATTAATGGGGGTCCCAGTGGACTTAAGCTAGGGACACATGGCTGGAGACATTGGTGAGAGGGGGGAGCTGGCAGAATGATGCTGGCCATAGGACACGGGACAAGAACCTCAGGGAGCCCAGCACCAGAAGACTCTGCTTCACTATTAATCAGAGCACATGTAAAGGTTCCGTGTGATGAGAGGGGTTTGAGTTTCCATGTATAATGTACTTTTCATCAAAGTAATCCCATTTTATAGCTTTCATTTTCAATTTCTTCAGGCTTCTCAAATGTGTAAGTACCAATGGACAGTAATAATTTAAATGTCTTTGGCTAGTGCCTCCATCCATAAAGTACTGCACAAGTCCCTGGCCCCAGGGAAACTTACATGTACTCACACACAGGCCTTTCGTGGTATTCCACTTCCGGTTCTAGGGTGGGTCTTACACTAAACTTGTGTTAAGAGTACTCTTAAAAAGAGAGGATCTTTCCCACTTCTAGGAATATATCCCAAGAAGCTAGAAACACCAGTCAGAAAGGATATATGCATCCCTATGTTCACAGCAGCACAATTCACCATAGCTAAGATTTGGAAACAGCCTAAGTGCCCACCAGCAGATGAGTGGATTAAAAAACTGTGGTACGTCTCCACAATGGAATACTATGCTGCGGTAAAAAAGAAGGAGGTCTTACCATTTGCAACAGCATGGATGGAACTGGAGAGCATTATGCTAGGTGAAATAAGCCAGTCAGAGAAAGATAAATATCACATGATCTCACTCATTTGTGGAATATAGTGAACAACGTAGGCTGATGAAAAGGGACAGAGAAGCAGTGATAAGACTGACAAACCTCAGAGGGAAAGTAGGGAAGGGTGGGGGTAAGGGGGAGGGATCAACCAAATGACTTGTATGCATGCATATAAGCCCAACCAATGGACACAGACAACAGGGGGGCGAGGGCATGAGTGGGGGGTATATGGGGGAATGAGGTCACATATGTAATACCTTAATCAATAAAGAAATTAAAGATTGAAAAAAAAATTAAAAAAATAGCACCAAAAAAAGAGAGAGAAGATCTTTTAATTTGTGTGTAATAATAATACTGTGATTTTGTTTAAAAATGAATCTGGCCCCAGCTGATTTGGCTCAGTGGATGGAGTGTCAGCCTGCGAATTGAAGGGTCTCAGGTTCGATTCCAGTCAAGGGCATATGCCCCCGTTGCAGGCTCGATCCCCAGTAGGGGGCATGTAGGAAACAGCCAATCAATTATTTTCTCTCATCACTGATGTTTCTATCTCTCTCTCCCTTCCCCTTCCTCTTTGACATCAATAAAAATATATTTTAAAAATGAATCTGTATCCTGACATATTTATAAATAAGGTTATACAATATATAGGATTTACTTTGAAATAATGTGGGAGCCATGCCTCTTCCCCTACCAGCGCTTCCTTACCTCTCTGAGCTGGAGCTGGAGCCTGAATCTGTGGGTTGCGTGGCTGCGTGACCTGAAGGGCCTGCGGGTGGGCCAGCTGGGCCAGCCAGCCCATCATGGTGACCAAGAAAGTAGGCTCGGGCTGGAGATAGAGATCGAGTGCTGCCACTGTGACTGCTGGTGGGAGCGGATCCCCGAGCTCATCAAGCAGGTGCCCCTGAAGCTCATCATCAGTGATGACATGACAGAACTTCTCTCTAGGGAGAAGTAACTGAAAGATACCCCCATGCCCCAGCTGACTGAGGTCTAAAAGTATCTGACCACCTCCTTTGACCGAGGGAACCTCAAGTCAGAATTTCTACAGAATCCAATCTGATCATGGCCAAATTGAACTACGTGGAAGGAGATTATAAAGAAGCTCTCAACATTTATGTACGAGTGGGCTTTCAAGACTTGCTGGTGATAACAGTCCCTCTGAACAGGTTGTGGTTGATGGCAGAAGCCTATACTACCAAAGGACTTTGTTTAGAAAAGTTACCTATTTACTCATTTTCCAGTAATCTCCATGTGGACTAGAATCAGCATGCCATCACCTGTTATGAGAAAGCAGTGGACATTGTGCTCCTGTACTTCCAAGAGTTAGAAAAGATAATAGTGAGGCAGTTGGCAGAGATCTTGTGGGATATGTGTGAACAGAGCTACTGGAATTCTCTGGAGGACCCACCATTCCAGTTACCTCTGGATGATCCTCTCTGGAAAGAAGCAAACACAAAAACATACACCCTCACTTGAAAAACCTGCATCTATTCAGGAGAGAACCTGTTTTTGTCTTTAAGAAAATAGTGAAGAAGCCCTGTTGTTATTGCTAATTATTGAATCTATGGCCAACCTGGATACTGTGCTGAGCAGGATACCTTAGCAATAAGAGTGACTGCCTCATCAGTCTGCAGATAGCCTCAGTGGTCTATGATCTACTGATTGTTGCTCTTGGAAGAAACCAATTCGAGTTGCTGTTGGAATGCTTAGAAAAAGCCATGAAGTTTTCCTTTGAGTTCAACCTCTGGTATCAGTTTGTTTTGTCACTCATGGCTGCTGGAAAATCTGCCCGGGCCTATGAAAGTACTGAAAGAATGCATTCAGCTAAAGCCCGATGACACCACCATCTTCCTCCTCACTGGGAAGCTGTGCATGGGCTCTATTTACTGCTTGAAAGAGGCTGAGAAGTTTGCCAAAACTGTCGTTGATGCAGGAGAGAAAATGTCTGAGTTCAAGGTCAAAGGCTACTTCACTGTGGAACTCATGTAGAGTCTGAAGGCCACTGATGCTTCCTTGAGAAGAATACAGGAGGTCCTGCAGAGAAAGGTGCTTCTTGCATTTCAGAGGGCCCACAGTCTACAGATCTACATTACCTACAGATCATCAAGCAGCTTTCTACCTGGCTCTGCAGCTCACCATCTCCAAACAGATACCAGAGGCTCTGGGGTATGTCTATCAAGATTTTCAGCTTCAAGGCTATGATGTCAATTATCTGCACCTCCTTGCCCTCTTGTTATCAGTACAGAAGCATTACCATGATGTTCTGAACATCATTGACATGGCCCTGAGTGAATATCCAGAAAATTTTATACTACTGTTTTCCAAAATGAAGTTGGAGTCACTCTGCTGGAGCTGGATGAAGCACTCCTCACTTGTAAGCTCATGTTACAAATATGGAAATCCTGCTATTTGTAACCAATCCCAGTGATTCTGGACATGGGAGCAGCCTCTTAGATAGAACCATTGCGGACAGATGACAGCTTAATATAATTACTTTCTCAGACTTCAGAGACCTGGAGACAAGCTCTGTCCATGCCACTTCCATTTAAGAGTGGATCAGGAAAAAAAAGAGATCAGGTTTCTCTGCAGAGAAGCTTTCCCAAGCAGGGCCCTGGATGACCCTGACACAGATCTGGCTCCACACAGCTGAAGTATACATTGGCATTGGGAAGCTTACAGAAGCCACAACCTGCACTCAAGAAGCTGCCAACTTCTTTCCAATGTCCCATAATGTCCTGTACATATATGTGGCCAGGTTGCTCCAAGGAAACATTGATGAAACCCAGTGGTGGTACGAAGAAGACTTATACATCAGCCCCACCCATGTGAAGAAAATGCAGCTGATCCTTCATCAGCTGGGACACTATAGTGGAGAAAATTTTTCAGCATGCAGTATAGATGAACTCAATGGCCCATGAGGTCTGGAAAGAGATTAACCAATGAGTTTATATGCATATATGTATGCCAAAAATTGATTTTTAAACAGAAAAAAAGAATGTGGTAGAATGAGGTGGATATGGGTATAGAGAAAATAATATTGGCCAGTTGATAATAGTTAAAGCTGATGGTGATAGGTACATAGAAGTTTATTTTATCATTGTGTCTAATTATATACATATAAGTAAATATATGTATATTTATATATGTATAAATGTATGTATTTGAAATCCTTTATAATAAAAAAGAGAGGAGTGGTGTCATATGAGTTGGCCAGAATAACATATATTCCTATATAGCAGTGGCTCTCAATCTTTTTTTGGCCATGCCCCACCTAAGCATCTTTAAAATCCTAATGCCTCCCCCCCCGCCCATGACATACAATTCTTATTATTCAAAAAGTGAACTACTATTCATGTGGAGGAAGCCTAAAAGGCCATTAACTTGGTCTAAACAAGCTTTCAAAGAACATGGCATCCATGAAAGAGAAAAATAAAAGAACGAAGGGACAGTTGAAGTACTAAGGAAGAAATCACTAAGAAACTGTTAAAAAATAATAATATGAAGTGATATGAAAAAATAGCAAATAAAGTTTCAAAACATATAATAGAGAACTGAAATGCATAAATATGTCACAATATATATTTATATACTGTATATGAGGCCCCTAGGACCATAAGAAATGCAAAAAATTCAGTTAATAACTCATTCTCGAATTGCCCCTCTTAAAAATCAAATCAAATTGCCCTCCTGTGAGGCATGTACCCCAATGGGGTTGGGAAGCACTGCTATATAATTTGTTGGACCAAGTGAATCAGTATTTCCAATTTCCTGTCTCCAACAGTAGCCTGGATTCATTTGCAGAACTTATTTAATACAAGAGTTACACCAAAGTAAGGCAAACACCAACCCTTAAGAAAAGTGAGGAAGAAGTTATATGTATCAGAAGATGTGACGACCAGAAGGATCTGGAACAAGAACCTCAAACTTAGTCTCCAAAATCTGCCTCAAAAGGGGAAAAACACCTCAAGAGTCTATTGAGAGCCCAGAAGTCACCCTGTACCATGTGACTCAGTTGGTTGTGCATCATCTCGTGCACCAAAATATTTCTGATTTGATTCCCAATTGGGGCATGTGCCAGGCTTGTGGACTTGATCCCTGGTGGGGGCTGTGCAGGAGGCAGCTGATTGATGTTTCACTCTCACATTGACGTCTATCCTCCCTCTCTCTGTCTCTTTCCTTTCCTCTCTCTCTAAAAATCAATTAAGAAAATAAAAAAAGAAGAAAAGGAACAATCCAGAAGTTATCTTCCCTAACAGCTGATGTCAATGGCGAGGAAAGCTTCATTGATCTAGTGCAATTTTAAATGCTCAGGTGCAAAACCAATGTGATAGAAGAATATAGCATAATGGCTAATTGCAGTTTTACGTGTGAACTGAGACCAGCCACCTTGGGTAAACCTAAGAACTCTGTTGAAGTCACACATTTAGTTCTCACAACTAGAATGCTGTGAGCAAGTAAAGTGCCCATTGTAGCCTCCTTCAAATGCTGTGGTTAGCTGCCATGCTCAGGGCCAAATCTTTGTTTGCTCCAGCATAGGTGTTGGTACCTCTCCCAGTATCTTAGGCAGAGTGGAAATGCCCCAAGCTTAGCAACAAGAGAGTCCTTGAAAGTGATTTTAGGGCTAATGAGAGTTAAGACTGCAGAATTAGTTTGATTTGTTTGTCCAGTTCCCAAAAATAGCTGTGTGGGGGTATTGGCATGATGAATGTATGGCTAGATTCTGAAGCAATGTCTGTGATGATAAAATAAATTTCTAAAAATGCCAAACAGTTAGTAAAACCCTTTTGTTTCATTGGACATTGATAAATGCCACTTCATTCTTTTCTCTTCTCCCTCCTTGCTGACCTGGTTGCTCTTCTATGACATTTGGAACCTATGAAGGATAGTTTCCTGCATATTTAGTGGCTGGTAAAAAAGAGGTTTGCATAGCCAGAGTCTTCAGTGAACTGAAATATACACAACTACTAGTTACAAATCAGAACCATGGAAAGGGAAGCGGCAATTCATGGTGCCTGATTTTTCAGACATCTCAGTTTACTTATAATAACTGTGAAGCAAAATTTATTTGACATTTCAGTCAAGTCACACCTCCATATTAGAGTAGAGCTTAACCTTCTATAAAGTAGATTTATAGAGGAAATAGTCCAGGTCTCAACACATCATCCAGTAGTATTTAAAACAGATGATCATCAGAGGGTGAATAATTTGGTAGAAGGCCCCAGTTGCAAGATCCTTTCAGTGGACTGCCTGATTTCCTGGCTATTCTGATCCATAAAACAGGGTTGTGCAAGGAGGAAGAGGATCAGTGTGTTTTCCTCTCCTGAGATTGCTCATAAAGCAGCAGATAGCTGGTGGGGGGAAGGGAGAGGTGGGGAATACCCACATGAGCTGACAGGAAGAAAGTTAGGACACTGAATCCCATCTCTGAGAAAAGAATTTTGAAAAGAGGAAATTTCTTCCCTTTCACCCATTTTGGAGTCTCAAGCTTGTAAGGAAACTGTTAAAGATGAGTGATCTCAGGTAGGTTACAATCAATTACATAATAAATTGTTTCCTAGGAGTTCTAATCCCAAGACCAGAGATCCACCTATAATCACCTCTTCCGGGCTCCTTCAGCAATCTGTACTCCCTTTAGACCAGCCGTGGGCAAACTATGGCCCGTTTGAAATGAATAAAACTAAAAAAAAAAAAAAAAGACCGTACCCTTTATGTAATGATGTTTACTTTGAATTTATATTAGTTCACACAAACACTCCATCCATGCTTTTGTTCCGGCCCTCCGGTCCAGTTTAAGAACCCATTGTGGCCCTCGAGTCAAAAAGTTTGCCCACCCCTGCTTTAGACACTCATTATCTGGTGTGGTAACAATTTATTTGTCTCCATGTCTGTTTGCCAGCTAGACTGTGCCCTGAAGGGCAGCAGATACCTTAACCAATTCTTCCCTGTATCCTAAGCAGTTAACACAGTGGCTGAAATAAAGTAATAAATCATTAAATGTTTTCCAGTGGATGGATGGAATGAAATAGAATGTCATTCTTTCCATTTAGTGACTAGAGTTACATGTGGGGAGATGAATAATTTTTGTTCAGGATCTAAGCTTCTCTACTGTGAAAATCTAATAAATTTTCAGTTAAAATCAGGAAGCATGTGAACAATTACTATGCAGTATAACAACTCTAGGAACAGTGGGAGCACTCTGAAGAAATACAAGGTGTGTTCCCTGTGCCCCAAACCATTGAAAATGTCATTGGCATGCAAATTAATAAACCTGTGAAATAGTCAAGCCAAAAGGGAAGATAGTGTTATAACCAAGAACCAGATGATTGATATCAAGTTTTAAGGAGTTTAGAGAAATGAGAGGAGAATATAGCTCAAAGTAGAACAACTACACAAGCAGAGATGAGGGTAAGACACAGGAGCAAATATAAGGTAGTAGGAATTTATGGCATATCTATGCAATAGCCCTCCTATTTCCTGGGAACTACCCTCTCCACCCCCATCAACATGATTCTAGCAAGTGTTTCACTTTAGCTGAGCAGATTCAATTATTCTCTAGTGTATTTTTTAAAGTTATTTTTCATTTTTCTTTCCTTTTTAAGGCTTTTTAGTTTTTATTGTGGTAAAAAAAACGCACATAAAATTTACTGTTTTTAAACATACAGATCAGTGGCATTAAGTATATTTCCAATTTGTGCGACTATCACTTATACTTATTAACCTTTTCAAAAGGCTAATAAGTATAAGTTAATAGTCTGGGCTTAACTGATGGTAAGCTAGGATCTAGAATTAAATGACAGAAAATTCAAATTGACACTTAAGTCCCAGAAGCCGAGCTTATTTCCCTCATTTTATTTGTAACTTCCCAGCCTGAGACTGCATCAAAGTTAAAGACTATGGGCCATCTCCTATTCTCTGGCCAAAAGTATAGGCCCCTGGTAAGAGGAGATCCCAATTCTCTGTGTTTAGGAGAGGCTGTTTCCTTAGAGTGGAACCAGGCTTCTGGAGGAGAACAAGGTATTCTTAGCCAGGCCAGGGTGTGTATATAGGCAGTATGCTATAGAAAATGAAAGGGGGCTTGAAGTTAAAAAAAAAACTGGAGCCTGGTCTCTGGTTCTGCTTCTAATTCTGTGGTCTTTAAGTCATTTGACTTCAGTTCCTTCATTTATGAAATGAGGGCTTTATACTAGATGGTCTTTGAAGTCTCCAGTTTAACATCCTGATTAAGAGTATGAACATGTTTTTCTTTTTGATTCCAGAGTTTCCTGTAGACTTGTGGTCTTATTGAAGGATCTCTTGAATTGGTATGCAAAGGATCCAAGCCTTACACCTGAACCTGTTAGGAGTGCCTTGTTAAAGGAGGCCACAGACTGCCTGCTTCTCCTGGACCTTGCTCTCAAGGACAAGTGAAGGTAAGGGACAAGCTGCAATGTGGTTTCAGTTAAGCCTCATTATCCTTGAGTAATTCCTACTTCTAATTTACTATTCACGTGGCTGACCAAGTCTATAAATGAATGTTGTATCTGATCAAGTCTGTAAATGAATGTGGAGGGTTCAGGTCTCCACCTCTGGAGCCCTCTAGCCTTCAATAGAGTTTGAAGAAAGGTATTCAGAACCATTCAGACCAAAAGTCAGGAAGATTAGAAAATATATCTGAGGCTAGGACAGATAATGTACAAAAGAATCATAATCAAGAGTGTGTACAATTTAGGTTCTGTTCCAGTCATTAAATTAAAAAACAAGTGAAATAATGGGCTATAAGCCACCAAGGAGTAATAGTACAGGTAGACTAATTTGGATTCCAGAAATGTTTTCAGTTTTTACGGGTCAACTATGTTTTTCCATATTCTCATTTATGCACATGGCAATTCTTTGGTCTCATGTTCCACAAAAAAGAACTTTTCAAAGCCATAGCATATAATAACTATGTATGTATTTATATATATTTAATAAACTATTGCCTCATTTATTACCCCATTTAGAAGTCTTCAGTTGGAAAGATATGACAGCATGAAAATAAATTCATATTCTAAAAATATTTAGAGAGAGCATAGTTTGTTGTTTTATTCAGATTAAACTTTATCTTGGATCTTTAATCTCAGGCAGTTTTCAAGTCCTAGATCTCATCTAATTCACCTTAGCTGGTATTAAGCTGCTTCTCCATGAGCCAGTAGGACATTTCCAAGCATGATGTTAGTTTTTACAGTTACACTTGTTCTGTGAACTGTCCCCTGGTGTCATCCAATATTTCCTTTGATTATGGTACCAAGAAAGAAGAACCAAGGTAAAGAAAAAAGTAAAAATCAAAGCCTATTTGGTTTAATGTTTCAGAGTCTCCTGGCTAAAATTCCCCAAAGCTGCAAAGACAACAAGGTGGTAAACTATATTAGAAAATTACAATGGCTTTCTGAAGGTACTCCCTACAGTGGAACTGAAGATTTGTATTACTTTCCTAAAGAGAAGAGGATTTTCTTTTTGTATAAATGGAATTATTTAAGAAAAAATAGGTATTTTTATACTGGACATTATAATTTAGATCTTTTTTTCCTTCTTCCCTTCCACTCCCATACAAGTAGGGAAAGAACAAGAAAACGTTGAAGTCTGGACATTTCTGAATAAAGCTGTGGGAGGCACTCATGGTGGTTAGCATTTAAAATTTAGAAATACTTATAACCACAAACTCATCTGTTGAGCTTCTCGTACTCAAACTGTCACTTCAACACATGCCAAAGCTATAAAAATACTCTGTTTACAATTTAAGGATTTCCTCCACATCCTCCCAGATTTATTGCCCTACAGAGTGGAATAAATATAAAACACACAAATATTGGGTTAAATACAATGTAAAGAGTAAAAACTGGAGGTATGTATGTGATGAGAATAAAGTTCAAAATGTTCAGTCCTGTTATAAATGTCAAGTGATGAACAGAAATCACATGGTTTTGGCCTTAGCCGCAGGCTCTGTCTCCTGCTCATACTCTATTGCCACATATGCCCATTTCTTTATAAAGGTCCTTTCAAGGGTATTTGCATTTGTGCTTGGCATCAAGCGCTTTTTCTTCTTCCGCACTAGAGGATTTCTCATTCTGGTCTTCATCAATGCTGGCATCCAGGTTATTCATATCCTCAAAATCTCTTATGTCACTCTCATCTACCTCATCAACTTTCACAAACTTTGTTTTTCCCACATCTTCCTCATCATCTTCCTTATCTTTATCCTCAGCATCTGAGTCACTCTCTGCCTCCTGCTATTCCAGGGCCTTGTCCAAGGCATGAATGGGGAAGTTGTAGATGTTGCCATACATACCTTGTTTAAGTCTCTCCAGCAATTCCTTTTCAATGACATTGTCCAGCTGAGCAGTGATTAATGCCTTTTCCTCTCTTCTTTTTTCCCCTCTGCTCCACCTTCTCACTCAAAGGAACAAGTTTCCCCTGTTGCTTTAGTGTAAGTCTTCAAATTCAAATTAGGTACTGGGTAATCATGGTGAAACTCAGCTTACACTTGTGTTGAATGAAATGGGGCCAGTAAATTAGATTTTCATCTATTGGCTCTAATGCTTTCTCATAATTATGAAGCCAGACTCGTTCCCAGAGATGCCTAGGAAAAGCTACCTGTTTTATCACCTTCATATACAACTAGCACTGTCCTTTATCTCTTTGATAGTGGCATACTAACTGTTTGCCAGGGAACAAGGCAATAGGTTACACAGTCTAGTCAGGCTGTATTCATTTCTGCAAAGGCTCTGTGTCTTAGTTCTTATTTTGAAGGAGCAAAGTTACTTGTTTCCTAGTGTATTCCAGATAACATCATCAGACTGCATATTGTTGACAATTCAGCATGCAAGCCTGGCCAAATCCTGGAAGCAGTCATGCTTCCTCCCCATTTTTAATTTTTCAATTACAGTTGACACACAATAATGTATTAGTGTCAGGTGTACACCCCAATGATTAAACATTATATAACTTACTAAGTGATCACGCCAGTAAATCTAGTATGCATCTGCCACCTTACATAGTTATTACAATCTTATGAGGCCTGGTGCATGAAAATTCATGCACTGGAGGGGGGGTCCCTCAAGCCCAGCCTGCCACCTCTCACAGTCCGGGAGCCCTCAGGGGCAGGAGGCGACCCAGCGATCAGGGGAAGGTGACGCCCCATCACACCTCTGCTGCTGCCACTGCTGGCAGCTCAAGCCTTGGCCGGCCTGGTTACCTGAGCCTCAGGCTGGCCCTGGATGGCTGGGGGGTTGAGGGGACTGGGGGACTCCGGAGGCAGGCACGTGGCACAGGCGAGCCCAGCCTTGCTGTGCGCCTGCCATCCCAGCAGGGCTGAGGGGACTGGGCGCTGCCATCTTGTGGCTGTGGGTGCCTCCATCTTTGAGGGCGGGCAGTCAATTAGCATATTCCCTCCTTATTGGCTGCGGATGCCACCATCTTTGCGATGGCGTGAGGGTCAATTAGCATATTCCCTCTTTATTAGATAGGATATTTTCCATGCTGCATTTTATATCCTACTGACTATTCTCTAATTACCAATTTGTACTTCTTTTTTTTAAATTGTTTTATTGCTTAAAGTATTACAAAGAGTATTATATATGTCTCCTTTTTTTTCCCCTTTGACATTCCCCTGGCCTCCCATACCCCCCAGTGCCTTATGTCCATTGGTTATGCTTATATGTATGCATACAAGTCCTTCGGTTGATCTCTTACCCACCCACTCCCCCCATCCCCGGCCTTCCCGTTGTAGTTTGACAGTCTGTTCGATGTTGCTCTGCCTCTGTATCTATATTTGTTCATCAGTTTATAATGTTCTTAATTATCCATAAATGAGTGAGATCATGTGGTATTTTTCTTTCATTGACTGGCTTATTTCACTTAGCATAATGCTCTCCAGTTCCATTCATGCTGTTGCAAATGGTAAGAATTCCTTCTTTTTTACAGCAGTGCAGTATTCCATTATGTAGGTGTACCACAGTTTTCTAATCCACTCATCTGCTGATGGGCACTTAGGCTGTTTCCAAATCTTAGCTATTGTAAATTGTGCTGATATGAACATAGGGTTGCATATATCCTTTCTGATTGGTATATCCTACTGACTATTCTGTAACTACCAATTTGTACTTCTTAATCCCTTCATCTTTTTCACCCATCTCCCAACACCCTTCCCATCTGGAAACCATTAAAATGTTATTTGTATCTATGAGTCTGTTTGTATTTGGCTTGTTCATTTATTTTTTTTTAGATTCAATTGGTGATAGACATGTATTTATTACCACTTTTTGTTCATATTTTTATATCATTTTTTCTTCTTGAAGATCATTTAACATTTAATAGAATACTGGTTTGGTGGTGATGAAGTCCTTTAGCTTTTTCTTCTCTGGGAAAGTCTTTATCTGTCCTTCAATTCTAAATGATAGCTTTGCTGGGTAGAGTAATCTTGGTTATAGGTCTCTGCTTTTCATCACTTTTAGTATTTCTTGCCACTACCTTCTGACCTGTAAAGTTTCTGTTGAGAAATCAGCTGACAGTCTTATGAGAGCTCCATTGTAGGTGACTAATTGCATTTCTCTTGCTGCTTATAAAATTCTCTTTTTATCTTTAATTTTTTGCATTTTAATTATGGTGTCTCTTTGAGTTCATCTTGTTTAGAACTCTCTGTTCTTCTTGGACTTATATGTCTGTTTCTTTCACCCAGTTAGGGAAGTTTTCTGTAATTTTTTTTCAAATAGATTTTCCATTTCTTGCTCTCTCTCTCTTCTCATTCCAGCACCCACATGATGCAAATGTTGGTACACTTGAAGTTGTCCCAGAGGATCTTTTGGATTCTTCTTTCTTTCTGCTGTTCTGATTGGGTGTTTTTTGCCTTCTTATATTCCAAATCACTGATTTGATTCTCAGCTTTATCTACTCTACTGTTGATTCCCTGTAGATTATTCTTGATTTAGTTATTTTCTTCTTCATTTCTGACTGGTTCTTTTTTATGATTACTATATCCTTTTTCCTATTGAAGTTTTCACTAAGTTCCTTGAATTACTCACTAATTTCCTTGAACATCTTTATTGCCATTGTTTAGAACTCTGGTAGTTTGCCGGTCTCCATCTCATTTAGTTCTTTTTCTGAAGATTCCTCGTGTACTTTTATTTGGGACCTATGTCTTTGTCTCCACATTTTGGCTGCTTCCCTATGTTTCTATGTATTAGGTAGAGCTGCTATTTCTCCTGGACTTGGTAGAGTGGCCTTGTGTAGTAAATATCCTGTAGTGCCCAGGGTCGTATCCTTCCTGGGCACTGTAGATATGTTCCTGTGTGGGCTGTGTTCACTGTCCTGTTGTAGGTGAGCCTTGATTGTTGTTGACATCACTTGGAGAGATTGATCCTCAGTCCAATTGTCTGCAAGGACTGGCCGTGACTAGGGTGGAGGAGCTGCTGTGCAGGAGAAGCCCCTGTGGAGCAGGACTTGCTTCAGTGGGGCTTTGGTGCTCACCAAGTTCACCGCTTGAGTGTGTCAATCACGAAGGTGGTAGGGTTGTAATCTAGCATGGTCTGAAATTGTCTGCCGAGTGCCTTGCCTGGGGCCACCTGGCACAAGCTACAAAGTGATCTGCAGATGGCTGCTACTTGTGCTGGGTTTGGAGGTGCCCTGGATACATCAAGCTGAGAATCAAGGTGGAATTCTGCCAGTGCTGTGCCTGGGGCCACTTAGCAAGAGGTATGGGGCACACGGAGGCCAGATGCTGCTTGTTTCAGAGATTTTTGTTAAGTCTGAAGTGTGAGCCAAGGTAGGCCATTTGTATGGAAAAGCCACTGGAATCAGCTTTGGTGGGCCCACAAGTTTGGTTGGGTGAGATCTCAGGGAATCACCAGGGTGGGGCAGACAGTGATAACCAGATTTATGAAGACTCAGATATGGTACCCAACTGTTGGCTCTGTAGTGGGGGGTGGGGGTCTCAGAAAATGAACAATGGCCTCTTCCAGTACTTCAAAAACCCCCAAAAACTTCACTCAAGTATATGTGTTGTTTTTTCACTGATTTTTGAGAGAGGGAAGGGAGAGATGGGAGAAATGGGAGAGAGAGAGAGAGAGAGAGAGAAAGAGAGAGAGAGAGAGAGATCAGAGAAACATTGATTGGTTGCCTCCTGAATGCACTCAACCAGGGATCAAACCACAACCTAGGTCTCTGTCAGCACTTTTGTCTAGCAGAATGTTGTCCTCACCTCCCCCCCGCCACAAATCTCACCCTAATGCCACACAATGCAGTTCCTCTCCATATGTCCCTTGTTTCTTTTAAGATATTGCCCCAGCATGCTGGAGGTCAGTAGGAATGAGTTCAAGTAAGTCTGTATTTAGGACCTTTAGAAGGAACTGCCTGGGACTCCAGCAGCCCTCTGTCTCACTCAGCCACCATCCCCACTGGTTTTTACAGCCAGGAGTTATGGGTACTTATCATTCTGGCTTTGAAACCATGGGATGGGGGGAGATCTAAAGATGAGATATCCTGCCAGTTTTTAAAATCCTTACCTAAGGATATGTTTTTATTGATTTGAGAGAGAGAGAGAGAGAGAGAGAGAGAGAGAGGTGAGAGACAAACATTGATTGGTTGCCTCTCATATGCAGCCCAACTGGGGACTGAACCTGCAACCTAGGTATGTGCCCTTATTGGAAATCAAACATGCAACCTTTCAGTTTATGGGACAATGCTCCAACCAAATGAGCCACACCAACCAGGGTCCTCCCAATTTTTATACTCCACATGTCAGTATGGGACCAGCCTGTTCTGCATATCCACCCCTCCTACCAGTTTCTATGTGACTTCTTCTTTAAATATTCTAGTTATAGAACTTCAATTCAGTTAGATTTCAGGTAGTTCTAAATGGTGTTTGTTCTGTAGTTTAGTTGTAATTTTGATGTGGTTGTTTGAGGATTCTTTTTAAAAAATTTTAATTATTTTACTTTTTTTCTTTGATTAAGGTATTACAAATGTGTCCTTATTCCCCCATTGTCCCCCACCCCCCGTTTGCATTCATTACTTATGCTTATATGCATGCATATAAGATTCTTGTACTGCATTTACCTACACTGCCATCTTGACCAGAAGTCTCTATTGTATTTTTTAAAAATAAATCTTTATTGTTGAAAGTATTACATATGTCCCTCTTTTCCCCCCAATGACCCCCTCCATCCTGCCCCTGCCCTCTGCCCCAGGTCTTTAGCACCCTATTGTCTGTGTCCATGGGTTATGCATATATGCATACAATGTCTTTAGTTGATTACCTCCTACCCTCCTACCCTCCCCCACCTTCCATCTGAGATTCTGCACTCTTCTCCATGCTTCCATGCCGGGGTCCAACCCCAGCGGGTCCAGGGGTTCCCAAAGGCGTAGACGGAGTCGGCGAAGAAGGAAGGACACGGAGACAGTGTTCAGTTGATCAGCAGCCTAGCCAGGATCTCTAGCCAGGATCTCCAGCCAAGTTCTGGTCTGGATCTCCAGCGAAGTTCTGCTTAGGATCTCCAGCCAGGTTCTGTAGCCATGTTCCCTCGCTAGGTTCTCCAGCCAGGTTCAGTCACCAGGTTCTAGTCAGGTTCTCTTGCCAATTTCTGTAGTCAGGTTCAGTCCAGGATCTTTTGCCATGTTCTCTCCAGCGAAGTTCTTCTGTCTCTAGGTTCTGAGTAGGTTCTGTGTTCTTCGTTCTGTCTTCTTCTGGTTCTGTATTCTAAGTTCTGTCTCTTGCTGTCTTATTACATCTGTATTTATACCAGTTGATTCAATCCTATCAATCTCTATTACAAAGGTTAGGGCGTTTCTTATCTCCATTCCAGGGAGTAAAGATTATGTAGCTTAAGCATGATTGTTCGTAGTTAAAGTGATTAATTACCCACCTGGCACTAGTTAAGAGGTTTTATTCCCTCCCTAACTTCAGGGGAAAATCCCTACCTGGGGAAACAACCTTTCTCAGAGACCTTGGTTAAAACACATAGTGCCAAGAAGGTGAGCAAACATATTAAGAACAGTATGCCATATATGCCAGGTCCCTTGAAACAGCAAGGATGGACCGGCTCCCGGCACTTCCATGTCTCCCACTTCTAGGAATATATCCTAAGTCCCAAAATACCAATCAGAAAAAAGGTATGCAACCCTATGTTCATAGCAGCACATTTTATAATAGCTAAGATCTGGAAACAGCCCAAATGCCCATCAGTAGATGAAAGGATGAAAAAGCTGAGGTACATTTATACCATGGAATACTATGCAGCTATAAAAGGAAGGATCTCTTACTCTTTGAGATAGCATGGAGGAACCTGGAGAGTATCATGCTAAGTGAAATAAGTCAGTCAGAAAAAGATAAGTATCACATGATCTCACTCATATGTGGAATCTAAGTATTATATTTTAACCTAGAATAAATAAATTCAGTGTCTGTCTATTGGCAGATGTAGTAACAGGTAAAACTCAGGAGATGTTGCTGGTCATGGTTTTCATCATGTAAAGGATGCTGATGTGCAGTGAAAGAGAACAAAGCTGAAGGCAGAAGTTGGGGTGAGAGATAGGGAGGAGTGGAGATCATAGAGAGATAGTAATTCCCTAGGTTCAGTTGTTTCTGATACCCAGCTATGTCCCTGCAGAAAACCAGATCCCTCAGCTTTATTCCTTTCAGTGATTTCCTTTTTTTTTTTGTCTAAGCTTGTCCAAGTTGAGTTTTGTATTGAGCAAACCCAAAGAGTACAGATTAATTAATGGATCACTCACTAAACAACAATGTGTTTTCAGAGTGGCTTATTAATTTGGTATGGCTAAATGATAGGGTGTGTGGGAATGAGTGGTGGAACCACTGAAGCATTTATTTATTTATTTATTTTTTATTATCTTTTTTTTTTTTTAATTTTTATTGCTTAAAGTATTACAAAGGGTATTACATATGTGTCCATTTTATCCCCCCGCCCTAGACAGTCCCCTAGCCTCCCCTATCCCCCAATGTCTTATGTCCACTGGTTATGCTTATATGCATGCATACAAGTCCTTTAGTTGATCTCTTACCCCCCTACCTCCTGCCCCGCAACCCTCCCCGGCCTTCCTGCTGCAGTTTGACAATCTGTTTGAGGCAGCTCTGCCTCTGTATCTATTATTGTTCAAAAGTTTATAATGGTCTCTATTATCCATGAATGAGTGAGATCATGTGGTATTTTTCCTTCATTGACTGGCTTATTTCACTTAGCATAATGCTCTCCAGTTCCATCCATGACGTTGCAAATGGTAAGAGTTCCTTCCTTTTTACAGCAGCATAGTATTCCATCGTGTAGATGTACCACAGTTTTCTAATCCATTCATCTACTGATGGGCACTTAGGCTGTTTCCAGATCTTAGCTATGGTGAATTGTGCTGCTATGAACATAGGGGTGCATATATCCTTTCTGATTGGTGTTTCTGGTTTCTTGGGATATATTCCTAGAAGTGGGATCACAGGGTCAAATGGGAGTTCCATTTTCAGTTTTTTAAGGAAACTCCATACTGTCTTCCATAGTGGCTGCACCAGTCTGCATTCCCACCAGCAGTGCACAAGTGTTCCTTTTTCTCCACATCCTCTCCAGCACTTGTCGTTTGTTGATTTGTTGATGAGAGCCAGTCTGACAGGTGTGAGATGGTACCTCATTGTTGTTTTGATTTGCATCTCTCGGATGATTAGTGACTTTGAGCATGTTTTCATATGTCTCTTGGCTTTCTGAGTGTCCTCTTTTGAAAGGTGTCTATTTAGGTCCTTTGCCCATTTTTTGATTGGATTGTTTATCTTCCTTTTGTTAAGTTGTATGAGTTCCCTATAAATTTTGGAGATTAGGCCCTTATCAGATATGACATTGGCAAATATGTTTTCCCACACAGTGGGTTTTCTCGTTGTTTTGTTGATGGTTTCTTTTGCTGTGCAGAAGCTTTTTACTTTGATGTAATCCTATTTGTTCATTTTCTCTTTCGTTTCAAGTGCCCTAGGAGCTGTATCAGTGAAGAAATTGCTTCGGCATATGTCTGAGATTTTGTTGCCTTTGGATTCTTCTAGAATTTTTATGGTTTCCTGTCGTACATTTAAGTCCTTTATCCATTTTGAGTTTATTTTTGTGTATGGTGTAAGTTGGTGGTCTAGTTTCATTTTATTGCATATATCTGTCCAATTTTCCCAACACCATTTATTGAAGAGACTATCTTGGCTCTATTGTATGTTCTTGCCTCCTTTGTCAAATATTAATTGAGCATATTGGTTCGGGCCGATTTCTGGGCTCTCTATTCTATTCCATTGATCTATATGCCTATTCTTGTGCCAGTACCAGGCAGTTTTGAGAACAGTGGCTTTGTAATACATCTTGATATCTGGTATTGAGATCCCACCTACTTTGGTCTTTTTCAGGATTGCTGCAGCTATTCGGGGTCTTTTTTTATTCCAGATGAATTTTTGGAGAGTTCGTTCTAGATCTCTGAAGTATGCCATTGGTATTTTAATGGGAAGTGCATTGAATTTATAGATTGCTTTGGGTAGTATGGACATTTTAATGATGTTGATTCTACCAATCCATGAACACGGTATGTTCTTCCATCTGTTTATGTCTTCCTCTATATCATTTTTCAACGTCCTGTAGTTTTCTGAGTAGAGGTCTTTTACCTCTTTAGTTAAGTTTATTCCTAGGTAGCTTAATTTTTTTGGTGCGATGGTAAACGGGATTGTTTTTATAATCTCTCTTTCTGAAAGTTCACTATTGGTGTATAGAAATGCCTCGGATTTCTTGGGGTTAATTTTGTATCCTGCTACATTGCCAAATTCATGTATTAAGTCCAGTAGCTTTTTGATGGAGTCTCTAGGGTTTTGTATGTATAATATCATGTCGTCTGCAAATAAGGACAGTTTTACTTCCTCCTTTCCAATTTGGATGCCTTTTATTTCTTCTTCTTGCCGAATTGCAATGGCTAACACTTCCAGTACTATGTTGAAGAGGAGTGGTGAGAGGGGGCATCCCTGTCTTGTTCCTGTTCTTAGGGGGAATGGTGTTAGTTTTTGTCCATTGAGTATGATGTTGGCTGTGGGCCTGTCATATATGGCTTTTATTATGTTGAGGTATGATCCTTCTATTCCCACCTTGCTGAGAGCTTTTATCAAAAATGGGTGTTGAATTTTGTCAAATGCTTTTTCTGCATCAATTGATATGACCATGTGGTTTTTTTCTTTCAATTTGTTTATGTGATGTATCACGTTTATTGATTTGCGGATATTGTACCATCCTTGCATCCCTGGGATAAATCCTACTTGGTCATGGTGTATGATCTTTCTGATGTACTGCTGGATCCGATTTGCTAAGATTTTGTTGAGGATTTTGGCATCTATAGAACCACTGAAGCATTTAAACAAAAAAGTACTATGGTCAGATTTGTTCTTGGGAAGATCACTGGTAGAAATTTAAAAGATGAGTTTGATGGGGCAAAAGTCTGGAAGGTGTTAGACTGGTTGTTAGAGGAAGACCTCTTGAACTTCTAATTTTGCTTCAGCAAATAGGAGTCAACTCTCAGATAATAAAACCTTAGGAAATAAATGAAACAAAATGAAACTGATTTTGAAAATAAAATGATTCATTACACACACACACAAACTCAATGCCACATAAGACTTTTTATGAACCTTCTGTATCCTGTTTTAGGTCATCTTAAAATGTTCTTTGAAACTGCTACTGTTAAACTAAAATTGAGATTTGCCTCCTTCTCCTCCTCTGCAACTCTTTCCTTTTATGTGATACATTCCTTCTTTTTTCATTCCCTGGCTAATCCTGAACTAGGCTTACTAATTCAGGGCAAAATAGTGTCAGGTGTTAAGAAGGAGCACTTCCCTCTCAATAATCAGGATTTGCACAGAAATATTATTGTGGATTTTAATGGCACAAAGGCCAGACCACCTATTATCCAACATCTAGAGTTGAATCACAAATATAGAAAGAGATCCAAGAATACTAATTAGCTGTCGTAGTCTGCCAAAAAGCTAACTTGATATCATAAAAATTTTATTGCATGATATCTGTCTGTAATACTAGCCAAAGGACTGTATAACGGGCAGTCACAATTGAAAATGAACTTTATTATGCTGAATTCATTTCTCTAATGCGACCATTTCCCTTATCTTACATCCCAACAGCAATAATATGCAAGGAAATAAATCCAAATTGTGATTCAAATTTCAGAATGTGAGATTCACAGGTGTAGTGGTTTTTCTCAGCTGTGAGGGGTAGATGAGTAAGAAACCTAGGAAGATTTAACAAAGTGAGGAGCATTGTTCTGAAAATCAGACAGGGGCTCAGCATGGGCAAGACTGTCTATCTTAAAAAAAGAATCTTCACATAATGCAATGAGAATGTACATGAATGATATGCAGTTCAGGAAGAAAAGATAACTCTAAGGAACAAAAGCTATGCTTTACAGACAGGCCCCAAAATATTATTGAGCACCTGTTTCTATTTTCTTAGTGTTGTACTTGTGTTGCCACTGGAGTCACAGAACCATTTGGCTGCTGTTCGTATAGACTGGCTATGTAGTTAGCAGAATGAGTGTTGGACTCAGAGTCAAGAGAGCTGGGGAGGAGCTCTGGCTTTGCTACATAATGTCGGGGCCATGTCCAGAAGTCACTTACCTCAGAACTTTAGATTTTGTAACTGCAAAATGGGACTATAATCACTGCACAGTCTACTTTGTGGGGTTGTTAGGATCAAATGATAGAATGGATTGGAGGGGCTTTGTTAATTGTAAACGGTATTATAATTGTTGTCAGAGTAATTCATCTTCTGTATTTCAGAGGACATCGAAATGGTAGAAAACTAGTACCACAGGTCCAGTTTATTAATATTATTAATTTCTACAGCCTGATTAGTTTTACACATAAGTCTCTCTCTCTCTCTCTCTCTCTCTCTCTCTCTCTCTCTCTCTCTCTCTCTCCCTCTCTCTCTCTCTCCCTCTCTCTCTCTCTCCCCTCTCTCTTGGTATAAAAGTGTATTTGAAGTGTGATTTGATCAAGCTACTTTGTGGTTGATTGGGAGATCCAGGCTGGGTCAACACTATACTAAATCAGGATCAGTTTAGTGTACAAAGTCATCAAACCCCTTGATCTTTATATATGTAGAGCCTCAATTTCCTAGATTAAAAGACAGTGACAAGCTCATAATCTTTTGCTTAATGCAATATCTTGTTGCCCTCTATTACTCAGGGTATCAAAGGAAGCTGCCAAATCAACCTGAGGGAGTAATTCTTAATTAGATTCCTGAAAACATACATGAATAAACAGTGCTGCCACTTCCATGAAAACAGGAACTCCATTTCCTTTATCTAATGACTTCATTCACATGCTGGTGGAGTGCCTTTTATCTTTTGTGCAGAATAGCCCTTGCTTAACAGAACAATAGCTGTTCTGTGCTTTTTTAAAACAGAACTTTCACATACATTATCTCACTTGAACTAATTTTATTCTTACAACTACCTCCTTGCTCCGTCCCTTCACCAAGCTTCTTAAGTGTATTTCATCATCACGGTATCTTCATAATTGCTTTCCAGTCACTTTTCAGCTTTCTCCTTATCAACTGAAATTTTCTTAAACCTGTCCATGACCAAATACTATTTAATTTATAACTCCAATGGTCTTTTCTCCATTCTCATTCTTCCCCAAACTCTTGGTAGTATTGGGTTCTTTTGAATTTTCCCCTGCTTCTTAAAAGTTTTATCTCTTGAATATTCTTCCCCATCAACCTCTGCCAGTCTTATTTGTTTGTTTTTCCTCCTCTGTCTCTTGGAAACTCTTGTTCCTCAGCACTTATACCCCTGACACCCTTTTCTCACTCTATGTTCTCTCATTAAGCTACTTTATCTGCTATTATAGCTTCAGTTATCATCTCCAGGCAACATGATTAAATCCAATCAAGATATCTTGCCCTTATCTTCCAGCTGTAAATCTCTACTTCTAAAGACATTCTAGGCTGCTATAGATGGATGGGCTATGAGCACTCCAAGCTCAATAAGTCCTAAACAAAATTATGCCTTCTTAAACCTTTTGTATTCCCTCTCTTTTTAATGATTCTATAATTCACCTAATTGTCTGTTAGAGTCCTTTACTCTGACCCTTCTGTTTTATTGACATTGAATCAAACATCAAGTCCTCTCATTCTTCCTAATTATCGCCCAAATTTGTCTTCCCTCCATAATAACTACCACTTAAGTTTATATGAGACTAACAAATAGTTTTCCACCCATTCCTAACTGCTCTCTCTCTTTCTCCCTTTCCTCCAGCTCATCCCCCCCCCCACCAGATAAAAAATGGGTAACAAGCACATAAAATGATGCTAAACATCATTATTCATTAAGGAAAAAATCAAAACCACAATGGGATACTACTTCACACCCACTAAGATGCCTATAACCAAAACAGTCAGACAATAGCAAGCATTATAGCAAGCATTAGCAAGGATGTGGAGAAATCAAAGCCCTCATATATTTCTGGTGAGAATATAAAATGACATAGCTGTGAAAAACAAGCTGGAAGTTCCTCAAATAGTTAAGTATAGAGTTACCATGTAACTCAGTAATTCCACTTCTTGGAATGTACACAAAATAATTGAAAGCAGGGTCTTAAACAGATATGCTTACACCTCCATTTATAGCATCATTATTCGTAGTAGTCAGAAGTAGAAACAACCCAAATGTACATCCACTGATGAATGGATAAAATAATATGGAATATCCACACAATGGAATATTATTTGGCTACAAAAAGAAATAGAGTACTGATTCTCTTTTTTAACATTTTATTGATTTTTTACAGAGAGGAAGGGAGAGGGATAGAGAGTTAGAAACATTGATGAGAGAGAAACATTGATCAGCTGCCTCCTACACACTCCCCACTGGGGATGTGCCCACAACCAAGGTACATGCCCTTGACCGGAATCGAACCTGGGACCCTTGAGTCCGCAGGCCAATGTTATATCCACTGAGCCAAACTGGTTAGGGCTAGAGTACTGATTCTTGCTACAACACAGATGAATCTTGAAAACATTATGCTAAGTGAAAAAATCAGACACAAAAGAACATATATGATTCAATTTATATGAAACTAGAGGCCCGGTGCAGGAAAATTCATACACTGGAGGGGGGATCCTTCAGCCCAGCCTGTCCCCTCTCACAGTCCAGGAGCCCTCAGGGATGGGAGGCTACCCGGTGATCAGAGGAAGGTGATGCCCCCATCACACCTCTGCTGCTGTCACTGCCAGCAGTGCAAGCCTCTGCTGGCTCTGGTTACCTGAGCCTCGGGTGGCCCTGGGCTGCTGGGCAGCGACATCTGATGCTTGCCTGCTCCTTGGGCCAGCCCTGGGTGGCTGAGGGGACTGGGACACTCCAGAGGCAGGGCTGACAGGACTGGGCGCCACCATCTTGTGGCTGTGGACACCGCCATCTTTGAGGGCATGACAGAAAATTAGCATATTCCCTCCTTATTGGCTGTGGGTGTCGCCATCTTTGAGGGCAGAGCAGTCAATTAGCATATTCCCTCCTTATTGGCTGTGGGCACCACCATCTTTGCAATGGCATGATGGTCAATTAGGATATTCCCTCTTTATTAGATAGAATGTGCAGAATAGGCAAATCTATACAGACACATTGATAATTGGTTGCTTAGGTCTGGGGCTCTTGCCAATGGGGAATTGTAGGCTGATAGCTAAAGAGTAGGAGATTTTTTTTAAGGCAACGTGAATATTCTGAAACTGATTGTGGTGATCATTGTACAACTCTGTGAATATACTAAAACCCATTCAGTTATTGTACACTTTACATGAGTGAATTGCATGGTATGTGAATTATATCTCAAGCTGTTACAAAGGAAATGTTTGCTGGCCTTGTTCTCTGTGTTTGGTGCTGTCTGGGTGTGAAGGCAGCCTGACCCCTCTCCCCCGAACCTGCATTCCGATGCATATGCTTGCTAGCCCCAACCCCCTTTCCGCTTGTTTCCTAGCTAGCCTTACAGAACCTGTTTATCTGCAGGCCACAGAAGATTAACTGCTGGTGCCAGCTATCCTGGGTAGTTGGTTGTAATCTCACTTCCCCCATTCCAACCCATGGGGGCTGCAAAGCCCGTGAAAAGTCTGGAATCCTGGTCCATATTTGGGAGACAAAAAAAATAAGGGGATAAAAGGGAAAGCTCCCCCGACATTCAATGCTCAGGCTTTGGAGAATGACTTCCCTGAGTCACTGCACTAGTGCATCAGCAAATACAGATTTTTTTCCTGAATCTTCCAAGTACCAGTTGTGTGTCTTTTGGTTGCCTGGTAATTTCTGCAACATAATTTGGTTCCCTGACTAGGAAATGCACAGCCAAGTTGCCCCTTTGAGGCACCGCTGTGTGAAAGCAGACAGGTGGGCCTGTTTGAGCCCCTGTAATGAAGGGAAAGACGCCACCAGTGGTTGACTGGGTCCCAGTCTTCGCCGGGTTCGGACAGATTGGGCCACCCTCCCTGGGCTCCAGTGGACTCCAAGAAAGACAGGAAAGCCCTTCTGGGACCAGACGTCTGGTTGGTAGTGTCCCTGGGGAACCAGTCTGAGTTCAGGTCTGTCTTTCTGGACAGAAGAGGCGACTGATCATGGCCTAGGCAAAATATTTGCCTCAGTTCAAGGACTTTCCGTGGGTGGAAGTCAAACTCAGACTGACTTGTGTGTGAATGTGAGTGTGAAAGTCTGCATGAAGCAAAAGTTACCTTGTGTTTTCCCTGTGTTTCCATTCAACTGGGAGGGACTACACGCACAAACGTGGGAAGTAGTTCCTCTAAATCCATTGTCTTAAAATGTATGCTAAATAATTTTAAGAAGGCCCCAGACTGCTCCCTGCAATGCAGCTGCCTCTCCATGAAACTAGTGGCCTCTAGCTTATGGCCAAGGATGGGAAACAGAAATTCCAGTCCTGGGAAATACATTCTCCCAAAATAGTCCATTGGGGAGAACGCTGAGATTCTGGGGAGGGGCAGTTCCCAAACAAGGGACAGAAGACATTGCTCTGTGGCGTAAACTTTTACTATGTTGCACATGACTGTATAAGAGTGTTTGTTGATGTTTTGTGTCTCTTTGTTGTTTGTTTAATTTGTTTAAAGATGGGGCAAGTCCTGCTTTGGGGAAACCCAGTTATGTGTGGTGAGGCTGAACCTGTGACAGAGACTGCAGGTAAGTCCCAGCAGCTGCCAAGATTTTTTTTTATCTTGGGGAACTCTTCCTGCTATCCCTCTCAGAATGTTAGCTACCAGAAACTCTTAGCTAGTGAGATTTCTGTCTGTGTGTCTATAATGTAATGTTGGCTTTCTATATTTTAGGAACTTTAGTTTGCTCTTCCCTGATTTATGTATATAGGGACAAAAATTACATTAGGAAGTAAGCTATGCAGGCTGGGTTGGGCAACAAGGTTAATGTTTCCATGATAATGGGCCGTTCTTGAATGAGGATGGACCACATTCTAAGGGTGACTCCCAGGTCCTGGGGGCATACGACTCCCAGCCAGGGTGGTATGTCCTTTCTTTGAACAGAAAGGGCAATCATGCTTAACTGCACAATTAATATTTCCCATAACTATAACTAGTCCCCAATGTTCTGTTTTCCCCCATAACACTGGGAGGAACAGATCTATAGAAGTACCCTCTAGTTGTGAAGCAGGGGCACTCCTGTTTTCACAAAGGAAAATAAAATAAAATGGTACTTTCACATTAAGTTATCCCTGTTAGAAAATTGGTCAAGAAAATGCTTTAGGTAATAATTGACTTTAAAATTTCAAAGTTGTTAAGATATAATAAATAGATGCAACTAAATGAAGGATTTATGATAAAGCTTTTCAGTAATAATTATAAATATATTAATAATAAAAGTCCAGTCACTTAAAAGGAGATTGACTATGCTCTCTGTTTGAGGAAGGGGCCAGTCATCCTTCTCCCTGTAAAAGTAGAGGAGCCTAAAAGAGAACAAGGGAAGACAGAGAAATGAAATCCCTTGCTCTGCTTTCCCCTCCCTATGAGAACAGGGACAATCTGAGGGAACGGCCAAGATAGCAATTTACAATCCCAGCCTCCCCCTTGGGAGGAGAGCTGTCCCGATAAGGCTCCAATCGGCATTGAAGCCTCTGCGCCACCAGAAACCAGTTTTTCTAGGTTTCAAAAGAGAGCAGTGTAAAGAAAAAGTTTAAACCTCTGCTGGAAGACCCACGTGGCTTAGCTGACCAGCTAGACCCACAAGTGTACATATAGACCCCAGTTAATGTCTATCTTAGGAATACTATTCTCAGGAAAAGAAGGGGGAATGATTTGAAGGTAGGCTATGGCTATCTGGGAAAGAGAGCACCTGGCTGGCTCTGGTGTGCTTCCAACAGATGTAAAATTTTCAAACCCAGGAACCCCAATGGGACCTTAACAGTAAGGCCCATAGGGGACACATGAGAGATCTCTCAGGGAACTAATAATTAAAGGGATTAGGGAAGCAGTTCTTTGGTCTCAGAACCTAAATAAAGCCTTCAATATTCAGCAAAGCAAAGAAGAAGGGCCTTCCGAATTTTACCAAGACTAAAATATCAAATGAGGAAGTACTCTGGCCCAGACCCCAAGGACCTGTTGGACCAAGAAATATTAAAAATTACATTTCGTCACCAATAATTGGCCTGACATCTCAAGAAAACTGCAAAGTTAGAGAAGTGGAAGAATAGAAGTGCAGAAGAACTGTTAAAAAAGGCTCAGAAAGTCTATGTACATAAAGATAAGAAAGGCAGAAAAAGAAAGCTAACATAGCCCTGACCGGTTTGGCTCAGTAGATAGAGCATTGGCCTGTGGACCGAAGGGTCCCAGGTTCGATTCCGGTCAAGGGCATGTACCTTGGTTGCGGGCACATCCCCAGTAGGGGACGTACAGGAGGCAGCTGATCGATGTTTCCCTTTCATCGATGTTTCTAACTCTCTATCCCTCTCCCTTCCTCTCTGTAAAAAAAACCAATAAAATATATTTAAAAAAAGAAAGAAAAGAAAGCTAACATAATGTTCATAACTATAGAACAAGTGGCCCAGGGAAGGGCTGTCCTGGAGGGCCAGAAACAGAAGCCACAACAGTATAGACAACACAAAAGAGGGGGAGCATATGGGTCACAGAGAAAAAGGAAGAGACCCCTCACTTAGCCTTTAGATCCCAAGACCACATTTTTACTCCCTTCCCATGGAACCGTTTCTTAACAGTCCGGCTACTATCAAAAGCTGAACTCATTATCACCCAAACCTTATCATGTTATCTCTAAGGAAAAATGTGGCAGTTTTGAATCCACACAGCTAGAGGTCTGGGAACAGGCTGCGGGGCCTGCTCCCTTTCCCCCTGCTCTTTTCTCCAGCCTCATAGGCCTATACATAATTTTCCAAAGTCTTTGATAACTTGAAGGATTTAGAGCATTCTTGGGTTAAATGGTAAACATCTAAATACTTTGAAATAACAGGATACTGAAACATTAATTAATCTGAGTTTGCCTCCTCTAGAGAATCTAGAGGATGAAGTTGAATCTGTTAATGAGTAAGTCTTGTATTTTATTTGAAATCTCTCTTAAAATATGAATGTATTGCTAACCTGAGGAATGTTAATTACTTACATGTACCTAAAAATTAAGATTAAGAATTCTAACTAATTGTAAGGAAAATATGGCTTTGGTATAATAGAAAAAGCATAAGGCATGAAAATGCATTTTGAAGGAGAAAGAAGATGATTTCTAAAGCTGGTTATTTCTAAAAGTTATAAGAATGTTTCTGAAAGTTATAAGAATGTTATGAAAGTTATAGAAAGTTTGTAGAAAAAAATATTAAAAGAAAATTGAATGACACAAACCAGTAAGCCAGGACAAGCAGAACAGGGACACTGAGATAGTAAAACAGCAGTTCTCAGCCATCTAGAATATCCTATCTTTCCTATACCAAGGACACTTAAGAGTAAATGATTTGCATTTTGCCTCCCTAAACAGAGGGTGAATAGCTTATATCAATGTACTCAGGGAGACTGATAGCAGAAATCCAATTAGTGTCATTTGCTGTGTACACCCAAGGACAAATGAAGTTAGAAAATAAGCCTTATTTTGGTTAGTTCTCTTCCAGTAAAATGCTTATATTATATTAATCAAATATTTTAAAATAAAAAACATATTTTAATCAAGGGAATTGAAGTTTGCTAGCCTATGTTTGTGTCTAATACACTTTGATATATGATCTTTTGGTAAAATCAAGTTTTACAATCCTTCAAGAGTTTGAATTTTAAGAAACTTTCTCTTGAGAACCAAGATGGCGGCATAAGGTATAAACCTGTATGTGCTGGCCCCCACAACCACATTAAAATTACAACTAAAAGACAAAACAACTATCATCCAGAACCACGGGAAAGCTGGCCGAGTGGAAGTTTTACAACTAGAAGGAAAGAAAAAAGCACATTGTGACTGAGTAAGAGGTGCAGAGGTGCCAAGAGCAGAGGTGCCCTGTTTGAGATGGCTACAAAGAAGAAGCAAAGAAAAACGGAAGACGAAAACTGTGAATTTTAAAGTTGAATTTAAAGTTGAATGTACCTACCTACATAGTTTAAGTTTAAAAAATTTGGCTCTCAAAAGAAATTTCAAGTGTTGTACTGTTGATATTTGGCTCTGTTGACTAATGAATTTGCTGACCACTGGCCTAACCTAACAAACTGCAGCTGGGTGAGAGAGCTCCAAAACTTCCCAACCCCAAACAAAGAGAAGAAATCTGCTTATATCGCTGGAGCTCCTGCTGGGTGGACTCACACAGTGGTTGACTTGGAGTTCCAGGAGCCAGGGTACCCAGTGGTCAGATACCAGATTTCAACTCCTCATATCCATAAGGATCACACTCAAGAAGCAGACTCAGTGAGCACCAAAGCCCTTCTGAAGCAAGTTCTACCCCATAAGGGTGTCTCCAGCCCAGCAGTTCTTCCACTATAGACACAGCAGGTCCTCACAGTCAGCCAAAATGCAGAGACAAAGAAACATGTCACAAATGAAAGAAATGGAGGAAAGCAAACTAATGGAGGACATAGAGTTCAAAACCACAGTTATAAGGTTACTCAAGAATCTTCTATGAACCTCCGAAGAACTTAGTGAGACCTTCAAGGATCTTAATGAGAATGCCAAAAAAAAAAAAAAAAAAAAAAAAAAAAATGGAAAAGGACCAGTCAGAAATTAAACATACATTGACTGAAATTAAAAATAATATACAGAGATCCAACAGCAGGCTAGAGGATCCCAAGAATCAAGTCAAAGATTTGAAATATGAAGAAGCAAAAAATTCCCATCCTGAAATGCAAAAAGTAAAAAGAATCCAAAAATATGAAGATAGTGTAAGGAGCCTCTGGGACAACTTCAAACGTACCAACATCCGAATTATAGGGGTGCCAGAAGAAGAGAGAGAGCAAGATACTGAAAGCCTATTAGAAGAAATAATGACAGAAAACTTCCCCTACCTGATGAAAGAAATAGACTTACAAGTCCAGGAAGCGAAGAGAACCCTAAATAAGAGGAATCCAAAGAGGACCACTCCAAGACACATCATAATTAAAATGCCAAGGGCTAAAGACAAAGAGAGAATCTTAAAAGTATCAATAGAAAAACAGTTAGTTACCTACAAGGGAGTATCCATACGACTGTCAGCTGATTTCTCAACAGAAACCATGCAGGCCAGAAGGGAGTGGCAAGAAATATTCAAAGTGATGAATAGCAAGAACCTACAACCAAGATTACTCTATCCAGCAAAGCTATCATGTAGAATTGAAGGTCAGATAAAGAGCTTCACAGACAAGAAAAAGCTAAAGGAGTTCATCATCACCAAACCAGGATTATATGAAATGCTGAAGGATATTATTTTTTTTAAGATTTATTTATTTATTTATTTATTTATTTATTTATTTATTTATTTATTTATTTATAGTTGTAAAGAGGAAAATGCCCAAATGCTTTTTCTTTCTCTTTTTTTTTATTTATTGCTTAAAGTATTACAAAGGGTATTACATATGTGTCCTATTTTTCCCCCGCCCTTTGCAATCCCCTGGCCTCCCCTACCCCCCAGTGTCTTATGTCCATTGGTTATGCTTATATGCATGCATACAAGTCCTTCGGTTGATTTCTTACCCCCTTCCCTCCTTCTCCTCAACCCTCCCCGGCCTTCCCACTTCAGTTTGACAATCTGTTTGAGGCAGCTCTGCCTCTGTATCTTTTATTGTTCATAAGTTTATAATGGTCTTTGTTATCCATGAATGAATGAGATCATATGGTATTTTTCTGAGGGATATTCTTTAAGAAGAAGAAGGAGAAGAAGAAGGAGAAGAAGAAGAAGAAGAAGAAGAAGAAGAAGAAGAAGAAGAAGAAGAAGAAGAAGAAGAAGAAGAAGAAGAGAAGAAGAAGGAGAAGGAGAAGGAGGAGAAGGAGAAGGAGAAGGAGAAGGAGAAGAAGAAGAAGAAGAAGAAGAAGAAGAAGAAGAAGAAGAAGAAGAAGGAAAAGAAGAAGAAGAAAAAGAAGAAGGAGAAGAAGAAGAAGAAGAAATAGAAGCAGGGGCATAGAAAGGGAGTGGACTGACAATTCTCAGGGGGAAGGGGGTGTGGGGGGTGCGGGCATAGATTGGACAAAAATCTTACACCTATGGATGAGGACAGTGGCGGGGGTAAGGGCATGGGGTGGGGTGGGAACCAGGTGGAGGGGAGCTATGGGGGAAAAAACGAAGAACATCTGTAATAAACTGAACAATAGATTTATTTTAAAAAAAGAAACTTTCTCTTGACCTAGAATTGTCTTTAGATCATCCCAATAGGCTCTGAAATGCCTTGAATGTTTGTTTTCTCTCTCATGAAGGAAAATTTTATACTGAAGATACATAAGAACCTTTGTAAAATACAGTTATAACTAATGGTTATTGCTTATAATGTTATAGAATGTAGTGCTTTATAGAAAGGACAAAAATCCATGTCATCTGCATTGTAATGAAATCCATAACCATATCATTTTAAATTTCTTGTCATTTAGAGACAGTTACTGATTTCTTATAATGCATTTGGAAAAATATTACATCTTCTGAAGAGTCCATGGAAAGGACTGACAAGAAAAATCAGAAGATCTTAAAGCAAGTTAGTGTATTTTTCTCCCTATATGATCCCTCTGAAATTTGGAAATTCTTAATAAATGAATTATGGCAATGCATTTTTTTGCATAAATTCAATAAGACGGGTTTCTAATGGTGGTTTTATTGACCGAAAACTTTGACTGGAGTGTCATGTTTAAAAGAGTCCTGTCTGGACTCTGAAGACTTGAAGCCAATAAAAGTGCCGTGGAGAAAGCCTGGTATCTTGCTTGGTAGCCCTGAAAATGGATGGCACTGGAGCCTAAGGCCCATGACCTGCCATTGCTGGTGGTTGGTCAGAGTGGAAGGGGAGCAACAAGGGAGCCTCTGTGTCCCTGCTGAAACCCCACGCACTCTAGGCTGCAACGAGTAGGAGGGCTGCTGAGATGGGCCTTGAAGCCTAGGGCACGAGCCTGGGGGGAGCCACTGTAGGTACAGATCTTGGTGAGGAATTCACCTAACAAACCCATAAAATAGCACAGGCAGGCCTGACAGCAGCTGGATGGCTTAGCTTCTCTGCCCTAAGGAGCACATTCAATCATGAAATTCCGGCAAAGGTGGTCAGTTACCATTCTTGTTGTGTTTATGCAAACTATCAGGCCATATTGAAACTAGACTTAATGCAATAGATGAATTGATCTTAATTTGGCTCTGTAATAAAAATAAAGGTGATTTTAAGGAGAAAAATATGATTTCAATAGGAAATTATTAAAACTGAACTGTTTTCTTTTTCTTTTCACCAGACCACTTGTTGTAATTCTTGCTCAATAATACTAAATTTTATAATACAGTTTGTCTCCGCCAGGTCACAAGCCCACCTCCTTCAGTGCCCAGGCCTCATCGTCCCTCTGACAGAGAGCAAGGATCTCTTGGCTCTGAAAGAAACCTTGTCCCTCCTCAGCATGGAAGCAGTTAAGAGGAGGCCACCAACACCGACTTTCTCTGAAAGAATTCAGAGCCAATGTCCTTGAGGGGATATGTTAGGCAATTAGACAGACATGAGCAGAGCAAGGATGATGGGCCAACTGGAGGAGAAATGGATGGGACCCTGAGATATGCTTCTCACCACTCCAACTGCTCTGAAGCCAGAAATGAAGAAACCTGTGTGGACTCCCTCTCCTTTCCTATAAAAAAGCCAACAGGTTTTAGAACAGCTAATGGAGATAGAATCAGTAAGCCCTGAAGCTCCAGAAGTTATTCCAGAACAGATCTCTGGACTGCCGTTATAATCCCTTGGGCGATGAAAGTGAAAAAGATTCGAGCTGCTGAACACCATACTCCCTAGCTTTGATTCTTCTATTGAATCCCCAAGGCTGAAAGTCAGCTTGAGGATCAAGGAGGGAAATATGAAGGTAGCCTGAGCCCCTCTAACCTGCATTCTGATGCATATGCTTGCTAACCCCAACCCTCTTTCCACTTGTTTCCTAGCTAGCCTTGCAGAACCTGTTTATCTGCAGGGATCATAAAAAGCTGCCACAGATGATTAACTGCTGGTGCCAGCTAGCCTGGACGGTTGGTCATAATCTCACTTCCCCCATTCCAACCCATGGGGGCTGCAAAGCCCATGAAAAGTCCAGAAGCCTGGTCCATATTTGGGAGACAAAGAAATTAAGGAGATAAAAGGGAAATCCCCCCCCCACATTAATGCTTAGGCTTTGGAGAATGACTCCCCAAGTCACTGCACTAGTGCATCAGCAAATAAAGGGTTTTTCCTGAATCTTTTGAGTACCCATTTTGTGTGTTCTGGTTGCCTGATAATTTCTGCAACATGGGTACTCAGGGCATGGTTACAGAGATAAATAAGACTCAGAAGCCTTCAAGGAGCTTATGATGGAGACAGATAGCAAAATAAGCAACTATTATGATAGAGTAAAAGGAAGTACGCTAAAAGAGCTTGGGGCTTCTGGCAGAAATAATAGATAGTTATGACTTATGCAATAAGTAAAGATTGTTTCAGCTAAGAGCCAATATTTAACCTGGATCTTACAGTATGAATAAGAATTCAATTAAAAAAAAAACAACAAAGCCTCAGGGTGCTGTTGGGACAAGTGTCGAAAAGGAAGGTCATTCCACATTGAGGGACCAGCATATGTGAAGGAATGGCAGTATACAGTTATCTAGCACAGTCAAGGGGCAACCAATAATTTTGAAAGTGCATAAGGAGTGTAGAAGGGTGTTATGAGAGATGAATCTGGAATGGTAGATTGGGGTGAAATTCCCAAGGGCCTTGAATTCCATGGAGCTTGGAATATTTCCTGAGATAGGACTTTATTTCACAAAGCAGTGGTATGGTAAAACTCTCAGTATGAATCATAAATAGGTATCTATGACACTACCACTGACTAGCTGTGACCTTGGACAAATCACCTAAACTTTCTGCTCCTCAATTTCCTTAACCTGAAAATGAAGATAATGATTCTACTCATACAGTTTAGTATTGTTAAAATGAAAGGGGAATGTGGTAGACACTGTGAGCTCAATAACTTGACGTCTTCACTGTTCCCATTCCTTTCTTTCCTTGCCTGCATCTACAACAGAGGCTTGAAAAGCCAGTGCAGTCTCTCTTGGAGCTCAAGATAACTACATAATAATAAAACACTTATGGTTAATGATACATAAACAAAAGACTGATGAGGGGCTTCTAGCAGAGATTTTTTTTCCTGAAGAAAATATAGAGACATTGCTAATGCTGTCAACTGCACCTTAGTTTCTGCATTGAATGCAGACATAATACCTGGGGCTCAAATAGCCATCTTACAGCTTGTTTATGGCAGCAATGAAGATGAAAACCCAAAATGTTGAGTATGGATGGCAGTGCAGAAATATCAGAAGAGATGCTGAGCTCTTGATGATACCAATAAATGAGTGCCAGCAACAACCTACCTCTAACTTATGTGAGAAAAATAGACCTCTCTTTATATGAGTTAGTTGGGGTTTCTATGACTTACAGCCAAAATCACTCTTAATTGATATAGAGTTGAAGAAACAACTTTAGAAGCCAAAAAGTGATTTCTAAAAATAATGACTTTTTTGGAGGAGAGGTATATGCTTTCAGTTTTATTTTGATAACAGGGTAAAAAATAAATTAGAGAGATGAATTATTATAAGGAATGCTAGTGAGCTAGAAATGATAAGAATCCAGACAATGCTATGGCAGTGAAAATGAAGAGCAAGAGACAGATACCAGTGATAACATAGAGGGAAAATTGATATGACCTGGTATCTGATCAAACCTTGGGATTGAGAGGGATTGAAGATGCTTTAGAAGGTTTTAGCCCTAGTGACTGAAGAGATAGTGAGACTGTAAACCCACATTCATAACATAGGAACATATTAATATAACTTTAAGGAGAAAAAGAATGAGTTCAGTTTTGTAAATATTGATGTTGAATTGGCTGAATCAGACCTATAGGCAGTTGAAAATATGGGATTTAGAGGATAGATGAAAATATGCATTTAGGTGTCATCAGTGTACAGGTGGAAGCTGAAGCCATGGGAGCGGATGAGGTCACTCATGAAGAACAGCTATAGCAGAGAAGAAGATGGTTAGAAATGGAAACTTGGGTGGGGAGATTGTTACTTTTTTATTTATTGTTTTATTGCTTAAAGTATTACAAACAGTATTACATATGTCTCCTTTTTTCCCCCGCCCTTGACAATCCCCTGGCCTCCCCTACCCTGCAGTGTCTTATGTCCATTGGTTATGCTTATATGCATGCATACAAGTCCTTCGGTTGATCACTTAACCACCCCCCAACCCTCCCCGGGCTTCCTGCTGTAGTTGGACAGTTTGTTCGAGGCAGGTCTACCTCTGTATCTATTTTTTGTTCATAAGTTTATAATGGTCTTTATTATCCATAAATGAGTGAGATCATGTGGTATTTTTCCTTCATTGACTGGATTATTTCACTTAGCATAATGCTCTCCAGATCCATCCATGCTGTTGCAAATGGTAAGAGTTCTTTCTTTTTTTTTATTGCTTAAAGTATTACAAAGGGTATTGCATATGTGTCCTTTTTCCCCCCCACCCTTGACAGCCCCCTAGCCTCCCCTACCCCCCAGTGTCTTATGTCCATTGGTTATGCTTATATGCATGCACACAAGTCCTTCGGTTGATCTCTTACCCCCCTCCCTCCTGCCCCCCAACCCTCCTCGGCCTTCCCGCTGCAGTTTGACAATCTGTTTGAGGCAGCTCTTCCTCTTTATCTATTATTGTTCAAAAGTTTATAATGGTCTCTATTATCCATGAATGAGTGAGATCGTATGGTATTTTTCCTTCATTGACTGGCTTATTTCACTTAGCATAATGCTCTCCAGTTCCATCCATGCCGTTGAAAATGGTAAGAGTTCCTTCCTTTTTACAGCAGCATAGTATTCCATCGTGTAGATGTACCACAGTTTTCTAATCCATTCATCTACTGATGGCACTTAGGCTGTTTCCAGTTCTTAGCTATGGTGAATTGTGCTGCTATGAACATAGGGGTGCAGATATCCTTTCTGATTGGTGTTTCTGGTTTCTTGGGATATATTCCTAGGAGTGGGATCACAGGGTCTAATGGGAGTTCCATTTTCAGTTTTTTCAGGAAACTCCATACTGTCTTCCATAGTGGCTGCACCAGTCTGCATTCCCACCAGCAGTGCACGAGTGTTCCTTTTCCTCCACATCCTCTCCAGCACTTGTCGTTTGTTGATTTGTTGATGATAGCCATTCTGACAGGTGTGAGATGGTACCTCATTGTTGTTTTGATTTGCATCTCTTGGATGATTAGTGACTTTGAGCATGTTTTCATATGTCTCTTGGCTTTCTGAATGTCCTCTTTTGAAAGGTGTCTATTTAGGTCCTTTGTCCATTTTTTGATTGGATTGTTTATCTTCCTTTTGTTAAGTCATATGATTTCCCTATAAATTTTGGAAATTAGGCCCTTATCAGATATGACATTGGCAAATATGTTCTCCCATGCAGTGGGCTTTCTTGTTGTTTTGTTGATGGTTTCTTTTGCTGTGCAGAAGCTTTTTATTTTGATGTAGTCCCATTTGTTCATTTTCTCTTTAGTTTCAAGTGCCCTAGGAGCTGTATCAGTGAAGAAATCGTTTCGGCATATGTCTTAGATTTTGTTGCCTTTGAATTCTTCTAGAATTTTTATGGTTTCCTGTCGAACATTTAAGTCCTTTATCCATTTTGAGTTTATTTTTGTGTATGGTGTAAGTTGGTAGTCTAGTTTCATTTTCTTGCATATATCTGTCCAATTTTCCCAACACCATTTATTGAAGAGACTATCTTGGCTCCATTGTATGTTCTTGCCTCCTTTGTCAAATATTAATTGAGCATATTGGTTCGGGCCGATTTCTGGGCTCTCTCTTCAATTCCATTGATCTATATGCCTATTCTTGTGCCAGTACCAGGCAGTTTTGAGAACAGTGTCTTCGTAATACATCTTGATATCTGGTATTGAGATCCCACCTACTTTGTTCTTTTTCAGGATTTCTGCAGCTATTCGTGGTCTTTTTTTATTCCAGATGAATTTTTGGAGAGTGCGTTCTAGATCTGTGAAGTATGCCATTGGTATTTTAATGGGAAGTGCATTGAATTTATAGATTGCTTTGGGTAGTATGGACATTTTATTGATGTTGATTCTACCAATCCATGAACACGGTACGTTCTTCCATCTGTTTATGTCTTCCTCTATATCTTTTTTCAACGTCCTGTAGTTTTCTGAGTAGAGGTGTTTTGCCTCTTTAGTTAAGTTTATTCCTAGGTAGCTTAATTTTTTTGGTGCGATGGTAAATGGGATTTTTTTTTAATCTCTCTTTCTGTAAGTTCTTTATTGGTGTATAGAAATGCCATAGATTTCTTGGCATTAATTTTGTATCCTGCTACATTGCCGAATTCATTTATTAAGTCTAATAGTTTATTGATGGAGTCTTTAGGGTTTTTTAAGTATAATATCATGTCATCTGCAAATAAGGACAGTTTTACTTCTTCTTTTCCAATTTGGATGCCTTTTATTTCTTCTTCTTGTCTAATTGCAATGGCTAATACTTCCAGTACTATGTCGAACAGGAGTGGTGAGAGTGGGCATCCCTGTCTTGTTCCTGTTCTTAGGGGAAATCGTGTTAGTTTTTGTCCATTGAGTATGATGTTGGCTGTGGGCCTGTCATATATGGCTTTTATTATGTTGAGGTATGATCCTTCAATTCCCACCTTGCTGAGAGTTTTTATCAAAAATGGGTGTTGAATATTGTCAAACGCTTTTTCTGCAACAATGATATGACTATGTGGTTTTTTTCTTTCAATTTGTTTTTGTGATGTATCACGTTTATTGATTTGCGGATATTGTACCGTCCTTGCATCCCTGGGATAAATCCTAACTGATCATGGTGTATTATCTTTCTGATGTACTGCTGGGTCTGATTTGCTAAGATTTTGTTGAGGATTTTGGCATCTATGTTTATGAAAGATATTGGGCTGTAATTCTCTTTCAATGTGTTGTCTTTACCTGATTTTCGTATTAGGGTGATGCTGGCTTCATAGAATGATCTTGGAAGTGTTCCTTCCTCTTGAATTTTTTGCAGTAGTGTGAGGAGGATAGGTTTTAGTTCTTCCTTGAATGTTTGGCAAAACTCCCCTGTGAAGCCGTCTGGTCCTGGACTTTTGTTTGCTGGAAGCTTTTTGATGACTGCTTCAGTTTCTTCTATAGTTATTGGCCTATTGAGATTTTTAGATTCTTCCTGATTGAGTTTTGGAAGGTTGTATTTTTCTAGGAATATGTCCATTTCCTCCAGGTTGTCTAGTTTGTCAGTGTAGAGTTGTCCATAGTATTTTTTAAAAATCATTTGTATTTCTGTGGGGTCTGTTGTTATTTCACCTCTATCATTTTTGATTTTGTTTATTTGGGTCCTCTCTCTTTGCTTCTTGGTGCGCCTGGCTAGAGGTTCATCAATCTTGTTTATCCTTTCAAAGAACCAGCTCTTGGTTTCATTGACTTTATGTATTTTTTTTGGTCTCTATGTCATTTATTTCTGCTCTAATCTTTATTATCTCCTTCCTTCTGCTCACTCTGGGCTTTTCTTGTTGCTCTCTTTCTAATTCGTTGAGTTGTAGAGTTAGATGATGTACTACCATTTTTTCTTTTTCTTTCTTTTTTTTTTTTGTAAAGACTTTATTCAGTACTATTGCAATAGGGGAAAAGATACTTCAGTATAAAACTGGGTTCAATTTTGAATATAACAAAGAGAAGTAGGGATTTATAGCCAAAGAACATGGCGGCGGTGCGGGGGGTTGTCGGTGGATGAAAAATTATTGAGGAGACATCACAGAGGGGGGATTCTTGCTACACCACTTTAGCAAGATGATCAGGTATCAAGTACATGAGATGACTTGGAAAAATTATTGCTAAAACTGGGCTGGACACGTGGACCACAGGGCCTCGGGACAGGGCCCAAAGGAAGAGGCCTAATTGAAAAGAGGCCCAACGTTTGGTCAAGGAGAGAGTCTTTATCATTTCCTTAGGCCACTGTGTTCCCATTTATCCTGCTAGTCTCTTCACAAAATATATCGTATCTCCAGTATTCTTTACTTATTACCCCATAGGCATTTGTAAATGCTTCTTTAAGGTGCAATTTATATTCATAAAGTTCACCTGTTTTAAGTGTATAAGGCTGCTGGTGTCCCACCCCAGCAGGTCCAGGGGTCCCCAAAGGTGTGGACGGAGTTGGCGAAGAAGGAATGACACAGAGGCAGCGTTCAGTTGATCAGCATGGTTGGGTTCTCTTGCCTGGTTCTATTGCCAGGTTCTATAGGCTATGTTCTCCAGCCAGGTTCTGTCCGGGTTCTCCAGCCAGGTTCAGTCACCAGGTTCTAGTCAGGTTCTCTTGCCATGTTCTATCCATGTTCTGTAGCCAGGTTCTGTCTCTAGGATCTTTTGCCATGTTCTCTTGCTAGGTTCTGTCTCTAGGTTGTGTGGCCAGTTTCTGTCCAGGATCTTTTTCCATGTTCTATCCAGCGAAGTTCTTCTGTCTCTAGGTTCTGTCTAGGTTCTGTCATTTTTTCTTGTTTTTTGAGATAGGCCTGTAGAGCTATAAACTTCCCTCTCAGGACTGCTTTCATTGTGTCCCATAGGTTTTTGATTGTTGTGTTTTCATTGTCATTAGTTTCCAGGATGTTTTTGATTTCTTCTTTGATCTCATTGGTAACCCAATCAATATTTAATAACATGCTATTCAGCTTCCAAGTGTTTGAGTATTTTGAGTTGTTTTTAATGTAGTTTATTTCTAATATTATGCCCTTGTGGTCTGAGAAGATGCTTGTTATGATTTCAGTCTTCTTGTATTTGGGGAGACTTTGTTTGTGACCCAATATGTGGTCTATTTTTGAATATGTCCCATGACCACTTGAGAAGAACATATATTTCGTGGCTTTGGGGTAAAATGTTCTGAAGTTGTCAATTAAGTCCATCTGATCTAGTGAGTCATTTAGGATTGCTGTTTCTTTGCTGATTTTTTGTCTAGAGGATTTATCCAGTGATGTGAGTGGTGTATTAAATTCCCCTACTATGAGTGTATTGTTGTCAATCTCTCCCTTGATATCTTCCAGGAGTTTTTTTATGTATTTGGGTGCTCCTGCATTGGGTGCATATATGTTTATCGGGGTTATATCCTCTTGTTGTATTGATCCCTTTAGTATTATGAAGTGCCCTTCCTTATCTCTTGTTATGGCCTTCACTTTGCGGTATATTTTGTCTGATATAAGTATTGCTACCCCAGCTTTTTTTTTCATTTCCATTTGCCTGAAAGGTATTTTTTCCATCCCTTCACTTTCAGATTGTGTGAGTCCCTTATTCTGAGGTGGGTCTCTTGTAGACAGCAAATGTACGGGTCATTTTTTTTTATGCATTCAGCCACTCGATGTCTTTTGATTGGAGCATTTAGTCCATTTACGTTTAAAGTTATTATTGAAAGGTACTTGTTTGTAGCCATTTCTATTTTTTTGTGGCTGTTTTCTTTCTGGGCTTTTTATTTCTTCTATTTACACCAGTCCCTTCAGCATTTCCTGCATTGCTGACTTGGTGGTGATAAACTCACTTAGCCTTTTTTTGTCTGTGAAGCTTCTTATTTCCCCTTCAATTTTGAATGATAGCCTTGCTGGATAGAGTATTCTTGGATTCAGTCCTTTGCTTTGCATCACTTTGTAAATTTCCATCCATTCTTTTCTGGCCTGATGTGTTTCTGTTGAGAAATCATTTGATAATCTAATGGGAGATCTCTTATATGTAACTTTCCATCTCTCTCTTGCCGCCTTTAAGATTCTCTCTTTGTCGTGAACATTTGCCATGGTAATTATGATGTGTCTTGGTGTGGGTCTTTTCGGGTTCACCTTGTTTGGGACTCTCTGTGCTTGTGTGACTTTTTTCTTCCCCACCTCAGGGAAGTTTTCTTTTTTTTTTTTTTTTATTAAATCTTTATTGTACAGATTATTACATTTGTTCCTCTTCCCCCCCCCATAACTCCCCTCCTTCCAGTTCCTACCTCACCCTCCGTCCTCACTCCCCACCCACTGTCCTCATCCATAGGTGCACGATTTTTGTCCAGTCTTTTCCCGCATCTCCCACACCCCTTTACCCCCTAAGAATAATCAGTCCATTCCCTTTCTATGTCCCTGATTCTATTATAATCAACAGTTCATTCTGTTCATCAGATTATTTATTCACTCGATTCTTAGATTCCCTTGTTGATAGATGCATATTTGTTGTTCCTAATTTGTATCTTTACCTTTTTCTTCTTCTTCCTCTTCTTAAAGGATACCTTTCAGCATTTCATATAATACTGGTTTGGTGGTGATGAACTCCTTTAGCTTTTCCTTATCTGTGAAGCTCTTTATCTGACCTTCAATTCTGAATGATAGTTTTGCTGGATAAAGTAATCTTCGTTGTAGGTTCTTGGCATTCATCACTTTGAATATTTCTTGCCACTCCCTTCTGGCCTGCAAAGTTTCTGTTGAGAAATCAGCTGACAGTTGTATGGGTATTCCCTTGTAGGTAACTGAGTTTCTTTCTCTTGCTGCTTTTAAGATTCTCTCTTTGTCTTTTGCTCTTGGCATTTTAATTATGATGTGTCTTGGTGTGGTCCTCTTTGGATTCCTTTTGTTTGGGGTTCTCTGCACCTCCTGGACTTGTAAATCTATTTCTTTCACCAGGAAGGGGAAGTTTCTGTCATTATTCCTTCAAATAGGTTTTCAATATCTTGCTCTCTCTCATCTTCTGGCACCCCTATAATTCTGATGTTGGTATGCTTGAAGCTGTCCCAGAGTCTCCTTACACTATCTTCGTATTTTCGGATTCTTTTTTCATTTTGCTTTTCCGGTTGGGTGTTTTTTGCTTCTTTGCATTTGAAATCTTTGACTTGATTCTTGCGCTCCTCTGGTCTGCTGTTGGGAGTCTGTATAATATTCTTTATTTCAGTCCGTGTATGCTTAATTTCTAGTTGGTTCTTTATCACAACATCGAGGGTCTCATTAGATTTCTTGTAGATCTCAATAAGTTTATTGGTGGCTTCTAGACAGTTCTTGAGAGACCTTAAGTGTGGTTCTGAACTCAATATCCTCCATTGACAGTTTTGTCCTATTTCTTTGTCTCCGCATTTTGTTATGCTTTCTTGGTGCACCCCCTAGTGGTCTTTGTGCGCAGTCTTGTTGTAGTTAAGCTTGATTGTTGTAGTTAATACTAGGGGGATTTGACCTCCAGGCCAACTGGCTGTGAGAATCAGCTGTGTCTGCAGTGGAAAAACTTCTGTCCTCTGGGGAGGTGCTAATCTAGCCTTTGCCTGGAGCCATCTGGCAAATGGCTCTGTGCAGGGCTTGGGGAGGGCGGGTCGCACGGGATCAACAGGGCGGGCAGAGGGAGCAGTTATGGCTGCTCTCAGTCCCATCCCCAGAGGCTCTGCCTCTCATAGTCCCAGCAACCGCTGCAAACCTCAGAGAGAAAGCTGCCCTCACGTTCCGACTGATGCCAGACAGTCCCGCTTCTCCCGTTTGAGTCTGGGTCCCTAGAGACTTGCCCATAACTGGAGCTCAGAGTCTGCGACTCCCTTCGGATTGAAACAGACAACTGCACCCTCAGCCACCAGCCCACTCCGTGTGCGCCTCCGCACCTTTGTATTTTCCGCACTGCGCCTCCTCTGAGTCTCGGTATGCTGTTCTCTTCCCTTCTAGTTAAAGAATTTCCCCTCAGCCAGCTTTCCTGTGGTTCTGGGTGATGTCCGTTCTGTGTTTTAGTTGTATTTTTGAAGTGGTTGTTCGAGGCAGCAAACTCCGGTGTTTACCTATGCCGCCATCTTGGTTTCCTACGTTTTCTGATATTATTTCTTCCAATAGGTTTTCTAGCCCTTGTTCCTCTTTCTGTTGTTCTGGCACACCTATTATTCGTATGTTGTTTTGTTTCATGTTGTCCCATAGCTCCCTTAGGCTCTCCTCCTGTCTTTTAATTTTTTTCTCCAATTGCATTTCTGTTTGGGTGTGTTTTACTTCCCTGTCTTCTAATTCGCTAATTCAGTCCTCCACTTCTCCTAGTCTACTGTTGAAACTTTCAATGATGTTTTTTATTGCAGCTATATCACTCTTTATTTCTTCTTGGTTCTTACATAAGTTATTGATTTTTTTCATCCATTTCTTCTTGATTCTTACATAAGTTGTTGATTTTTTTCATCTGTTTATTCTTGATTCTTACATAAGTTGTTGATTTTTTTCATCCGTTTCTTCTTGATTCTTGCATAAGTTGTTGATTTTTCCCTCCATCCGGTTTATGCACTCTAGGACCCTTAATCTGAATTCTTTTTCCATCCTGTTGCATGCTTCTGTTTCTCTTAGCTGCTTTTCTGGTGAGTCCTCTTTTTCTTTCCTTTGGGGGTTTCTTTGTCTACCCATGTTTGATCTCTCCGACATATCTAGTTGTTGAGTCTTTCAGGGGCTGCTCCTTGGGTGGCAGTGGCTCCTTGGGCTGTGGTTTCTCCTCAGGAGGTTGTGGTAGCAGCTGCTCCTCAGTTAGAAGCAGCTCCTCTGGTGGGTGCTGTTGACAGCTGTGGTGGCTCCTTTGGTTGGTGGGGGGAGGATTCACACACAGTTGCTGTTCCTCAGACAGAGGGTGTGCTGATCACAAGGCTGCTGTTCCTTGGATGGGGGCGTGCTACACATGCAGCTGCTACTCCTTGAACTGGGGCAAACTGCTCACGTGTCTGCTGATCCTTGAATGGGGGCTGGCTGCATGCTGCTGTTGTTCCTCTAATGTGGTGGGCTGCTTGTGGGGCTAGTGCTCCTTGGACTTGGACAGGTTGATTGCAAGTCTGCTGCTCCTCGGACGGGGGTGGGCTGCTTGTGCGGCTGCTGTTCTTTGGACGGGAGTGAGCTGCACGTGTGGCTGCTCCTCCTCGAATGGGGACGGGCCACTCACCTGGCTGCTGCTCATCGGACAGGTGCAGGCTGTTGTGGCTGTGCTCCTTGGACCGGTGTGTGCTGCGCAGGGCTGACGCTCCTCAGACGTGGGCGGTCTGCTTGTGTGGCTGCTGCTCCTCGGACCGGGGTGGGCTGCTGCTGCTCCTTGGATGGTGGCGGGCTGCTCACACAGCTGCTCTTCCTTGGGTTGGGCAGGCTGCTTGTGTGGCTGCGGCTGCTCCTCGGATGGGGGCGGGCTGTGCAGGGCTCCCGCTCCTCAGATGTAGGTAGACTGCTCGTGCGGCTGCTGCTCCTTGGACAGGTCAGACTGCTCGTGTGATTGCTGCTCCTCGGATGGGGAAGCGGGCTGTTCACACAGCTGATGCTCCTTGGACAGGGGCAGGCCACATGAGGCTGCTGCTCTTAGGCCTGAGGCAGGCTGCTCATGGGGCTGATGCTCCTTGGACAAGAGCGTGCTGCTCATGTGTCTGCTGCTCACGTGGTTGAAAAAATAATGTGAAAAGAAGTAGGAAATGAAGCAACAAACAAAAAAAGGAGAACAAAGAAAAAAAGAAAAAAAAGAGCAACAAAGAAAAAAGCAAAAAGAAAAAAGCTAATAAAATAATAATAAAAAATAAAAATGAAAAATTGAAATGTCATTCCATTGGCTGGCTTAAGATCCAAGTTTTCTGGAATGTCTGTGATGTTTGTTGTTGTTGTTGTTGCTGGGACTGAAAGCCCCTCTATAGGCCAGACCCTGTTAACTCCCAGGGGCTAATCAGATTATTTTAATCCTTTGTCCCATTCAGGGTGGAATCTGGGTGTGGCTGTATTGCTTGCCTGGGGCCTGTAGTTATATCCTCAGGAGAAAATGGCTGCCCAAGTCCTGGGCTCCGGGGTGACTCAGCATTCAATTGGCTGCCACCTCTCCTGGACCCCCTTATTTCCCCAGCCTCTCCCAGATTCCACTCGTCCGCACCTTCTCCCGCTCTTCAGCACGGGTGAGTGTCTGTATCTGAAATGTCCTATGAACAGGGTTCAGTGAAAACAAACAAACAAACCCCGGCCGTAGAAATGGGGAGGACTGACTCTGTAAGCTCCTCTCTTACCGGCACTGCATGGTCTGGTCAGTGCTTTAGGCTGCTCCCTTTAGGCTCAGTCCTCTGTAGTTACGGAACCCAGATCTCAAATCCTCCGGCACCAACAGTTCCGCGGATCTCCTTTCCACAGTCAGGGGCTGTGCCTGTCCCAAGAGATGCGGCTGTGTGCTGCGAGGTCTCCCTCTGACCCTCTGGGCTTGGAGGTCTGGCCAGATTGTTACTTTTTAATATTGGATGAAAATGGGAGTCAGTGAAGAAGAGACTAAAAAGCCTTCAATCATTCAAAAATATTTGTTGAGTGTCTACTATGTGTCAGAACCTGAGCTTGAGGCTGAGCAGTCAGAGAGGTAGGAAGGAAACCAGAAGAGTGTCTGGAGGGTGGGGAGCAGGGCTGATTGGTTAAGTGTCACATGCTGCAGAAAAGTCAAGTGAGGTGAGAAATGAGGAACTCCTTTCCTCAGCCACATTCATCTGAATTTCTTTAATGGGAGTTTATTGTTAGCTGTAATAGCCTGTCTGGAAGATAAATGCTAAATTAATTTAGGAACTGACTTGTAAAACTCTCAAGTGGCCTAAATCATTGAAAAGAAGTTCAAATTCTATTATGTGAAATTGAATTGGTTTCTGCAGGTGGTTGTGGAACCTTCTTCTCTAGAGATATGTTTGTCAAATATGGTTTCTGTCCAGTTCTTCTTAGGAGCAAGAAGAGTGGTGCTGTGAGAGCAGCACAACTCCATCAGGTCTCTCTGGTGCCTTATTATGTGAATATAAATCAGAGCTTTTTGCTCTAAACTCTAAAGACCTTAGGGCCCTATGCTATGCAATATACACTTGGTTCATGTGGTCTTTTATTCTCTTGTGTCATGAATATTTGTCTTGCCTTTCTAAATAAACTGAAAGTTCTTTGAAGGTAGAAATCGTATCTTTTGGTTATCTTTGATTCCCCTCATGGTTGGGCAAAGAGTAGGCCTTCCAATAAATATTTAAATCAGAGAAATGTGGTCAAGGTATAAAATGCCAATGTAAATTTTATAAAATGTGTGTATTTTACAAAAACCAATATTATTTTAAATTATAATATCAGGAATCTAGCTATCTAATTTCATTTGGTACAAGGTATAGTTTTGAAGGTTAGAAAGTGCATAAATGAACTAGCCTGTGTACATTATATTTTGCATTGCAGTAGAAAGCAAGAGAGAAACAGATCCAGTTTTAATGAAGCTCAGTACCACTTGGCAGAAATATCCCATATCTCTGTGGGGGAGGCTGGATTGGTATCAAGTGGATGGAAGATACTTCAGGTCAGAGTCAACTGTAACATTTGAAGATATGTGTTTTGGATCTATATGGGTTCAGTCAACAACAACAGGTGCATCAGAACCTTTTTAATACGGGGAGTTCAATAAACATTTATAGAGTCTATATCATGAACAGGCATATGTATCCAGCCATTAAATAGTAAATCTCCTTAGAGCTCAATCCTAGGCTATTTATCTCTTCTCACTCTATACTTTCTCCTTAGGTTATTTCATTTACAGCCTCTGCTTCAATGACCACCCATAGGCAGTTGACTCACATGTTTGTATCTTCAGACCAAAATTTTGCTCTTATACATATAACTGCCAGCTTGACATTTCCTCTCAGATGGTTCCCAGAAATTTCAATTGAAACAGGCCTTAAAATAACCTCATGCTTTTCTTACTCTCCCTTTCTCTCTACCACCCCCTTCAACCAAACCTGGCCCTCTTCCAATGTTTTCTGTCTCAGCTGATGAAAACTTTCCCTATGTTGTTCCATGAGCCAGAAACCTAGCAGTAATCTTTGACACATCCCACTTTTTCACCCTCATATTCAATCCTGCAGGAAGTCCCAAACATTACTTCGACCTGCAAAATATAGCTGCATCTGCTCACTTCTCTTTATCTCTGATGCCACAACCCTAGCTCCAGCCATCATCTTTTCTCACTTGGTCTGGACCATTGCAAATTTCTTAAGCAGTACCTCCACTTGTAATTTCATCTCTCAGTTTGATATCCAACCAGCAGGCAGAGTGATTGGTTTGATATACAAATCTGAACATACCACCGATTGTACAAATCCTTAAATGGTATACCATTTGTCTTAGAATAAAGAACAGAATCATTTACTTAACCTACAAAGCCCAGAATGATTCCCAGGTTTATAACTTGGGCTTTCATTTAATATATAAGGTATATTTTTGATAGTGAATCCAAACAGAATTTTAAAAGCTCCTTTAAGCATTGTATCTCATATTTGTCTTTACTATACTGAACATAAGTTAACCTTTACATGATGACTTGGTGATTCTGGCATCTTCTCTCTTCCTGTTAACTTTACTTGTCAGTGTGTCAGCTTCAAAGAATCCCCTTCTTATCTCCCTTTTTATGTATTTTCAATAGATGTGTATATACATATATTCATTATATATAATGTTATATTATACTATATACTTTATATAGCTAGTCTATCTATATGTCTATATATCTATAATCTCTATATTTCTTTATCTATTTATCTATCAGTTGGCTTACATGATTGTGGAAGCTGGCTAGGCAAGTCTGAAATCTGTAGGGCAGGCCATCAGGAAGGGCAGGCTGGAATCTCTTGGGGATTCCACAAGCAGAATTTCTTCTTCCTCAGGAAAACTTTAGTTTTGCTCTTTCAATTGATTGGACAAGGCCCACCTAGATTATCGAGAGTAATCTCCTTTACATAAAGTCAACTGACTGTAGATGCTAACCACATCTACAAAATACCTTCACAGAAACACTTAGATTAATATTGGGTGGAATAACTGGGGACTGTGACCTAGCCAAATTGACACATAAACCTGACCATCACACTTTTGAAGCAAATGCATACTCATAGTTGACATATGATCTAATCCATAGGCTGAAGGAGGCTTTTGGATAGCTATTGCCCTCAATGTTCATAGACTTTTTTTTGTTTCTTTCTGCATTGACAGTTGTGCTCCAGTTGGTTAAAACTGCTGGAAACCCCACCTTCAGGTAACTGAAGTGGTTCTATATGGTCCTTAGAATTCACATATTTAATTTTGAAATAAAAAGTTAGTGAATTATTTGACAAACACAATTATTCATATATAGGTGATATGCAGAATGCTATTGGTCCTCAAGTCAGATGGGGTCTACAATGTACCACAAAGGATGATTAGGACAAAAGGGAACAGAACTGGACAGCCAGGAAACAGAAGAGAGTTCTGGGATTGAGGTAATGAGAACCCTCCTGCCATTATTGGGCTAAATTGTTAATAGGAAACACTATAAGAAGTATCTCATCTTTTTAAAAAATATTTTTTTATTCATTTCAGAGAGGGAGGGAGAGATAGAAACATCAATGATGAGAGATGATCATTGCTCGGTTACCTCCTGCATTTCTCCTACTGGGGATTGAGCCCGCAACCCAGGCATGTGCCCTGATCTGGAATTGAACTGTGATCTCCTGGTTCATTGGTTGAGGATTTACCACTGAGTCATGCCATCTGGGCAAGTATCTCATCTTTTGATGTTTAGGTAATTATATATATCACTAGAGGCCCAGTGCATGGGTGGGGTCTGGCCTGCCAGCCCTGATCAGGCTGATAGGGCCAGGCTGGCCAGGGGGTGGGGCCACTTGGTCAAACTCCCAGCTGAACTCCTGATCGAACTCCCAGTTGAGGGGAAAGTTTCCATACTAGCCTTTTTATTATATAGGATTAGAAAGAAAACACTCTAAATTAATCTATGAATTTGGGCATGGTGACATGAAATTAAAGAAATTATATTAAGAATAAATAATAATTTGTGGAATATAATGAACAAAATAAAGTGATGAACAAAATAGATCTGGAGACATAGAAGCATGGAACAACTGATGAATCTCAGAGGCAAGGCAGGGGTGGGTAGGTGGGTGGGTGGGAAGAGATTAACCAAAGAACTTATATGCATACTAGTATATGAATAACCCATGGACACAGACAATAGTGTGGTGAAGGCCTGAGTGAGGGATGGGTGTAGGATGGAGGGACCAATGGGGGGGAAAAAGGGCACATCTGTAATACTTTCAACATTAAAGATAAATTAAAAATAATAATAATCACCAAGCATTGTGCTAAATCCTTTGGATAAAGATTATCACTTTTATCTCAGACAAGATTTTGTAAAGGTAAGAGTAAGCAGATCATATTCTGATCCTAATGCTGTAAGTACTCCTTAAGTAAAACTGGAGATGTGAAGGAAGTTTCAGTTGAGTAGATAAGCCTAGATAAAGTTGAAGATGTGCTGATGTTTGTTTGGAAAATACCTTAAGGTCTAGAAAATATAAAATTCTTGCTACCAGCAAAGCTGATGACTAAATTGTGTTGGGGTACTTTTTTTCATTTGTTTGGTGGGGAGATAATACAGAGAGGAAGTAAACTTAGTATATTTGAGGCATATATCTCTAAACATCTCAGAAGAGATGAGAACCAACTCATTAGGAAGGAGAAACTTTGGTTAATTGACCCTGGCATAGGAGCCCAAGAGGTGAACAATGTTTGGTTCACTAATCCCAGCAAGTGTAAACTTGAGACACCTCTGAGTCAGCCTTGATGTTGCTGAGTCTAAAGGGTAAATATGGGGTCTAAACCTGAAGGTACTTGCTTCTTCAATGCACAAGGAAACTGGCATTGGAAGGAAAGATGGACTAACAGTGGTTCTCAACCTTCCTAATGCTGCGAGCCTTTAATACAGTTCTTCATGTTGTGGTAACCCCCAACTATAAAATTATTTTCGTTGCTACTTCATAACTGTAATTTTGCTACTGTTATGAATCGTAATGTAAATATCTGATATGCAGGATGTATTTTCAGAGGTCGCGACCCACAGGTTGAGAACCACTGGACTAGAAGGTGAAACTAGGGAGATCTATTAGAGTCAGATCTGAGATTTACATAGCTTGTATAAAGTTTGCTTCAGGATTTCCTCATACTTATAATCTACTAAATTATGAACATCCCTTATGTATAAATGGCCTTCCTACCGTCAGCTTTACTCTCTAATGCTGCAAAATGTGAATTTCATTTCCTTCCCATGACATTGGGCCCCCGTCTACCCCATCTACCATCCATAGGGTTGGAGATGATTGACCCATGCACTCATCCCCAGACTCCAAAAGCACTGACTTTATTCTTCTCCATCTCTCTATCTCTCTCTATAGGAACAACAACATAATTGTTCTCCTGTGGTTTTTTTTTTCCCTTCAAATTTTCCCTCTTGGGCACAGCATCTTCCTAAACTAGGTTTAAGTGCTCCACATTTGGGGATGAAATAGCAGGCTATGGTGAAAACAGAATTCAACATCGACTCAGATGCTCTTGGATTTGCATCCCAGCTCCATCTCTCTGAGTTTTGGTTTCCTTATCTATAAAATATGAATTGTAATATCTGTTTTGTCTGCCTCAAAGAGTTTTTGAGAACAGCAAAATCAAACTGAGTTAATGAAGGAGAAGGTACTTTGTCAATTCCAAATGCATATACCCATACCCTAAGCAGAGAAAGAAAAAACACAGCGCAAGACAAAAAAAAAAAAAAAAGTAAACACACACACACACACACACACACACACACACACACACACACACTACCAACAACAACCCAGAAAACAGGAGACAGAGAGTAAACAAAATGGATCATGAAATTTTGCTTTGAGGCTTGGGGCAATTTTTTGGTTGTTTCTGAGTGAAAGCAATGTTCTATTGTGAGCTGAAAACAATCCTGATCAAGGCTAGGTAAGAACACCGCTAGTGATACATCTGTATCCATAAGCTTTGAAGTAAAATTAGACATTAAAAAATATAAAACAACAAGAGCAAAAACCAGTGCCCTCAATCTCTAAAGCCCTGGAAAATGGCCCAAAGTCACCTTTAGTTTTTCCACAAGTCTCTACCTCTTTATTTTTCTTAATTAAATCTGATTTACCTTAAACAATCTTCAATGTAAACAAACACTATGCAAGTATATAATATTTCATTTGCTGGTATTAGAACATGGTGGGGAACTGATGCATATGTATTTTTAAAAGTATTTAAATATGCCTCTTCAAAATACAGTTTTTGATGTTTCAAATGAAATGTTGCACCAGATTCACTTTTGTTTTCAAAATTTATTTTTTAACACTTGTAAAAATATAATATTTGGCTATATTATGGGTTAAATTGGGTTTTGTGGGCTAAGCCTTGGATCCTCACCAGAAAGGCCGCATTTGATAATAGAGCATAAAATGAAGAGCCAGAAATTTGAGCCCCAGCTCTGTCCCTTACTTGCTATGTGATCTCAGTTTTTGTGAAGCTTAGTTTTTTCTTCTATAAAATAATGATACCTACCTTTCTGGATTGTAGTAATGACTATAGATTATACATGTTTAGTTTCCTATTTCTGCCATGACAAATTACCCCAAACTTAGTGTCTTAAAACTACACAAATTTATTATCTTCTAATTCTGTAGGTTAGAAGTCCAACCTGTGTCTCACTGGGCTTAAAATCAAGGTGTCAGCAGGGCTACATTCCCTCTTGATTCTCTCTTTTTTCTTAAAAAAAAATATTTTTTTATTCTTGATAGTATTACAGATGTCTCTCATTTCCCCCCCATTTCCCTCCTCCTCCCAGCCCCTACACCCCCTTCCAGGTCTTCACCATCCTACTGCCCGTGTCCATGGGCTATCCATATAAGTATATAAGTTCTTTGTTTTATCTCTTCTCTTCCCCCCATCCCCACATCAAGGTATGTCAGTCTGTTCCATACCTTCATGCTTCTGGTCTTCTTTTGTTGGTCAATTCATTGTGCTCATTAGATACCACAAATAATTGTGAACATGTGATATTCGTCTTTCTCAGATTGGTTTATTTTACTTAGCATAATATTCTCCAGGTCCATCCATGCTGTCCCAAAGGTTAAGAGATCCCTTTTTCTCACAGCTACATAGTATTCCATTGTATAAATGTCCCACAGCTTTTTTTATCAATTCTTCTGCTGATGAGAACTCGGGCTGTTTCCAAATCTTAGCTATCATAAATAATGGTGCTATGAATATAAGGGTGCATATATTCTTTCTGATTGGTGTTTTGGGGTTTTAAGGATATATTCCCAGAAGTGGGGTTGCTGGGTCAAATGAGAGTCCCATTTTTAATATTTTGAGAAAACTCCATACTCTTTTCTATAATGGTTGCACCAGTCTGCATTCCCACCAGCAGTGAACTAGTGTTCCTTTTTCTCCACATCCTCGCCAGCCAGCACTTATTGTTTGTTGGTTTTTGGATGATAGCCATTCTGACAGGTATGAGGTAATATCTCATTATGGTTTTAATTTGCATTTTTCTGATAATTAGTGAGTTTAAGCAAGGAATGACCCCCCAGGGAATTCCAACATTGCAATGTGAGGGAGATGGAGATGAAGCAGCCATTGAGACTGAGAAGGAGAGGCCAGTGAGGTAGAAGAGGACCAGGAGAGCATGGAGGCCAACCAAAGCTAGTAACTTCAGAAGGAAGAAGCAGTATAGAGGGTTAAATGCTTCTGATAAATCGAGTACAATTGGCACTGAGAGGTGACCATTGGAGTCAGCAAGGTGAAGATCATTGGTCACCTTCACAAGAGAAGTTTTAGTGAAGTGGTGAGGGTAACAGCTTGTTTGGAATTGATTTAAGAGGAAATTGGGGGAGAGGAATTGAAGATGATGAGTATGGGCAATACATTTGTGGAGATTTTCTGTAAAATTGAAGAGATAAATACTAATTGTAGAGTAAGATTAAAAACATTTTTAAGAAGGGAGAAATAAAAGCATGTTTGAAATGCTGATGGAATGAGCCAGTAAAGATGGAAATAATTATGATGTACAGTAGAGATAAGATTAAGTAGGTGAAATGAAATGGGGTTGAGTTAACAAATGGAGTAGTTTGCCTTAGCTAGGAGCACAGAGAGCTCATCTATATTCATAGGGAGGATGGAAGTGTGTGTACACAGATGGAGGTCAGCTGGTGGTGGGAATATGAGAAACAACTTCTCACATGATTGCTGCTACTTCCTAATGAAATAAATAAGGTCATCAGCTGAGAAGAAGGATAAGAGAAGTACTGGGGGTTGGGAAAGAAAGTAAGGCATTATTTGTTTAGATGAATGGAAGAGTGAATGAATGGGTACATTTAAGGAAATTACTGAGTAGCATTAAGAGTTCACTTGAGGACAGTTGTCATGAAATTAAAGTGAGACCAGTAGGCATTTCATGTGTTTCCCCCAGACATCTTTAGCTGCCCAGATGCAGATTGAAATGAGGCAGAAAATCTGATTGAAATAGAGTGGAGACTTTGCCAGATGGATATGATAAAGCAAGACAAGGGCAAGGGAGTCATGGGTATATATACAAGAGAAGTTATAATGATTGACCATAGACTCTAGGCTGGGTACTGGAGGAAGTGAAAAGTATGTGGCATAAGAAATAATGAAAAGGTTATAGGATCAATGCAACAAGGAAGGCATAGTAAGTGTTTTTGTCTGATGATGTGAGATTCAAAATGAAAATGTTTTCGTGGAGGAAAGAAGAATGGTATGGAAAAGGAAATGGAAAGACCTATTCTACCTCCATATCCAGTAGTATAAGGAGTTTGGTAGAAAAAGAAAATAGCAGACTGTCAAACTTCAGTGGGAAGGCCGGGGGTAGGGGGTGGTGGTGGTGGTGGTAAGAGATCAACCAAAGTACTTGTATGCATGCATATAAGCATAACCGATAAACACAGACACCAGGGGGTGAGGACATGTGCTGGGGGGTAAGAGTGGATGGGGAGAAGGTCAATGGGGGAAAAATGAGACATATGTAATACTATATGTAATACTTTAAACAATAAAAAAGAAAAAGAAAATAGCCACCACTTAAGGCCACGAGGAAAAGATATTCTCAGGGGCGAGCTGAGTTTCAGTTAGATCAAAAAGGGAAAAAATATTTAGAGAACAGACCAAGATTATAGGAAAAACAGTTTAGGGAAATATGACTGGACTTTGATGTGGAAATATTTGGCCCATTAGGTGGTGGCAGCAGAATATTGTTTGTGTGTTCTGGGCTATGTTTCTTGTCACATGGTTTTCTTAGAAACTCGAAAAAAGGAGTGCTGCAGGGTATGACATAGTCAATGTGTTTCTAGCAACATAAACCCAGGGATCTGCTGGAAATGTCTACCACTTTTAATCCATCTAACAACTCTTGTCCTGACTTCTGTAGACTTCAAACAGCCTTTAGACTTTAATTTGCTTTCCCAAGATATCTTTTTTTTTTTTTTTTCCTGGCAGAGAATGCACTAGCTGGCTGGCAGTTCTATTTTTCAGTATAAATTAATCAATTGGCTTCCCATTTAATCAGTTAGTTTCCTGTAAATTTGGTTACCATGACTCAGTCCCCTGAAGCATGAATGCCATAAAAATCAAGTTTCTGAATTTGTTAAGCTGAGGACCAGACGCTGGCACTCATGGTGACCCCAGTAATGTGGCCCAGCCTGAAGCAACTGTGTCTGCTTTCTCCACAGATTTACCTTAATTCTATTTTAGTAAGAATGCGTCAAAAAGAAAATAAGGCTGAACTCATATAAAATGTCCTGTTGTTTAGACAACAAACACTATTTACATTGGATTATTTATTCTTATGCAAACGATATGAGATGGAGATGTAAAGAAACAATGTGCTTTGGAAAATATTTTGGTGAAGTTTACACACTTTCTCGTTTTCTTAAGAACTCTGGCTAGGGAAGTCTGTTTATCATTATATTTATCATTATATTTTATCTGGCCTTATTTCAGAAAAGTAAAACCAGAAAAGTAAAGTCCAGGTGGCTAAGGGAATTAGTGCAATGATGGATTAGAATTCTAGTCCACAAATGCCAGGACTCAATGCTCTGAAGACAAATGTTTCTGGTTTGAAGCCCAACATGAGCATCAGCTAAGTTCCATCAAATAGCATGATCTACATGAATGAATATTCACAGTTCTGGGATTAGGACATACTGGTTTCCTTCCTTGTAAAGAGACTGGCTTTATTCACTTGTCTGAGCATTAAAATACAAAATGTTAATGGACCTAGCCACACCAATTTCTCAGAGGAATAAGAAAAGATGTTTATCTCAATATTGCATTCTCTCTATTACCCCACTACCCTCCTCTCTCTCTCTCTCTCTCTCTCTCTCTCTCTCTCTCTCTCTCTCTCTAGTTTACATCATTGTTGGGTTAAAAGTAGAACCATTTAGGTCCGTTGCCCATTTCTTCATTGGCTCATTTATCTTCCTTTTGTTAAATTGTATGAGTTACCTGTAAATGTTGGAGATTAAACCCTTATCGATGATAACATTGGCAAATATGTTCTCCCATGCAGTGGGCATTCTTGTTGTTCTGTTGATGGTTTCTTTTGCTGTGCGAAAGTTTTTTATTTTGATGTAGTCCCATTTGTTTATTTTCTCTTTAGTTTCCATTGCCCTAGGAGCAGTATCAGTGAAGAAATTGCTTCAGCATATGTCTGAGATTTTGCTGCTTGTGTATTCTTCTAGTATTTTTATGGTTTCCTGTCATGTTTAAGTCCTTTATCCATTTTGAGTTTATTTTTGTGTATGGTGTAAGTTGGTGGTCTAGTTTCATTTTTTTTGCATGTATCTGTCCAATTAAGAAAGGCCAAGAGACATATGAAAACATGCTCAAAGTCACTAATTATCTGAGAAATGCAAATCAAAACAACAATGTGGTGCCATCTCACATCTGTCAGAATGGCTATCATCAACAAATCAACAAATGACAAGTGCTGGAGCGGATGTGGAGAAAAAGGAATCCTCCTGCACTGCTGGTGGGAATGCAGACTGGTGCAGCCACTGTGGAGAACAGTATGGAGTTTTCTCAAAAAACTAAAAATGGAACTCCTATTTGACCCAGTGATCCCACTTCTAGGAATATATCCCAAGAAACTAGAAACACCAATAAGAAAAGATATATACACCCCTATGTTCATAGCAGTACGATTCAACATAGCTAAGAGTTGGAAACAGCCTAAGTGCCCATCAGCAGATGAATGGATTAAAAAACTGTGGTGCATCTACACAATGGAATACTACTCTGCTGTAAAGAAGAAGGAATTCTTACCATTTGCAAAAGCATGGATGGATCTGACGAGCATTATGCTAAGTGAAATAAGCCAGTCAGAGAAAGATAAATATCACATTATCTCACTCATTTATGGAATATAATGAACAATATAAACTGATGAACAAAAACAGATGCAGAGACAGAGAAGCATCGATCAGACTGTCAAAGCTCAGAGGGAAGGTAGGGGAGGGTGGGGATAAGGAGGAGAGATCAATCAAAGGACTTTTATGCATGCATATAAGCCTAACCAATGGACACAGACAACAGGGATGTGAGGTCATGAATGGGAGGTTAGGGGGGGATGTTATGGGGGGATAAGGACACATTGTAATACCTTCATCAATAAAGAAATTCAAAAAGAAGTAAAATATCTTCTATTTGGAAAAAAAAAAACCAGTAGAACCATGAGGAAAAACAGAGTCAAAGTAAAGCAACAATGCTGGGATCCATCTAGAGCAGTGGTTGGCAAACTGCAGCTCATGAGCCACATGCAGCTCTTTGGTCCCTTGAGTGTGGCTCTTCCACAAAATACCACGTGCGGGCGTGCATGTACAGTGCAATTGAAACTTTGTGGCCCATGCGCCGAAGTCGGTATTTTGTGGAAGAGCCACACTCAAGGAGCCAAAGAGCCGCATGTGGCTCGCGAGCCGCAGTTTGCCAACCACTGATCTAGAGGCTTTCAATGTGTATGCAAATTGGCCAAAATGAGGTTGAATATAAAGGAAATAACAGAAAGGAAACAACTATGATCCCTTCCCAAACATTCATTAGTTGATGGTGAAATTCAGGTGAAAGAAGAAAAGAGCTGCCCTAGTAAGTTTGGCTCAGTGGGTAGAGCGCTGGCCTGTGGACCAAAGGGCAGGAGCCTTGATTCTGGTCAAGGACATATACCTCAGTTGCAGGCTCCTCCCCAGCCTGGGACCTGGTCAGAACTGCAGAAGGCAACCAATCTATGTGTTTCTCTCACATTTATGTTTCTCTCTGTCTTTCCTTCTCTCTTCCACTCTCCTGTCGAGTAACACTCCCTCCACATTCTGCGTGGAGTTGGGTTCGGTATCTGAAAGAGGAGCCGCACAACAAATGAGAGAAAAAGACACGAGATAATTTTGCAATATTGGGGGACCAGGCGGGCAAGTCCCGAAGGACTTCCATCCATGCTCAGGCTGTTCCAATCTTTTATTGATCTGGAGTAGCCCTTAGGGTAAGGAGGTTTCAATGACACACAGATCAGCAGACAATTTCCAGGAATAGTCAAAGTATCTGATTAGCTCATCAATACATTTCCAGGAATAGGCAGAGTATCTGATTAACAATAATCAACAAGGATCTACATAAGTATATAAGGAATTAAGTGAACTAAGGTGGGATGCTTCAACTATTATTACCTAAATTAATTGGGTGGTTCCTAGATTAACTGGGTGGTGCACAGTTCTGACCTTTGCTAGGACTTCAAAGGTTACTAGCTTTTGGGGGTCTCTGTCTAAACTCAGCTAGTGAAGACAATGAATGGACTCCGGCACTCTCCATAAAAATCAATGGGAAAATATCCTCTGGTGAGGATTAACAAAGAAGAAGAAGGAGAAGAAGAAGAAGGAGAAGGAGGAGGAGGAGGAGGAGGAGGAGGAGGAGGAGGAGGAGGAGGAGGAGGAGGAGGGAGGAGAAAGAGAAGAAGGAGAATAAAAGAGCTATAAACAGTCCAGGATTTACCTGGCCAAAACAGGCATTGAAGATAATAGCTAGAATAGAGGTCAGCAAACTATGGCCAGCCTGATACCTGATTTTGTTTGGCCATCTGGCTAGAATGTTATTTACATTCTTTTTGTTGTTGTTGTTAATCCTCACCCGAGGATATTTTTATTAACTCAGCAACTCTTATTTTCTGTATTCTCAAGTAACTCCCAGAGGTAGAGTATCATATAGAAATTTGGAAGTTGAGATCCGAAATTCATAGTATCTTTTGGTACTCTAGCTTTTAATTCTATCCAGTGATATATATAGTCAATGTCCACCTGGAGGAGAGCTGAAGAAGAGGAAGAAAAGGGGCCTGTTATAATATTGAATCCACAATCAGATAATAAGAAAGTGTCTTTGGATATTAAAACTTGACTGATAAAATTGAAAATTCAGCAAAATTTTTGAATGATAGAATGTGTGTGTCTAAAGAAGGAATTAGTCACTGGAGATCTAAGTAGACAAAACCTTGCAAAATATAAAACAAAGAGATGGAACCATTGAGGCATGTAGGATCAACTCAGATCCATGAAGTTATCACTACTCAGACTCCTATCTTTTTGTTACCACCATCTATGTAAGCCACCATTCTCCAGGTATGGCTTCCATCCTCAACTTACCTTGCATCCAAGGTAGCTTCTGGGGCTCCAGCCATCTATTCCAAACAACCAGATGAAGAAAGTAGATGGAAGAGTAAAATGGCCACCCCTCCCAGTTTTGTCAGTTCTCTTTAAGGAGGCTTCCTGGAAATCCCACACAGTTTTAATTTTAATTTCATTACCCAGAGCTTGATCATGTGGCCACATTTGGCTAAAGAATGACTGAAAAATCAATGGCTTTCTTATACAACAATAATGAACTCACAAAAAGATAAACTAAAAAAAAAACAACAAAAAACAAACCATCCCATTTATCATTGCAAAAACAAGAAAAAAATAAGATACCTAGGAATAAACTTAACTAAGGAGGTAAAAGACCTGTACTCAAAAAAAACCTACAGGACATTGAAAAAAGAGATGAAGGAAGACATAAACAAATGGAAGAATATACCGTGTTCATGGATTGGTAGAATCAACATAATTAAAATGTCCATACTACTCAAAGCAATTTATAGATTCAATGCACTCCCCCATTAAAATGCTAATGGCATATTTCACAGACTTAGAACAAACACTCCAAAAATTCATATGGAATAAAAGAAGACCCCAAATAGCTGCAGCAATCCTGAGAAAGAAGAACAAAGTTGGAGAGATCACAATACCAGATATCAAGCTATATTACAAAGCTACTCTTCTCATAACTGTCTGGTACGGGCATAAAAATAGACACATAGACCAATGGAACAGAACAGAGAACACAGCAATCTACCCAAGCCATTATGCTCAACTAATATTTAACAAAGGAGACAAGAGCATACAATGGAGTCAAGACAGTCTCTTTAAAAAAATGGTGTTGGGAAAATTGGACAGATACATGCAAAAAAATGAAACTACACCATACACAAAAATAAAGTCAAAATGGATAAAGGACTTAAGTATAAGATGGGAAACCATAAAAATTTTAGAAGAATCCATAAGCAGCAAAATATCAGACATATGTCGTAGCAATATCTTTACTGATACAGCTCCTAGGACAATGGAAACTAAGGAGAAAATAAACAAATGGGACTACATCAAAATAAAAAGCTCTGAACAGCAACAAACAAACAAACAAACAAACAAACAAAACCATCAACAAAAGGACAAGAAAGCCCACTGCATGGGAGAACATATTTGCCAATGGTACGTCCGATAAAGGTTTAATCTCCCAAATTTATAGGGAACTCATACAACTTAACAAAAGGAAGATAAACAATCCAATCAAAAAATGGGCAAAGGACCTAAATAGACACTTTTCAAAAGAGGACATATAGAAGGCCAAGAGACATATGAAAACATGCTTAAAGTCAATAATCATCTGAGAGATGCAAATTAAAACGACAATGAGGTACCATCTCACACTGGTCAGATGATGATCATCAACAAATCAACAAATGACAAGTGCTGCCTAGGATGTGGAGAAAAAGGAACCCTCTTGCCCTGCTGGTGTGAATGCTGACTGGTGCAGCCACTGTGGAGAACAGTATGGAATTTCCTCAAAAAACTAAAAAAAAATGGAACTTCTATTTGACCCAGTGATCCCACTTCTAGGAATATATCCCAAGGAATCAGAAACACCAATCAGAAAGGATATATGCTCCCCTATATTCATAGCAGCACAATTTACAATAGCTAAGATTTGGAAACAGCCTAAGTGCCCATCAGCAGATGAGTGGATTAGGAAACTGTGGTACATCTACACAATGGAATACTACACTTCTGTAAAAAAGAAGGAATTCTTACCATTTGCAACAGCACGGATAGACCTGGAGAACATTATACTAAGTGAAATAAGCCAGTCAGAGAAAGATAAGTATCACATGATCTCTCTCATTTGTGGAATATAATGAATAGCATAAACTGATGAACAAAAATTGATCCAGAGACACAGAAGCATTAGACAGACCATCCAATCTTAGAGGGAAGGCAGGTGTGGTGGTGGTGGTAAGAGATCAACCAAAGAACTTGTATGCATGCATATAAGCATAACCCATTGACTCAGACAGTAGGGGGGAGAGGGCATGTACTGGGAGGTGGGAATGGCCGGGGAGAGGTCAATGGGGGAAAAAGGAGACATATGTAATACTTCAAACAATAAAGTATTAAAAAAAAGGAATGACTGGAAAAATACACAATTTACTGCAGGTATCAGTTACTCAGCTAAAAACTGATGTTTTATTCCCGAGAAAATGGGAATACTGGAATTTGGTTAGACAATTAGCATTCCCTTCAATAAGTCCTATTCTTAGGCAAATTAGTTTTCAAGTAGGGAGGGCAAATACATACTCATAACTTTTATTATTCATGGACCCTCTCTGAATACTCAAGGGTGTAACAAAATTAAAAGAAATGTAACAGCCCTAGCTGGTTTGCCCCAGTCTGTTGGCATGCGGACCGAAGAGTTTTGGGTTTGATTTCAACCAAGGGCACATGCCTGGGTTGCGGGCTCGATCCCCAGTAGGCGGTGTGCAGGAGGCAGCTGATCAATGATTCTCACTCATCATTGATGTTTCTATCCCTCTCTCTCTCTCCCTTCCTCTAAAATATATATATTTTAGAGGCCCAGTGCACGAAATAGTGCACTGGTGGTGGGGGGTGGGGAGGGTCCCTCAGCCCAGCCTGTGCCCTCTCCCAGTCCGGGATCATCCCTCTCGCAGTCCAGGACACCTCGCTCCTTACCACCCGCCTGCTCGCTGCTCCTTACCTCTTGGCTCACTGCTCCTTAGTGCTGCCACAGAGGTGGGAGAGGCTCCTGCTACTGCCACTGCACTAGCCAGCCATGAGCCAGCTCCTGGCTGAGCAGTGCTCCTGCTGTGGGAGCGCACTGACCACCAGGGGACAGCTCCTGAATTGAGCATCTGCCCCATTTTGGTCAGAGCGCATCATAACAATCAGTCATTATGCAGATCATTCCACAGTTCGGTTGATTTGCATATTAGGCTTTTATTATATAGGGTATATAAAGTAATGTAACAAAGATAAAGACATGACATATAAAAAAACCAATGGTTTGCTTGTAAATATTTAACAACTGAATCCCTGGAGGGGGAAAATCTCTGATTTGTAGTGTTTGCTGATTTCTGTGGTATTTATACTTCCATTATAACTGACATCATATTTCAACATGATGCCACTACCACAGAGTTGGAAAGAGCTACTAACCATTTGTTCTTGTGAGCTAGTATGTGTTGATTCTATCATAGCACTGAAGAAAAAAATGATGAACAACAAAAAACAAAAAGTCAAAAACTTCAGTTGTCTAAGTAATTGCTAATGCCTAAGGCAAAAGCAATTCATAAAAATTTGAAACTAAAATTTTAAATGATCACACTTTGAGAGAGGATCTGCGGAAATAGTGAGACCAGAGAGATTAGTGATAGCATAGTAAAGAGCTTGCCTTCTTCAGAGAAAGGATGTAGAAGGTTATTAATTCTAGATATTTATAGAATAATATAAACTTAAATTTAAGGTGATTACTAGAAAAATAGAAATAGTATGCTTAACTTCCAAACCACTAGAGAAAAACAATGGTACAAAGAAAATCAATCAATGCAACTATAGTAGACATTCAATATTTTTTTTGGATGCCCAGCACCTTTGAACATTCTTCCTATATTTGGGAAATTATCCCACATTAAGAGTTTGAGCCTTTTAATGCATAAGGCACAAAGTTACTTTCCCAACCAACCTTGCAGTTAGGGGACAATCACATGACCTAGATTCAATCAGAGGCTCTCACAAAACACTTTGAATTGGAAGGAGAAAGAGGCACCATGCAGATGTTCTAGTAAGGGTATTGGTAGATGCATCCAGTTTGTCAGAGGTTGGATGGTAGATGCTGAGTACTTAGCACTTAGCAACAGCAGCAGGAGGGTCTCCAGTGAAGAAGTTCTGCAGTGTGATTTCAATGTTATCATGTTGACTGTAAGTTTATTTCTTTTATCTTCCCAGAGATTCTGTGGTCTATTTAAAATATGTAACTAAATTATTGTTTTGAAACCAAAAGTCAACAGAAAGACAAAAAAGGAGAAGAAAAAAATAAATGAAAGGCATGATAAAGAGAAGCATAAGATAGAAGGGATAAGTTCAAACATATCAATAATTCCAATAAATGTGAACAAATTAAATTCCACTGTTGCTTTAGATGGGGTTAAAAAACTTAGCATATGTGGTTTATAAGGGACACATACCTAAAATTAAATGATAAATAAAGTTGGAAAATGAAGACTTGGGAAAATATAAGACAAATAATATTTGGAATTGTATGAAAATAAATGAACTGTATATTAAAATCTTTGGTGGATGGCCAAAACAGTACAGAAGAAAATTAGAATGCTTATAAAAGAAAACCTAAAAAATTAGTGGAATAAGTATCAAACTCAAGATGGTAGGAGAAAAAGAGTAACACATATCTAAGTCATGTAGATGGAAGAAATTAATAAAGATACAAGCATTACTAAAATAAAAAATAAGCAAATATAGACCTGACCCAAAAAGGCTAATTCTTAAAAACACACAATAAAATAATAACTTTTCCAATATTTTATTAAAAAGTACAATGTGTCACTAAAAAAATTGGCAAATCTAAGAAAAATGAGTAAGAGATTCAAATAAGCAATCTTTGAAACAAGAAAGTCATAAGAGACATGGAAAAATTAAAACATTTTCAGAGACCTGAAAATACCTTTTGTCTATAATATTGACTCTTGAAATAATTTTAATATTTTACATATGCAAATCATGAAATTAAATCAATAACGATGAGAAACCCTAAAATTGAATACAAAGGCAAATCGACCAATAGGTACCAAATTGATAATATAACATTACAGTGGATGAAAAATGAATCCAAGTAACTTTTGATCACATGCCCTCAGCCTAAAGATAAGAAGAACTTAAAGCTTGAACTTTTCTTAGTAAGCTTTTTAATGACAGTGGTGTCACTGCAGCAATTCTAAAACTATTTTGTGTGTGTCTATAGGACTGAGCAGAGAAATAATTATATGAAAGTTGTTGAAAGCTAGGGTTCTCACTATGGGAAAGGAAAAATACATCTTTGGAATGAGAGAAAAAGAACCCTAGAAGTCGTAATACCCCAATAGCAATGAGCACGGCTAGTGCCAAGCACTTGGTTTCTAAATACCATTCTTCACTGAAAGCAACCAGAGCCTTTTGAAGAAATTGCTGTGGTTCTAGAGCTAAGGAAATTGGAAATATCTTGTTGTGCCCCAAAATAAGTGGCCAAATACTTATGGAACATGTCAAAAGGATATAAGAGCTCGCTTGAAAGTTTTTACAACCTAATGGGGGAACAATTTTATCATCAAAGCAATCCCTGAATGTAATAAATTTAACATGATGTAGAATAAAATGCACAACTACAAAATTGTACTGAAAACAGAAAAAAATCAATGCATTAACAATGGAGAAAGAAGGGAAATCTTTTCTGTATAATAGAATGTTCACTAATCAAGTTGTAGGAATAGTAGGGTTTGACATCAATAATTTGCAATTAACATAGTAATAATTGATTTAGGCAAGAAGCTAAAATCATTGGGTACAAGTCTGTTGAAGAGAATATAAGTTATTTCCCCACAGATTACTTATTAATTATAAAGGAGAAACTTATGGTGGAGAAATCTGGTAGACACAACCTTAACAAAGCAATTAAAATGAACATTCACACACTCAAAAAAGGGACAAAATAACATCATGGGCTTACTGAGAAGGACACAGCATCACTTCTGTGGTATTCCTGCCTAAAATGCATCATCTGAATACAATCATAAGGAATCACCAGACAATAGCAAACTGACAACCATTCTACAGTATAGCCTACCTGTACTCTTCAAAAATGGCAATGTGATAAAATATAAAGAAACACTGAGGAACTGCTTCAGGAAGTTAAAGACACAGGACAACTAAAATGCAACACATTATTCTAGACTGGAGCCTGGATTAGAAAATTAATTGCTACAAAGCACTTATCTGGAATAATTGTTGGAAATAGAATTTAGAATGTACATTAAGAGTTTTTAAAATCAATATTAAAGTTTTTGAATTTGACATTTTATCATTGTTATGTAAGAAAAATCCTTATTTTTAATAGATATATGCTGAGGTTTTTGGCAATAAAGGGTTATTAATTGCTGTGACTCATTCTTACCATGGCTCAGGCCAAACATAATTCATAAAGATATAAAGCAAATGTGGAAAAATTATACCAAATTATTTTTAAAGACTACTGTTTACCACTGTATACCAATAAATTTGATAATCCAAGGATGAGTTTCCAGGAAAATATATTTCCAAATTTATTCCAGAAGGGCTTTAATATATGAATAGATTTACTATCATAGGAAATATTTAGAAAATACGTAATTCCTTTCTTATGTAAAATGTTCTGGAACATAGAGAACAAGAGGAAATACACATGCAGGTCAAATGCCAAGGAAAGAGACCTATGGATGTGTATACTTTATGTATTTGGACTGGCATGTCATTGTGATAAACAGAGTAGTATAATATACCACCAGACTGGGAGTCAATGGAGCAGGCTAACTCTGCCTCTCACTGCCGTGGGGATTTGAGCAAGTCATGTAACTTCTCTGAGCTTCCACTTCTCCCAGTAAAATGGCCAGACCCTATAAAATGGGACTAGTGATGTTTACTTTTCCTTCTTTGCAGATCTGAATCAAATAAGCTAACACTGTAGGAAATGAAAACCCCTGGACACATGTAAGAAATGCTAGACAAGAATTCAGGGAAGTCCATGTGCACCTTGGGATTTGACCTGTATTTGTAATTCCTTTTCAACAAATGTCTTCTGTTAAAAATAGTTACATTTGGTCTAGGTTGTGATTTTGAAAAAGGCCAATGGTGGAATTTCCTAAACTTTGTATGTTTGATATTCTCTCTGCCTTGAAACAGTTTATATAACCAAGGAATTGTCTTTTTCTTCATGTGAGTGTGTAAATATAGAATTACTCCTTAGCTTTAATGACAATTCCAAAAAGCTCTCCTGACCCTCCTGGACCAGGATAGGGGCTCCTGCCCCATAGCACTTTGTACTTGTCTCATTACTCATAGATTTCCTGCTAGGTTTAAGCTCTAAGAGGGCAAAAAACTAGATCTGCCTTGCTTATCATTATAGCCTCAGTGTCTACATAGTAGGTACTCAATAAATATTTGTGAAAAGGCAGCTCTTATAGAAAAAAAGATAAATGCATAAAAATCCCTGCTGAAAGGAGGGTTGTCTGCTTTCAATAAATAGTTTTGAGCACATATGATGTGTGGTGCCCTGTGCTGAACAGTGTGGGTGCAATAGAGATTATCCCAGATTTCCCAGTTTTTGACTACCCAGCTCTGTCTGAGTCATTATCTTCTCTGGATGCCAGGAAGTGACCGTTTGCTGAGTCACTCTGCCACCTTTTGGCTGTACCTAGGAATTGCACCTTCTCTGACATCTCTGACATCCTGAGAGGAAGTACAACTCTAAACTTGCTCTGTATTAATTGAGCATAGTGGTTTGAGTCGATTTCTGGATTCTCTATTCTATTCCATTGATCTATATGTCTGTTTTTGTGCCAGTACCAGGCTTTTTTGAAAACAGTGGCTTTGTAATACAGCTTGATATCTGGTATTGTGATCCCACCTACTTTGTTCTTCTTTTTCAGGATTGCTGCAGCTATTCAAGGTCTTTTTTTATTCCAGATGAATTTTTGGAAAGTTCGTTCTAGGTCTGTGAAATATGCCATTGGTATTTAAATGGGGAGTGCATTGAATCTATAGATTGCTTTGGGTAGTATGGGCATTTTGATGATGTTGATTCTACCAATCCATGAATACAGTATGTTCTTCCATCTGTTTATGTCTTCCTCTATCTCCTTTTTCAGTGTCCTGTAGTTTTCCACGTACAGGTCTTTTACCTCCTTGGTTAAGTTTATTCCTAAGTATATTAATTTTTTTTGGTGTGATGGTAAATGAATTTGCTTTTTTAGTCTCTCTTTCTGTAAATTCATTATTGGTGTATATAAATGCCATAGATTTCTTGGCATTAATTTCGTATCCTGCTACATTGCTGAATTCATTTATTAAGTCTAGTAGTTTTTTGATGGAGCCTTTGGGGTTTTCTATGTACAGTATCATGTCATCTGCGAATAAGGACAGTTTTACTTCTTCTTTTCCAATTTGGATGCCTTTTATTTCTTCTTCTTGTCTGATCCCAATGGCTAGTACTTCCAGTACTATGTCGAACAGGATGGTGAGAGTGGGCATCCCTGTCTTGTTCCTGTTCTTAGGGTAAATGGTTTTAGTTTTTGCCCATTGAGTATGATGTTGGCTGTGGGTATATTCTACAAAGGAGGCATGAACATACAATGGAGTCAAGACAGCCTCTTCAATAAATGGTGATGGGAAAATTGGACAGATATATGCAAAAAAAATGAAACTAGACCACCAACTTACACCATACACAAAAATAAACTCAAAATGGATAAAGGACTTAAACATAAGACGGGAAACCATAAAAATACTAGAGGAATTCATAGGCAGCAAAATCTCAGGCATATGCCGAAGCAATTTCTTCATTGATACTGCTCCTAGGGCAATGGAAACTAAAGAGAAAATAAACAAATGGGACTACATCAAAATAAAAAGCTTTTTCACAGCAAAGGAAACCATCAACAAAACAACAAGAAATCCCACTGCATGGGAGAACATATTTGCCAATGATATCTCCAATAAGGGTTTAATCTCCAACATTTACAGGTAACTCATACAACTTAAAAAAGGAAGATAAGCAACCCAATCAAAAAATGGGCAACAGACCTAAATAGATACTTTTCAAAAGAAGACAGAAGAAAGGCCAAGAGACATATGAAAACATGCTCAAAGTCACTAATCATCCAAGAGATGCAAATCAAAATGACAATGTGGTACCATCTCACACCTGTCAGAATAGCTATCATCCACATATCAACAAATGACAAGTGCTGGTGAGGATGTGGAGATAAAGGAACACTCGTGCACTGCTGGTGGGAATGCAGACTGGTGCAGCCACCATGGAAGACAGTATGGAGTTTCCTCAAAAAACTAAAAATGGAACTCCCATTTGACCCAGTGATCCCACTTCTAGGAATATATCCCAAGAAGCTAGAAACACCAATCAGAAAGGATATATGCACCCCTGTGTTCATAGCAGCACAATTCACCATAGCTAAGATTTGGAAACAGCCTAAGTGCTCACCAGTAGATGAGTGGATTAAAAACTGTGCTACATCTACACAATGGAATACTATGCTGCAGTAAAAAAGAAGGAGTTCTTACCATTTGCAACAGTATGGATGGATCTGGAGAGCATTTTGCTAAGTGAAAGAAGCCAATCAGAGAAAGATAAATATCACATGATCTCACTCATTAATGGAATATAATGAACAACATAAACTGATAAACAAAAACATATGCAGAGACAGAGAAGCATCGATCAGACCATCTAACCTTAGAGGGATGGTAGGGGAGGGTGGGGATAAAGGGGAGAGATCAACCAAAGGACTTATATGCATGCATATAGGCCTAACCAATGAACACAGACAACAGGGGGATGAGGGCATGAGTGGGGGGATGGGGGATAATGTGGGGATAAGGACACATATGTAATAACTTAATCAATAAAGAAATGAAAAATAAATAAATAAACTTGCCTTAAGGCAGCAACACCATTCCTTCATGCATTCCACACTCATTGAACTCAAGCCTCATGCTAGGTTCTGTGCCATAATCTGGAGATATAGTGGAAAAGCACACATGGCTCTTGTCCTCAAGGAGTTGACAGTCTGGTTTAGGGGGAGACAGGATAATAAACATGTAATTACCCAAATAATTAACTATAAATGTGTTCAGTGCAATGGAAGATAAATACAAGGTGCTATAAGAGTGTCCTATGTCCTTGTATTCCATCTTATTTCTGGATTAGAATCCAGGCATTGGTATGCTCTGATACCCCAACCTATGCTCTTGAAATGGGAGTGCAATACATTTTGCCACCCTAACCAGAAGAGCAGCAATATCAATGCTTGGGCTCAGATGAAGGGGCAGAAACATAATCAGAGTGTCTGTGGTGATTTGTGTGTGTAGTTTTGACTTTTATAATACCCAGGCTGACCTTTTTTCCAAACCCAAACTGATTCATTCAAGTTGACTTGCCAAAAAATTAAATACTCTACCTTTCAATACTGCTATTACTACTAACTAGTATTTATTGAGAGCTTACTTTGTAAGTACAGTGGGGCCTTGACTTACAAGTTTAATTCATTCTGAGACCGAGCTCGTTAAGGAGCTCGTTAACTAAAATTACTCTGTCAACTCAATGCAAAAAATTGACCGGGAGACAGCTGGTATCTCGTTAGTCGGGACACTCGTAAGTCAAGGCCCCACTGTAGCTAAACACTACTAGGCATTTTAAATTCAGCATCTAGAACAGTGGTTCTCAACCTTGGCTGCACATTAGAATCACCTGGGAATCTTTTTAAAATCCTGATTTCTGGGCCTCACCCTCCGGAAATTCTGTTTCTTTGTTACTAATGTTGTGGCCCCATCCCATAACAAAGAAACAGAATTTCCAGATGATGAGGCCCAGAAATCAGGATTTTAAAAACATTCCCAGGTGATTCTAATGTGCAGCCAAGATTGAGAACCACTGATCTAGAACAGGGGTCCTCAAACTGCGGCCTGCCGAAAACATTTATCTGGCCCGCCGGGTGTTTTTGCCACCACTGCCTGTCCTGCTTAGCAGCCGACTCGTCCCAGGCCCGCAGTGCACATGTGTGGAATGTCTGAGAAACAGTGAACTGGCCCCCTGTTTTAAAAGTTTGAGGACCTCTGATCTATAATAACATTTCTAACAACCCTATGAGGTAGGTATTATTATTATTCCTGTAAAGACAGTACTGGTGGGGAGCATAGGGTGTGGAAGAGGATTGCCCACTTTGAACCTGATAATGCTATCCTCAAGCTGTGTACCAGGTGTACCCGTTAATGATGCGGATTGTGTAATTAAAGAAAACACGACAATTTCAAGAGAAACATCAAAAGTGCTTTATTCAGCCCTGACTGGTTTGGCTCAGTGGATAGAGCATCGGCCTGCGGACTGAAAGGTCCCAGGTTTGATTCTGGTCGAGGGCATGTACCTTGGTTGCGGGCACATCCCCAGTGGTGGTGGTGGGGGGAGGGGGTGCAGGAGGCAGCTGATTGATGTTTCTCTCTCATTGATGTTTCTAACTCTCTATCCCTCTCCCTTCCTCTCTGTAAAGAATCAATAAAATATATTTTTTAAAAAGTGCTTTATTCAAAGTAATGTCCATCTTTAGCTACACATTTCCCCCACCTTTCAGGTAATTTGTGGATACTGTCCCAATAGAATTTTTCTTGTTCTGAGGCAAACCATTCAGAGACCCAATTTTCTACTTCTTCATACATACGTTTTCAAGTGCTGCTCAGAAAGTGCATGTGCCATCGATCGGAACAAGTGGTAATCTGAAGGAGTAAGGTCTGGTGAATATGGTGGGTGGGTTAATACTTCCCAGGCAAGGTCTTTTAATGTGTCTTTAACTGGTTTTGAAGTGTATGATGGCGCATTATCATGAAGCAAAATTCCTTTACCGTGTCTTCTGGCCCATTCTGGTCGTTTTATGATCAAAGTGTGGTTCAAATTGATTATTTGTTGTCGGCAGCAGTCAATATTAATGCTTTCACCTGGTTTTAGAAGCTCATAATACACCACACCTTCCTGATCCCACCAAACGCAGAGCATAGTCTTCTTTCCAAAGTGATTTGGCCTTGCAGTCAATGTTGATGGTTGACCTGGATCAACCCATTATTTTGTGTGTTTGGAATTCTCAAAATAAATCCACTTTTCATTGCCAGTCACAATTCGATGCACAAAAGAATTTCTTTCTGGAACAGGGGGTCCCCCGGGGGTGAGGACGACGGAGCCCAACGCGCTGGGGCATCTGCATGCATGACTCCGGAGACCAGGTTCAGAGACACAGATCTAAGTTTATTGGGGAAGTACAGCTGTATATAAAGGGGTAAGCAACCAATGCAATAGGGACATGCTTGCTATGTTATCCAATGGGCGTGAGGTTCAGGGCTAAGAGTAGATGGCTCCTGGAGATTTGTCAGGCGGGCGTTGCCCCTTCCTGGTGTGCCAAGGAAGTCTGTTCGCTGGAGTGTACTCACAGCGTTGCTTTGGCCGCAGCACTGAGATAGATCTCCTGAGCTCTGCCCACATCTTTCGTGCCATTGAAGCAACATTTTACTGATGACTTTTTGGTTTACCATTTGTCTTTCGTTCAGTTGATGTGGCACCCATTTTCCTTCCTTTAAAATCTTTCCCATCACTTGTAAATGATCAGAAATTGTTTGCTGAGCAACGTTTAATCTTTTTTGCAAGTTGTTTTTAAATTTGACATGCATCTTTATCCAATAATGCTTGTAATTGTTTGTCTTCAAACTTTTTCGGTTGACCTGGACGTTCTTTGTCTTTCACGTCGAAATCATCACTTTTAAAAGCGTTTAAACCAGCGTTCACAAGTGTCTTGATTTGGAGCATGTTCACCATAAGCTTCCCAAAGTATACGATAACTTTCAGCAGCACTTTTCTTCAAAATAAAGTAATGAATTAAAACTTCCCACAAATGCTCTTTTTTGGCACGAAATTCGACATTTTTAAGTGTAAAAATATCTATGATGTTAACACCTTCAGAAAATTTGAAATATGAAGTATTGAAGCTTGTTGTCAATACAACAAAATAGCATACATATCAAATCACATATATATCAACATATGTCTAACTCCATCTATTGAAAAAATCTGCATTATTAACTGGTACACCTGGGTATCTCTGGACAATTAAATTCTCTGTGTCTTCATTTTCTCATCTATAAAATAGAAATTATAAGAGTAATCTACCTTTTGAGTTGATGTGAAGAGTGAGTTAATATGTGTAAAGTACTTAACTGAGAACAATGTCTGGTACATAGTGGGGGCTCAGTAGGTGTTAGATGATACTTTTTATGGACAATGACATTTGAACTTAAGTAACTTTCCCAGGCTCTCATAGTTACTGAATGGTACAGATTATAAAAACAGGCAGTCTGATTCCTGAGCCTGGCTTGCACACTCGTCCTCTATGCTATTCTGAATATCCCGTTCCTGGGTACTTTCTGTTTCTCAGGCAACAGAAGTCTCAATTGACTCTGCACAATAAAATTCTGTAATAATTTTGCTGAGCCTTGGTCTTAGCTGAACACTGACACAAGTAGCTTTCAATAGGCAATTGCTATTTCATATCCCAGGAGAAGATCACACAGGTACATTGTGGAAATAATATTTCTTTTTGATATTGATGGAAGCACTTGAACAGGGAAGTTTTCAACAACATCATTTTTTTGCATGCAGTGTCTTTGGGAACATGATGTAGTCACTGTGCAAAGAACAACTGTTTTAAAGCCAACCAGATCTGCATCCAAATCTCAGTTCTCCCATTTGACCCCAGACCAGGCCTTTTTTTGTCTGTCTCTCAGTTTCTTTACATTGAAAATAAGAGTGATAACGACTAGCTCATAAAATAAGGGTATAAGAGAGTAAAATATTATATCTATCTATCTATCTATCTATCTATCAATCTATAATCTATCTATCTCTATCATCTATTTTTGTTATAGGGCTTCACACAGTACTTGAGTTGAAACTTAACAAATGCCAACTCTCTCCCGTCAAGGGATTAGTGATTGTGGTTACAAAAAGGTGAAGGGACTGTGTAAGATTCAAATGGAAGGCAAGCATTAAAAGCCAACATATGGAAGGAACAGAGGAAAAGGGGGAGAAAGGCAGTCAGGATATGTGAATAATTTTATCCAGGACACAGACTCAATTCCAGAATGAGTGCTGACTTCTTAGCAAAAAATCAACCCTGATCTGTGATTATTGTTGCCCAGAGTCTCCACACTGACAGCACCATCTGGGATAAATGTGCCTTCAGTGGGGCCTTGACTTATGAGTTTAATTCGTTCCGAGACCGAGCTCATTACGGAGCTCATTAAGAAGCTCGTTAACTCAAATTACTCTATCAACTCAATGCAAAAAATCGGCCGAGAGACAGCTGGTATCTCAAAAAACTCGTTAGTCAGGACACTCGTAAGTCAAGGCCCCACTGTATTTAGATCTGTAGCCCCAGCCACTGTTGCTCCCCCACTGAGAGGAAGGTTAATGTCAGGGTTAAAGGTAAAGGCAGGTGTAACGTGTCTCACTATCCTACTCCTCCACTTGCCTTAATAAATGATACCTTCCAAGGCCCTTTATTCTTGGAGTTGAGGGCCACCTGCCTCCAAAGCGAAATCAAGCTAAATTGCCATATTTTGGGATACTTTTTTGATCTCTTAATTAAATGAGAAAATATCAGGGTGGGGCTAATTCTGGACAAAACTTGCACTATTCCCTGACCCATGACTCTGCTGGTTAAGGCCTGATTAGTTCTCATGGCTGAGACCTCTGAGTGTATTTGAGAGAGACTTAGTTCGTGACATACTGGGTTTGACAAAACTCCCAACTTAGCCTAAAGGATCTGGGATCAAGTTGCCCAATTTGGAACGATGCAAATAGAAATTTAAACACAATAGAAGCTACAGAAAGCAAGTGCTGTGTCAGCTTCAGAGCTGGGAGCCAAAACACTCAGCTTTCTAGATGTTTCAGAAACAGGGCTTCAGCAATATTTGTTTTCTGAGGTTTGCTATAAGTAAGCTGGAGGCTTCAATTGTCTCAGTAATGGCAGGGATTCTATTTTAAAGCTTCAAAGGAAAGCTTTCAGGTAAATACAAGCTACTACTGGGAATCAGTGCAATGGTAGGTACATTTGTTGTGGCTCCTCTAGGCAAACTTCACAGAGACTTGGCTTAATGGCTTTCAGAAGGCCACCTTCACATTTGAATGGAGCAGGAGAGAAATTATCTCAAATGGGCTTGATGTGAGCAACAAAACATTTGATGAATACCTTCTATGTGCTGACCGTTCTGTTAGGCATTGTGAGCCATCCAGAAGAAGCATATGACCTGACTTTTCCATCTCATCACGGAGCCTGCAAAATAAAGAAACTGATATGTGTTTAATAATCTAGGAACAGTAGTATGAAAGCTGAGAAGCTTAAAGGCATTTAGAGAATGTGGTGGCTAGAGACATTAGTAGGTTGGCTAAGTTGTAAGGCAGGAGACAATGAGAAGACCACCTGGCCATAGCACAGGATCTATATCAGGGAGAGATTATGGTGAAGTAGGTAGTATGAGGTTGAACAGAGGGAGCCTTATAGAATGTACTAGGGTAACTGGATAGTAGGGAATAGGATAGATGGATGAAAAGGTGTTGTTTTTTTAAACAATTGGCCTTTTTTTTGGGAATGATTTGTTTCCCTTTATTGAATAAGATATTACAAATGTGTCCTTATCCTTCCAATGTCCCCTCATCCCCCCAATCCTGCCCTCACCCTCACCCCCTGTTGTCCACATCCATCACTTATGCTTATATGCATGCATACAAGTCCTTCGGTTGATCTTTCCCCCTTACCCCCACCCTCCCCTGCTTTCCCTCTGAGTTTTGAGCATCTGATCGATGCTTCTCTGTCTCTACATCTGTTTTTGTTCATCGGTTTACATTGTTCATTATAATCCACAAATGAGTGAGAGCATGCGATATTTATTTTTCTCTGACTGACTTATTTCACTTAGCATAATGTTCTCCAGCTCCATCCATGCTGTTGCAAATGGTAGGAGTTCCTTCCTTTTTACAGCTACATAGTATTCCATTGTGTAGATGTGCCAAAGTTTTTTAATCCATTCATCTGCTGATGGGCACTTAGGCTGATTCCAAATCTTAGCTATTGTAAATTGTGCTGCTATGAACATAGGGATGCATATATCCTTTCTGATTGGTGTTTCTGGCTTCTTGGGATATATTCCTAGAAGTGGGATCATTGGGTCAAATGGAAGTTCCATTTTCAGTTTTTTGAGGAAACTCCATACTGTTCTCCACAGTGGCTGCACCAGTTTGCATTCCCACCAGCAGTGAACGAGGGTTCTTTTTTCTCCGCATCCTCGCCAGCATTTGTCATTTGTTGATTTGTTGATGATAGCCATTCTGACAGGTGTGAGATGGTACCTCATTGTTGTTTTGATTTGTATCTCTCAGATGATTAGTGACTTTGAGCATGTTCTCATATGTCTCTCAGCCTTATGTATGTCCTCTTTCAAAAAGTGTCTATTTAGATCCTTTGCCCATTTTTTGATTGGGTTGTTTATCTTCCTTTTGTTAAGTTGTATGAGTTCCCTATAAATGTTGGAGATTAAACCTTTATCAGAGATATCATTGGCACATATGTTCTCCCATGCAGTGGGTTTTCCTGTTGTTTTGTTGATGGTTTCTTTTGCTGTGCAGAAGCTTTTTATTTTGATATAGTCCCATTTGTTTATTTTCCCTTCAGTTACCATTGCACTAGGAGCTGTGTCAGTGAAGAAATTCCTTTGGCATATAGCTGAGATTTTGCTACCTGTGGATTCCTCTAATAATCTTATGGTTTCCTGTCTTATGTTTAAGTCCTTTATCCATTTTGAGTTTATTTTTGTGTATGGTGTAAGTTGGTGGTCTAGTTTCATTTTTTTTGCATGTGTCTGACCACATTTCCCAGCACCATTTATTGAAGAGACTGCCTTGACTCCATTGTATGCTCTTGCCTCCTTTGTCAAATGTTAATTGAGCATAGTGGTTTGGGTTGATTTCTGGGTTCTCTATTCTATTCCATTGGTCTATATGTCTGTTCTTGTGCCAGTACCAGGCAGTTTTGAGAACAGTGGCTTTGTAATGCAGCTTGATATCTGGTATTGAGATCCATCCTACTTTGTTGTTCTTTCTAAGGATCGCAGCAGCTATTCGAGGTGTTTTGTTTTGTTTGTTTGTTTGTTTTTTGTTTGTTTTTTTATTCCAGATGAATTTTTGGAACATTCTTCCTAGATCTGTGAAATATGCTGTTGGTATTTTAATGGGAAGTACATTGAATCTATAGATTGCTTTGGGTAATATGGACATTTTGATGATGTTGATTCTACCAATCCATGAACACGGTATGTTCTTCCATCTGTTTATGTCTTCCTCTATCTCTTTTTTCAATGTCCTGTAGTTTTCTGGGTAGAGGTATTTTACTTCCTTGGTTAAGTTTATTCCTCAGTATCTTAATTTTTTTGATGCAATGTAAATGGGATTGTTTTTTTTAATTTCTCTTTCTGTAAGTTCACTATTGGCGTAAAAAAATGCCATAGTTTCCTTGGCGTTAATTTTGTATCCTGCTACATTGCCAAATTCATTTATTATGTCTAATAATTTTTTGATGGAGTCTTTAGGTTTTTCTAAGTACAGTATCATGCCATCTGAGAATAATGACAATTTTACTTCTTCTTTTCCAATCTGGATGCCTTTTAATTCTTCTTCTTGTCTTATCACTTTGGCTAGCACTTCCAGTACTATGTCGAACAGGAGTGGTGAAAGTGGGCATCCCTGTCTTGTTCCAGTTCTTAAGGGAAATGGTTTTAGTTTTTGCCCATTGAGTATGATCTTGGCTGTAGGTTTGTCATATAAGGCTTTTATTATGTTGAGATATGATTCCTCTATCCTCACTTTGCTGAGCATTTTTTATCAGAAAAGGGCGTTGAACTTTGTCAAATGCCTTTTCTGCATCAATCAATATGATTATGTGATTTTTGTCTCTCAACTTGTTTATGTGATATATCACGTTTTTTGATTTGCAGATATTGTACCAGCTTTGCATTCCTGGAATAAATCCCACTTGGTCATGGTGTATGATCTTTCTAATGTAATGCTGGATCTGGTTTGCTAGAATTTTGTTGAGGATTTTAGAATCTATGTTCATCAGGGATATTGGCCTGTAATTCTCTTTCTTTGTGGTGTCTTTATCTGGTTTTGGGATTAGGTTAATGCTGGCTTCATAGAAAGCTTGGAAGTGTGCCTTCCTCTTGAATTTTTGGAATAGTCTGAGAAGGATTGGGTTTAGTTCTTCTTTGAATGTTTGGTAAAACTCACCTGTGAAGCCATCTGGTCCAGGGCTTTTGTTTGCTGGAAGCTTTTTGATTACTGTTTCAATTTCCTCATTAGTTATTGGCTTATTCAGGTTTTTTTATTCTTCCTGGTTGAGTTTTGGAATGTTGTATTTTTCTAGGAATGTGTCCATTTCATCAAGGTTGTCCAGTTTGTTGGAGTAGAGTTGTTCATAGTATTTTTTGACAATCCTTTGTATATCAGTACGGTCAGTTGTTACTTCATCTCTTTCATTTCTGATTTTGTTTATTTGGGTCCTCTCCCTTTGTTTCTTGGTGAGCCTGGCTAGAGGTTCATCAATCTTGTTAATCCTTTCAAAGAATGAGCTCTTGGTTTCATTGATCTTTTGTATTGTTTTTTTGGTCTCTATGTTGTTTATTTCTGCTCTGATCTTTATTATTTCCTTCCTTCTGGATACTGTGGGCTTTTCTTGTTGCTCTCTTTCTAACTCTTTGAGTTGTAGGGTTAGATCATTTATTGCCAATTTTTCTTGTTTTTTTGAGGTAGGCCTGTAGAGCTATGAACTTCCCTCTCAGGACTGCTTTCATTGTGTCCCATAGATTTTGGATTGTTGTGTTTTCATTGTCATTTGTTTCCAGGATGCTTTTTATTTCTTCTTTGATCTCTCTGGTAACCCAGTCATTGCTTAATAGCATGCTATTTAACCTCCAAGTGTTTGATTTTTTTTTCAATGTTTTTATTGTAGTTGATTTCTAATTTCATGCCATTGTGATCTGAGAAGATGCTTTTAATGATTTCTATTCTCTTGAATTTGAAGAGACTTTGTGACCCAATATGTGGTCTATTTTTGTATATGTCCCATGAGCACTTGAGAAGAATGTATATTTCGTGGCTTTGGGGTGAAATGTTCTGAAGATGTCAATTAAGTCCATCTGATCTAATGAGTCATTTAGGATTGCTGTTTCTTTGCTGATTTTTTGTTTAGAGGATTTATCCAGTGGTGTCAGTGGGGTATTAAAGTCCCTACTATGACTGTATTGCTATCGATCTCTCCCTTGATATCTTCTAGCAGTTGTTTTATGTATTTGGGTGCTCCTGTATTGGTGCATATATGTTTACCAGAGTTATATCTTCTTGTTGAATTGCTCCCTTTGGTATTATGTAGTGGCCTTCGTTATCTCTTGTTATTGCCTTTACTTTGAGGTCTATTTTTTCAGATATGAGTATTACCACCCCAGCTTTTTTCTCATTTCCATTTGCCTGAAGATTTTTTCCCCCTCCCTTCACTCTCAATCCTGTGTCAATCCTTTGTTCTGAGCTGGGTCTCTTGCAGACAGCAAATATATTGGTCATGTTTTCTTATCCATTCAGCTACCCTGTGTCTTTTGATTTTAGCATTTAATCCATTTACATTTAATGTTATTATTGAAAAGTACTTGTTTGTGGTCATTTTTATTCTTAATGTTTGTGTTTCTACTTGTCTTTCTGTTTCTTCTTTTTACAGCAGTCCCTTTAGCATTTCTTGCATTGCTGTTTTGGTGGTAATAAACTCTCTTAGCCCTTTTTTGTCTGTGAAGCTCCTGATTCCACCTTCAATTTTGAATGATAGCCTTGCTGAGTATAGTATTCTTGGATTCATTCCCTTGCTTTTCATCACTTTGTATATTTCATTCCATTCTCTTCTTGCCTGGTGTGTTTCTGTTGAGAAGTCAGCTGATATTCTAATAGGAGATCCCTTGCAGGTAACTTTCTGTCTCTCTCTGGCAGCCTTTAAGATTCTTGCTTTGTCGTTGGTGTTTGCCAATTTAATTATGATGTGTCTTGGTGTTGGTCTTTTGGGGTTCATCTTGTTTGGCACTCTATGTGCTTCTTGGACTTGTATAGTTTTTTTCTTGCCAGTATCAGGGAAGTTTTCTGTCATTATTTCTTCAAACATGTTTTCTATTCCTTGCTTCTCCTCCCCTTTCTGGTACCTCTATTAAGCCAATGTTGTTTCTTTTTGCATTGTCCCAAAGCTCCCTTAGGCTCTCCTCTTGCTTTTTAAGTTTTTTTTCCAGTTGCTCCTGTGTTTGTGTGTTTTTTCCTACCTTGTCTTCTAACTCGCTGATGCAGTCCTCAGCTTCTTCTAGTCTGCTGTTTTAGCCTTCCATTGTGTTCTTTATTGCAGTTATGTCGTTCTTAATTTCCTCTTGGTTCCTTTTCATGTTGGTGACATTCTCATTCAGTTCCTTATAATTCTCATTGAGTTGTGTGCATTTGTCATCCAGCCATTTGAGCATCCTTATAACCATTACTCTGAATTCTTTCTCTGATAAGTTAGTAGCCTCAATTTCATTTAACCCCCTTTCTGGTGATTTCTCTTTTTCTTTCCTTTGTGGATTGCTTTTTTGTCTTCCCATGTTTTGCTGTAATGTTTTAATTGTAGCTCTGATTGCTTTGCTACCCAGTTTCTTTAGGGTATGGTGCTACTGGTGTGACCTCTCAGGTCTCCTAGTTTTGGTAGTCTAGTGTAGCTCCCTACTTGGGCTATTTGGGTTCCCTTGATGTAGGCCTGCGAGCTGGAAAGGCGCAATTGAGGTGTCTAGAAGTCAGCAGCCGTGGAGGGGTGTTCCAATTTTTGCTGTCTTATGCCCTTGGTTGAAATCACGCATGCCCCACAGGGACTCACAGTGGCACCCAGGAACCGTCTATTGGGGTGGTGGGGCTCAGGAAGCCTGCGTTCTGGCAAAGCGTGACTGTGGTGTCCAGAGTTCTGTCGTTGTTGGGTGGGTAGACTCAGCTTTTGCTGTTGCCTCTGTGGTTGGATACACGCCATCTCAGCGGCAGCTCACAGAGGCACCTGTGGTGTGTTTGCCAGCTGGGTGTACTGACACACTCTGAAGGGCCCTGGCACTGATGCCACTGGATTGCAGTGTCGGTGGGCAGGTATCCCAGAAGAGGGAATTCAGCGTTTCTACAGCCTAGCAGTGCACCCCTGTGCCGGAGTCCGGCCCCAGCAGGTCCAGGGGTCCCCAAAGGTGTGGATGGAGTCGGCGAAGAAGGAAGGACACGGAGACAGTGTTCAGTTGATCAGCAGCCTAGCCAGGATCTCCAGCCAGGATCTCCAGCCAAGTTCTGGTCTGGATCTCCAGAGAGGTTCTGCTTAGGATCTCCATCCAGGTTCTGTGTCCATGTTCTCTTGCTAGGTTCTCCAGGTTCTCCAGCCAGGTTCTGTAGCCATGTTCCCTCGCTAGGTTCTTCAGCCAGGTTCTGTCCAGGCTCTCCAGCCAGGTTCAGTCACCAGGTTCTAGTCAGGTTCTCTTGCCAATTTCTGTAGTCAGGTTCAGTCCAGGATCTTTTGCCATGTTCTCTCGCTAGGTTCTGTCTCTAGGTTCTGAGGCCATTTTCTGTCCAGGATCTTTTGCCATGTTCTCTCCAGCGAAGTTCTTCTGTCTCTAGAGAATGTTCTGTGTAGGTTCTGTGCCTCCTGGTTCTGTCTTCTTGGTTCCGTATTCTAAGTTCTGTGTTCTAAGTTCTGTGTCTTGCTGTCTTGTTGCATCTGTATTTATACCAGTTGATTCAATCCTATCAATCTCTATTCAATCCTATCAATCCTAGGGCGTTTCTTATCTTCATTCCAGGGAGTAAAGATTATGTAGCTTAAGCACGATTGTTCGTAGTTGAAGTGATTAATTACCCACCTGGCACTTAGTTAAGAGGTTTTATTCCCTCCCTAACTTCAGGGGAAAATCCCTACCTGGGGAAACAACCTTTCTTGGAGAGGTGACCTTGGTTAAAACACACAGCGCTAAGGGGAGCAAACATATTAAGAACAGTATGCTATATATGCCAGGTCCCTTGAAACATATGCTGTGCAGATGTTTCTTTCCTGCAGCGACTGTGTCAAGCAGCAAGGATGGGCCGGCTTCCGGCAAATTCCCCCTTTTTTATTTTTTAAATGATAGCGCATGCAAATCAGTGGCCACCTCTCAGATTGGGCCGTTTAAGACTCAGAAGAGGACTGACAAGCAATGACAGTGAGCATAACTATAAACATAGTGGATGGAGCACACAAGGAGCCCCATTCCTGTAGAAGGTTGCCAGCCTCTTCAGTCAAGGGATTACAGCTGTCCTCAAGTTGTTGGTTTGATTATCTTTGTTGGTCTGGCTAGCGGGCGGCATCACTGGCGACGGGCTTCCCGAAGCATCAGCAAGTTGAAGGGCTGCATCAAAGGGTCCATCAGGGCCGTGGTTGATGGTGGTGTCGATGTCCGAGGAGGAGTAAGCTGTGCCCTCTGGATCCAGCTGATATGGAAAATGGAGGGTAGTAGAAAAAGAAGAGAAAGCAAAAGAACTACAAGGCATGGAAGTGTTTAGAAAAAAGAGGGAGAAGAAAGGGAAGAAGGCAGCATCCTGACTCAGCCCTTTCCTTCAGCTTCCCCTTTCCCTGTGGTCCCAGGTAGAAATGGGAAACAAGTCCTGTTGCAGTGAGAGGGCAGCTGCTGTCAGCCAGTCTCTGTCTTTACCTGGGTCCCGATCTGAGCTGGGCATGGGAAGCAGGAAGCAGCCATGGGGACAGGAGACCTTCCTCAGAAAGGGCTAGTGTTCAAGCCCCTGAACCATTGGGGGGGTGAGGATCTGTGCCCCACCTCTGGTGAACCCCAAGTTCTCTCCTACTGGCCCCCGACTGTGCCTGTCTTAGGTTGCCCCACCCTGTGGGGTCTTACCCGTCTTTGACTACCAGCCATCTCTGGGCCAAGTAGGGTGATGTGAGGTTCAGTTCTGTCTCCTTGGTAGCCTATGTCCCTCTGGCCTCCATGCCCAGCAACTGCCTTTGGATTCCCTCGCCTGCTGGCGGGGCTCTGGCATTGATCATAGGGAACTCAGGTTTCTTCTCTAGAGAGGGCCCAGCTTACGCCATTGGGCCAGAGACAGATCCATGGTACCAGCCACTAAGTGTGTGTCCAGCGGGGCTCACAGCGGGGCCCCAGGGCTGCCTGTGGAGCAGTGGTCTTGGGAGACCTGCATGCTGGAAAAGCATGCGCCTGTCGTGTCCAGAGTTCTGCAGCTGTGGGGTGGGGAAACTCAGATTTTGCTGATGCACCAGTGGTGGATAGGCTTGCGTTCCCCATGGAGGCATACAGGAGCACATGCAGTGGGTTTACTAGTGCAGGCACACTGAAGCACTCTGAAGGGCCCTGGCACACTTTGGGCAGGTATCCAGGATGGGTGAATTCTGAATTTCTACTGCCCAGGGGAGTGCGTCCTTATTATTCCAAGATTGGACCCAGCAGAGGCTCACCGCGGCTTCCCCAAAGTGCCCTGTGGATAGATGGGCTCAGGGGGAGTGAGCAACTGTGGCGGTGGAGTTCACCGGAGCTGAGCTCTGATGCACCCTGAGGGGCCCTGGTGCTTAAGTTGCGCAGCTGTGTGTGTGTGGGCAGTTATTCAGGCAGAGGGAATTCAGAATTTCTACTGGGGGGCAGTGTCTGTACAAAATCACACTCAACTGAGGCTTACAGTGACTCCTAAGAGAAGTCTATGGAGTGGTGTGCCTTGGAGACCTGCGCGCTGGAGATGCACGAATGTGATGTTGGAGGTCTGCCGCTGGGGAGGGGGAGGCTGCACTTACTGCTGCACTCCGTGCGTTGCTCCTTTGGCGGTGGAGGTCCCAGGAGGTCTCAGGGTCCCAGAGTCTGTGGGTGTGGCTGCAGGATTTTGGCTGGAGTGGCTGCTGGGTGGCGGGCAATGTCCAAGGCCTGTCTGGGTGGTGGTGCTGCTGAGTTCCTAGAAGAGGCCGCTCTCCCCTTTAAGGTGGCGTGGGCTCCGGTGCCGAGTCCTGCAGTCCAGGGAGTGCAGGCAGCGGTGGTAGTCTCTCCCTGTCCCAGAGAGCCTGTTCTGCCAGCCTCTGCTGCTCCTGCAGGGTTTAACTGTCCCTCACTCACTCACACACACACACCACACACATCCACACACTCTCCATTCCATCCCCTCACTCACTCCCTATCCCTCACCTCTGTCCTGCCAGCCGCCATTTTTTTTTCAACAAATTGGCCTTTTAGTTCCCTCTGACTTCATCTTGCACCATGCTCCTGGTATTGAGGTAAGAAATTCTAGTACTGAAGTGATCACCCCAAAATTCTCAATTGTAGCCACCATTCCATGCATTCAGAGGATGATGCCATCCATTTGAGGCTCTGAAATATTCAAGGGATTTGGAATTGTCTGTTGGCTCTTTTTCAGCCATCAGGTAGATGAAGGAAGCGAGAGAAGAGTTGGAGGTTTTTATAGGTCAGTCCTAAAAATACTTACATTCCATTGGTCAGAACTCATTCATATAGCCACATACAGTGGTAAACAAAGGCTGGAAGATGGAGTCTGACCGTATGTCCAATAAGAAGATAACACAGGTAGTGGTGATCACTCACAACCTCTGCCACATGCCTCTATGACCACTATGATCCATTCTTCCAACATGCCAAGGTTCTTTTCCTCTCAAGGCTTTTGTAGTTGCTATTCCTGTGCCTTTTATAAATAGCACCCCTTGACTGGTTGATGAAAAGGCACTGTCTCAGAGAGACTCACAGGAGGAGTCTCACTCTATCACATTTTACTCTTGTATCTATTTCATAGTACTGCAAAAGCAGGTATATTACTGCTTGACATTATTTTGCTTATTGTCTCTCTCCTGATTGAATGTAAGCTCCAGGAAATCAACAACTTTGTGCTGCTTGTTAACTGTCATATACTCAGGACCTAGTATACTCTGTTTGACTTGTGGTACATATTTGATTGAAAATTAATCAGTTAAAGGAATGGAAAAAAAGAAAAAAAAACATTTCCTAGAAGCAGAATGCAGGTGAGAGGGCACAGAAAGACTGAAAGCAAGTGGACCATCTGGCATGCTAGTCAGTTGCAATAATAGTTAATGCTTATATAGCATTTATTATGAACCGGGTACTGTTCTAAGCACTTTATGTACATTATCTCATTGAATCCTCACAAATTTTATGAAATTGTCACTATTATTATCCCCATCTTACAAGTAAGAAAGTTAAGGCACTAATAAGTTAAACAATATGTCCAAGATTAAACAGTTTAGTAAGTAATATAGGTATGATTTAAACCCAGGACTACCTGGCTCAGAATACATGCTTTGAAGGCAGCACCCTACTCTTGTTTTTCTTGGCAGGTGATAGGAGCCTGGCTTACAGTAGATGTGGTAGAAATGCAGACTGGACTGGAGAAATGAGGGGATGGGATATTTATCTGAGACTTGGTTTTCTATTTTATCTAGAAAAAATCCTATATTATAAATGTATCTGCAGGTATGGAAGGCATTCTAGCACTCATTCATTCCCCACTTCCCATAATTAGGCCACTCTTCTCTGTCACTTCAGAAAAAAATGTTCTGGGTCACAATGAAGGAAATGCACAGAGCAGTAATTATTTTATTGAAGTTTTGTGAAAATAAAGGATATATTTCAGAAGACAAGAAGGCCACATAACAAGTTAACTCCCATCACCCCCAAAGAGTTGATTTAATAAAAGTTAAATCATTTTCACTTTCCACCCCATAGCAGTTACAAAACAAAATTAATATAAAAATAGAAATTCCTCTGCTTGTCAGTTGAATATATTGAGCATGAGGAAATGTGTGATGCATGCCTCAGATAAAAAAAAAACCACTGTGAACCTTGAACTCTAGTAGAGAAGTTACATTGTCTTTTCTGGCTCCTCTTTTGCTCTAACTCTAATTGCTGGAGTGTCTTGGAACTTAGTCCTGTTTCTTTTTTCCCCCTGTCATCACTCTCACTTTTTCTCTAGATTCTCACATCCAGCCTCTGGCTTAAATTGCCATCTATATGCTGGTAACATCAAATTTATATCTCCAGCCCAGGTCTCTCCCTTAATCTCCACATTCCAATGTATATCTGCTTATTTGACATCTCTACTTGTAATATCTAAAGAACACCTTAAACTTCAAAGTAAAAGCAGAACTTTTGACTTCTGTACCCTTCCCTCCATGCCCATCCTCCCCCAGTTTTTCCCATTTCAACAAGTGGCATCACTGGGCACATAGTTTCTCTGACCCTCCCAAACAAGGAGTTATCCTTGATTCTTCTCTTTCTCTAATTCCCCTACTGTAATTGGACAAACAATGGGTCCAGGCTTCCTGTCACTACCTGAGCCAATTAATCAGAGACAGGATTGAATTATACATGAGTGTTTATTCCAATAATGCTGGCAGTATGGAAGAGCAGCAGGGCATCCACAAAAATCTGCTCTGCCTCCAACCACAAACCAGCTGCTTATATGGGTAGAAGGACAAAGATTATATGGGGAAGTAGGCAAAAGGGTATGCCAAATAGGCAGTTTACAGGTAATGCAGGCTCGATATTTGCAAAGACCTGCAGGTATGCAAAGGCTTTGAAGAGCTGGCAATATGCAAAGGGCTTTCGGCTCTGGTTTCTGCAGCAAAGGTGTTAATCTTTCCATGATAATAGGCAGCTCCCAGATGAGGAGGATGAGCTGCATTTCCAGGTGATCTTCCAGGTCCCATGTGCAACTCCCAGCCAGGGTAGAATGTGTCTTCCTTAATCAGAATAAAACAATCACGGTTAACAGAGCATGATTAATATTTCTTACAATTATAGCTGGCCCCCAATATTCTATTTCTGCCCCTATCACTACCCCCACTCCATACTCAAACTAACATCAAATCCTGTCAATTCTATCTTCAAAGTCTTTCTGGAATCAGTTAATTTCTCTCCTCATTTGCCACCATTCTAATTGAAGCCTAAATCACCTGGTGCCTAGATGACATAAGCAATCCAAATTGGTCTCACTGCCTTGACTCTTGGAGCAGCTAGAGTTATTCCTTTTTGTTGTTCTTTTATAAAATACTAGGGGCCCAGTGCACAAATTCGGGCACCTTGAAAGGAATTGTGGGCTGCAAGGCTGCGGTGGGCACAGGGGTGGGTCTCAGCCTATCCTCTGTGTCCCCACTTGGCCCCTCCCACCGTGGCCTCAGGTCCCCTGTCTGCTGGCAGCCCTGCTCCCGCCACTGCTCCTATGCACTGATGGTGCCAGCCCTGCTCGTGTCTGCTGACAGCGCAGAGCGATTGGGGCCAGTGCCAGCAGTGGGTGTGAGCAGGCCTGGCACTGTCAGTGGGTGCGAGTGGCGACTGCTTCCCCGATTGCCCCTCAGGAGCAGGGGGAGGTGGAAAAGCCCTCAGGGACGATCGGGGCCGGCAGTCACTGCTCGCACCCACTGATGGTGCTGAGCGATTGGGGCCGGCACCAGATGCCAGCAGCAGGTGCAGGTGGTGGCTTCAGCACAGGCCGCAAGTGTAAGCAGGGCCGGTGCCAGCAGTGGGTGTGAGCAGCAGCTCTGGCGCTAGCAGCAGGTGCGAGTAGGGCCATTGCCAGCAGTGGGTGTGAGAGGCGACTGCCGGCCCCAATCACCCCTCAGAAACAGGGTAAGGTGGAGAAGCCCTGAAGGGTGATCAGGGTCAGCAGCCACCATTCGCACCTGCTGATGGTGCTGAGCGATCGGGGCTGGTGCCGGGCACCGGCAGCGGGTGCAAATGGCGGCTCCGGCACTGGAAGCAGGTGTGAGCACCAGGTGGGACGGTGGCGTGTGGGAACAAAGAATTTTCAGTAACCACCAGAGGCTTGCCCAATGATAGCAACCAGCACCCCACACTGGTCTGGTGCCCCCGCTCACCTGCTCCACCATCCTGCTGTAGCCAACACCCATCATGTTCTGTGCTCTGCCACCTGCTGCTGATGTGCACCATGTTCCACGCATGCTCCCTGGTGGTCAGCGCACATCACAGCGACCGGATGTTCAGTTGTTCCGCTGTTTGGTCTATTTGCATATTAGGGTTTTATATATATATATATATAGATTTTAAGAATGATATTTTAAAATGTGATTTAATGAATCCTGTGGTATTGAAAACCCATGAGAGATATCAGTGTGAACTCATATTTAGCTTAATCTATACTAACATTAGAGGAATATGCAAATTGGCCAGGACGCCATCACATAATGACCAATCAGGATGGGGGCAGGGCCGCAGCAGAGAGCTCTCAGCACACCTGCACCAGGGGTCCAAAGGGCACGAAGAGGAAGGGAGAGCAGATAGGCAGTTAGGGGGATCAGGCCAGGAGGGGAGAGCAGATAGGCAGCTAGGGGAATCAGGCCAGGAGGGGAGAGCAGATAGGCAGTTAGGGGGATCAGGCCAACAGGGGAGAGCAGTTAGGCAGTTAGAAGGATCAGGCCAGGAGGGGAGAGCAGATAGGCAGTTAGGACGGTCAGGCCAGCAGTGGGGAGCAGTTAGGCAGTTAGGGGGATCAGGCTGGCAGGGGAGAGCAGTTAAGTCATCAGGCCTGCAGGGAAACAGTTAGGGGTATCAGGCAGGCAGGCAGGTGAGCACTTAGGAGTCAATGGTTCTGGATTGTGAGAGGGATCCCAGATTGGAGAGGGTACAGGCTGGGCTGAGGGACCCTCCCCCCGTGCATGAATTTCATGTGCCAGGCCTCTAGTGTATATATAAATATATATAGAAATAATTATAGATATATGGGTATATGTGGGTTAGTGCACCTGTACCATATGTTTCCTAGCTATATCAGCTGAGAGGAATTGGAAGCAATGACACCCCACTAGCAGTAAGAACATCCAGTGTTCAGATCTTGGTTTTTAACACTGTGCTCCAATAAAAGAAACCAGGGCTCCCTGGAGAAATGGCTGATTCTAGGACTGAGAAAGGAAAAATATAAGATAATACAAGATAAGCTTCTTGTAATGCCACAGGGTAAAAAAATGCGAAGAAAGAAAGAAAATAAAAAAAGGGAAAAAGAATATGAGCATTTCAAAAAAAATATAGGAGCCAATCTGAACAACCTTCCAATAGCTAAAGCTGGAATAATTTTAACAATAACATAAATAATATAATATTTTGACTATAACCCAAAGTATAAAATACCCATGAGGCTATATTGATATAAAAAAACAGTTGGGTAAATAAAATAATTACTTAATGGGGAAGAAAGATTACATCTTCTTTACAGAAGAATTTCAAATATGTATATCCTATCCCCTCCAGCAGGTGAAGCTTACTTAATTCCTCTCTCCACCTCCCTGAAGATGGATTAGACTTAGTGACTTGCTTCTATAGCACAAAGTATATAAAAGGAAAAATAATATCTTTATAGGGGATAAACCTGGCAGAAATCACCTTAAAATGATGAAGGTTAACATCACCAGTAATGTCATGTGGTATCATGTGCCCCTGATATCATATAATGAGAAGAGCACATCACATTGGTGTTAATATTTCCAAGCACCCATAACCTGAGTTTAATTATGATAGAAAAACATTAGACAAATCCAGATTGGGGGATATGTTATAGAACACCTGACTAGTACTCTTCAAAATTGGCAAGGTTATGAAAAACAAAGAAAGATGGAAATTACAACAGATTAGGAAAAAATTGGGATGACATGATGACTACATGCGATATGGTATCCTGAATTAGTTCCTGGAACAGCAAAAGACATTAATGGAAAAACTGGTGAAATCCAAATAAAGCTTTGAGTTTATTTAACATTCATGTAGCAATGTTGATTTCTTAGTTTAGACAAATATACTGTGGTATTTCAAGATGTTAAAAATATAGAAACTGGATGAAGACTATACAGAAATTCTGTACTATATTTGTAATTTTTCTGTACATCTAAAATTATTCCAAAATAAGAAACTTATTTTTAAAAAAGATTATTTGAATTATATGACTGTCTCAATTAAACCTCTCCAAATACTCCCTTTGCACCTAAAAGAAAAATCACACCCTTTACTAGACCCACAAGGTCATGTCCAAATTCATTATGTACCATTCTCTTCTTGTTACTTCACTCCAGCAACACAGGAATTTTGAAATTTCCTCAATCATACTACCCTTCCTGTATCAGTGAACATCCTTGATCCTCTGTCTATTAGAAGCAAACTCTCTCCGCCTGTGGCTTTATCTTATGATCCAATTTTACTTACTTCATAGCCTGTCTAATAATCTGAAACTTGCTTATTTATTACACTAGAGGCCCAGAGCACGAATTCATGCAGGGGAGGGGGAGAGACCATAGGAGGTTGGCCAGCCAGGGGAGGGACTGCGGCAGGAAGTTGGCCGGCTGGTAGAGGGACCGCAGGAAGTTGGCTGCCAGCCCCAAGGAGGGAGCTGGCCCTTGGCCCCCTGGGAAAGGGGCCATGTCTGCTGCCACCACCTCCCGCCCCAGTTCTCTGAGGGTCCCAGCGGGGTTGGGAGAGGAGGCGATGGTCACTGGGCAGGGCATGAAAGGAACAGATGCCAGACACCAACAAAGCTGTCAGCGCCTTGCCACCACGCTGTTCCCTGCCTCCTCCCTTCCTTCTTACCTCACCTCCATGCTGCCACCACAATTAAAGAAATCAGGGCTCCTTGGAGAAATGGCTGATTCTAGGACTGAGTGAAATCCAAATAAAGTCTTGAATTTAGTTAACATTCAAGAGGGAGCTGCTCTGTTATGTATGAAACCCTGACCCAGAAGCAGGTCATCTACGAATGTTTTAGCACCAGGGGCCAATGGTGGCTGGCAGACAAGGGGGAGGGGCCACGGAAGGTTGACTATGGGGGTGCACTGATCACCAGGGGGCAGCTCCTGCATTGAGCGTCTGCACCCTGGTGGTCAATGCACATCATAGCGACAGGTTGACCAGTCATTCCAGTCGTTCTGGTCGTTGGGTCATAATGGTCACTTAGGGTTTTATATATATACTAGAGGCCCGGTGCACAAAAATTTGTGCACTAGGGGGGAAGGGGGGGCCCCTCAGCCTTGCCTGTGCCCTCTCACAGTCTGGGACCCCTCAGGAGATAATGCCCTGCTGGCTTAGGCCTGCTCCCGGGTGGCAGAGGGCAGGCCCAATCCCTAGGTGCAGCCCCTGGTTGGGCTCAGAGCAGGGCCAATTGGGGAGTTGGGGCGCCACCCCCTGTCATGCACAGAGCAGGGTGGATTGGGAGGTTGCGATGCCACCCTCAGTCACGCTCAGGGTAGGGCCAATTGGGGGGTTGGGACACCACCCCCTGTCACACTCAAGGCAGGCTCGATGGGGAGGTTGTGGCACCACCCCCTGTCACTCACAGAGCAGGGCCAATCAGGAGGTTTGGGCGCTGCCCACTGTCACGCACAGAGCAGGGCCCATCAGGGGGGTTGGGGCTCCTTACCCTGTCATGCACAGAGCAGGGTTGATCAGGGGGTTGGGGCGCTGCCCCCTGTCACGCACAGAGCAGGGCCCATTAGGGGATTGGGGCTTCATACCCTGCCATGCACAGAGCAGGGCCCATCAGGGGGTTGGGGAGCTCCCCCCTGTCACGCACAGAGCAGGGCGGATCAGAGGGTTGGGGCGCCGCCACTGTCACACTCAGGGAAGGACCGATGGGGAGGTTATGGCTCTACCCTGTCACACACAGAGCAGGGCCCGTGGGGAGAAGGTTGTGGCACCGCACCCTGTCACACACAGAGCAGGGCCAATCAGGGGGTTGAGTCGCAGCATCCTGTCACACACAGAGCCACAGGGTGATCAGGGGGTTGGGGAGCTCCCCCCTATCAGGCACAGAGCAGGGCTGATCAGGGGGTTGGGGCGCCTTCCCCTGTCACGAAGAGCCGCAGGGCGATCATGGGGTTTGGGCGCTGCCCCATGTCACACTGATCCTGGTGCCGGGAGGCCTCTCGGCTCTGCTGATCCCGGTGCTGGGAGGCCTCGTGGCTCCGCTGATCCCAGTGCTGAGAGGCATATTACCCTTTTACTATATAGGATAGAGGCCTGGTGCATGGGTGGGGCTGGCTGGTTTGCCCTGAAGGGTGTCCTGGATCAGGGTGGGGGTCCCCACTGGGGTGCCTGGCCAGTCTGGGTGAGGGGCTGAGGGCTGTTTTCAGGCCAACTGAAGCTCCCAACCGCTCCTTTTTTTCATTTTTTTAAAATTCTGGGCCAGCTTTAGCTCTGAGGCTCCAGTTCTGAGGCCTCCGCTGCTGAAATCAGGTATCTGGTTTGTTTTGGTTCTATAATCGAAACAATGTATAACTCCAGCTCTGAGATCCGGGCTCACTGAAAGCAGGTTTCTGGGGTTTGGTTTAGCTTCTATATTTGTTACATAGTTGCTTAGAGTTGCAGGTCAGAGGCCTGCAGCGGCAGGCAGGGAACGTTGGAGTCCTCCGTCACTGAAGCAAGCAAGCCTCATGTTAGTTTCAAGCTGCCTGGCTGCTGGCCGCCATCTTGGCTGGCAGTTAATTTGCATATTGCCCTGATTAGCCAATGGGAAGGGTAGCGGTCATACGCTAATTACCATGTTTCTCTTTTATTAGATAGGATAGACTAGAGGCCTGGTGCACGAATTTGTGCACAGGAGAGGGGGGAGGGACTGCAGGAGGTTGGCTGGCTGGCCCCGATCTAGTTGTTTAGATGTGCTGAGGTAGCTGCAAGCAAAGACCACAGACAGAGTGCCCCAAAATGGCCTGAACACCAGCTATGCTCTGAGGTGGAACTACAGCTCTACTTTGCTGCCCACACTCGGGCTGCCTCACTCTCCCAGGTACAGAGTTACTGACAGACAGACAGACAGGTTGTCTCTCCTACCTCAGCCACACATTTTCTAAGGGCTCCACTCCCAACCATGATAGGTAACTGACTCCGGCCAATGGTGGCACACTACTATAGGAGTGCTAGCTAACCAGTGGTTGAGAGCTCAGAAAGGTGTGGGCCCGAGCTAGAAGTGGCTGACTGTGGCAGAAGGGCAAGCAGCATGGCACAGGGGGTGGCAGAGGTAAGATTGCAGTGGTGCTTACTTTACTTCTTTGTAGTTAGGCTGCTGCCTTTCCCCACTTGCCCCCTCCAAGTTGTTACTCTGTCTTGATCAGCATCAGGCTCGCTCTCCTTCTATAGGCTTCCTGGACCCAGATTCTTCAGTGTCCAGAGCCTTAGCCAGGGGGAGGGACCAGCCAGGGGGAGGGACCATAGGAGGTTGGCCAGAAGTGGGGAGGGGCTGCAGAAGGTTGGCTGTGGGAGCACACTGACCACTGGGGGCAGCTTTTGCATTGAGCATCTGCCTCCTGGTAGTCAGTGTGCATCATAGCGACTGGTCGACCAGTTGTTCCAGTTGTTCTGGTCGTTCGGTCATAACAGGTTTAGATTGTAGATCTTAATCTTGGATGTCTCAGAATCACCTAGGGGAGCTCGTTAGAAATACTGATGTCCCTGGGTATGCAGTGATTCTGAATTTCCTTGGAGGGCACCCCAGCTACCAGGTCTGAGTTTGGTCCCTGGTTCTCTTATGTTAGAAACACCATTGGTGGGATATTTAACATGCAGTCTCCCAGTCCCCAATCCCAACCTACCAGAGTCTGTATTTTTAACTCAGTGCTCACTAAAATTTATGAATCAATGCTTTAAAATATGGGACTGAAAACTATTTTTTTTCTATTGTGGAACACTAATTTTCAGGGAAAAAAGTTCACCTAAGGCCATATAAGTTACAAAAATAAAACTAAGTTTGAGTAAACTTTCAGAGTTAGTAGTAATATTCTCTTTGTAAAAGTCAGAAAATCTAAAACTAGTATATATAGCAAATGATGAAAAATACATTCTAATTTAAAACTATGAACAATTATGGAAGTTAAAGAGAGATAAATACAATAAATAGATGAGAGGTAAAAGTAAGGGGATGAAGAACAAGAAGCAATCTATCTCAACTACTAAAGGGTGTCCCAAAATTCACACAAGAAATAATTTTGATAGAAAATACAGGTTTATAATTAAAAATTGTAAATTTTTTATTGACTCATAAAGTATACAGTATAGGGTTATGTATGGAATAGCATATCAGGTAAATGGCCTCACGGCACAAAAAATTGGATTATCATGTCGTGATAGTGAGCACCATTAACTGTTATTGTCTGAGCAGCCGCATTTCGGTCATGGAAAATTTCAATAAAAGAGTGCGTATGTGCCAGGAAAGCCGTGGAGGCCATTTACCCTATATGCTATTCCATAAATAACCTTATACTGTATACTTTATGAATCAATAAAAAAATATACAATTTTTAATTAGAAACCCGTGTTTTCTATCAAAATTACTTCTTGCGTGAATTTTGGGACACCCTTTATTGCTACTTATAATGAGACTATAGTTTTTTTTCCACTAATTTTTAAATTTATCTTTATTGTTGAAAGTATTACAGATGTCCCTTTTTCCCCCTATTGACCCCTTTCACCCCACTCCCACCCCTCTCTAGGCCTTCCCTGCATTATTGTCTGTATCTATGGCTTATGCATATAAGTTCATTGGTTGATCTCTTCCTACCCCCCGCCCCTGAAATGCATCAGTCTGTTGCATGGTTCAATGTCTCTGGATCTTCTTTGTTCATCAGCTTATTTTATTCATTAGATTCCACATATAAGTGAGATCATGTGATACTTGTCTTTCTCTTACTGGCTTATTTCGCCTAGAATAATACTCTCCAGGACCCTCCATACTATCTCATGGGGTACTAGATCCTTCTGCATAGTATTCCATTGTGTAAATTTACCACAGTTTTTTATCCACTCATCTACTGATGGGCACTTGGGCTATTTCCAGATCTTAGCTATTTGAATAACGCTGCTATCAACATAGGGGTGCATATATTCTTTCTGATTGGTGTTTCTAGCTTCTTAGGATATATTCTTAGAAGTGGGATCATTGGGTCAAATGGCAGTTCCATTTTTAATTTTTTGAGGAAACTCCACACTGTTTTTCTTTTATTTTTTTTTTAAATTTTATTTTATTGTCTAAAGTATTACAGATAGTAGTATATATGTCTCCTTTTTCTCCCCATTGACCTTCCCCCGGCCTCCACTATTCCCTAGCACATTCTGTCACCCCCCCCCCCGCCAGTGTCTTGTGTCCATTGGTTATGCTTATATGCATTCATACAAGTCCTTCAGTTGATCTCTTACCTACTCCCCTGCCCAACACTCCCCAGCCTTCCCACTGTAATTTGACAGTCTGTTCGATGCTTCTCTGCGTCTGTATCTATCTTTTTGTTCATAAGGTTATAATGTTCTTTATTATCCATAAGTGAGTGAGATCATGTGGTGTATTTCTTTCACTTCCTGGCTTATTTCACTTAGCATAATGCTCTCCAGTTCCATCCATGCTGCTGCAAATGGTAAGAATTTCTTCTTTATTATAGCAGTGTAGTATTTCATTGTATAGATGTACCATAGTTTTCTAATCCACTCATCTGTTGATGGGCATTTAGGATGTTTCCAAATCTTGGCTACTGTAAATTGTGTTGCTATGAACATAGAAGTAAATATATCCTTTCGGAACGGTGTTTCTGTTTTCTTGGGATATATTCCTAGAAGTGGTATTACTGGGTCAAATAGCAGTTCCATTTTTAAATTTTTGAGGAAATGCCATACCGTTTTCCACAATGGCTGCACCAGTTTTCATTCCCACCAGCAGTGAAGGAGGGTTCCTTTTTGTTCATATCCTCTCCAGCACTTGTTATTTGTTGATTTGTTGATGATAGCCATTCTGACAGGTGTGAGATGATACCGCATTGTCATTTTGATTTGCATCTCTCGGATGATTAGTGACTTTGAGCATGTTTTCGTGTGTATCTTGGCTTTCTGAGTGTCCTCTTTCAAAAAGATTCTATTTAGATCCTTTGCCCATTTTAGGATTGGATTGTTTATTTTCCTTTTGTTGAGTTGTATGAGTTCCCTGTAAATGTTGGAGATTAAACCCTTATCGTAGATAACATTGGCAAATATGTTCTCCCATGCAGTGGGCTTTCTCGTTTTTTTGTTGATGGTTTCTTTTGCTGTGCAGAAGCTTTTTATTTTGGTATAATCCCATTTGTTTATTTTCTCCTTAGTTTCTGTTGCCCTAGGATCTGTGTCTGTAAAGATATTGCTATGACATATGTCTGCAATTTTGCTACCTATGGAGTCATGTAGGATTTTTATGGTTTCCCGTCTTATATTCAAGTACTTTAGCCATTTTGAGTTTGTTTTTGTATAAGGTGTAAGTTGGTGATCTAGTTTTATTTTTTTGCATGTATCTGACCAAATTTCCCAGCACCATTTATTAAAGAGGCTGTTTTGACTCCATTGTATTCTCTTGCCTCCTTTGTCAAATATTGATTGAGTATAATGGCTTGGGTCAATTTCTGAGTCCTCTATTCTGTTCCATTGGTCAATATGTCTGTTCTTGTGCCAGTACCAGGCAGTTTTGAGAACTGTGGCCTGGTAATATAGTTTGATGTCTGGTATTGTGATCCCTCCAACTTTATTCTTCTTTCTCAGGATAGCTGTGGCTATTCGGAGTCTTTTTTTTTTTTTTTTATTCCAGATGAATTTTTTAAGAGTTTCTTCTAGATCTTTGAAATATGCCATTGGTATTTTAATAGGTATTGCATTGAATCTATAGGTTGCTTTAGGTAGTATGGACATTTTAATGATGTTGATTCTACCAATCCATGAACATGGTATGTTCTTCCATTTGTTTATGTCTTCCTCCATGTCTTTTTTCAATGTCCTGTAATTTTCCGAGTACAAGTCTTTTATGACCTTGGTTAAGTTTATTCCTAGGTACCTTAATTTTTTTGGTTCAATGGTAAATGGGATTGTTTTTTTCATTTCTCTTTCTGTGAGTTCACTATTGGTATAGAAAAAGGCCACAGTATTCTGGCTGTTAATTTTGTATCCTGCTACATTGCCAAATTCATTTATTGGGTCTAGTAATTTTTTGATGGATTCTTTGGGGGTTTTCTATGTATAATATGTCATCTGCAAGTAAGGACAGTTTTACTTCTTTTCAAATTTGGATGCCTTTAATTTTTCTTCTTGTCTGATCACTATTGCTAGTACTTCTAGTACTATGTCGAACAGGAGTGGTGAAAGTGGGCATCCATGTCTTGTTCCTCTTCTTAGGGGAAATGGATTTAGTTTTTGCCCATTGAGTATGATGTTGTCATATAGGGCTTTTATTATGTTGAGGTATGATCCCTCTATTCCCTCTTTGCTGAGAGTTTTTATCAAGAAAGGATGTTGGATTTTCTCAAATGCATTTTCTGCATCAATTGATATGATTATTTGATTTTTGTCTCTCAGTTTGTTTATGTGATGTATCACATTTATTGATTTGTGGATATTCAACCATCCTTGCATACCTGGAATAAATCCCACTTGGTCATGGTGTATGATATTTCTAATGTATTGTTGAATCCAATTTGCTAGGATTTTTTTTTTTGTTGAGGATTTTAGCATCTATGTTCATCAAGGATATTGGCCTGTAGTTCTCTTTTTTTGTTGTGTCTTTATCTGGTTTGGGGATTATGGTAATGCTGACTTCATAGAAAAAGCTTGGAAGTGTACCTTCCTCGTGAATTTTTTGGAATAGTCTGAGGAGGATAGGTTTTAGTTCTTCTTTGAACGCTTGATAGAACTCCCCTGTAAAGCCACCTGGACCAGGGCTTTTGTTTGCTGGAAGTTTTTTGATCAGTGTTTGAATATTTTTGGTCATTATCGACCTATTTAGGTTTTTGGACTCTTCTTGGTAGAGTTTTTGGAGCTTGTATTTTTCTAAGAATATGTGCATTTCATCTAGGTTGTCCATTTTGTTGGAATAGAGTTGTTCATAGTATTTTTTCATAATCATTTGTATTTCTGTGGGATCAGTTGTTATTTCACCTCTTTCATTTCTGAGTTTGTTTATTTGCTTCTTGGTGAGCCTGGCTAGAGGTTCATCAATCTTGTTTATCATTTCAAAGAATCAGCTCTTTGTTTTGTGGATCTTTTGTATTGATTTTTGGTCTCTATTTCATTTATCTCTGCTCTGATCTTTATTATTTTCTTCCTTCTTACACTGGAATTTTCTTGTTGCTCTCTTTCTAACTCTTTGGTTTGTAGGGTTAGATAATTTATTACCATTGTTTCTTGTTTTTTGAGGCAGGCCTATAGAGCTATGAACTTCCCTCTCAAGACTGCTTTCACTGTGTCCCATAGATTTTGGATTGTTGTGTTTTCATTGTTGTTTGTTGCCATGATGCTTTTTATTTCTTCTTTGATCTCTCTGGTAACCCAGTCATTGTTTAATAGCACGCTATTTAGCCTCCGGGTGTTTGATTTTTTTTTAATTGTAGTTGATTTCTAGTTTTATGCCATTGTGGTCTGAGGTGGTGCTTGATATGATTTCTATCTTCTTAAATTTGAAGAGACTTTGCCTGTGACCCAATATATGGTCTATCTTTGAAAATGACCCATGTGCACTTGAGAATAATGTATATTCTGTGGCATTAGTGTGAAATGTTCTGAAGATGTCAATTAATTCCCTTTGATCTAGTACATCATTTAGGATTGATGTTTCTTTGCTGATTTTTTGTTTAGAGGATTTATCCAGGGGTATTAAAGTCCCCTACTATGACTGTATTGCTATCAATCTCTCCCTTGATATCCTCCAAAAGTTTTTTTAATGAATTTGGGTGCTCCTGTATTGGGTGTGTATATGTTTCCCATAGTTATATTTTCTTGTTGGATTTCTCCCTTTAGTATTATGAAGTGGCCTTCCTTATCTCTTGTTATATCCTTCACTTTGAGATCTAATTTGCCTGATATAAGTATTGCTACCCCAGCTTTTTTTTTTATTTTCATTCACCTGAAAAATCTTTTTTCATCCCTTCACTGTCAGTCTGTGTGAGTCCTTTTTTCTGAGGTGGGTTTCCTTTAGACAGCAGATATATGAGTCATGTTTTCTTATCCACTCAGCTACCCAATGTCTTTTGATGCAAATCCATTAACATTTGAAGTTATTTTTGATAGGTACTTGTTTGTCACCATTTTTATTCTTTATGCCTGTGTTCCTTCTTCCTTTCCCATTTCTTCTTTTTACAGAAGACCCTTTAGCATTTCTTGCATTGCTGATTTGGTGGTAATAAACTCCCTTAGTCCTTTTTTGTCTGTGAAGCTCCTGATTTCACCCTCAATTTTGATTGATAGCCTTGCTGGGTACAGTATTCTTGGGTTCAGACCCTTCCTTTGCATGACTTTGTATATTTCATTCTATTCCCTTCTTGCCTGATGTGTTTCTGTTGAAAATCAGTTGTTAGTCTGATGGGGGATCCTTTGTAGGTAACTTTATGTCTCTCTCTGGCTGCTTTTAAGAATCTTACTTTGTCATTGGTGTTTGCCCATTTAATTATAATTTGCCTTGGCATCAGCCTTTTGGGGTTCATTTTGTTTGGGACTCTGTGAGCTTCTTGGATTTGTGTGAGTTTTTTCTTCCCTATATCAGGAAAGTTTTCTGTCATTATTTCTTCAAGCATGTTTTCTATTCCTTGCTCAGTTTCCTCTCCTTCTGGCACCTCTATTATGTGGATGTTGTTTCGTTTTGTGTTGTCCCAAAGTTCACTTAGGCTCTCCTCCTGTTTTTAAAGTTTTTTTCTAGATGCTGCTCTGTTTGGGTATTTTTTACTATCTTGTCTTCTAGCTCACTGATGTAGTCCTCTGCTTCTTATAGTCTACTGTTGATGCTTTCTATTGAGTTCTTTATAGCAGCAATGTCATTTTTCATTTCTTTGTGGTTCTTCTTCATTTCCTCTTGGTTCTTACACATATTGTTGAATTTGTCTTTCATTCTTTTCAGCCACCTTATGACCATTTCTCTGAATTCTTTCTCTGACATATTGCTTGCTTCCTTTTCGTTTACTTCCTTTTCTGGTGATGCCTCCTTTTCTTTCATTTGGAGGCTGTTTCTTAGTCTCCCCAAGATCTCTCTTCTCCTGGTGTCTGGCTATGTAGCTCTCTCTCCTGTGTTGATTTAAAGACATAAAATACAACACAACAAGGCACAATGCACAAGGAACTGAACACAAATGTATTCACAATACTAATAACTCCATATAAAGGTGAGCACCTGAGAAAAGAGAATTAGGAGATAAGAAAAGAAAAAAAAGTGCAAAAATTATATTTGAGAAAAGGAAAAAAGTAAGTGAGAAAAGAGAATAAAAAAGAAGGGGGAAAAAAACTATTTATATGGGGAGAAAACTTCAGTAGAACAACAACTAATCCCAAAAAATGCAAACAACAAATACCCAGAGGTGAATGCAAACTACAAACAACTAATAATAAGCAAGGAGAGGAAAAACTGAAGCAAAAAATAAAGACAAAAACAAAACAAAAAAAGGGAAACAATCTCACACACAAGCCAAAAACAACAATATAATCAACAATCAAGCAAACAAGAACAATAAGACAAAGAGAAAGCAAGGCAAAACAAAACATAGTACAAAATACAAAAAAAACCCCCCAAAAATAATAACAGCAACAGAAAAAAAAACAAAATAAAACAAAAAAAGGGAAGAGAGAAAAAAATTTTGATAGTGAAGAAGGCGAAGAGAGAGGTGTGTATGGACTTGGAGCAGGGGATTGGAAATTAGATTTATAAGTAGGATGACTTTTTAACAGGTGGTAAAAAGAAGGAATAGGGAAAATCTAACACATGAATAGAGTGAAAGAACAGGACAAAAAAAGGGGAAAAGTGAGGAAGAGAGTGTTGGCATAAAGGTAAAGTTGAGATAGAGTAAAATGATGCTAAACATAAAATGAAAATAGAATGTAGAACATTAATCCCAAAATAAAATAAAGAGAAAATAAAATGACACTTAAAAAATGCTATAATAGTAGTAGTAATAATGCTAATTAAAAATAAAAATATAATAATTAAAAAGGTAAAATCAAGTGAAGAAAAAAAATAGTTTCTTAAGTAAAAGGTGAAAAAATAAAAATGTGCAGTAGTGAAGGTCATTCACTTCCTCTACTCTTCTGTTTGGCACACCATTTTCCTGTCAGGTAATCAGGACAGTATTGAATTCCCTGCGATACACTATTCCTCTGTGTTGTAAACCACAATCCTGAATTTTTTTTTTATTCTGTTCTTTTTTTTTAATTAAATCTTTATTGTTCAGGTTGTTACATTTGTTCCTCTTTTTTCCCCCCCATAACTCCCCTCCTCCCAGTTCCCGCCCCACCCTCCGCCCTCACTCCCCACCCACTGTCCTCATCCATAGGTGCACGATTTTTGTCCAGTCTCTTCCCGCATCTCCCACACCCCTTTCCCCCCCAAGAACAGTCAGTCCATTCCCTTTCTATGTCCCTGATTCTATTATAATCACCAGTTCATTCTGTTCATCAGATTATTTATTCACTTGATTCTTAGATTCACTTGTTGATAGATGCATATTTGTTGTTCATAATTTGTGTCTTTACTTTTTTCTTCCTCTTCCTCTTCTTAATGGATACCTTTCAGCGTTTCATATAATCCTGGTTTGGTGGTGATGAACTCCTTTAGCTTTTCCTCATCTGTGAAGCTCTTTATCTGACCTTCAATTCTGAATGATAGCTTTGCTGGATAAAGTAATCTTGGTTGTAGGTTCCTGGTATTCATCACTTTGAATATTTCTTGCCACTCCCTTCTGGCCTGCAAAGTTTCTGTTGAGAAATCAGCTGACAGTCGTATGGGTATTCCCTTGTAGGTAACTGAGTTTCTTTCTCTTGCTGTTTTTAAGATTCTCTCTTTATCTTTTGCTCTTGGCATTTTAATTATGATGTGTCTTGGTGTGGTCCTCTTTGGATTCCTTTTGTTTGGGGTTCTCTGCACCTCCTGGACTTGTAAGTCCATTTCTTTCACCAGGTGGAGGAAGTTTTCTGTCATTATTTCTTCAAATAGGTTTTCAATATCTTGCTCTCTCTCATCTTCTGGCACCCCTATAATTCTGATGTTGGTACGCTTGAAGCTGTCCCAGAGGCTCCTTACACTGTCCTCGCATTTTTGGATTCTTTTTTCATTTTGCTTTTCCGGTTGGGTGTTTTTTGCTTCCTCGCATTTCAAATCATTGACTTGATTCTTGCGCTCCTCTGGTCTGCTGTTGGGAGTCTGTATAATATTCGTTATTTCAGTCCATGTATGCTTAATTTCTAGTTGGTTCCCCAATATAACATCGAGGGTCTCATTAGTTTTCTTGTAGATCTCATTAAGTTTATTGGCGGCTTCTAGACAGTTCTTAAGAGACCTTAAAAGTGTGGTTCTGAACTCTATATCTTCCATTGACAATTTTGTCCTGTTTCTTTGTCTCCGCATTTTGTTATGCTTCCTTGGTGCACCCCCTAGTGGTCTTTGTGCGCAGTCTTATAGTTAAACCTTGATTGTTGTAGCTAATACCAGGAAGGGTTTGACCTCCAGGCCAAGTGGCTATGAGAATCAGCTGTGTCTGCAGTGAGAGAACTTCTGTCCTCTAGGGAGGTGCTAATCTAGCCTTTGCCTGAGGCTATCCGGCAAATGCCTCTGTGCAGGGTTTGGCCGGGGCGGGTTGCACAGGATCAACAGGGTGGGCCGGAGAGAGCAGTTACGGCGGCTCTCAGTCCTGTCCCCTGGCGCTCTGCCTCTCCAAGTCCCAGCACCCACTGCAAACCTCGGAGAGAAAGCTGCACTCGCTCTAACCGAAGCCAGACAGTCCCGCTTCTCCCGTTTGAGTCTGGGTCCCTAAAGACTCGCCTGTATCTGGAGCTCAGAGTCTGCGACTCCCTCCCGATTGAAAACGCCAACCGCGCCCTCCGCCGCCAGCCCGCTCCGCGCACTCCGCACCTCAGAATTTGACTTCAGCACTGCGCCTCCTCTGAGTGTCCGTATGCGTTTCTCTTTCCTCCTAGTTGTAGGACTTCCACTCAGCCAGCGTTCCTGTGGTTCTGGGTGATGTCTGTTCCGTTTTTTAGTTTCACTTTTGAAGTAGTTGTTCAAGGCAGCAAACTCCGGCGTTAACCTATGCCGCCATCTTGGTTCTCTCTCCACAATCCTGAATTTAAAGCAGGCAGTATTTCTTTGTTTCCCAGACTGCCTTTAGTTGTTTTTATACAAGAGTCAATTTGTGATTCAACCCTTGGGTGGCAGTGTTTCTAGATTGACCTCTGGGGCTATAAGTCCTCCCTAGCCAGTATTTAGATTTTGTTTTCCCTGTTGCACTTAATGCTGGTTTGGGAGGATGGACTGCCCTAGAGCTGGTTCTCTGATCATTACTGCCCGCTCTGATCCCCAGGTTCCACAAAAACAACGTTCACCTGCAGTCTCTGAGAGTGTCCCCAATTGGGTGATCCTATGTATTGGGTTAAGTAATCAAAAGCAAGGATTTAAAGAGAAAAAAAGAGCCAGAGTAAGTGCGTGAGCTCGCAACTTTTGCCATCCAGCTCTGCGTGCAATTCTCCATATGTCTCTTCCACATGTCCTTTTTCCCCTAGCACTAAGCAGCTGGCACACTGGTAAAATCCGAGGCTGCCTTTTTGCACCCAGTCCAGCTATGGGCTGATTTTTAGAATTCCCTTCTGCCAGCAGCCCTGCAGATCCTCTTCTACACTTGCAGATCACACTGGCCCCAATGGCTGCGGACTTTGTGGGGCAGTGACTTCCCCCGCACACATTCCTCTCTCCAACCTGGATTGCAGACCTCACCTTTCCCTAGGCGAAATCTGACTTTCCTGTGAGGAGGAGCAGGGCTTGTCAGAGTCCACGTATTCATGCTGCTTGAGATCCGGTGTTCCTGGGTTTGTAGCTGGTCCCTGGGTGCCGTAGTTGCAGTGTCCCTGGATGTATACACTTCCAATAACAGCCACTCTCCCCTTCAAGATGGCATGGTCTCCGCAGGAGAGCTGGCCACTCTGGGAGAGATTTCAGCAGCAGTGGAGGCTATCTGGTTAGGGGAGCCCGATCTGGCAGTCTCCAACAGTCTCCTGGAGTATAGCTATTGCTCACCCACAAATTTACACTCTCTGTGTCCACACCCTCTCCTTTCATTCTCTCACACACTATCTTTCAGTCTGCCTTCCTGTCAGCAGCCATCTTTGAATTATTTTTTTCTCCACACTGTTTTTCATAGTGGTTGTACCCGTCTGCATTCCCAACAGCAGTGTACTAGGGTTCCTTTTTCTCCATATCCTTGCCAGTACTTGTTGTTTGTTGATTTGTTGATGGAGTGGTACCTCATTGTCATTTTAATGTGCATTTCTCTGATTATTAGTAACATGGAACATTTTTTTTACAGGACTCTTGGCCATTTGTATGTACTCTTTGGAGAAGTTTTAATTCATATCATCTCCCCATTTTTTAATTGGGTTGTTTGTCTTTCTTTTGTTGAATTGTATGAGTACTTTATATTATTTGAAAATTGACCCCTTATCAGAGATTATAGATTTTTAACAGAGATAAACTGCCAAACTTTGTCATATAAAATGCTTGAATCCTATCTAAATTTGTACCTTCTAATGTTTTCAATACTCTTTTCCTAATCATCATTCTTTTTTTAAAAATATATTTTATTGATTTTTTACAGAGAGGAAGGGAGAGAGATAGAGAGTTAGAAACATCGATGAGAGAGAAACATCGATCAGCTGCCTCCTGCACATCTCCCACTGGGGATATGCCCGCAACCCAGGTACATGCCCTTGACCGGAATCGAACCTGGGACCCTTCAGTCCGCAGGCCGACGCTCTATCCACTGAGCCAAACCGGTTTCGGCGCTAATCATCATTCTTTTAAAATTAAATTGATTAGGGTGACATTGGTCCACATGAACATATAGGTTTCCAGCATGGGTTTCTATGTTATAAGACCAATATATTACACCATGTGCCCACCACTCAAAGTCAAATCTTCTCCTGTCACTATATATTAGGATCTCCTTTCACCCTCACCCGCTTCTCTCTGGCAATCACCACAGTGCTGTTTGTGTTCATGAGTTTCAGTTTTATATTCCACATATGAGTGAAATCATATGGTTCTTAGCTTTTTCTGACTGACTAATTTCGCTTAGCATAATGTTCTCAAGATCCATCCATGTTGTTGCAAATGGTGCTATTTCATCTTTTCTTATGGCTGAGTAGTTTTACATTGTGTATATGTACCACAACTTCTTTATACAGTCCTCTTATTGCTTGACACTTTGGTTGTTTCCATGTCTTGGCCACCATGAATAATGCTGCAATGAACATAGGGTTGCATATATCTTTGTGAATACATGATTTTGAGTTTTTCAGGTATATACCCAGGAGAGGGATTGCTGGGTCATATGATAGCTCTAGTATTAATTTTTTGAAGAATTTCCAGACTGCTTTCCATAGTGGTTGTACTAGTCTACATTCACACCAGCAGTGAATGAAGGTCCCCTTTTTTCCACAACCCCTACAACACTTGTTATTGATTGTCTTGTTGATAATGGCCACTCTAACAGGCGTAAGGTGTTATCTCATTGTAGTTTTGATTTGCATTTCCCTAATAGCCAGTGAGGTTGAACATCTTTTCATATATCTACTGGTTATTCATATGTATTCTTGGGAGAGGTTTTTGATTGGGTTGTTTATTTGGTGTTGAGTTTTATGAGTTCTTTATATATTTTGGAAATTAAACCTTTGTTGGAGCTACTGTTTGCAAATATCATCTCCCATCTTGTTGCCAGACTCTTTGTTTTATTGTCAGTTTCTCTTTTCTTAATCTTCAGTGACGAAAATTCTAAAATTTCTGCTCTGGAAAAAAGCTACTCAATCTCAGTAGCAAGACAACAGTGTCTGTGTTCAGTGAATAACAGCCCTGTTTGCTGGACTTCTGAAATATTGCCACTGCAGACAAAAGGAGTTTCCACAACAGAAGTAAGATGGCTCTATCCCTCTACCCACACCCCCATCCAGCCAGGTGTAGAAGCAAGCAGCAAAACCCCATGCTGGTCTCCCTCTCTCTCTGAATAGGAACCTGCTTTCCTGAGAGTCCTGATGAATCCTGCCTCTCCAAGGTCTTGGATGCTCACTGCCACTTCACAAATCTATTATAGCACAGATTACATAGTACCTTAGAACTATACTGTCTAGCAGACTGACTTCCCTCTTGGAAGACAGGTTTGTTTCTTATTATCATTGGATACCAAATGTCATCACAGTGTGTGGTATATAGTAGGCTCTCAATAAAGCTTTGACATGAATTGAAACTTTGCATAAAGGACAGAGTGCATCAAATTGCTTAAAATTATGCATTAACTACCCAGTGAAACTTCAGTTTGTGTCACAGCTGCTTTTGTGAAATAAATATTGTCTTTCTTTTTATGATTATTTAAAACAACATTTAAACAGATATAAATGAATTTTTTCACAGTGAAAATGGTCTTGCTTTCATGTTTGAGCAGCAAAACTTTTTTTAAAAAATGACTGTGAATGCTTATGTGAAATCAAGATCATCTGTTTGTCAGTGATAAAGAGAACACAATGATATTGTATATGAATTGCTATTTCAAGAATAATGAATAATTATATTCAGGGAAGCTCTCTTACTTTCCTAATGGGATTAGCCATACACATGCATTCTAGACACATGGAGAGAGAATTCATTTGTGTAACCGTTATGCTCTTCAAAGTAGTTTCGCGTGTTACTTCATTCCACTGGAGCTATCATTTCCATGTATCAATTAGGACACTGACACGGAGAGTGTAAGTAATATGGCCAAGGTGACCCTGCAAATTAACATCAGAGCCAGGGCAGGGCCATATTACTCCCTTCTCTTGTCGTATGTACAAGGATTGATGTTTTCTATGTGAGCCACATTAACTTTTTGGAGGTCAACATTAAGACTAAAATTTTATGTGCCAACATGTTAGAGCTCAATATGCATATGGACCCTCTTTCCAAGTGGGTCCATTTTCTGTGAGGAAAGAAAATCTTAAGCTCATCAGTCACATTATTAAAGTCAATTAGCTGTTGCTTGAAATTCAGATGGATCTGTCACTGTTCTTCCTGCCAGAACTGATTTGCAAAAGGAATTGCAGTCCATATTCTGTTGTCAACACAGTCCTACTTGCTGCTTTTGCAGTTTGCCCCTGCCTTTGTCAAAAAGGATTGCAGAATGCTGTGTAGGCTACTTTGAAGAGTCAGACAAGCTGATGTAACTCTTAACAGCCCTTGGGTCTTCCAATAAGGACAAAAAGGAAACCTGAGAATTTTTGTATTTGTGTAGGTGGTTTGTTTTGTATAGAATCCAGGAGTTTGAAAGGACCTCACACATTACTTAGTCCAGTCTCTTTTCTATACCCTTGTGGAAACTCAGTGCCCAAGAAGTAAAGTGACTTGCTCAAGGTCATGCAGATAGTGGCAGAGTCAGGACTATAATTGTAATCACCTATTTCCAGCCCAGTGTCCATTTCTTTCATTGCAGCTGAAGTCAGAGTCCGCTCCATTCATATGGTATTATAATTATTACTATTAATAAAAATATCGAACTTCTACCAAACACATTCTATGTTTCAAGCACTGTGCTAAGTGCTTTATATGTATTGTCTCTCATGTTTAAATGACTTCTTTAAAAAAACACACAGCAAACCAGTAATAATTTACTGTCTTCTTTCCTTCTAAGAAGAAAATATGAAAGCCTTAACATTGTTTGTTAGCACCCTATGATGGCTCCTCTTGGGGTTTGGCTTTGTGGGGTGCTTGCCTTCAGATGTTGCTCAATTTTCTCTCTCACCAAGCTATCCCATGGTTGGTAATAAATATTGTCAATAAGAGAACAAGATTCTAAATTGTTCTTTTTTTAAAAAAATCCTCACCTGATGATGTTTATTGATTTTTTTTTAGAGAGAGTGAGAGAGAGAAACATTGATGTGAAAGAGAAACATTAATTGGTTGCCTCCTGGACATGCCTTTACTGGGGATCAAACCTGACACCCAGGTATGTACTCTGACTGGGAATCAAACCCACAGCCTTTGGTGTACGGGACTACACTCCAACCAAATGAGTCACCCAGCCAGGGCCCAATTGTTCTTTGAGCTGGGTTTTTAATCTGAAAAAAATATCAGTCAAATGATCGAATTTACTCATGTATTTATTCCTTCTCATATATTCCCCCTCTATTTTATTTTGAGAATATTATTTTCCCTTAACAAATATCATCTCTCCTTTCCCCTGTAATTTCCTTATCTGCTTTTGAACAGCTTGCTAGAGGAGCTTTTTTATTCAAGCACAATGGCTTTGGCCTTTCTAGGGAAGACAAAGGGCTAAATTAAAGGCACAGCTGGTAAATTGCCACTGGGTGGGGTGCTGAGACTTAGTATTCATTCATTTACCTCTGCCCAGTTGGCTTCCCCTAACTCTCTCTCTTTTCTCATCCCTTCAGGGCTGAAAGTAAAGAATCACCAGGCTCTTCATTTGTATTTCAGGTATCAGGGCTATAGCAAGTGCCTCCCTGAATTTGTCTCCCCTTGGACCAAAGGTGAAAAAGCCCAGAACCATGATCTCAAGAACAGAGGAAATTCAGAATGTAAATATCAACTTTCAGTTACACTTGCAAATCTTTTCCTCTCTTAAAAATACCATACCTCAATTTCTACCTCTGTGAATGCATTATTTTGTTAAATGGAGAGATAATTCACACTGTGAATAAATTATTATGACTCAGTTTAGTGGAGGAAAACTTCTTCACTTTTTCATTCATTCATTCATGCATTCATGGAATATTTACCATATTCTAAGCACTATTTTAAACTCTTGGGTAGTAAAGATAAATCATGCAGTCCCTGTCCTTGAGAAGGCATGATTTCTCTAGGGTAACAGCTATTTAATCAGGTTTTGATGCAACATAGCAATTGTGGTGATAAAAGGTACAAAGATGAGAAATGATTGAACTACTGTATTTTGATAAATTGGGGGTATATGTGTGCTATTTATAAAAGCTAAATGAAAGTTGATGAGAATGTTTAGATTATCTCTTGCCTTCTCCCTTCCCTTCTGCCCCTGCTCCCTTCAAGCTGTTTTAGAGCAACCATATCTTTTTTTATATATATTTTATTGATTTTTTACAGAGAGGAAGGGAGAGAGATAGAGAGTTAGAAACATCAATGAGAGAGAAACATCGATCAGCTTCCTCCTGCACATCTCCTACTGGGGATGTGCCTGCAACCCAGGTACATGCCCTTGACCGGAATCGAACCTGGGACCTTTCAGTCCACAGGCCGACGCTCTATCCACTGAGCCAAACCGGTTTTGGCACAACCATATCTTATAGGAGGGTTCATCTATCCAGAGATAGGCTTGTCAAGAGATTGAAAATTCAACATTTTAATAGAAAAAAACTGTTACCATTTCAAAAAATGTTCAACTACCCTCCTGACACTACAAAATGTTGGAGCCATACTTTCTTGGGTCATGGGGCAATACTGATACTTTAGAGAAATACAGGATAAGTGCAGTTATGAATTCCCATGTTATTAAAATTCATTTTTGGCAGCCTGATTTCATTCAGATCTAGCCTAAATTTCAGATCCTGGAAACAGGTGTGTTTCAGAGTGTCAAGTAGGTCAGGGGGAGGGGGCTGCTTTGGGAGACTCTATTCTCAGAATTGAGTCATAGGCATAAAATAACCCCAAATGTAAACAAAATAGACAATAAAAATAAAAAATGCTTTCAAAATTTTACTAATATTAGAAAAATGTGAAAATTCTAGGCTGCCTAGGGATGGTTAACCCTTTGCGGTTGTATTAAATTTGGACATGGGTGTCGTACTGGTCGGAATTAATTTCCATTGAAAGAGCAGTGATACATAACATGCACGATTATGAAGGATAAACAAGATTTATTAATTCTTTTTTGGAACTACGTCACTACTAGTAGAATCACTACAAACGTTACCACTTTCTACATCAGAGTCAGTATTCAAGGTGCCAAAATAAAACTCTTCATCGTTACTTTCAGATTCGCAGTACACTTCTTTTTTTTAAATATATTTTATATTGATTAAGATATTACATATGTGTCCTTATCCCCACATTACCCCCTAACCCACCCCACCGCTCATGCCCTCACCACTCACCCCCCGTTGTCCGTGTCCATTGGTTAGGCCTATATGCTTGCATATAAGTCCTTTGGTTGATCTTTCCCCCTTACCCCCACCCTCCCCTACCTTCCCTCCAAGGCCCGGCAGTCCAATCAATGCCTCTCCGTCTCTGGATCAGTCCTTGTTCATCAGTTTATGTTGTTCATTATATTCCACAAATGAGTGAGATCATGTGGTATTCATCCGCTCTCCAGTTCCATCCATGCTGTGGCAAATGGTAAGAGTTCCTTTTTCTTCTTCCTCTTCTTAAAGAATACCTTTCAGCATTTCATATAATGCTGGTTTGGTGGTAATGAATTCCTTTAGCTTTTCCTTATCTGTGAAGCTCTTTACCTGACCTTCAGTTCTGAATGATAGCTTTGCTGGATAAAGTAACCTTGGTTGTAGGTTCTTGCTATTCATCACTTTGAATATTTCTTGCCACTCTCTTCTGGCCTGCATGATTTCTATTGAGAAATCGGCTGACAGTCGTATGGGTACTCCCTTGTAGGTAACTGACTTTCTTTCTCTTGCTGCTTCTAAGATTCTCTCTTTGTCTTTTGCTCTTGGCATTTTAATTATGATGTGTCTTGGTGTGGTCCTCTTTGGGTTCCTTTTGTTGGGGGTTCTCTGCACTTCCTGGACTTGTAAGTCTATTTCTTTCACCAGGTGGGGGAAGTTTTCTGTCATTATTTCTTCAAATAGGTTTTCAATATCTTGCCCTCTCTCTTCTTCTGGTATCCCTATAATTCTGATGTTGGTACGCTTGAAGTTGTCCCAGAGGCTCCTTACACTATCTTCATATTTTTGGAATCTTTTTTCTTTTTTCTTTTTCAGTTGGGTATTTTTTGTTTCTTTGTATTTCAAATCTTTGACTTGATTCTTGGGATCCTCTTGTCTGCTGTTGGATCTCTGTATATTATCCTTTTTTTATTTAAATTAAATCTTTCTTGTTCAGATTATTACATTTGTTCCTCTTTTTTCCCACCATAACTCCCCTCCTCCCAGTTCCCACCCCACCCTCCGCCCTCACTCCCCACCCACTGTCCTCATCCATAGGTGCACGATTTTTGTCCAGTCTCTTTCCGCATCTCCCACACCCCTTTCCCTCCCCAAGAATAATCAGTCCATTCCCTTTCTATGTCCCTGATTCTATTATAATCACCAGTTCATTCCGTTCATCAGATTATTTATTCACTTGATTCTTAGATTCACTTGTTGATAGATGCGTATTTGTTGTTCATAATTTGTATTTTTACCTTTTTCTTCTTCTTCCTCTTCTTAAAGGATACCTTTCAGCATTTCATATAATCCTGGTTTGGTGGTGATGAACTCCTTTAGCTTTTCCTTATCTGTGAAGCTCTTTACCTGACCTTCAGTTCTGAATGATAGCTTTGCTGGATAAAGTAATCTTGGTTGTAGGTTCCTGGTATTCATCACTTTGAATATTTCTTGCCATTCCCTTCTGGCCTGCAAAGTTTCTGTTGAGAAATTAGCTGACAGTCGTATGGGTATTCCCTTGTAGGTAACTGAGTTTCTTTCTCTTGCTGCTTTTAAGATTTTCTCTTTGTCTTTTGCTCTTGGCATTTTAATTATGATGTGTCTTGGTGTGGTCCTCTTTGGATTCCTGTTGTTTGGGGTTCTCTGTGCTACCTGGACCTGTAAGTCTATTTCTTTCACCAGGTGGGGGAAGTGTTCTGTCATTATTTCTTCAAATAGGTTTTCAATATCTTGGTCTCTCTCATCTTTTGGCACCCCTATAATTCTGATGTTGGTACACTTGAAGCTGTCCCAGAGGCTCCTTACACTATCTTCGTATTTTCGGATTCTTTTTTCATTTTGCTTTTCTGGTTGGGTGTTTTTTGCTTCTTTGCATTTCAAATCTTTGCCTTGATTCTTGCGGTCCTCTGGTCTGCTGTTGGGAGTCTGTATAGTATTCGTTATTTCAGTCCGTGTATGCTTAATTTCTAGTTGGTTCTTTATCATAACTTTGAGGGTCTCATTAGATTTCTTGAGGATCTCACTACATTTATCGACGGCTTCTAGACAGTTCTTAAGAGACCTTAAAAGTGTGGTTCTTAATTCAATAACCTCCATTGACAGTTTTGTCCTGTTTCTTTGTCTCTGCATTTTTTATGCTTTCTTGGTGCACCCTCTAGTGGTCTTTGTGCGCAATCTTGTTATAGTTAAGCCTTGATTGTTGTCGGCAATACCGGGGGCGGTTTGACCTCCCGGATAACTGGTTATGAGAGTCCGCTGTGTCTGCAGTGGGAGGGCTTCTGTGCTGGATCTCTAGGGCTGTGCTAACCTAGCATTTGCCTGAGGCTATATGGCAAATGGCTCTGCACAGGGCTTGGGCGGGGCGGGTCCCTGGGGATCTACAGGGCGGGCCTGAGCGAGCAGTTATGGCTGCTCTCAGTTCCGTCCCTAGGGGCTCTGCCTCACAGAGTCCCAGCAACCGCTCAAACCTCAGAGAGAAAGCTGCCTTCGAGTTCCGACTGAAGCCAGACAATCCCGCTTCTCCCGTTTGAGTCTGGGTCCCTAGAGACTCGCCCGGATCTGGAGCTCAGAGTCTGAAACTCCCTCCCGATTGAAAACAACAACTGCACCCTCTGCCACCAGCCCGCTCTGTGCGCACTCCACACCTCAGTATTTCACTTCAGCACTGCGCCTCCTCTGAGTCTCGGTATGATATTCTCTTTCCTCCTAGTTGTAGAATTTCCACTCAGTCAGGCTTCCTGTGGTTCTGGATGATGTCCGTTCCGTCGTTTAGTTGTTTTTTGAAGTGATTGTTTGAGGCAGCAATCTCCGGCGTTAACCTATGCCGCCATCTTGGTTTCTCCTGTATATTATTCTTTATTTCAGTCAGTGTATGCTTAATTTCTAGTTGGTCCTTTTTCATATCCTCGAGGGTCTCACTAGATTTCTTGACGGTCTCACTAAATTTATCGGCGGTTTGCATAAAATTCTTGAAAAACCTTATAAACGTGGTTTTGAACTCTATATCCAGTCGTTTGCTTTCCTCCATTTCTGTCATTTGTGACCTGTTTCTTTGTCTCCGCATTTTTTATGCTTTCCTGTGTTGGTAGAGTGGTTTTGTGTGCTAGGTATCCTGTAGGACCCAGTGGCTCAGCCTCCCCTGTTACCTGAGGTGGACACTCTTGGTGCACCCCCTTGTGGGCTTTGTGCACAGTCTTGTTGTAGTTATGCCTTGATTGTTGTAGGATCACTGGGAGGAATTGACCTCCAGGCCAATTGGCAGTGAGAATCTGCTGTGTCTGCAGTGGGAGAACTTCTGTGCTGAAGACACCCTTCTGGGGCAAGACTTGCTTCAGTGGGGCTTTGGTGCTCACTGAGTCTGCCCCCTGGGTGTGTCCCTTATGGATCTGAGGAGTTGTAATCCGGATGATCCCCCTCTGACCACTGGGTACACTGGCTCTTGGAGGTTATCCAGCAGGAGCTATGAAGAGAACTGCAGATTCCCCTTCCTTTTTTGGAGTTTGGAGGTGCCCTGATGAGGCCCAGCTGTGAAGCAATGAAAAGCTGTGGGGCCTTGGGCCTTCTCTTGGAAGTTCTGGGTCTGTGGCCCAGCTGCAGTTTGTAAGGTAATTTTCAGGTTGCAAAGGGCCAGGGCATTCATATGCAAAAGCCTCTGCCACAGCCTGGGTGGGGCGGGGTCTCAGGGAATCAAAGGGTGGAGCAAGGAACTATGGCAGATTCTCAGCCCTGCCCTAAGGGGCCGCTTGGGTCTCAGTGTCCTGATAATTTAATTGCTGGAAGCACCTCTGAGAGAAAGCCGCCCTCGAGTTCCGACTTCTGCCCACTGCCAGACAGTCCAGTTTCTCTCCATACGAGTCCTGGGTCCCCAGAGACTTCCCGGAACCGGAATTCAGAGCAGTCGGGAGCTTGTGACTCCCTGCCGATTCAAAAAGACAGCCGCGTCCTTAGGTACCAGCCCCTTTCCGAGCACTCTCGAGCCTCCGTACCTTTGCACTTTACTTCTGCAGCTCCTGACCCTCAATGCGTTTTTATCTTTCCTTCTAGTTGTAGAATTTCCACTCCGCCAGCCTTCCTGTAAGGTCTGTATGATGTCCGTTTTGTCTTTTTATTGTGTTTTGAAGTTGTTGTAGGAGGCAGCAATTTCGGTGTTTCCCTATGCCACCATCTTAGTTTCTCCCGCAGTACACTTCTTTTGGTAACTTTCTTTTTGCCATTTTGGAGTATTATTTTGTATTATCTTAACAAGCGAGAATGCCTAATTACAGTTAAACGTAATTTGTAAAGCTTTATTTGAAATTCTGCGAAGTATCTCCGAAGCTTGTCAATTTCTTCACTCTCAAAAGGCGACTGACTCGCCACGGTGTTTTGCATGGCAAGTGTGGAACGACTGTGTTTGTTTATATTGAGTTTCGATATCTCTGATTTGTCAGGGCAATGTTTTGGTTAGTGACAAGGTCGCTTAGACACTTAAGAGCTTTCAGAGAAATTATGAACTGATACATGAATGCACAGAGTTAAGATTCGTACGGTTCCTTGCTGTGGTGGCTGAGAACAGACATACGACCAGAACGGTAAAAAAGCTTTGGTGGCTGAGAGTAGACAAACATCCGCAAAGGGTTAATTGTGTGAAGTCTTCAATGTTACTCTATAATGTTTAATGGGTTTTAACTACTTAAGTAAAAATAGAAAACACATGCATATAGTATGTCAGCTACTTAGTATCTTTTTTTTTTTGTTTAGGGATTAAATGGAATGTTGTTGTTTTTATAATTTTTTTTTATTGTTGAAAGTATTACAAATGTCCCCTCCCCCCATTAACCCCTTCCACCCTACTCCTGCACATCCCAGATCTTCACCTCACTAGTATCCCTTTCTTGAGGCAACCACTGTGATCAATTTCTTATGTACCTCCTTAGAGATATTCCATGTATATCTATAAGCACATATAATGAAATTATGATAATTATTTTGCTATGGCTACCCCGTTCTCCAAATACTTTTACTAAAAAATCCACATTCTCCCCACTGATTTGAAATAAGTTTATCAAATATGAAATTCTCATATGTATTTGTATCTATTTCTGAATTATGTTTTATTTCATCAACATGACTATAAATTCATGCCAGTACCATACTGTATTTATTTATTTATTTTTATTGTTGAGAGCATTACAGATATCTCCCATTTCCCCCCCTTTGCCTCCCTCCACCCAGCTCCTACTACACCCCAGGCCTTGATTGCACTATTGTCTGTGTCCATGGGTTATACATATCCTATCTAATAAAGAAAGAATATGCTAATTGACCCTCATGCCGTCCCAAAGATGATGGCGCACACAGCCAACAAGGTGGGAATATGCTAATTGACTGTCACACCCTCAATGATGGTGGCACCCACAGCCAATAAGGAGGGAATATGCTAATTGACTGCCATGCCCTCAAAGATGGCGGTGCCCACAGCCACAAGATGGCAGCACCCAGTCCCCTCAGCCCCCCAGGTGCCCAGGACCGGCCCAAAGTGCAGGCAAGCCTTGGATGGTGGTTGCCCAGATGCCTAGGGCCAGCCCGAGGTGCAGGCAAGCCTTGGATGGCAGCTGCCCAGACGCTCAGGGTTGCCCGAGGCTCAGGTAATCAGGGCCAGCTGAGGCTTGTGCTCCTGGCAATGGCAGCAGCAGAGGTGTGATGGGGGCGTCACCTTTCCCTGATTGCCGGGTTGCCTCCTGCCCCTGAGGGCTCCCGGACTGTGAGAGGGGGCAGGCCGGGCTGAGGGCCCCCCCTCCAATGCATGAATTTTCATGCACCAGGCCACTAGTATGCATATAAATTCTTTGATTACTCTCTTCCCACACTCCCTATCCCCTCTGAGATAGGTCAGTCTGTTCCATGCTTCTATGTTTCTGTACCCATTTTGTTCATCAGTTTATTTATTTGTTAGATTCCACACATAAGTGAGATAATGTGCTATTTGTCTTTTTCTGACTGGCTTATTTTGCTGAGCATAATAATCTTCAGGCATATCCAAGCTGTCTCAAAGGGTAAGATATCCTTCTTTTTATAGGTGCATAGTATTCCATTGTGTAAATGTACCACATCTTGTTTATCCACTCATCTACTGATGGGCACTTGGGCTGTTTCCAGATCTTCACTATTGGAAATGCTGCTGCTATGAACATAGGGGTGCATATTTTGTTTCTGATTGGTGTTTTGGAATTCTTAGGAGATATTCCCAGAAGTGGGATCATTGGGTCAAATGGCAGTTTAATTTTTATTTTTTTGAGGAAACTCCATACTCCTTTCTTTAGTGGCTGTAGCAGTCTGCATTTCCACCAGCGGTGTACAAGGTTTCCCTTTTCTCCATATCCTTGGCAGCACTTTTTGTTTGTTGATTTATTGATGGTAGCCATTCTGGCAGGTGTGAGGTGGTATCTCATTATAGTTTTAATTTACATCTCTTTAATGAGTAATTAGTAATGTTGAGCATTTTTTCATGTGTCTCTTGGCCATCTATATGTCCTCTTTGGAGAAGTGTCTATTCAGGTACTTTTCTCCTTTTTAAATTGGATTGCTTATCTTCCTTTTATTGAGCTGTATGGAACTCACTATATGGGAGAACATATTTGCCAATGATACATCTGATAAGGGGTTAATTTATAAATTATATAAAGTACCACATTGTCTTAATTACCACACCCAGATTTATAATGCATTTTATTTTATTTTTATTTTTTTTTAAAATATATATTTTATTGATTTTTTACAGAGAGGAAGGGAGAGAGATAGAGAGTTAGAAACATCGATGAGAGAGAAACATCGATCAGCTGCCTCCTGCACATCTCCTACTGGGGATATGCCCGCAACCCAGGTACATGCCCTTGACCGGAATCGAACCTGGGACCTTTCAGTCCGCAGGCCGACGCTCTATCCACTGAGCCAAACCGGTTTCGGCTATAATGCATTTTAATTGAGTAATTCCACACCCCGCATTACTTTTCTTTTCCAAAAAATTTGAGTCTATTCTGAGTTTTAAAATTTATTTTTATATCTTGGTAATTTGTTTTGGATTTATAGAAACCTAACCATGATTTTCCTGCTATTATGTGTTCATAGAGGCTAGGTATATAGGTAAATGTGACCAACTACTGATTTTAATTGAGTCGAATATAACAATATAAAATGCATTGTGATATCTTTACAGTTCATGTAAGTGCTTATGAATCAAATATCAGTATGCCTATTCTACTTCTAGCCATGCCAGTTTTTAACTGTGAGACCATGGTTAAGGTATTTCACCTCTCTAGGTCTCAGTTTTCTTATTTATAGAAAATCCTATTCTAAAAAATTTATTGTTTAATAACCAAATAACTTGTAAAAGAAATTTTTTTAAAAGTTTCCAGGAAAGAAAATTATTCAGAATGTTGGGACTACTATCTATTAATTCCAGTAATTTAGTGTTTCAATTCTTTCAGTTCTTCTGATGTAAGTTTCAGCTAGTTCTCCTATGTAGTTCACATGTCTCTTTGTAACACTTACTAATCTTCCTTTTTACCAAAGAGAAAGCCAGGCCTCAGCTCAGTGCTTTCAGCAGGATATAATCTTTAGTTAAATTTAATATTGTTTTGTGATTGTATTTATGTTTATGGCTATATTCTATACATTGCTAGAAATACTGCTTTTCCAGTCACTATAGTGACCAAGTTTTCTTTTAAAATAAATGTATTTAAGTATAAAAAATTAACTCAACTTCTAGAAAAATGTTAAATAATAATAAAGCTGATACACATATAGGAAAAATCATGAAGGTCATTTGAGAATGATTAAAGTTTGGTTAATAATGGATTATGTGATTGAGGCAAAGACTGGCTAGGTAGTCACCAAATCCAATTTCTTTTTATTAGTCACATAGGAAAATTACATTTTCCAGACTCTCTTATAGTAAACTTGGGGCTAGGTGAGTGAGTTGTGATCCATGGAATGTGAGTGAAAGTGTTGTGTCTCACTTTTAGGCGTGGCTCCTAAAATATCGCAGGAATTCCTCTGCTCATCCTCTCTTCCCTTGTCACTAATTGTAGAGTATCTAGTGGAGGACTCTAAGGCCGTAGAGGGCAGTGAAGCCAGTAGATGCAAGGATCCTGAATGCCTGAGTCTCTGTTTGAGAAGAGCTGCCCAGGATTGCTGCTGGGAACATGAAATAACGTTTTACTGCTAAGTCACTGATATTTGGGGATAATTTATTACAGTTACAGCAGTTAGCCTAATACAGTGACCTCTGAGGACTTAAGTACTTTTCACAATGACTTACCTATGCATGGAAAATACTTAGTAAATGTTTGTTAAATAAGTGAATTTTGTCCTATTTTAATTTGTCTTTATTCATAATTGTCAAATGGTAATGTTTTTAGGTATAGGATTGAGGTTTCAGCTGAAGTCCCAATCCTTGTTTTGTGACACATTAGACAGTTCCAGTATCCTAGATGACCTTAGCATTTTCAAAATAAAATTGGCTTTAATTACTGTTTTAAAATATATGTCCTATAGCACCTTTAAGACCAAGGTGGGTGGGACTAAAAATATGGCACCTATTGCCCAAAAGACTGGGAGTCTGCCTTAAAATATGAATATGAACTCCATGTTCTTACAGAGTTTCTAAGATTACATTATTTAAGAGTCTGCTCTAGAATAGACCATCACTCTGCCTTTAGAGGGAACTGTTTTTCACTCTCCTAGACACAATAGCTGTTTGTAACTTAAAAAATAACAGCAAGCCTCCGGAGGTGAGGTTTCCTTCAGATATTGTATTCTAGGGTCTTAGAAGTTTCATATTCAGGAAACTCTTCTGTGGGGAGGATCAAATAAAATAGTATATATTAAAGTCCTTTGTAAAACATTAAAGTACTATACAACTATAACATTATTGTTAGCCATTGTTCTACTAATAAAGCCCATTTCCTCTTCTTCTGCCCTCTTAATCAGGTAAAACAATTTTCTTCACAGGTCACCCACTTAAAAGAATATCATTTGAAAGGCAAGTGAGAAATATCTACATTGCAGATTTAAATGTCCAAGTACTTGAATTAGAGGATATGCTCCTGGAATAGGTGCCATAAGTTAAAATTGAAAAATCAAGGGTAATTTTCCTATAGAGAACACATTATTGGAGGTAGTAAGGTGAAATTGTTTCCCAATTCTGAGCCACATTTTCCTTATCTGTAGAATGTGGGAAATGATAGAACCTCTCACACAGTGCTGTTGTTATGATTAAATGAAATAATGTATGTGGCACACATAAGACAATGTCTGGAACATAAAGAGTGCTCAATAAACAGTAGCTCTAACATTATGATGATGATCATGAGCACAGGCTTTGGAGCCAGACTGCCTAAGTTAAAGTCTTAGCTCTGCCATGTGCTAGTTGGGTAATCCTGAAAAAGCTGTTTAAACTCTGTGCCAGATTTCTCTCATTTATAAAATGGGAATGATGATAAGGTCTGTGTCATAAGGTTATTGTGAGGATCAAATGAGACAATATATACCTTAGACCTTTCTCCCCATCCACAGTGGAACTTCCTGAAAAAGTTATCTCCCCCTCTGGCCTCTTTATCATTTCTCACCCTCCACTGGTGATGGTCTCATCAAAGTCACAATTAGCTTCATTGTTCATAAAGCCTATAGACATGATTGATCTACATCTTACTTGACCTGTTGTAGTATCTATCAATAAACCCTGACTGATTCTTTCTGGAAATACTCTTTCCTGTGGCTTCCATGACACCACCATCTGTGGGTTTCTTCCTCCTCTTCTTTCTTTTTTTTCCCTTTTCTTTCTTCCTTTCTTCTCTCTCTCTCTCTCTCTCTCTCTCTCTCTCTCTCTCTCTCTCTCTCTCTCTCTCTCTCTCCTCTCATAGTCAGCTTCCTCTGCCTGCCCCATAAACTATCTGTAGGAATCTGTTTAGGATTCTGATCAGTCTACAAATTCCCTTGGGGTGATTTGTACTGCTCCAATGGCTGATAATTCTCCTTCTAATCTGTGGCTTCATCAGATATATTGAGTTCAAGACCCATATATTCACCTGTTTTATTAATTCACCCTTGAAAAGCTAATAGACAACCAATTCAACATGTACAAAATTGAATGCATCACACAACTCCTATACTTTCCCCCAAGCTTCTCTTCTGTTCCCAGTTAATCATACCAGGAATCTCAGGTCAGATTAGACTATTACCCTTCCATTGCTCTATCAATCTATTCAACAGGTCTTGATGTTTTCACCTGAAGGAGCAGGAGAATATAGTGATTAAGAACAGAGACTGCTACTAGTTGAAGGACCATGGGTAAATAATTTAATCTCTCTAGCCTCAATTTCCTCAGCGGTGACCACCACATAGGGTTCTTGTATGGATCAGGTGATATTGAAAGTAAAGTGCATGCTACACTAAACACTAGCTATTGTTATCAATTGCATCCTTCACAGTTCTCGTTGCCTTGCAGAACTGCTGCAAGGTGGAGACCAGCTGGAATGCTCATCTCATGAGGAAGAAGATGATGATTGGTTCCATCTCTGTGCTTGGGTCATTGCAATATGATTGGCAGGATATATATTTGGCTGACTTTAACCTGCCTTTACATTATCTCTTGAAAAATGTTTTTCTACCACCTTAGGAGTAAGAAAATGTATATATATATATTTCTCTTTATCCCCCATTGCCACTGTTGGCCACCTTGATTTTCCACCTGCACTACTGCAACATACTCCTTGCTGATCAATCTTCTCTGGTTTTCTATCAATCTGCCTTCCACAATACATCCAGAATGATATTCCTGAAATGTAAATTAGATTATGTCTCTTTCCTACTGAAATCCACTTGATGGCTTACCACTGCCCTCAGGATAAAGTCCAAAATCCTTAACTTCTCCAGTTCACGTCTAGGTACATCATGCCTATCTATCAGGGTCTTTTCACATCCTTTGAGTAAACCACTTTTCTCCACTCTTATTCCATCTTTTACCTGGAGAGTATTACTAATATCTCAAATCTTTTTTAGATATCTCTTCCTCCATTTATGGCCACCTGAGACTGGCTTAAACACCTCTTTATGCTCCCATATTACTCTTGGGTCTTTCACTCCTATGCCCACCTGTAAAACTGAATTAGAATGAACTGTTTCTATGCCTATGTCCTTAAAAATGTAAGTCCTTTTTGTCAGAGAATATGTCATTTTTAATATTGCGTTTTCAGTAATTAACACAGTTCCTGGCTCATGGTAAATGTTCAGTAAACAGTTTTGGGAAGTACAAACATATTACCTAAAGGACAATAGCCCATTTTATCTAGAAATGTCATATAGCATAATTTTTTTATTTAACTGCTAGAGGCCCAATGCATGAAATTTGTGCAAAAGTAGGCCTTCCTTCCCCTGGCTGCCAGCCCTGGCTTCAGCCAGAAGGTCATCTGGAAGGACATCCGGAAGGATGTCCAGTCTAATTAGCATATTATGCTTTTATTATTATAGACTAGAACCCGTTGCATGAAGATTCGTGCATTAGGCCTTCCTTCCCCTGGCTGCTGGCACACCGGTTTTCCTCCGGCACCCTGAACCCAGGCCTTTGGTTTGGTTGCAGTGGAGAAACCAAGCCTCTTCAGACTTCAGTATTCAGTCTTCAGTCTTCAGTCTTCACTCTGGCCAGAGCCTTCTGTCTTCGCTCCGTGCCTGCATATGCAAATTAACTGCCATCTTTGTTGGGTTAATTTGCATAGTTGCTCTGATTGGCTGGTGGGCATAGCAAAGTGACACAAATTTGCATGTTTCTCTTTTATTATTTTAGATAAATCATAAACCTGTTCACCTTAAAGTTTTCCAGAGAATATGTAAATCAACATAAGAAGGCAGTACTAAAATGAAACTCCTTCCTCTCCTGAAAGAGTTTTCACATTAACTACTGGTTGTCACTTTTGTATCTCCCACCTATATAAAATTGTTATTTTTCTGGATATAAATATCAGATACTTAATTAAATAAATTCAGTACCTACTACAGGACCCAATGAGAACTGTCATTTGGGGCCCAGAGCCAGAGAGATAATCTGTTGTTCCAGAGTATATTTGAAAACAAACTATTATGATGACATAATTTGTGCACTGACTGTTGTTGAAATGCTGTAGGAGTACCATGGGTATGGTTTGCTAAACTCTGGAAGGGAAATCAGAGGAAAATGAACTGCTGTAAGGTGAAGAGGAATGCTCACCCCATGAGGGAGAAGAGGATGAGTGGTTCCATCTTTAGCTTGGGTCATTACAATGTGATTGGCAGGATATATATTTGACTGACTTTCATCTGCCTCTACACTGTCTCTTGGAAATGTTTTCCTACCACCTTAGGAGCAGGAAAAATGTATCAAAAGCCAAATTTTACAGGCAATACTGTGAAATTGGACTTTTTAGTAATGTATCATGCTCAGAGTATTTCCATTATAGCCTGGTGAACTCATAACTTATACTTTTTCTGTTGTGACTTTATTTTGTATTTTAAACTCTTAAGAAGTAATATATGAGACACAGGATGTAGTCAAGAACTGGAAGAATCTTGGCCAAATCTCAGACAGAGGCCACCCAGTCAGAACTTTTCTAGAACTTGGGATCTGAACTGAGGTGTTTGAATCCCCAGGGCCCAGGCCAGTTAGCACTTAAAGACTGAGCTGTAGCTATGGAAGGGTGTGTGTGTGTGTGTGTGTGTGTGTGTGTGTGTGTGTGTATGTGTGTGTGTGTGTGTGTGTGTGAATGCAAAAGAAAATATATGCTGATAAAGAGATACATAATCAGCTCTCACCCAAATTGTCAAACCCTCATTTTTGTAAACAAAAATTTTATACTTTCTATGAACTGTGTGAGGTACTGAATTTTCTTCATTAAGGATCTGATGTTTGCAGCCAGAAAAATAATAATTGTGAGCTTGTGTGTCTCCATGTGTGTGCTATAAAAGTGACAACTGGTGGCCAGTGAGAAAACTCCTGGAAGAATTCACCTCAGAATATATCCAAATTAATATCACCTGGTGTCTCTCAGCACTCTCCTTCTAGTTGTTTATTTGTTTTTAAAATCTGTATTGTTGAAAGCATTATATATGTCCCCCCTTTTCCCCACTGACCCATTCTAGCCCACTCCCACCCCCTACTCCTGTTTAAAGGTGTTGAAATCAGGGCAAAAAGAATACTTGTCTCCCTTTCAATCACATATCTAAGTTGGAATTCATGCCATGAACTACTAAAGTTCCTTTCTGGAAAGAACTTCACTCACTTTGAAATAGCAGTTTAGAAAACCAGAAGCTCAGCAGCTATGGAATTTCCTCTCTTTACTCCTATACATCCCAGCATCACAGACATGCCAAAGCAGTGAGAAATAAGTCACAGGAAAGAATCCTGTTCTTGGAAAAGGGAGCCTAGTCCAGCAGCTGGTGGAGGATGTGCTCCATTCTAGTGAGACATTTTTTCAATCATAAAGAAAAAGATTGTTTTCTTTTGAAAAAATAAAAATTTAAAATTTTAACACTATCAGTACTAAGGGTTATATATGAGTATTGGCTTTTTAATTCCAAAACATATTGGGACTATTAGAAGATTCAAGAAAATGTGGAACCATTATAGACTATTTTTCAAAGTATTTTTTTTCAAAGTTCTTTTGCAGATTAAAAATTTTTATGAAGAAGGTTCTTCATGGCTTGACCTGGCCCCCATTTAGCTGACTTGGAAAAGGCCTTAGACACATCACATATTTGTACAATTGGAACCAGAGAGGGAGCCAGATTTTTTGGTGCTTAATGCATTTAAACATTTTTTGGGGGGAGTATATTTCTAAAAAATAATACAAAAATACCTTAGCTTGTAAACTTTGTAATAACACATAACCATGTGGACAAATTGCAAGGGCCCCTTCTAGTTATGGGTCTTGAAACTTAAACTACATTAGCTTCACAGTAAATCTGCCTGTGTTTCCAGCATTTTGAAATGCTCATGTGCTCAGTAGAAAGGATGCAAGGAGGGTAGAGAAAGGCATGTTGGTGATGATGAATGTCAGTGTAGTAAAAGCAAGAAAATAAACACCAAATTGTTTAAAGAAGTGGGAACTCTCCATAGTACATGAAGAAAACACTAAATTCTTGAAAATGTTCAAGGCAAGTTGGTCTCTACTCTCACATATAATTAGATTTGTTATATGTTTTTGTTCTCTTTGTCTAGTCTCAAAAAATACTGTTCTGTTTCCTTATGATCTTCCATGGATAGAACTGGTACAATCCTAAGATAGCTACTTAAAAAACTCTTCATTGCCTAGATGGGAAATGTCCACATTAGTGTTCATCTCTGTGCATACTGCTCTCTTATTTAACCTTATAAACTTTACTTTTGAATGTTATTTGATTGCCTGAAGGAGGAAAATTACCTCATGTACTTAAAGCTTATTATTAACCAGAATTTCTTTTTAAATATATTTTTATTGATTAAGATATTACATATGTGTCCTTGTCCCCACGTTACCCTCTACCCCACCCCCCCCGCTCATGCCCTCACCCCCCCCCCCCGTTGTCCGTGTCCATTGGTTAGGCCTATATGCCTGCATGTAAGTCCTTTGGTTGATCTTTCCCCCTTACCCCCACCCTCCCCTCCCCTCCCTCCAAAGCCTCACAGTCCAATCAATGCCTCTCCGTCTCTGGATCAGTCCTTGTTCATCAGTTTATGCTGTTCATTATATTCCACAAATGAGTGAGATCATGTGGTATTCATCCGCTCTCCAGTTCCATCCATGCTGTGGCAAATGGTAAGAGTTCCTTTTTCTTCTTCCTCTTCTTAAAGAATACCTTTCAGCATTTCATATAATGCTGGTTTGGTGGTGATGAACTCCTTTAGCTTTTTCTTATCCGTGAAGCTCTTTCTCTGACCTTCTATTCTGAATGATAGCTTTGCTGGATAAAGTAATCTTGGTTGCAGGTTCATGCTATTCATCACTTTGCATATTTCTTGCCACTCCCTTCTGGCCTGCATGGTTTCTGTTGAGAAATCAGCTGACAGTCATATGGGTACTCCCTTGTAGGTAACTGACTGTCTTTCTCTTGCTGCTTTTAAGATTCTCTCTTTGTCTTTTGCTCTTGGCATTTTAATTATGATGTGTCTTGGTGTGGTCCTCTTTGGATTCCTGTTGTTTGGGGTTCTCTGCACTTCCTGGACTTGGAAGTCTATTTCTTTCACCAGGTAGGGGAAGTTTTCTGTCATTATTTCTTCAAATAGGTTTTCAATATCTTGCCCTCTCTCTTCTTCTGGTACCCCTATAATTCTGATGTTGGTACGCTTGAAGTTGTCCCAGAGGCTCCTTACACTATCTTCATATTTTTGGAATCTCTTTTCTTTTTTCTTTTTCTGTTGGGTATTTTTTGTTTCTTTGTATTTCAAATCTTTGACTTGATTTTTGGGATCCTCTTGTCTGCTGTTGCATCTCCGTAGATTATTCTTTATTTCAGTCAGTGTATGCTTAATTTCTAGTTGGTCCTTTTTCATGTCCTCCATGGTCTCACTATACTTATTGAGGGACTCATTAAATTTATCGGCGGTTTTCATAAAATTCTTGAAAAACCTTATAAACGTGGCCTTGAACTCTATATCCAGTCGTTTGCTTTCCTCCATTTCTGCCATTTGTGACCTGTTTCTTTGTCTCCGCATTTTGGCTGCTTCCCTGTGTTGATAGAGTGGCTTTGTGTGCTAGGTGTCCTGTAGGGCCCAGTGGCTCAGCCTCCCCAGTTACCTGAGGTGGACACTCTTGGTGCACCCCCTCATGGGCTTTGTGTACCGTCTTGTTGTAGCTATGCCTTGGTTGTTGTAGGATCACTGGGAGGAATTGACCTCCAGGGCAATTGGCAGCGAGAATCAGATGTGTCTGCAGTGGGAGAACTTCTGTGCTGGAGACACCCTTCTGGGGCAAGACTTGCTTCAGTGGGGCTTTGGTGCTCACTGAGACTGCACCCTGAGTGTGTCCCTTATGGATCTGAGGAGTTGTGATCTGGATGGTTCCCCTCTGACCACTGGGTACAGTGGCTCTTGGATCTAAGGAGGTACTAATTTAGCCTCTGCCTGAGGTTACACAGCAGGAACTATGGAGAGAACTGCAGATTCCCCTTCCTTTTTTTTTGGAGTTTGGAAGTGCCCTGATGATGCTCAGCTGTGTAGCAATGAAAGCCGCTGTGGGGCCGTGGGCCTTCTCTTGGAAGCTCTGGGTCTATCTGGCCCGGCTGCGGTTAGGTAATTACAGGTTGCAAATGGCCGGGGCATTCATATGCCAAAGCCTCTGCCGCAGCTTGGGCGGGGCGGGGCCTCAAGAAATCAAAGGGCGGAGAAAGCAGCTATGGCGGAGCCTCAGCCCTGCCCTAAGGAGTCGCGAGTCCCAGTGTCCCGGCAATGGCTGCAAGCACCTCTGAGGGAAAGCCGCTCTCAAGCTCGCCCGCTGCCAGACAGTCCAGTATCTCCCTGTATGAGTCCTGGGTCCCCAGAGACTTCCCGGAACCGGATTTCAGAGCCGTCGGGAGCTTGTGTCTCCCTCCGGATTCAAAAAGACAGCCGCGTCCTCAGGTGCCAGACCCTTTCCGCACGAGCCCCCGTACCTCTGCACTCCACCTCCGCAGCTCCTCCTGCTCGCAGTGTGCTTTTATTTCCTTCTAGTTGTAGAATTTACACTCAGCCAGCCCTCCTGTAGTTCTGGATGATGTCCACCTTGTGTTTTTGAGGCATTTATCGATTGTTGTGGGAAGCAGCAATTTCCCGGTGTTTATCTATGCCGCCATCTTAGTTTCTCCCCCATTAACCAGCATTTTAAGGGTTAGAGAATTTAATGGTATTACATGAATTTTGATTCATGAAGGTATTAAGATGGTATCCTTTTTTGATCCAAATACATTTGTCTTTATTTTTTGTTTATTTATTTTTATTGTGGACACTATTACAGATGGATCCCATTATCCTCTCCCCTTTGCCCTTGTAAAACTTGGACATAACTTATGAAGTGGTTATATATCCTTTTAAAAAGCCAACATTCCACAAATCACAACATAGAAAGTAGCTAATTATTTCTGGAAAACCAGAGGAAATTTTAAAATACATTTACCAAATGTGAAATATGTGCACTGTTGGAACCACCATTTTCCATGAACAGTAGCTGTGTTAGGTAATTTAATCATGTAGCTTTAGTTGTAAGGAGCAATTTCAGGGGACAATTTATTTCTTGAAAGGCTTCTAAAATATAGGTGGCTGTTTTTTGAAGAAAACCTGCTGTATAAAAACCCAAACTTTACAAAATTAGGAACTTAAGGGGAGATAAATGACATAATAAGTTATTATTTTCTTTAAAAGAGTAACACAGAGTTTCTTTAAATAACATATTTCTCTAGTGTAGTTCTAATGTAGTAGGAAGACACTTTTTACAGCCTTGGCTTCAAGCTGGCTGTGCTCTTGGAAAGCCTGTTTTTCACCTCTCTTAGACAGTTTTTTCTTTGGCAGAATAGGGATTACATCCTGCTAGATTAATTGTTTTGAGGATTTAATGAGATACTGTGTGACAACATGACCAACATAGTGCCTGACATGTGACAATTACTTTATAAATGCTATCTGAAAGTACTGATTTAGAATATTTCTTGTAAGGGGATTTACTTCTCTGGGTATTTTTACTTATTTCTTGGATAAATTTTTTGGTTGTTGTTTTAGGTTTACTAATGACATTTATTATGGTAAGAATGAAAAATACACTTATGCACACTTTAGTGAAAGTATTTTTAGTGAGCTGTGTTTAATAGCATTTCATAAATCCATTTATTAGAAATAAACCCCAGAGCTCACTTCAGCAGCACAAATACTAAAATTGGAATGATAAAGAGAATATTAGCATGGCCTCTGTGCAAGGATGACCTGCAAATTCGTGAAGCATTCCATATTTTTACATCATGCCAGAAGGGAATGGAATGAAGTATACAAAGTGATGCAAAGCAAGGGACTGAAATAAAGAATACTCTACCCACCAAGACTATCATTCAAAATTTAAGGGGGATATCAGGACTTTTGCAGGCAAAAAAAAAAAAAATGCTAAGGGAGTTTATTACCACCAAGCCAGCAATGTAAGAAATGCTAAAGGGACTGCCAAAAAAAGAATATATAGAAAGAGAAGAAGGAATAGAGGCATAAAGAGTAAAAATGGCAACAAACAAGCACCTATCCATAATAACCTTACATGTAAATGGATTAAATGCTCAAATCAAAAGAAATAGGGTAGCTGAATGGTTAAGAAAACATGAACCATATATATGCTGTCTACAAGAGACTCACCTCAGAACAAAGGACTCACACAGACTGAAAGTCAAGGGACAGAAAAATATTTTTCAGGCAAATGGAAATGAAAAAAAGGTGGGGTAGCAATACTTATATCTGACAAAATACACCTAAAAGTGAATGCCATAGCAAGAGATAAAGAAGGCCACTTCATAATACTAAAGGGAGCAATTCATCAAGAGGATATAACTCTGGTAAACATATATGCACCCAATGCAGGAACACCCAAATACATAAAAAAACTTCTGGAAGATATCAAGGAAAAGATCGACAGCAATGCAATCATAGTAGGGGACTTTAGTACCCCATTGACACCACTGGATAAATTCTCTAGACAAAAATCAACAAAGAAACAGCAATGCTAAACAAATCACTAGATCAGATGGAATTAATTGACATCTTCAGAATATTTCACTCAAAAGGTATGGAATATACATTCTTCTCAAGAGCACACAGGACATTTTCAAAGATAGAACACATATTAGGACACAATCAAAGCCTCTACAAATTTAAGAAGATTGAAATAATATCAAGCATCTTCTCAGACCACAATGGCATAAAATTAGAAATCAACTACAATAAAAACAATCTAATACATGGAGGCTAAATAGCATGCTATTAAACAATAAATGGGTTACCAAAGAGATCCAAGAAGAGATAAAAAAAAAAAGACTTTCTGGAAACAAATGAAAATGAAATCACAACAATCCAAAATCTATGGGACACAATGAAAGCAGTCCTGAGAGGGAAGTTCATAGATCTACAGGCTTACCTAAAAAAAGAAAAAAAAAAAAAAAAAGAAAAAAAAAAAAAAAAGAAGAAAAACTGGTAATATGCTATCTAATCCTACAACTTAAAGAACTAGAAAGAGAGCAACAAGAAAAGCCTACACTAAGTAAAAGGAAGGAAATAATAAAGATCAGAGTGGTAATATAAGACATAGAGACCTAAAAAAAAAAGATACAAAAGATCAATAAACCAAGAGCTGGATCTTTGAAAGGATAAACAAGATTGATGAACTTCTAGCCAGGTTCACCAAGAAACAAAGAGAGAGAGAGGACTCAAATAAACAAAATGAGAAATGAAAGAGGTGAAGTAATAACTGATCCTACAGAAATACAAAAGATTGTAAAAAAAATACTACATACAACTCTATTCCAACAAACTGGAAAACCTAGATGAAATGGACATATTCCTAGAAAAATACAATCTTCTAAAACTCAATCAGAAAGAATGAGAAAACCTGAATAGGCTGAAAATAACCAATGAAAATGAAGCAGTAAAAACAACAACTACTACAACAAAAACAACTTCCAGCAAATCAAAGCCCTGGTCTGGATGGCTTCACAGGGGAGTTTTACCAAACATTCAAAGAAGAACTAACACCGATTGTACTCAGACTATTCCAAAAAATTTAAGAGGAAGGAACACTTCCAAGCTCTTTCTATGAAGCCAGCATCACCCTAATCCCAAAACCAGGTAAAGAAACTACAAAGAAAGAGAATTACAGGCCAATATCCCTCATGAACATAGATGCCAAAATCCTCAAAAAAATATTAGCAAATCACATCCAGCAATACATTGAAAAGATCATAAACCATGACCCAGTGGGATTTATTTTGGGGATGCAGGCTGGTACAATATCCACAAATCAATAAATGTGATACATCACATAAACAGACTGAGACAAAAACCACATGATCATATCAATTGATACAGAAAAAGCATTTGACAAAGTCCAACACCCTTTTTTGATAAAAACTCTCAGCAAACTAGGAATAGAGGGATCATATCTCAACATAATAAATGCCTGATTTGACAAACCTATAGCCAACATCATACTCAATGGGAAAATATTAAAACAATCCCCTAAGATCAGAAACAAGACCGGGATCCAAACTTTCACCAATCCTGTTTGCCATAGTATTGGAAGTGCTAGCCATGGAAATCAGACAAGAAAAAGAAATAAAAGGTAAGGGAGGGAAAATGGCGGAGGTATAAACGGACGTGTCCCTTGTCCTGGAGCAAATAAGGGTGAGCAGCTGAAACGGGTAACATGCAGCCCGAATAGGCAGAGGATTTTCAGCTGAGAGACTGTCTGCAGCTAGGAAAGACCGAGAACCCCCAGGAAAAAAAAAGGACGGTTGGAGACTGCGGCTGAAGCCTCTCCTGGTGCGCCAGCTAAGCAGCGGAGACTGTGCCATCTTGGGTGGTTGTTGCCGGCATCCAGAGACCAGCTACTAACCTGGAAACAAGGGATCTCAAGCAGCGTGACTGCCTGACCTCAGACGAGTACTGCTTCTTCTCACGGAAAGGTTGGACATCCCCTAAAGGTGCGGTTTGCAGTTCGGGTTGGAGGGAGGACCAAGCTCGCACGCGCGGGGCGGAATCTGCGCCCCACAGAGTCCGCAGCCGTTGGGACCAGCGTGACCCGCGAGTGGGGAAAGGGCCCAACAGGGCTGCTGGCAGAAGGGAATGCGAAAAATGAGCCCATAGCTGGACTGGATGTAAAGGAGCAGCCTTGGACTTTGCCAATCTGCTGGCTGCTTGGTGCCAGGGGTGAGTGGGCGCGCGGAGACTGTGTGCAGACCTGGAAGGTGGAGGCTTGCGAATTTGCACAACTATCAGGCTCTTGTTACAGTTCCCCTTTGATCCGTGCATTTGATTATTAAACCCAGTGCATGGGATTCCCCAGTTGGGGTCATTCGCAGAGCCTGTAGGGGAAAGTTCTTTTTGGGGAGCCTGGGAAACAGCAGACAGTGGCAAGGAACCAGCTCTGGGCAGTGGTCTTTCCCGAATCAGTTCCAAATACCATAGAGGAAAAAAAACAAAAAAACAAAACCCTACTGATAGAGAGGACTTATAGCCTCAGAGGTCAATCCAGACACACTGCCACCCAGAGGCAGAGCCACGAACTGTCTCTTCTGCGATCACAAATAAAGGCAGTCTGGTAAACAAATACAACCTGCCTTAAAATCAGGTCTGTGGTTTACTGCACAGAGGGACATTGTATCGCAGGGAAGTTCAACACTCCCCTGAATGCCTGGCAGGACTGAGGCGTGCCAAAAAGAAGAGTGGAAGATCTGAAGCACCTTCACTTCCGAATATTTTTATATATATATTTTTAATTCTTTTTTCACCATTTCATTAAGAACCTATTTTATTTTTATTTTTATTTTTTATTTTTTTCATCACCTGATTTTATCTTTTTAATTACTACATTTTTTTAACCAGTATTATTGCTATCCTTTTACCATTTTTTCAAGTGTCATTTTTTTTTTATTATTTTTTTTTCTTTATTTTATTTTGGGATTAGTGTTCTACACTCTATTGTCATCATTCCCTTAGCATCATTTCTCTCTAGATCACATTTACCCTTAAGCCAAAAATCTCTTCCTCACTTTTCCCTTTTTGTTGTCCTGTTTCTATTACCCTATTCCTGCTTTGGATTTTACCTATTCCTTCTTTCTACCCACTGTCTAAATTTCACCCTACTTATATATCTAATTTCCAATCCCTCGCTCTCCCCATACAAATAGCCTCTTCCCCACCTCTATTTCATTCTCTTACTTTTTTTTTGTCTTTTTGTTTTTTTCTTCTCTCCCTTTTCCCAATCTCATTTCGGCACTCCTTTTTGTTTTTTATTTTTCTATTTAATCTTTTTCTCTTTTTTCTTCTTTACCCCCTAATTCTCTTCACTCGGGGGGTCACCTTTATTTGGGGTTATTAATATCGTGAATGCATGTAGTTCAGTGCCTTGTACATTGTGCCTTGTTGTGTTGTATTTTGTGCCTTTGAGTCAGCGCAGCAGAGAGAGAACTACATAACCAAACACATTGAGAAGAGAAATCATGGTGAAACAAAGAACCAACCCAAATATGAAAGAAAAACAGACATCATCAGAAAAGGAAGTAAACAAAATGGAGGCAATGGAGGCAAGCAACCTGTCAGAGAAAGAATTCAGAGTAATGGTCATAAGGTGGATGAAAAGAATGGAAGACCAATTCAACAATATGTGTAGGAACCAAGAGGAAATGAAGAAGAACCAAGAGGAAATGAAGAGAAACCAAGAAGAAATGAAAAATGACATCACTGCCATAAAGAACTCAATAGAAAGCATCAACAGTAGACTAGAAGAAGCAGAGGACCGCATCAGCGAGCTAGAAGACAATGTAGAAAAAAATACCCAAACAGAACAGCTTCTAGAAAAAAAAATTAAAAAGCAGGAGGAGAGCCTAAAAGAACTCTGGGACAATGCTAAATGAAACAACATCCGAATAATAGGCGTGCCAGAAGGAGAGGAAACTGAGCAAGGAATAGAAAACCTGTTTGAAAAAATAGTAACAGAAAATTTCCCTGATATAGGGAGGAAAAAACTCACACAAATCCAAGAAGCTCACTGAGTCCCAAACAAAATGAACCCGAAAAGACCGACACCAAGGCACATAATAATTAAATTGGCAAACACCAACAACAAAGCAGGAATCTTAAAAGCAGCCAGAGAGAGACAGAAAGTTACCTACAAAGGATCCCCCATCAGACTAGTGACCGATTTCTCAACAGAAACACATCAGGCAAGAAGGGAATGGAATGAAATATACAAAGTCATGCAAAGGCAGGGTCTGAATCCAAGAATACTATAACCAGCGAGGCTATCAATCAAAATTGAGGGTCAAATAAGGAGCTTCACAGACAAAAACGGTCTACGGGAGTTTATTACAACCAAACCAGCAATGCAAGAAATGCTAAAGGGTCTGCTGTAAATAGAAAAAACAGGAAACAAAGAAGGAACGCAGCAGTAAAGAACAAAAATGGCGACTAACAAGTTTCTATCAATAATAACTTTAAATGTAAATGGATTAAATTCCCCAGTCAAAAGGCATAGGGTAAATGAGTGGATAAGAAAACATGACCCATATATCTGCTGTTTACAGGAAACCCACCTCAGAAAAAAAGACGCACACAGACTGATGGTGAAGGGATGGAAAAAGGTTTTTCAGGCCAATGGAAGTGAAAAAAAAGCCAGGGTAGCAATACTTATATCTGACAAATTAGATCTCAAAGTGAAGGACATAAAAAGAGATAAAGAAGGCCACTTCATAATACTAAAGGGAGCAGTCCAACAAGAAGAAATAACTCTGGTAAATATATATGCACCCAATATAGGAGCACCCAAATACGTTAGGAATCTTCTGGAGAAGATCAAGGGAGAGATTGACAGCAATACAATCATAGTAGGGGACCTTAACACCCCATTATCTCCACTGGACAAATCCTCTAAATAGAAACTCAGCAAAGAAACATCAATCCTAAATGACTCACTAGATCAGATGGAATTAATTGACATCTTCAGAACATTTCACCCCAAAGCCACAGAATATACATTCTCCTCAGGTGCACATTTGTCATCTTCAAAGATAGACCATATATTGGGTCACAGACAAAGCCTCTTCAAATTCAAGAAAATTGAAATCATATCAAGTATCTTCTCAGACCACAAAGGCATAAAACTGGAAATCAAATACAACAAAAACAATCCAAAAAAATCAAACACATGGAGACTAAATAGCATGCTATTAAACAACGACTGGGTCACCAGTGAGATCAAAAAAGAAATAAAAAACATCATGGCAACAAATGACAATGAAAACACAACAATCCAAAACCTATGGGACACAGCAAAAGCAGTCTTGAGAGGGAAGTTCATAGCTCTACAAGCCTACTGCAAGAAACAAGAAACAATGAGAATAAATGACCTAACTCTACAACTCGAAGAATTAGAAAGAGAGCAACAAAAAAAGCCCACTGTAAGCAGAAGGAAGGAAATAACAAAGATCAGAGCAGAGATAAATGACATAGAGACCAAAAAAACAATACAAAAGATCAACAAAACCAAGAGCTGGTTCTTTGAAAGGATAAACAAGATTGATACACCTCTAGCCAGGCTCACCAAGAAACAATGAGAGAGGACCCAAATAAACAAAATCAGAAATGAAAGAGGAGAAATAACAACAGACCCCATAGAAATACAAAAGATTGTTAGAAAATACTATGAACAACTGTATTCCAACACACTAGACAACCTGGAGGAAATGGACATATTCCTAGATAAATACAACCTTCCAAAACTTAACCAGGAAGAATATAAATATCTCAATAGGCCAATAACTATGGAGGAAATCGAAGCAGTAATCAAAAAGCTTCCAGCAAACAAAAGCCCGGGGCCAGATGGCTTCACAGGGGAGTTTTACCAAACATTCAAGGAAGACCTAAAACCTATCCACCTCAGAATATGTCAAAAGATCCAAGAGGAAGGAGCACTTCCCAGCTCATTCTATGAAGCCAACATCACCCTAATCTGAAAACCAGATAAAGACAATACAATGAAAGAGAATTATAGGCCAATAGCCCTCATGAACATAGATGCCAAAATCCTCAACAAAATCCTAACAAATCGGATCCAGCAGTACATCAAAAAGATCATACACCATGACCAAGTAGGATTTATCCCAGGGATGCAAGGATGGTACAATATCCGCAAATCAATAAACGTGATACATCACATAAACAAATTGAGAGAAAAAAACCACATAGTCATATCAATTGATGCGGAAAAAGCATTTGACAAAATCCAACACCCTTTCTTGATAAAAACTCTCAGCAATATAGGAATTGAGGGATCATACCTCAACATAATAAAAGCCATATATGACAAACCCACAGCCAACATCATACTCAATGGGCAAAAACTAAAACCATTCCCCCTAAAAACAGGAACAAGACAGGGATGCCCCCTCTCACCACTCCTGTTCAACATAGTACTGGAAGTACTAGCCATTGCGATCAGACACGAAGAAGAAATAAAAGGCATCCAGATTGGAAAAGAAGAAGTAAAACTGTCCTTATTTGCAGATGGCATGATACTGTACATACAGAACCCTAAAGACTCCATCAAAAAATTATTAGACTTAATAAATGAATTCGGCAATGTAGCAGGATACAAAATTAATGCTAAGAAATCCATGGCATTTCTTTACACCAATAGTGAACTTACAGAGAGTGAAACTACAGAAGCAATCCCATTTACCATTGCACCAAAAAAATTAAAATACCTAGGAATAAACTTAACTAAGGAGGTAAAAGGCTTATATGCTGAAAACTACAGGACACTGAAAAAAAGAGATAGAGGAAGACATAAAGAGATGGAAGAATATACCGTGTTCATGGATTGGTAGAATCAACATCATCAAAATGTCCATACTACCAAAAGCAATTTATAGATTCAATGCAATCCCCATTAAATTACCAACGGCATATTTCACAGATCTAGAACGAACGTTCCAAAAATTCATCTGGAATAAAAAAAGACCCCGAATAGCTGCAGCAATCCTGAGAAAGAACAAAGTAGGTGGGATCTCAATAGCAGATATAAAACTGTATTACAAAGCCACTGTTCTTAAAACAGCTTGGTACTGGCACAAGAACAGACATATAGATCAATGGAATAGAATAGAGACCCCAGAAATTGACCCAAACCACTATGCCCAATTAATATTCGACAAAGAAGGCAAGAGCATACAATGGAGTCAAGACAGTCTTTTCAATAAATGGTGTTGAGAAAATTGGACAGATACATGCAAATGGATGAAACTAGATCACCAACTCACACCATACACAAAAATAAACTCAAAATGGATAAAAGACTTAAACGTAAGACGGGAAATCATAAAAATACTAGAGGAATCCACAGGCAGCGAAATCGCAAACATATGCCGAAGAAATTTCTTCTCTGATAATGCTCCTAGGGCAATGGAAACTAAAGAGAAAATAATCAAATGGGACTACATCAAAATAAAAAGCTTTTGCACAGCAAAGGAAACCATCAACAAAACAACAAGAAGACCCACTACATGGGAGAACATATTTGCCAATGATACCACCGATAAGGGTTTAATTTCCAACATTTACAGGGATCTCACGAAACTTAACAAAAGGAAGATAAACAATCCAATATAAAAATGGGCAATGGACCTAGATAGACACTTTTCGAAAGAGGACATACAGAAGGCTGAAAGACATATGAAAACCTGCTCAAAGTCACTAATTATACGAGAGATGCAAATCAAAACGACAATGTGTTATCATCTCACACTGGTCAGAATGGCTATCATCAACAAGTCAACAAACAGCAAGTGTTGGAGAGGATGTGGAGAAAAAGGAACCCTTCTCCACTGCTGGTGGGAATGCAGACTGGTGCAGCCACTGTGAACAGTATGGAGCTACCTCAGAAGACTAAAAATGGAACTCTCATTTGACCCATTGATCCCACTACTAGGAATATATCCCAAGAAACCAGAAACGCCAATCAGAAAGGATATATGCACCCCTTTGTTCATAGCAGCACAATTCACCATAGCTAAGATTTGGAAACAGCCTAAGTGCCCATCAGCAGATGAGTGGATTAGAAAACTGTGGTACATATACACAATGGAATACTATGCTGCGGTAAAAAAACAAAGGAACTCTTGCCTTTTGCAACAGCATGGATGGAACTGGAGAGCATTATGCTAAGTGAAATAAGCCAGTCAGAGAAAGGTAAATACCACATGATCTCACTCATTTGTGGATTATAGAGAACAACATAGACTGATGAAAAGGGACAGACCCAAAGACTGAGAAACAGCGATCAGGCTATCAATCTCCAGAAGGAAAGTAGGGGAGGGCGGGGGTAAGGGGAAGAGATCAACCAAAGGACTTGTATACATGTATATAAGCCAAACCAATGGACATGGACAACGGGGGGATGGGAGCATGAGTTTGTGTGTGTGTGTGGGAGGTTGGGGGTTAATGGGGGGGATGAGGACACATTTGTAATACCTTAACTAATAATAATAAAAAAATAATTAAAATTGATATCTGATAAAAAAAAAAAAGAAATAAAAGGTATCCAAATTGGAAAAGAAGTATGACATGACATGATACTGTACATAGAAAATCCTAAAGACTCCATCAAAAACTACTAGATTTAATAAGTGAATTCGGCAACGTAGCAGGATACAAAATTAATACCCAGAAATCTATGACATTTTTATATACCAATAATGAACTCACAGAAAGAAAAACTAAAAACCAATTCCATTAACCATTGCAACAACAACAAAAAATTAAGATACTTGGGAATAAACTTAACTAAGGAGGTAAAAAACTTGTACTTGGAAAACTACAGGACATTGAAAAAAGAGATAAAGGAAGACATAAACAAATGGAAGAATATACCGTGTTCATGGACTGGTAGAATTAACATCGTTAAAATGTCCATACAATGCCAAAAGCAATCTATAGATTCAATGCAATCCCCATTAAAATACCAATGGCATATTTCACAGACGTAGAACAATCTCTCCAAAAATTGATATGGAATAAAAGAAGACCCAGACTAGCCGTAGCAATCCAGCAAAAGAAGAACAACGTTGGAGGAAGCACAATACCAGATATCAATCTATATTACAAATCCACTGTTCTCATAACTGCCTGGTACTGGCACAAGAACAGACATATAGACCAATGGAACAGAACAGAGAACCCAGAAATCAACCCAAACCATTATGCTCAATTAATATTTGACAAAGGAGATAAGAGCATACAGTGGAGTCAAGACAGTCTCTTCAATAAATGGTGTTAGGAAAATTAGACAAATACATGCCAAAAAAAAAAAAAAAAAGTGAAACTAGACCGCCAACTTACACCATACACAAAAATAAGCTCAAAATGGATAAAAGACTTAAATGCCATGCAGGAACCCATAAAAATCTTAGAATAATCCATAGGCAGCAAAATATCAGACATCTATCATAGCAATATCTTTACTGATACATATAGTAAGACAATGGAAACTAAGAAAAAAATAAACAGATGGGACTACATCAAAATAAAAGCTTCCGTACAGCAAAAGAAACCATCAACAAAACAACAAGAAATCTCACTGCATGGGAGAGCATATTTGCCAATGTTACATCTGATAAGGGTTTAATCTCCAAAATGTATAGGGAACTCATACAACTTAACAAATGGAAGATAAAAATCCAACCAAAAAGTGGGCAAAGGACCTAAATAGACACTTTTTAAAAGAGGACATACAGAAGGCCTAGAGACACATGAAAACATGCCCAAAGTCACTAATCATCTGAGAGATGCAAATCAAAATGACAATGAGGTACCATCTCACAACTGTCAGAATGGCTATCATCAACAAATCAACAAATGGCAAGTATTGGCAAGGATGTGCAGACTTGTGCAGCCACTGTGGAAAACGGTATGGTGTTTCCTCAAAAAATTAAAAATGTAACTCCCATTTGACCCAGTAATCCCACTTCTAGGAATATATCCCAAGAAATCAGAAACACCAATCAGAAAGGATATATACACCCCTATGTTCATAGCGCACAATTTATCATAGCTAAGATTTGGAAACAGCCTAAGTGCCCATCAGCAGATGAGTGGATTAAAAAACGGTGGTACATCTACACAATGAAATACTACGCTAATGTAAAAAATAAAGAACTCTTACCATTTGCAACAGCATGGGTGGACCTGGAGCGCATTATGCTAAGGGACATAAGCCAGTCTAAGAAAGATAAGTATTACATGATCTCACTCATTTGTGGAATATAATGAACAAAATAAACTGATGAACAAAAATAGATCCAGAGAAATAGAAGCATTGAATAGACCATCAAACCTCAGAGGCAGGGCAGGGGAGGGTGGAACGGGTGGGGAGAGGACTTGTGTGCATGCATATAAGCATAACCAGTGGACACAGACAGTAGGGGTATGAGGGCATGTGCTGCTGGGTGGAAGTGGGTGAAGAGAGGTTAATGTGGGTAAAAGGAGACATATGTAATACTTTAAACAATAAAGAATTAAAAATAAATACACTCCAAAAGTAGTACTTTCAAATAACTAGATAAAATTTATTTTTGAGTGTTCCAAAATGGTGGCAGAGTAAATGGAAGCTACACTGACACTCTGCCAGGATCAACCTGGAATTGTAACTAAAATACAGAAAAACCATATTGAATAATCAACTGAATACTAGCTGGAGAGAACCCTGATAATCAAGGATACAAAGTGGAGACCACTTAGAAAATGGTAGGAAATGCTGGACGGGCTCCCATAGACAGCAGCTGAAGTTCTGAAGCCATATCTCAGCTGGGGAGGGGGCGTTCCCACTGAGAACTCTGGGGTCTAAACCCCTTACTTGGTTCCCCAGCCCAGAGAACCAGTACTGAGAAGAAATATGCCCACATAACATCTAGCTGTGAAAAGGAGCAGGGTTGTTGTTTGCCAGGTAGAGATGGCTGGAAATGCAGACACCCTTTTAAAGGGCCAGTGCACAAAATTTAATGTGAAGCCACTCACCATGGATTCTAGCAGAGGGAGGATAGAGTGGATTAGAGCTGTGTAAGGAGAATCCAGGGTTGGGGCCTCTGGGGTTAAAACTCAGAAGGTAGCCTACCCGGTTTCCAGTGCTGAGTTATTCCCTCATACTGCAGAGAACAACTTTCTCCAGCAGACATTTACCATCCAGGCAGCTTTTGCCTGAGTGGGTTGGGGGGAGTGATTACCTCACCCCAATGGAAAACCTCTAGCCCCACTGTGTGGTCAATTGCCTGAGGCTAACCAAGACTGAATAACAATCAGACTGTAGGAAAAGGCTGATCTCTGGAGGCTTTGAGTCTTTGCCTGATCTCCTTTAGGGCCCAGGGCAGGAAAAACAGACCTTGGTGCACATCTCGGTCCTTTCGAAATGCACCCACTCCAGCAGAGGGAGCCACAAGCTATGGATTGCTGATAGCTCCAAAGGGTACTCAGGACCAGTCACAAACAGCATCTGACATTGTCCTGCACCAGAGATTGGGAGTTGTAGCAGACCTAACGAATACATAGACACAAACCCAAACAACTAGCCAAAATGGGGAGATAAAAACAAGCCCCAAATGAAATAATGATAGAATTCTCCAGAAGAAGAGCTAAATGAAATGGAGATAAGAAATGTATCAGATATAGAGTTCAGAATAATGATTTCAAGAATGCTCAAAAGCATGAAAAAAGATATAGAAACTATGAAAAAAGACCAGTTGGAAATGAAGGATGACATAGCACTAACAAAAAGCACATTGAAAAACAGGACAGCTAAAGGGAGCTCTGGGACAACATGAAACAACAATATTCATGTTATAGGAGTACCAGAGGGTATCATAGGCATACCAGAGGGTACCATAGAAGTACCAGAGGGATAGAGAACCTGTTTGAAGAAATAATGTCAGAAAACTTCCCTAACCTGGTGAAGGAAAAATTCACACAATTTCAGGAGACACAGAGAATCCCAACAAGAAAAACCCAAACAGGTCCATACCCAGACACATCATAATTAAAATGCCAAAAATCAAAGACAAAGAAAGAATCTTAAAGGTAGCAAGAGAAAAGAAATTTGTTGCCTACAAAGGAGCTCCCATAAGGCTGTTAGCTGAGTTTTCATCAGAAACTCTACAGGCCAGAATGGAATGGGATGAAGTATTCAAGGTAATGAAAAGCAAGGATCTGAAACCAAGATTACTATATTCAACAAGGCTATCATTCAAAATAGATGGTGAAATAAAGAGTTTCCCAGGCAAAAACATGCTAAAGGCATTTATCACCACCAAACCAGCACTGCAAGAAATGCTGTAAGAAGAGAGGGAGGGGGAGAGAAAGAGAGAGAGAGAGAGAGAGAGAGAGAGAGAGAGAGAGAGAGAGAGAGAGATAAAGAATAAAAATGGCAGTAAATAAATACCTATCAATAATAGCGTTAAATGTAAATGGCCTAAATGCTCTAATCAAAAGAAAAAGGGTAGTGAATAGATTAAAAAAAAAAAAACACGACCCAAATATATGCTATCTACAAGAGACCCACCTCAGAACAAAAGACTCACACAGGATGAGAGTGAAGGGATGGAAAAAATTTCCATGCAAATGGAAATGAAAAAAAAAGCTGGGTTAGCAATACTTATATCTGATAAAATAAAATTCAAGTTAAGGCCATCACAAGAGATAATAAAGGTCACTACATAATACTAAAGGTATCAATCCAACAAGGGGATATAACCCTGGTCAATATATATGTAACCAATATAAGAGTACCTAACTATCTAAAAAACAAACAAACAAACAAACAAACAAAAACTTCTGGAGGACTTTAAGGGGGAGATCAACAGTAATATAGTCATAGAAGGTGACTTTAATACCCCACTAAATTTGATGGATAAATCTTCCAGACAAAAAATTAACAGACACTGTGACTCTAAATGACACACTGGATCAGATGGATTTAATTGAAATTTATAGAATATTTCTCCCCAAAGCTGCAGAATATACATTCTTCTCAAGTGTACACGGGTCTTTCTCAAAGATAGACCACATGTTAGGACACAGAACAAAACTCTACAAGTTCAAGAAGATTGAACTCATGTCAAAACAAATGCACTACTCTTTGTAATATTTTAAGCAATAAAAAAAGAAAAAAAAAGATTATGTAAAAGGTATTTATAAGAATACTAGAGGCCCAGTGCACAAAAATTTGTGCACTCGGGGGGGAAGAGGGTCCCTCAGCCCGGCCTGTGCCCTCTTGCAGTCTGGGACCCCTCGGGAGATAACAACAACAACCTGCTGGCTTAGGCCTGCTCCTGGGTGGCAGAGGGCAGGGCCAATCCCTAGGTACAGCCCCTGGTCAGACTCAGAGCAGGGCCGATTGGGGAGTTGGTGCGCTGCCCCATCACGCACAGAGCAGGTTAGATCGGGAGGTTGTGATGCCACCCTCAGTCACGCTCAGGGTAGGGCCGATTGGGGTGTTGGGGCACCGCCCCCTGTCACACTCAAGGCAGGGTCGATGGGGAGGTTGCGACGCCACCCCCTCACACACAGAGCAGGGCCCATCAGGGGGTTGGGGCGCTGCCCTCTATCACCCACAGAGCAGGGCCAATCAGGGTGTTGTGGCGCCGCCACTGTCACACTCAGAGCAGGGCCGATGGGGAATTTATGGCTCTACCCCATCACACACAGAGCAGGGCCCGTGGAGGGGGGGTTGGGGCACCACACCCTGTCACACACAGAGCAGGGCCGATCAGGGGGTTGGGGCACTGCACCCTGTCACACACAGAGCCGCAGAGCGATCAGGGGGTTGGGGAGCTACCCCCTATCTGGCACAGAGCAGGGCTGATCAGCGGGTTGGGGCACCTTCCCCTGTCACGAACAGAGCAGGGCGGATAGGGAGGTTGTGGCCCCGCCCCCTGTCACACACAGAGCCGCAGGGCGATCAGGGGGTTTGGTTGCTGCCCCCTGTCACACTGATCCCAGTGCCGGGGGGCCTCTCAGCTCCGCTGATCCTGGTGCTGGGAGGCATATTACCCTTTTACTATATAGCATAGAGGCCTGGTGCACGGGTGGGGGCTGGCTGGTTTGCCCTGAAGGGTGTCCTGGATCAGGGTGGGGGTCCCCACTGGGGTGCCTGGCCAGCCTGGGTGAGGGGATGATGGCTCTTTGCAGCTGGTCGCACACCCTTCAGGGTGGGGGTCCCCACTGGGGTGCCTGGCCAGTCTGGGTGAGGGGCTGAGGGCTGTTTTCAGGCTGGCGGGTGACTGAAGTTCCCAACTACTCCTGTTTTTCTTTTTCTTTTTTTTATTCTGGGCCAGCTTTAGCTCGGAGACTTGGCTCCAGCTGTGAGACCTCTGCTGCTGAAAGCAGGTATCTGGTTTGTTTGGGTTCTATAATCGAAACTCTGTATCAACTCCAGCTCTGAGATCCCGGCTAGCTGAAAGCTGGTTTCTGGGGTTTTGTTTAGCTTCTATATTTGTAACTATGTTTCAAACTGGCAAGGCAGGCAGGGAACGTTGGAGTCCTCCGTCACTGAAGCAAGCAAGCCTCATGTTAGTTTCAAGCTGCCTGGCTGCCGGCAGCCATCTTGGCTGGCAGTTAATTTGCATATTGCCCTGATTAGCCAATGGGAAGGGTAGTGGTCGTACGCTAATTACCATGTTTCTCTTTTATTAGATAGGATAATAAAATCACAGAAGTAAAAAAAAAATCTTCTCAGGTCACAATGGAATGAAATTAGAAATCAACTACAGTAAAAACATTCAAACACATTGAGGCTAAATAACATGTTATTATACAATGAATGGGTTACCAATGAGATCAAGAAAGAAATCAAAAGCTTCCTGAAAACAAATGAAAATGAATATACAACCCCAAATCTCTGGGATATAGCAAAAGTAGTCCTGAGGGCATATAGATCAATGGAACAGAACAGAGACCCCAGAAATCAACCAAAGTCATTAAACTCAATCAATATTTGACAAAGGAGGCAAAAACATACAATGGGGTAAAGATAACCTCTTCAACAAATGGTGTTGGGAAATTTGGACACATACCTGCAAAAAAAAAAAAAAAAAAAAAAAAAAAAGAAAAGTAAAAGAAACTAGACCTCCAACTTACCTCATACACAAAAATAAACTCAAAATGAATAAAAGACTTAAATGTAAGTCATGAAACCATAACAATCCTAGAAGTCCATAAGCAGCAAAATCTCAGACATCCTTCATTGCAATATGTTTTTAGATATATCTCCTAGGGCAGTGATGGTGAACCTATGACACGTGTGTCAGAGGTGACACGTGAACTCATTTTTTTGGTCGATTTTTCTTTGTTAAATGGCATTTAAATATATAAAATAAATATCAAAAATATAAGTCTTTGTTTTACTATGGTTGCAAATATCAAAAATTTTCTATATGTGACACAGCACCAGATTAAGTTAGGGTTTTCCAAAATGCTGACACGCCAAGCTCAAAAGTTCGCCATCACTGTCCTAGGGAAAAGGAAACAATGGAGAAAATAAATAAATGGGACTACATCAAAATAAAAAGCTTCTGCACAGCAAAACAAACAAACAAACAAACAAACAAAAAACCCCATCAAATGAAAAGGGAACCCACTGTATGGAAGAACATATTTGCCAATAATACATCTGATAAGGGGTTAATATCCAAAATATACAAGGAACTCATACAACTTAACAAAAGGAAGACAAACAACCCAATTAAAAATTGGGCAGAAGACCTGACTAGACATTTCTCCAAAGAGAACATACAAATGGCCAAGAGACATATGAAAAAGTGCTCAAAGTCACATATTAGAGAAATGCAAATTAAAACCACAATGAGATATCACCTCACATCTGTCAGAGTGGCTATCATCAATAAATCAAGAAACAGCAAGTGCTGGCAAGGATGTGGAGAAAAGGGAACACTAGTTCACTGCTGCTGGGAATGCAGATTGGTGCAGCCACTGTGAAAAACAGTATGGAGTTAACTCAAAAAATTAAAAATGGAACTTCCATTTGACCCAGCAATCCCACTTCTGGGAATATACCCTAAAAACCCCGAAACACCAATCAGAAAGAATATGTACACTCCTATGTTCATAGCAGCATTATTTACAACTAGAGGCCTGGTGCATGAAATTCATGCACAGTAGGGTCCGTAGGCCTGGCTAGTAATCAGGGTCGATCTGGGCCTTCTGGCTGCCAGCCGGGGTCTTCCTTTGTTTTGAGCTGCCCCCCTGGTGGTCAGCACATATTATTGCAAGCGATCAAACTCCCGGTCTCCCGGTCGAATTCCCAAGGGGACACTTTGAATATTAGCCTTTTGTATATATAGATAGCTAAGATTTGGAAACTTCCCAAGTGCCCATCAGTAGATGAATGGATAAAAAGCTGTAGGACATTTACACAATGGAATACTATACAACTATGAAAAAGAGGGATCTCTTACACTTTGGGACAGTATAGATGGATCTGGAGAATATTATGCTAAGTGAAATAAGCTAATCTAAGAAAGACAAATATCACATGATCTCACTTATTTGTGGAATCTAATGAAAAAAATGAGTTGACCAACAAAATAAGACCTGAAGCATGAAGGCATGGAACAGACTGACATGCCTTGATGTGGGGTTGTCTATGACAAGAAGAGATAACCAAATACCTTATATATTTAATATGCATAGCCCATGGACATGGGCAATAGGGTGGTGAAGATCTGGGGGTAGTTGGATAGGGCCTGGGAGGAGGGGGGTAAAAGGCAGGAGAATGGGAGACATCTGTAATACTATCAATAGTAAAAAATATTAAAAAATATTAATTGAGCATAATGGCTTGGGTCAATTTCTGGGTTCTTTGTTCTGTTCCATTGATGATATATGCCTGTTCTTGTGCCAGTACCAAACTGTTTTGATTACAGTGGCTTTGTAATATAGCTTGATATCTGGTATTGTGATCCCTTCAACTTAGTTCTTCTTTCTCTAGATAGCTGCAGCTATTCCAGGTCTTTTTTGGTTCCATATACATTTTTTTGAATATTTGTTCTAGATCTGTGAAATATGCCTCCCACACATGTGCTCTGACCTGGGCTTGGGATCAAAACCTGCAACCCAGGTATGTCCCCTTGACTGGGAATCGAACCATGACACTTTGGTGAATTATTTGTTCCAGTTCTGTGAAACACATCATTGGTATTTTGATAGGAATTGCATTGATACTATAAATTGCTTTGTATATTATGAACATTGTAATGATAATACTTCTTCTTATCCATTAGCATGTTATATGCTTTCATTTACTTGTATATTTTGCAAGTTCTTTCTTCAGTGTCCTAATATTTTCTGAGTACAGATCTTTTACCTCTTTGCTTAAATTTATTCCTAGGCATTTGTTTGATATGATTGTAAATGGAATTATTTTCTTAATTTCTCTTTCTGATAGTTCATTATTGATGTATGAAAATGAAAGTTCTTCTTCTTCTGAAGAGACCTTGCCACTCTCACTCTTTGTCTCCTCATTTTTCACCCTAGAACAGGTTTACTTAGCGCTCACAGTGTCCCGCTTTTTCTCTTTAACACTTAGCACAACTGTAACTGAAGTATGGTAGCAATCATCTCAGGTAGAAACTGTAGTTTAACTTTAACCCTGCTGTTTGGCTTCTGTACTTATTTGCTTTGTTTAACAATAGAAAAGTTACTTTGATTTTCTGAATTATATAAATCATCCCATTTGATTGAATACCCTATTGATTGTAATGTGAATACCCCATGGGTTGTGGTCATACTGGTTTTAGAAAGCACATTCTTCTGTACCTGGGAACCAGGACAGCACAATTATCCCAAGACCCAAGGACTCCAGGTAATGTGTCCCTGTCGACTCAGTGCTCCCAAGACCCTAGGGCTCTAGATAATGTGTTTCTGTCAACTCAGTGATCCGGAGACCCAAAACTATAATTTAACTAATATGCTCAATTCTGCTTCTGTAAACTGCTTTGTGCAAACCAGGTTCCTCATTCCAAACCCTGGGATGTAATCAATACCTTTGTGATCTTTACCTATATAAATCTGATGTTGGGGCTGGAAAGGGCACTGTGAGATTTGGGAGAGCGAAATGTCCCCTGTCATCCCGGATTTGCAATAAATGTGACTCCTTAATTCGACTTCTTGAGGCATCCTTGTGTGATTCGCGGGGTACATTACAACATAACTAAATAATTATTTCTGTCATCAATTGTTTAATATTTGCTCCCTTAACTAGAATGTAAGCTCCAGGAGAACAAGGATTGTGTCTATATTGCTGTAATTTTATCCTTGGCAACTTCATACTGCCTGGAACATATTATATGCTAATTTAGAGTTGGTTGAATTAATTAAGGAGAGGAAGAGCACAACATAGTATATTGCAAAATGGTCACACTTATGTGGACCTCACAAAGTTGTTGAGAGAATTACATCAAAGAGGATGCACATAGATACACATAGTAGGAGCTCAGTAGATGTTCTAAAGAGCACCTAAACTATTTAGAGATTTGGTGAGGTATTTTTGTTGAGTGTGTTAGAGTAGAAGAGAATGAGAAAATATTGTATTAGACATCTAAAAATAATTTCATATTATCTACTGTGGCTTACCAATATTTGTTCTACAGTCGTGCTATGCACATAAAAGATATTTTCTTCTGACAATATAGTCTTCTACTCAAATATAAACTCTTCTATTCATTTCCCAGGTTCTGTGAAGATAGTTTATCACAGGAGCAGGCAGTATGTCTGTTGGCTCTTTCATGGTTGAAATATATTTTGGAAAAACTAGATTCTACTATGTGAGCTGACAGAATTTTCCAAAAATCAAGATGGCTAATAGTAATAGGGAAAAATACCTAATTTCTATTTTAAGGTGTGGTAAGAATCTTAGAGATGTAGGTGAAAAACTTGTAAAAACTGGTCTTCTACTCAGACTTCAAATCATTTGGATTCTAATGGGATCTGTAAAAACTCTAGGAGAGAGGGCTTGGGGGAATCACAGTGGAATATGACTGATCTGAAAGCCTTTGTGAGGAGCCCTGAATCAAAGTTTGCAGTTGCATGAGCTTTGAATCTCTCCCTCCAGCTGGCCAGTGATGCCACACTGGTGGCGTTAACCTCAGGGTCATTCTTTTTTTTAAACAATTATGTTTAATTTGTGAATGTGATTTCCAAATGCATAAGCTCTCCTGCCCTCCCCTGAATCCCTCTGTCAAATAATGTGTGAATTCACATACATCCTGTCCTAACTGTGCAGGGAAAATTTCTGATCAGGAGACATTGTTTCACATCCTGGATATTTGAGAGAATAATAAACTGAGAACATAAAAGTAGTTCTTGTAGCAATAAGACTTCTTCTCTGAGTATGAAAATTGCCAAAGTATCTTAGGTTATCATCTACTCTACTTCTTGGTTTTGTTTCTCTGACCAGATTGGACTAAAAGTAAAACAGGAGGTGAAAACCCTTACTTCTGTTTGTTAATCTTTCTTCTTCTATCTTTCTTAAGCAGTCCTCTTTCCCCCCTCTTTTTTGCCTCAATAGAAAGAAAAAAAGTTTTGTCAGCACCCCTGTTTCTTTTGTTGTTTTCTTTTTCTCAGAAGTCTTTTTCTGCTTTTATCCTAATCCCAGTCATGCATGAGAGAACAGTTGTGCTCTGTTGTTATGCTGTTCTGCTAGTTTTGAATCAGTGGGACTCCCTCTTTGTTCTCTTTATTTTCTGAACAGAGAAAGGTAAAAGAGTAGGAATAGGGATTGGAACTCTTAAAAAGAGAAACCTATATTTATTTAGATTTAATTCTTTTTTGGGCTATGTTGGTAATAATTAAGGAGTTACAGTGGATAGAACCAAGCTCTCAGTTTCCCTACCTAGAACATTTTAACTGGTACCTTTGGAAATAATGCATTTTAACCACATGCTACTAATTTCTACGATTATTAAAATCTGCTAAATGATTGAATGTATGTGTGTTTCCCACTTGGGTCTGAGATTTTGCAGCTGTTGCTTTATGATTCAAACACCACCTACTTGAGGTGATGCCTGCATGGGGTTTAGAATGCACTTAATGATAAGATCATTTTAAATTCACACAAGATTTGGCTGTTACCAAAGAAGCATGGCTAGCTTTATATATTTAAATATTTACTTTTGTGACTTTTAAAGGGGATTCAGAAGTGAGACTTGAATTAAGGATGAACATGAGAAGGCTTCATCCTGACAAAACAGCCCCTTTCTGATGTGGTTATCCAACATGGGCTTGCTTCAGGTTGTCATGGTGATTGTGTAGGCCTGAAAATTTTCACAGGCTCAAACTATGAAGTTTTTATAAACTGTTTTGATTAATTTTTCCTCCACTCCAACTTCTCTCTCACTTCAACTGTTTTCTCTTTTGTTTCACTCTTGATTTATGGCAGGTTGCTGTCATTTAAATAGATGTGCATCTTGAGATTCCTCCTTTCTGTGCTAATGCAAAGAAAAAACCCATGCAAGTCATGCTCAAAGAGTTGGTTATTGTTGCTTGCTGGATTTCGACTCTCTGTGGTTGTCGAGCCTAATTCAAAGTAATTCAGGCTCCTCAGTGGGGGCAGTGCATAGCTCCACAGGAAATTATGATAGCAAAAGTCTTCCTGTTGAGCTCTGCACTTGGCACTACAAAGTGCCTCAGGCTACAGCTACCTGAATAGGGTTGAATTAGACCAGACAACCGCATCATCCCACTTCTTAATCTATTAGAGCGATATACAAGTGGCAATTGTTGATTGCAAAAATGGGATTAAGAGGCTCTTCAAGTGAATTGATTTTCTTGTGAGAACAAAAAGAGGAAAGAGAAGCCTTCGTTTGAATCACACAGCCAGAAAGTTTTATGAATGGGTTCCACTCCAAATGTTAGAATTAAAGCAATCAGTTCTTCCTTCGTGGGGTTTGCAGGTGAGAGAAATAAACTGCTCTAAAATAGGAAATTACATGTAAAACCTAAGTTTAATGCATCTGCATTGCAAGACTCCCCAGAATAAAGTGGCCACTGGAAAGATGCCTAATAACGTGACACAGACAAATGACTCCCCTGGTTCCACTTTGTCCCTAAGTACTGGTGTTGACTTCAGCTGGGGGTTGTTTGTGAGTCAGGTGAGTCATGGACGTTTTTCATGATTCAGTGTCTGATTTGCCCATGATGACACTTTTCTCCTTCACAGGTTTATAGTTCCATGCTCTCAGCTGAAACGTTTTTCCGTCAGCCAGGTATCTTTTAAAAAGTCAATGTCTAGTTTTGTTTTGTTTTTTCCTTTGAAGTATCCTTAGATTTTTGACTCTAGATTACTTTAGAAGATGTAATCTGTTCTTTGCTAGTTGGATCAAAATTGTGCTTTACTTTTTCCAAAGTGCTGTTTAGTTTGGAAGGACATTTATCATAGTAATTTGTCTTCTGAATGTCAAATGGCATTGTCAGGTCTCTGCCACAGGTTGATTGGACAGGTCTTGGAAACACAAACTCTTTTGATTCAATTCGTATGATGCTCAAAACTATGTTAAACAACCTCAAATAGACTGAAAACTCATCAGAATCCTGAAAGAAAACATGTAGTGGATATACACATGAACTCCCATATTCTAATATCTAAAGGAATACTAAGGGTCAGTTGAATATTGGTTGCTTTCTATGGCATATCTTGCACCACAGATGTATCTAGAATGATCATTTATCCAGTGGCTTTAGCTGTCAGAAACTCCAAGGGTGTGGAGAATACAAATGACACACTGATGCCAGCTGGGGAAAAGAAACTGACCAGAGCAGATGGGGGAAGCCTCCTATCACCTCTGCCTTTAGTGTCATGTCACATTCTAACCAGCAGCACATAATTTGGAAAGCCCAGCCCTTTGACAACACAATTGGCAACAAGCGGTTGAAATGTGTTAAAAGAGGATCCTTTTTGGGAAGATAATAATAATTCTAAGTGACAATGAACGCTGCACAGAGCTGAGACTTCGCAGAAGAAAATCCTTGTTGATGAAGGTAGGAAATGAAAGTTCTGCCTTTCCCTCACCTATCAGCCTCAGGGGTTAGGAGAGAATGTAATGATGAGGGAGGCCACATTTGTTTACAAGCACAAAGGGGTCTGTATCTTCCATCTTCAGAGGTTGCTTCAAAGATACTTTGGAGAAAAACAGCACAATTTAGACATTTGACATTCCTTATGCATACTGATGCTGTGACTTCAAAAGCCCAATCAACCAAGCTGGTCAGTAAGGTGTTATTTATTTAGTTTTACGAAGAAATGCTGCCCCCTCGTTTTGTTTTGTTTTCTTAACCTGTGGATTCAGTATCCTATGGCCACATCAGAAAGTGCTTAATGGAGTTGCTGCTGTGTTGTGAGCCTGAAAAAACCACTGAATCTCAGGTCCTGACCCATTGGGAGCACAATTTTGGCAATAATTTCCAAAGCAAGTTTGAGGTAAAGGGCAGAAACAATATATAACCAGTGCCAGAGGACCCCATACAGCCAGGAGCACAATGACTGATGGTTTGTTCTACAGCATTCCAATTGCTCACTGTACAGTCTTTACCTTGGCAGGTGGAGTGTTGTTATTTTTTTAAAGGAAGCCCTTGTTTAGACATTGTTTGCACAGAGGTTTTTAGTAGACTCACAAATGAGAAAACTCTCCAAAGAAGGAAGAACATGTGCATTTATATGAAAATATAACTGATAGATTTCATATCCTCTTTTTCCTGCATACTCAAGTAATTCTCTTTCTGGGTATATTTCATTTGCAACAGCCTTTATTTAAAGCTTAATTCAAGGGAATCACAGTTTGTTAGTTCTTTTTTTCCCTGTGGATTTTCCCTAAACGCCAAAAGTAGAAGCATTGGCCTGCATATAACATAGCAAGTATAGGATACAGTAAGTAATAATTGGATATTTATCATAATGTTGCTTTTCCAGAACACTATTCATTAACTGCCCTGTATTTAATTATGCCAAAATTAGCATGAGGGAGTCTTTGGCTAGTGTATTTGCACATGCTATCAATTATGTCCTAATAAATTAATTTGCTTTTCAGGATTCACCAGAGGCACCAGTTGGGCCTCTGCGCTCCTGCTTGACTGTTCTGACTTTGAACAGGTTTATTCAGCTGCTGTCTGCTAAGCCCTACAGAAAAGCACAATGGCTGCTGATCGGCCTTTTATGGTTTATTGGAAACTGGTGGTCCGCACTGTGGCTCTGGTCAGTGATTAACCTGCGAGAAAACAAACTACACAAGGCTAAGTTGATGTTGGAGGAGGAATGAGCTCACTTCATTAAGACTTGAAGAGGAAACCTTTTCTTCTTCAGTGCTTGTTCAAAACTTTCAGGTCTCTATTTAATCACGTAATTCTCTCTAAGTAGCAAGAGAAGCCTGTGGCACAGCGAGTGGTCTTTTGCCACATGACAACTTAGAAAGATAAATTATATATAAATATCTTCATGGTTTTGTGTAGGGAGGAAACCAATTTTAGTATTACCCTGTGGACAAATTTACTTGTTTCTTTATTAAAATAAATCACTGGGTGCACTCCATGCTATTTCATGTACACAAACGGTGGTCTTAATACTTTTCTTTGATAGTGTTATTGAAAATTCAGGTGAAAGGTGCCTCCCTTCCTCCTTGTGATTCTAAAGAAGGATTTGAAAGGAACTGTGGAGGAAGGGAGTGAGGCCAAAGCCTCAAACAATACAGATTATTGCAAAATTGGAAGAAAACAAATTGCTTTCCATCTAGAATACAAGATAGAACAGGATGCGCATGGCCTATCTGTGTTTTGGGAAGTATTGAATTTCCTGGCATTCTCTCTCTCTCTCCAACCTCAACTTTGTAGCTCTCAAGTAAAATCATAATAGATTTAGATATAGTTCATATTTTAGCAACTCCCCACTCTTGGGGGAGAGAAGTGGGTTTTCATAGTCTAGAATTGGAAGTAATAAATACTTGTACTAAATGAACAGCAAGGGATTTCAATGGTGCCTTCCAGTATTGAATTTAAGGATGTAATGCCCATATTTTAATAGAGCACAAACTGGGAGTCCCTGTAGTAATTTGAGGGACATTTTACCCTCTTCACTCACTTTCTCACTGGCACAGTTTTTCCTATTCGATTTAAAGATAGGTACTTGATTGTCTTCGCCACCCCTCCACCACACACACACACACACACACACACACACACACACACACACGAACAACACACTCTTAAAACATCATTATGTGAAGAGGTTTAATTAATCAAGAAAATACATAACAAATTGGTAGATTGCATATCAAGGGAAAAAGTTTCACAAAATTCCATTATCATCAGGTACATGTAAATCTTTCAGAGACTCAATCGCTGGAGAATAAATCAGGTGGAGGAGAAGGATTCTACCGTGTGTGCTGAAGCCAGATCCTCTGAGCTGGATATTACTGCCTGCTCTTCTGGCTGCTCTTAACTGATACCTTATTCATAATCCTCCCTTCATCACTAATTTGCACCTCAATTACAATGAGTCTGCCAGCAGGACTGAAGCTCTGATTTTCTGATATCATACATATTCTAAGATGGACAACGTATCTCTTCCTTTTCTCTTTCCATGCCTCCTTACTCCCTTTGGTCGGAGTAAAAGGAATTTTACAAACCTCTCTGGCTTTTTGGCCATCTAAGTAATATATATTTTTTATTATTCCATCCCCCATCACTTTATACAGTGCCTCCACTCCATTGTTATATTTCTCTATCCCATCCAGTACCAACAAATGTGATTAACACCATCCATTTGCTGATTATTAGGATATTTCTCTTTTCCTATTGGATTCTCTCATGCAAATGTTATATTATTGCTTCTCAAACTTTAATATGCACTATGAATCACCTGGGGAATCTTGTTTAAATACAGATTCCGACTTGATAGATCTGGTGTGGGGGGGCCTGTGTTTCAACTTGTCTAATAAGCTCCCAGATGATGATGATGATGATGGTCCCTTAAGTAGCAAAGCTCTAGAACTGGATCTTTACAATCACACTTTGAAAAGCAAGGTGTCCTGTGGCAATGCTGGGTTGTTAGAGAATCAAACGCTTTAAAGGAGGCAAGAAAGTTTGTCAGTGAATGCAAATGCTTTTCTACATTAAAAAAAAAAAGTAAACTTGTTGATAATTACAGGAAAAGGCACAGTTTGTGACAAAGTCCAGAATGGAGGGGGGGGGGGACAGAGCTCAATAAATGACCTATTGTTACAATATTTCAGAATGTTAAGGAAACTTTACATATTGGTGGTATCATTGTGAAGAGAGTGTTCCAAGATTGGTGCATATTTTAGGTGTATAATGGTATTTCAAAAAGTCTTTTAAAATGTCGCTTATTTTTCACCACCCTATTGTCTGTGTCCATGGGGAATTCATACATGCATATAAATACTTTGATTAATCTCTTCCGGCCCCCCTTTCTGTTGTAGTATTTATTGTAAATTTTTCAGCTTCTAAAATTTTCTGGTAATCAGTTTTGTTAGAGTGGATGCTGGACAAGCTATATGCCTTAATCTAGATTGGTGTTTCCTCTTTGTAATTCCTTAGATACTTTGGAAAAGATTTTCTACAACTCCTGTAAGCACTTTTAAGGAACTTAATCTTTCTGTGTTGTTCTTAAGTCTAATCATAGTAGCTTATGCTGCAACTTAGACCATTACTATTTTGTTCAGCCAACTACAAAATGTTTATAATATATCTGATATAACCCTGAGATAGTGCTAGGTACCATGGGAGAGGTAAAGACTTTCAAGATATGGAGAGTACAAACAGCTGTACAGTAGAATGAGACACAGTCTATAAATTCATATGGTATAATTTTAAGGCTGTATTATTAAATAAAAAGGAAAATGTGCAAGATATGGCAAGTTACTTTTTGTGCAAGAAATAAGAATATACATATAAATTTATGTGTATTTTTCCTTGCAAAAACAAATATGGGGCTTAATGGAAACTAGGTATAGAGGATAAGAACAGAAGAAAAATTTTTCTAATGGTAACATTTTAAATACTTTTGACTTTCTAATAAGTGTGTTTGTCATATTAAAAATTCAATAAAAAGAGATGAAAATCACATCTTAAAATTTAATACAAATAGAAATAAATGAACCTAATTAAATATCACATTTTTAACAAACCACGGAGAGAAAAATGAAAATTTATTTTAAAAATGTTAACACAGTTCTCTATATCATTAATAGATATGTTTAAAGACAAAAAGAGCTGTGAAGTAATCATAAATTTTGCTTATTTTATTGTCAATAGTACATTGTATTTGTGTATAAATGATAAAGCAAATAAGTAAATGTACTAATGGTATTAAGAGCCAAGATGTAAGTATAAAGTAACATAAAGGAACGCCCTCTAATGTTATTTCTTCTTTTTCAATTTTTAGTTTTTAATGTTATTGGATTTATTGGGGGTGACATTGGTTAATATAACTTTATAGGTTTCAGGTGTACAATTCTATAATACATCATATGTACATTGTATTGTGTGTTCACCACACCAAGACAAGTGTCCTTTCACTTTTCTCCCCTTTACCCTCTTCTACTTCCCCCATCCCCTTTCCCTCTGGTAATCACCACACTGTTGTCTGTGTCTATGAGGGTTTTTTTTCCTTAATCCATTCACCTTTTTCACCCAGCTCCCCAAACTTCTCCCCTCTGACAGCTGTCAGTTTGTTCTCTGTATCTATGAGTCTGTTTCTATTTTGTTAGTTTATTTTGTTCATTAGATTCCATCACCTCACACCTGTCAGAATGGCTATCATCAACAAATCAACAAATGACAAGTGCTGGAGAGGGTTCATAGATAAAGGAACCCTCGTGCACTGCTGGTGGGAATGCAGACAGGTGCAGCCATTGTCAAAAACAATATGGAGTTTCCTCAAAACATTGAAAATGGAATTCCCGTTTGACCCAGTGATCCCACTTCTAGGTTATATCCCAAGGAAACAGAAACAGCAATCAGAAAGGATGTATGCACCCCTATGTTCATAGCAGCACAAGATACAATAGTTAAGATTTGGAAGCAGCACAAGTGCACATTAGTAGACAAGTGGATAAAAAAGCTGTGGTACATTTACACAATGGAATACCACTCAGCTGTAAAACAAGAAGGAAAAAATTTTGCAACAGCATGGATGAACCTGGAGAGTACTATGCTAAGTGAAATAAGCCCATCAGAGAAAGACAAGCACCATATATATGCAAGCCCTCTACTATTACATTTAAATCAGAAATATTAGTATGGATTAATTATATATATATATTCTAGAACATTATATATTTTTTTCTTAGCTCTATCCATTCAAAGGGTTAGAAATACCTTGTTGTGCCAGAAAGAAAGGAAGTGACAAAGCACTAATGGGCTCAAGTCAGAAGGACACAGGGACTGGTTCAAAGGATTGTCACTATTCAAATTTGAGATATTTTTAACATGATAAATAAAGGTGGAATGGATTATAATACATTGGATTAAAACAATCTGAGTCTGAAGTAATGGGGCTGAGAGAGAAAGTAAGGGTAGAAGGAAAGCTTTGGTTCCCCCAAAGTAATGCTACTTGTCAAATGTAGAAAGAATGACAGGATTAGAAACTCAACATTTTTAAACCTCCAATATAATAGTTAATCGACAAGGATCAACAGTAGGTGCTAAAAGCAATGTATGAAAACTTGTTTGGGCAATAGGATATTCACATGGTGTCAAGGTGTCACTCCATAGATTATTTACTAACTTCAAAAGAAACAATGTATTTTTACAATGGTGAGATATGATATCAGCATTTTAATTACATAATCAGACTTAGCATCACTTACATAACATTATGTGCCGCCTGATGTAATATAACAAGTACACAATAACACATAAAAAGTACTTCTGCCCAAGAGTGTTTAATATGGATCTAATCTTGAGGATATAGTCAGAGATATCCAGAATGTAGAGTATTCTACAAGACAGCTATCCTGAAGTCTTGGGGAAAAAGTTGATGTAAAAAAAAAAACCCACAAAAAATACAAAAGGGAAGGGATTATTCTAGTTTAAGAGACTAAAGAGATATGGCAATTAAATGCAATGTGCAAAACTTCATTGGAATTTGGATTGGGAAAAAGGAAACATAGAATACTTTTGGGAGACAATTGGAGGATATGTGAGTACATACTACATATTAGATAATTTTATAGAATGACTATTACATTTCTTGGGTATGATAATGATATTTGATTGTGTAAGAGATTGTCCTTGTTCTTAGGAGATATGTGTTGTATTTAGGGGTGAAATTTCATGATGTCTGCAAGTTGTTTTCAAATATATAATGCATGATGTATGTGTGTCATGATATATGATGTATCAACACATGCATATATGTATATATAAAAGAGAAGGAGAGAAAGCACATGCAGCAAGTTGTAACAAACTGGTGAATCCAAGTGAAGGGTATACAGGAATTGACTATACTAATATTTCAACTTTCCTGGATATTTGAAAATTTTCAAAATAAAACTTTATGGGACACATTGCCATCACAGAATTGCTGGAAAGGCATCAAAACAAAAAGAGAAAGTTACAGGGGTTAAAATGCTTTAAGATCCTCATTTAGGAAGAGAGTAGAAATATTGAATAGATTTACATTTTATTAAGTATGACTGAAAATTTAATGGAAATCTAGCTATATATTATAACCACAAAGGAAAAATAATTATACCAGGTGACATTAAAACACATTCTTTTGACAGTACATCCCTAATGTAATATATCCAATGGACAAAAAGATCCATGAAGAAATATTAGACTGCATTAAGTAGTCTTTTTCTTTTTCTTTTTTCCTTAATGATCCATTTTATTTCTTTTTTTTTATCTTTTATTGTTTTATTGCTTAAAGTTTTACAAAGGGTATTACATATGTGTCCTTTTTTTCCCCCCGTCCTTGACAATCCCCTGGCCTCCCCTACCCCCAGTGTCTTATGTCCATTGGTTATGCTTTTATGCATGCATACAAGTCCTTTAGTTGATCTCTTACCCCCCTCTCTCCTGCCCCCCAACCCTCCCTGGCCTTCCTGCTGCAGTTTGACAATCAGTTTGAGGCAGCTCTGCCTCTGTATCTATTATTGTTCATAAGTTTATAATGGTCTTTATTATCCCTGAATGAGTGAGATCATGTGGTATTTTTCCTTCATTGACTGGCTTATTTCACTTAGCATAATGCTCTCCACTTCCATCCATGCCGTTGCAAATGGTAAGAGTTCCTTCCTTTTTACAGCAGCATAGTATTCCATCTTGTAGATGTACCACAGTTTTCTAATCCATTCATCTACTGATGGGCACTTAGGCTGTTTCCAGATCTTAGCTATGGTGAATTGTGCTGCTATGAACATATGGGTGCACATATCCTTTCTGATTGGTGTTTCTGGTTTCTTGGGATATATTCCTAGAAGTGGGATCACAGGGTCAAATGGGAGTTCCATTTTTAGTTTTTTGAGGAAACTCCATACTGTCTTCCATAGTGGCTGCACTAGTCTGCATTCCCACCAGCAGTGCACAAGTGTTCCTTTTTCTCCACATCCTTTCCAGCACTTGTCGTTTGTTGATTTGTTGATGATAGCCACTCTGACAGGTGTGAGATGGTACCTCATTGTTGTTTTGATTTGCATCTCTTGGATGATTAGTGACTTTGAGCATGTTTTCATATGTCTCTTGGTTTTCTGAATGTCCTCTTTTGAAAGGTGTCTATTTAGATCCTTTGCCCATTTTTTTATTGGATTGTTTATCTTCTTTTTGTTAAGTTGTATGAGTTCCCTATAAATATTGGAGATTAGGCCCTTATCAGATATGACATTGGCAAATATGTTTTCCCACGCAGTGGGCTTTCTTGTTGTTTTGTTGATGGTTTCTTTTGCTGTGCAGAAACTTTTTATTTTGATGTAGTCCCATTTGTTTATTTTCTCTTTAGTTTCAAGTGCCCTAGGAGCTGTATCAGTAAAGAAATTGCTTCGGCATATGTCTGAGATTTTGTTACCTTTGGATTCTTCTAGAATTTTTATGGTTTCCTGTAGTACATTTAAGTCCTTTATCCATTTTGAGTTTATTTTTGTGTATGGTGTAAGTTGGTGGTCTAGTTTCATCTTTTTGCATGTATCTGTCCAATTTTCCCAACACCATTTATTGAAGACACTATCTTGGCTCCATTGTATGCTCTTGCCTCCTTTGTCAAATATTAATTGAGCATATTGGTTCGGGCCGATTTCTGGGCTCTTTATTCTATTCCATTGATCTATATGTCTGTTCTTGTGCCAGTACCAGGCAGTTTTGAGAACAGTGGCTTTGTAATACAGCTTGATATCTTGTATTGAGATCCCACCTACTTTGTTCTTTCTCAGGATCACTGCAGCTATTCGGGGTCTTTTTTTTATTCCAGATAAATTTTTGGAGAATTTGTTCTAGGTCTTTGAAGTATGCTGTTGGTATTTTAATTGGGATTACATTGAATTTATACATTGCTTTGGGTAGTATGGACATTTTAATGATGTTGATTCTACCAATCCATGAACATGATATATTCTTCCATTTGTTCATGTCTTCCTCTATCTCTTTTTTTTTAGCATCCTGAAATTTTCTGAGCACAGGTCCTTTGTCTCCTTGGTTAAGTATATTCCTAGGTATCTTAATTTTTTTCTTGCAGTGGTAAATGTGATTGCTTTTATAATTTCTCTCTGTGAGTTCATTATTGGTGTATAGAAAAGCCATAGACTTCTGGATGGTAGTTTTGTACCCTGCTACATTGCCAAATTCATTTATCAAGTCTAGTATTTTTTTGATAGAGTCTTTGGGGTTTTCTACATACAATATCATGTCATCTGCGAATAAGGACAGTTTTACTTCTTCTTTTCCAATTTGGATGCCTTTTATTTCTTCTTGTTGTCTGATCACAATCGCTAGTACTTCCAGTACTGTATCAAAGAGGAGTCAGGAGAGTGGGCCCTGTCTTGTTCCTGTTCTTAGGGGAAATGGTTTTAGCTTTTGCCCATTGAGTATGATGTTGGTTGTGGGTTTGTCATATATGGCTTATATTATGTTGAGATATGATTCTTCTATTCCCACCTTGCTGAGAGTTTTTAATCAAGAAAGGGTGTTGGATTTTGTCAAATGTTTTTTCTGCATCAATTGATTATGCAGTTTTTATTTCTCAATCTGTTTATGTGATGTATCACATTTATTGATTTGAAGATATTGTGCCATCCTTGCATCCCTGGAATAAATCCCACTTGGTCATGGTGTATGATCTTTCTAATGTAATGCTGAATCTGATTTGCTAGAATTTTGTTGAGGATTTTGGCACCTTTGTTCATATAGGGATACTGGCCTGTAATTCTCTTTCTTTGTATTGTCTTTATCTGGTTTTGGGATTAAGGTGATGCTGGCTTCATGGAAAGAGCTTGGAAGTCTTCCTTCCCCTTTATTTTTTGAAATAGTTTGATGAGTATAGGTTTTAGTCCTTCTTTGAATGTTTGGTAAAACTGACCTGTGAAGCCATCTGGCTCTGGGCTTTTGTTTGCTGTAAGTTTTTTGATTACTGCTTCAATTTCCACCTTAGTTATCGGCCTATTGAGATTTTTTTGATTCTTCCTAATTGAGTTTTGGAAGGTGGAATTTTCCTAAGAACATATCAATTTCCTCTAAGTTGTTTAGTCATTGGAGCAGAGCATTTTTTTTTTTTAAATAATCCCTTGTATTTCTGTGGGGTCTGTTGTTATTTCACTGCTTTCTTTTCTGATTTTTTTTTAACTAATTAAATCTTTATTGTTCAGATTATTACAGTTGTTCCTCTTTTTTTCCCCCATAACTCCCCTCCACCCAATTCCCACTCGACCCTCTTCCCTCACTCCCCACCCACTGTCCTCATCCATAGGTGCACGATTTTTGTCCAGTCTCTTCCGGTATCCCCCTCACCCCTTCCCCCCCAAGAATAGTCCGTCCACTCCCTTTCTATGCCCCTGATTCTATTATAATCACCAGTTCATTCTGTTCATCAGATTATTCACTTGATTTTCAGACTCACTTGTTGATAGATGTGTATTTGTTGTTCATAATTTGTATCTTTACCTTTTTCTTCTTCTTCCTTTTCTTAAAGGATACCTTTCAGCATTTCATATAATGCTGGTTTGATGGTGATGAACTCCTTTAGCTTTTTCTTATCTGTGAAGCTCTTTATCTGACCTTCAATTCTGAATGATAGCTTTGCTGGATAAAGTAATCTTCGTTGTAGGTTCTTGGCATTCATCACTTTGAATATTTTTTGCCACTCCCTTCTGGCCTGCAAAGTTTCTGTTGAGAAATCGGCTGACAGTCGTATGGGTACTTCTTGTAGGTAACTGACTTTCTTTCCTTGCTGCTTTTAAGATTCTCTCTTTGTCTTTTGCTCTTGGCATTTTAATTATGATGTGTCTTAGTGTGGTCCTCTTTGGATTCCTTTAGTTTGGGGTTCTCTGCACTTCCTGGACTTGGAAGTCTATTTCTTTCACCAGGTAGGGGAAGTTTTCTGTCATTATTTCTTCAAATAGGTTTTCAATATCTTGCTCTCTCTCTTCTTCTGGCACCCCTATAATTTGGATGTTGGTATGCTTGAGGCTGTCCCAGAGGCTCCTTACACTATCTTCGTATTTTTGGATTCTTTTTTCATTTTGCTTTTCCGGTTGGGTGTTTTTTGCTTCTTCATATTTCAAATCATTGACTTGATTCTTGCGCTCCTCTGGTCTGCTGTTGGGAGTCTGTATAATATTCTTTATTTCAGTCAGTGTATGCTTAATTTCTAGTTGGTCCTTTATCACAACCTCGAGGGTCTCATTAGATTTCTTGTAGGTCTCATTAAGTTTATCGGCAATTTCTAGAAAATTCTTGAAAAACCTTATAAGTGTGGTTTTGAACTCTATATCCAGTAGTTTGCTTTCCTCCATTTCTGTCCTTTTTCTTTGTCCCCGCATTTTTTATGCTTCCCTGTGTTGATAAAGTGGTTTTCTGTGCTAAGTGTCCTCTAGGGCCCAGTGGTTCAGCCTCCCCAATTACCTGAGTAGGACGCTCTTGGTGCACCCCCTTGTGGTCTTTGTGCACAGTCTTGTTGTAGTTAAGCCTTGGTTGTTGTAGGTATCACTGGGAGGAATTGACATCCAGGCCAGTTGGCTGTGAGAATCAGCTGTGTCTGCAGTGGGAGAACTTCTGTGCTGGAGACACACCTCCAGGGCAGGACTTGCTTCAATGGGGCTTTGGTGCTCACTGAGTCTGCCCCCTGAGTGTGTCCTTTATGGTTCCACGGAGCTGCAAACTGGATGGTCCCACTCTGACCTCTGGGTACACTGGCTCCTGGATCTCTTGGGAGGTGCTAATCTAGCCTCTGCCTTAGGCTATCCAGCAAAAGCCTCCCTGCAGTGCTTGGGCGGGGCGGGTCCCATGGGATCAACAGGGTGGGGCTAGCAGTTATGGCTGCTCTCAGAGGCTCCCCTTCTCAGTGTCTCGGCAATCACTGCAAGCCCCTCAGAGAGAAAGCTGCCCTCGAGCTCCTACTGATGCCAGACAGTCCCACTTCTCCTGTATGAGTCTGGGTCCCCAAAGACTCACCTAGAACTGGAGCTCAGAGCCTGAGACTCCCTCCCAATTGAAAACGACAACTGTGCCCTCAGCCGCCAGCCTGCTCCACGTGCGCCTCTGTACCTTAGTATTTTACTTCCACACTGCGCCTCCTCTTAGTCTTGGTATGCTTTTCTCTTTCCTTCTAGTTGTAGAATTTCCACTCAGCCAGACTTCCTGTGGTTCTGGATGATGTTCATTCTGTCTTTTAGTTGTATTTTTGAAGTGGTTGTTTGAGGCAGCAAACTCTGGTGTTTACCTATGCCACCATCTTGGTTTCTGTCTCTTTAGTTTCAATCCTGATTTTGTTTATTTGGACCCTCTGTTTCTTGGTGAGCCTGGCTGGAGGTTCATCAGTCTTGTTTATCCTTCCAAAGAACCAGGTCTTGGTTTCATTGATCATTTGTAATGTTTTATGGTCTCTATGTCATTCATTTCTGCTCTGATCTTTATTATCTCCTTCCTTCTGCTCACTCTGGGCTTTTCTTGTTGCTCTCTTTCTGATTCTTTAAGTTGTAAAGTTAGATAATTTAATAGTAGTTTTTCTTATTTTTTGAGGAAGGCCTGTGGTGCTATGAGCTTTCCTCTCAAGACTGCTTTCACTGTATCCATAGATTTTGGATTGTTGTGTTCTCAGTGTCATTCGTTTCCAGGATAATTTTAATTTCTTCTTTGATCTCTTTGGTAACCTAATCATTGTCTAATATAATGCTATTCAGCCTCCAAGAGTTTGAATTTTTTTTATTGTTTTTATTTTAATTTATTTTAATATTATGCTATTGTGGTCTGAGAATATGCTTGATTTGCTTTCAAACTTCTTGAATTTGGAGAGACTTTGCCTGTGACCCAATATGTGGTCTATCTTTGAAAACGTCCCATGTGCACTTGAGCAGAATGTATATTCTGTAGTTTTGGGGTGGAATGTTCTAAAGATGTCAATTAAGTCCATCTGATCTAGTGATTCATTTAAGATTGATGTTTCTTTACTAATTTTTTGTCTAGAGGATTTATCCAGTGATGTTAATAAGGTATTAAAGTCTCCTACTATGATTGTGTTTCTGTCAGTCTCTCCCTGATGTCTTCCAGAAGGTTTTTTTTTTATGTATTTGGGTGCTCCTGCATTGGGTGCATAAATGTTTACCAGAGTTATATCATCTTGTTGTATCAACCCCTTTAGTATTATGAAGTGGCCTTCCTTATCTCTTGTTATGGCCTTCACTTTGAGGTCTATTTTGTCAGATATAAGTATTGCCACCCCTGCTTTTTTCATTTCCATTTGCCTGAAAGATATTTTTCCATCCCTTCACTTTCAGTCTGTGTGAGTCTCTTGTTCTGAAGTGGATCTCTTATAGAAAGCATATATATGGGTCTTGTTTTCTTATCCATTCAACCACTCAATGTCTTTTGATTAGAGCATTTAGTCCATTTTCATCTAAAGTTATTATTGATAGGTAATTGTTTGTAGCCATTTTTATTTTTTTGTGCCTGTGTTCCTTCTTCCCTTTTTATTTCTTCTTTTTACAACAATCCCTTTAGCATTTCTTGCATTGCTGACCTGGTAGTCATAACCTCCCTTAGGTATTTTTTTGTTGTTGTTGTCTTTTTTTGAGGTTTTTTTTTTTTTTTTTTTTTTTTTTTTTTTTTTTTTTTTTGTCTATGAAGCTCCTGATTTCCACTTCAATTTGATTGATAGCCTTGATGGATAGAGTATTCTTGGATTCAGTCCCTTGCTTTGCATCACTTTGTATACTTCCTTCCATTCATTTCTGGCCTGATGTGTTTCCTTTGAGAAATCATTTGATAATCTAATGGGAGATCCCTTTTAGGTAACTTTCTCTCTCTCTCTTGCAGCCTTTAAGATTCTCTCTGTCATTAACATTTGCCATCATAATTATGATGTGACTTGATATGGATCTTTTTGAGTACATCTTGCATGGGACTGTCTGTGCTTGTGTGACTTTTTCTTCCCCAAATCAGGGAAATTTTCTGACATTATTTCTTCAAATAAGTTTTCTAACCCTTGTTCCTCTTCTTGTCTTTCTGGCACCCCTATTATACGTATGTTGCTTTGTTGAATTTGTCCCAAAGCTCATTTAGGCGCTCCTCCTATCTTTTAAGTTTTTTCTACAATTGCAGTTCATATTGTGTGTGTTTTGCTGCCCTGTCTTCTAATTCCCTAATTTGGTACTCCGCTTCTAGTCTACTGTTGAAACTTTCCATAGTGATTTTTATTGTAGTTATATCAGTCTTCATTTTTTCTTGATTCTTACATAAGTTGTTAATTTTCTCATTCATCTGATTTATGAACTGTATGACCCTTTTTCTGAATTCTTTTTCTGACATATTGCATGCCTCCATTTCATTTAATTCCTTTCCTGCCGATCTTTCCTTTTCTTTGGGGGTTGTTTGTCTCCCCAGTTTTGCTCTCATTGAAGCATGTAGGTGTCGAGTCACGCAGGGCCTGTGTCTGCAGCATTGTGCTAGTTGGTGGGTTGCCAGTTTGCAACTCCTGGGGTCAGTGCATCTGGTCTAGTGGCGGCTCGTGTGGTTGCTGCACCCAGGGTCAATTCATCAAGCCTTGCAGTGGGTTGCACAGTCACAAAGCCCATGGCCAAAGCAGTGGTCTTGGCTCGAGCGGTCATGGCAGTGGTTCCTTGTGCAGCTGCTCCTTTTGCATTTGTAATGGCGGCTGCTCCTCATGTGGTCGTGGAAGCTGACAGCATGGTTGTTTGAGTGTTTGCAACAGCTGATGCTCCTCAGATGCTTGCATCAGGGCCACCTATATGGTTGCTCATGTGGTCATGGCAGCAGCTGCTCCTTGTGCATTTTTGGCAGTGGCTGCTCCTTGAGTGGTAGCTGTGATGGCTGCCCTGGCAGCTGCTCATGTAGCTGCTCACATGGCTTTTCTCAAGGTCACCAAGATGGTGGCTGCCTGTGTGGTCATGGTGGCAGCTGCCCCTTGGGCAGTCATGGCGATGGCTGCCCACACGGCTGCTTGTGCTTTTTTGGTGGTGGCGGCTGCTAGTGGGTTTGTGGTGCCTTAGGTTAAATTTTCAGACCAGCGGGAGTGGAGTACACTCAGAACTGACAGAAGCCTGCGCCTGGGGTGGCTGGAGTCCCGTTGCTCATGGGTCTGCAGCCAATGCAGCAGGTCCCTGGCTGGAGTGGCTATAGCATTCCTGGTGGTGTCTGAGGGCACCCTGGGTGCAGGTGAGTCTGGGCTCCCAGTCACAGCAGCTCGCCCCTTCAAGATGTCGCAGCCTCTGGGGAAAAGCCAGCAGCCCCAGGATTGAGTACAGTGTTAGCAGAGGCTGCCTGGCTAGGTGAGCCCAGTCCACCCGCCACCAAAGGTCCAGCAGAATCTACCTGTCACACACACACACACACACACACACACACACACACACACACACACCACATCCACACACACTCCTTTTGCTCCCTACCTCATTCACTCACTCACTCACACTCTCTCCCTCTTTGCTGTCCTCAAGTCACCATCTTGAAAATTTTCAGACAGCTTCTTTAAGAAGTTTGTCTGTTGAAAGGAAACCAGATCTGGTATAATTACAGTAAAAGTAGTTTTGGATGAGCTTATTTTTAAGATGGGAATTTTGAAACCCTGGAGAGATTGTAGATTTAGGTGAGAGAGTAAATAATCATTAAAGGGAAGTTCCTGAAAAATGAGAGAGTTTGGGACTCAGTGGTTGGGTGGCAGGACTAACCTTGGAAAGGAGGTATCTTCTCTCATTTTAATAAGAGAGAAGGATGGGCAGAAGTACAAGTAGATTTATAGATTTGGTGTCAGGAAGTCTAGGAATTCCTATTCAAAGCTTTCACATTTTTAATGTGAATTCAAACAGTTAATTTGCTGGGAATGAGGGGTGAGATGGCTATAGGATAAATGGGTATGAAGAGAATGAAGACTTGAAATAACTTCTGTGGGGAGTGGGAGAGAGCATTGTCTAAAATTTTTGTTCTCCGATTTAAGTATGCAACAGAATCCCCATGGAGGGCTTGTTAAAATACTGAGTGTTGGAGCCCTCAATCCCAGGGGTTCAGCTTCAGTAAGTGTGAGATGGGATAAGAATTTACATTTCGAATATGCTGACAGATGCTGCTGCTGCTGCTCTTCCAGGTACTAAACTTTTAAGAACATCTAGGTTTGGCAAACAGTACTGATGTTGGAAATCTCACATATGATCATGATATCAGGGCAGCATGTGAGGATAGCCAAGAAGGTTTGAAATTTTAGAGAATGTAAGGGAGCTGACTAAATGAACCATAGTAAGCATGTTGGTGTAAAAGGATATTAAATTAGAAGTTCTGACTGAGACATCAAGATGTAATAGATATTGAAGTGATTATCAAGACAGGCTACCCTGTATGTATTTCAAAGTGGATAACCAATAACTGACTTCAAAATGGAGAACCAATAACTGACTTCAAAACTCTTGAACTCTGTAAGGGTATAAAAGGTTATGGTTGTTGGAGATTAAGGAAAGATTTGTAAGGAAGATTTCTTTCAAGAGAACTGTGCTGTGAGCCCCTCTTCCCAGGAAGGAGGGGTGGAGAGTGCTCCTCCCTTTATGTCAAGTCAAGAAGGAGAAATATCAAGAGACCACTTTGAGAGCTTGATATGTGTCCCCTGCAGTTAAAGACACATGATAAAATAGTGTCTGACTCTCACCTGGAGAATGCAAAAGGCTGTCCAGTGCTCTGACAGCATGGACAAGAGTTTTGCTGCTGTGTTGGCATATACCTATACTCCCAGAAGTTGCCAGAGCAAGAGATGTGAATGTATCCCAGGGATCAGATGAGGGACACATATGCATGACATGTCTGCAGGCTAGTGGTTCTCTGCAATGCAGGGTCTCAAAAGCATCTATGAAATTACAAAAGCATCCACACACACACACACACACAAAAAGCCGGCTTTGAACACCTGCTGGGCCCAGAGAGTGAAAAAGCAACTTACAACAATATTCATTGAGAAAGAACTTTCCTGTCTCCCTTACCTCTTTTTTATCTCCTTGCTTTGCCTCTGAATAATGTTGCCAGATAGAGCAAATAAAAATACAGGATGCCTAGTTAAATTTGAATTTTAAATGAACAGTGAAGACCTTTTTAGTATTATGTGCCATGCAATATGTGGGACCTACTTATTCTAAAAAAGTCATTGTTTATTTCAAATTCAAGTTAAACTGGGCATCCTGTATTTTTTTCTGGCAATGTTACTTTAAACAGGATCAGAAATTGCAGTCAGTAATACAGGAAGAAGGGCTGGAGTTCTAAGGTAGGTCCTACACCCCTAGCAGGTTCCAGCTGGGGTAGGAGGAGAGGTTTAACTTTGAGTTGAAAGTTTTTGTTATTACATAGGATGGGAATTCTAAGTAACAAAACTGTTTTGTTTCTTAAAGAGGCAGGAAGACAGATAGTGGAAGACAACATTGAAGGTGGTTTATAGTTTTATTCTGTACTGTCTGTTAGTTTAATTTACTGATTACATTGGTATATGCAAAAGAAATAAATCTGGAAGCATTTATACCAAACTGCTAACAGCACTTATCTCTGGTACCACAGTAAACTTTTGTTTTCAACTCTTCTGAATTTTGTTTGAATTATTATAAAAATGAATTAGCTGAAAGTCAAAATCAATAAATATCTCTTAAAAACCTTTTTTTTTTAAATTTAGTGGTCTGTGAACATCTTTCCATGTTAATATTCTTCTCAAAAGTGGTTTCTGATATCTGCTTAATATGACATTATATGAGTGACTGTAGCATAATGTCTTCAAATCCCAGATTCACTTTGTCTTGCATTTTATTATTAACACAAGTAATATTGTCATGAAATTCTTGTAGTTTAATCTTTGTGCACATCTTTAATTATTACCTTGGGATATATTCCAAATATGGAATTGCTGAACCCAGGAGTTAATGTGTGCTTTTAAGCTTGACAAAATCCCCTCCTGAAAGGCTGTTTGTCTACCTACACCAACTTCACTACAGATAATTATTAATATGCATTTCATTGTTTTGACCATCATTTCTTTTATTAGTAGTAAAAATGAATATTTTCAAGTGTTTCCTAGTCTATTTTCATATTAGTCCTGATGGATTTACCAGATGGATATTAAATTAATGGATGCTAGCAGGGTTTTATGTACATCACGCATCATGTTACTTTTTTCAACTCTGGCACTCCCATACATACATACCCATTCTGTAAGTTACACAATAAATGCCAGTTGAATGTATGAATGAATTATTTAAAGAATCTGTCAAAAGAAAACACTTCTTGGTTATTTTACTATGGATGATTTTCATATTTTTTTTAAGTCTACTCAACAGTATGGAGTGCCTAGTGTGTACATGCTAGGCCATTTAAAAATAATAATAAGTGCTTAGCTGGCATGGCTCAGTGGTTGAATGTTGACCCATGAACCAGGAAGTCACAGTTCAATTCTCAGTCAGGGCACATGCCCAGGTTGTGAGCCCCATCCCCAGTGGTGGTGGTGGTGGGGGGGCGTGCAGGAGGCAGCCAATCAATGATACTCTCTCATCATTGATGTTTCTATCTCTCCCTCTTCCTTCCTCTCTGAAATCAATAAACATATATTAAAAAAATAATAAGCATCAGGAATTATTTCAATTAATACAATAAAACTAGTGAATCACAGATATACCAAGAATTTCTCAACTATATAACACCTTCAGAGGAATGAGCCTGTCTGGAATGATAAATATTGTAGGTACTTTGAGATTTTTTTTTCAGTTCTGCTATTTTATTTTTATTTATTTTTTTATTATTAGTTAAGGTATTACAAATGTGTCCTCATCCCCCCCCCATTAACCCCCAAACTCCCCCCCACCCCCCCCACCCCCCGCCGCGCACACTCATGCTCCCATCCCCCTGTTGTCCATGTCCATTGGTTTGGCTTATATACATGTATACAAGTCTTTCAGTTGATCTCTTCCCCTTACCCCCGCCCTCCCCTACTTTCCTTCTGGGGATTGACAGCCTGATCGCTGTTTCTCAGTCTTTGGATCTGTTTCTTTTCATCAGTCTATGTTGTTCTCTATAATCCACAAATGAGTGAGATCATGTGGCATTTATCTTTCTCTGACTGGCTTATTTCATTTAGCATAATGCTCTCCATTTCCATCCACGCTGTTGCAAAAGGCAAGAGTTCCTTTTTTTTTTTACTGCAGCATAGTATTCCATCATGTAGATGTACCACTGTTTTCTAATCCACTCATCTGCTGATGGGCACTTAGGCTGTTTCCAAATCTTAGCTATGGTGAATTGTGCTGCTATGAACATAGGGGTGCATATATCCTTTCTGATTGGTGTTTCTGGTTTCTTGGGATATATTCCTAGTAGTGGGATCACTGGGTCAAATGGGAGTTCCATTTTTAGTTTTTTGAGGTAGCTCCATACTGTTCTCCACAGTGGCTGCACCAGTCTGCATTCCCACCAGCAGTGCAGAAGGATTCCTTTTTCTCCACATCCTCTCCAACACTTGTTGTTTGTTGATTTGTTGATGATAGCCATTCTGACCAGTGTGAGATGATAACACATTGTCGTTTTGATTTGCATCTCTCGTATAATTAGTGACTTTGAGCAGGTTTTCATATGTCTTTCAGCCTTCTGTATGTCCTCTTTCGAAAAGTGTCTATCTAGGTCCATTGCCCATTTTTATATTGGATTGTTTATCTTCCTTTTGTTAAGTTTCGTGAGATCCCTGTAAATGTTGGAAATTAAACCCTTATCGGTGGTATCATTGGCAAATATGTTCTCCCATGTAGTGGGTCTTCTTGTTGTTTTGTTGATGGTTTCCTTTGCTGTGCAAAAGCTTTTTATTTTGATGTAGTCCCATTTGTTTATTTTCTCTTTAGTTTCCATTGCCCTAAGAGCATTATCAGAGAAGAAATTCCTTCGGCATATGTTTACAATTTCGCTGCCTGTGGATTCCTCTAGTATTTTTATGGTTTCCCGTCTTACGTTTAAGTCTTTTATCCATTTTGAGTTTATTTTTGTGTATGGTGTGAGTTGGTGGTCTAGTTTCATCTTTTTGCATGTACCTGTCCAATTTTCCCAACACCATTTATTGAAGAGACTGTCTTGACTCCATTGTATGCTCTTGCCTCCTTTGTCAAATATTAATTGGGCATAGTGTTTTGGGTCGATTTCTGGGGTCTCTATTCTATTCCATTGATCTATATGTCTGTTCTTGTGCCAGTACCAGGCAGTTTTGAGAACAGTGGCTTTGTAATACAGTTTGATATCTGCTATTGAGATCACACCTACTTTGTTCTTTCTCAGGATCGCTGCAGCTATTCGGGGTCTTTTTTTATTCCAGATGAATTTTTGGAACGTTCGTTCTAGATTTGTGAAATATGCCGTTGGTAATTTAATGGAGATTGCATTGAATCTATAGATTGCTTTGGGTAGTATGGACATTTTGATGATGTTGATTCTACCAATCCATGAACACGGTATGTTCTTCCATCTGTGTATGTCTTCCTCTGTCTCTTTTTTCAGTGTCCTGTAGTTTTTGACATATAAGTCTTTTACCTCCTTAGTTAAGTTTATTCCTAGGCATTTTAATTTTTTTGGTGCAATGGTAAATGGGATTGCTTCTGTAGTTTCACTTTCTGTAAGTTCACTATTGGTGTAAAGAAATGCCATGGATTTCTTAGCATTAATTTTGTATCCTGCTACATGGCCGAATTCATTTATTAAGTCTAATAATTTTTTGATGGAGTCTTTAGGGTTCTGTATGTACAGTATCATGTCATCTGCAAATAAGGACAGTTTTGCTTCTTCTTTCCCAATCTGGATGACTTTTATTTCTTCTTCTTGTCTGATCGCAATGGCTAGTACTTCCAGTACTATGTTGAACAGGAGTGGTGAGAGGGGGCATCCCTGTCTTGTTCCTGTTTTTAGGGGGAATGGTTTTATACTTGATCTTAGCCAAAAGGCCGAGAAGTGATTAGGGGGAATGGTTTTAGTTTTTGCCCATTGATTATGATGTTGGCTGTGGGTTTGTCATATATGGCTTTTATTATGTTGAGGTATGATCCCTCAATTCCTATATTGCTGAGAGTTTTTATCAAGAAAGGGTGTTGGATTTTGTCAAATGCTTTTTTTGCATCAATTGATATGACTATGTGGTTTTTTTCTCTCAATTTGTTTATGTGATGTATCACATTTATTGATTTGTGGATATTGTACCATCCTTGCATCCCTGGGATAAATCCTACTTGGTCATGGTGTATGATCTTTTTGATGTCCTGCTGGATCTGATTTGCTAGGATTTTGTTGAGGATTTTGGCATCTATGTTCATGAGGGATATTTGCCTATAATACTCTTTCATTGTATTGTCTTTATCTGGTTTTGGGATTAGAGTAATGTTGGCTTCATAGAATGAGCTGGGAAGTGTTCCTTCCTCTTGGATCTTTTGACATAGTCTGAGGAGCATAGGTTTTAGGTCTTCCTTGAATGTTTCCTAAAACTCCCCTGTGAAGCCGTCTGGTCCTGGGCTTTTGTTTGCTGGAAGCTTTTTGATTACTGCTTCGATTTCCTCCATAGTTATTGGCCTATTGATATTTTTAGTTTTTTCCTGATCAAGTTTTGGAAGGTTGTATTTTTCTAGGAATATGTCCATTTCCTCCCGGTTGTCTAGTGTGTTGGAGTAGAGTTGTTCATAGTATTTTCTAACAGTCCTTTGTATTTCTATGGGGTCTGTTGTTATTTCTCCTCTTTCATTTCTGATTTTGTTTATTTGGGTCCTCTCTCTTTGTTTCTTGGTGAGCCTGGCTAGAGGTGTATCAATCTTGTTTATCCTTTCAAAGAACCAGCTCTTGGTTTTGTTGATCTTTTGTATTGTTTTTTTGGTCTCTATGTCGTTTATCTCTGCTCTGATCTTTGTTATTTCCTTCCTTCTGCTTACAGTGGGCTTTTTTTGTTGCTCTCTTTCTAACTCTTTGAGCTGTAAAGTTAGGTCATTTATTCTCATTGTTTCTTGTTTCTTGCAGTAGGCTTGTAGAGCTATGAACTTCCCTCTCAAGACTGCTTTTGCTGTGTCCCACAGGTTTTGGATTGTTGTGTTTTCATTGTCGTTTGTTGCCATGATGTTTTTTATTTCTTCTTTGATCTCACTGGTAACCCAGTCGTTGTTTAATAGCATGCTATTTAGTCTCCATGTGTTTGATTTTTCTGGATTGTTTTTGTTGTATTTGATTTCCAGTTTTATGCCTTTGTGGTCTGAGAAGATGCTTGATATGATTTCAGTTTTCTTGAATTTGAAGAGACTTTTTCTGTGACCCAATATATGGTCTATCTTTGAAGATGACAAATGTGCACTTTAGGAGAATATATATTCTGTGGCTTTGGGGTGAAATGTTCTGAAGATGTCAATTAATTCCATCTGATCTAGTGAGTCATTTAGGATTGATGTTTCATTGCTGAGTTTCTGTTTAGAGGATTTGTCCAGTGGTGATAATGGGGTGTTAAGGTCCCCTACTATCATTGTATTGCTGTCAATCTCTCCCTTGATCTCCTCCAGAAGATTTCTTACGTATTTGGGTGCTCCTATATTGGGTGCATATATATTTACCAGAGTTATTTCTTCTTGTTGGACTGCTCCCTTTAGTATTATGAAGTGGCCTTCTTTATCTCTTTTTATGTCCTTCACTTTGAGATCTAATTTGTCAGATATAAGTATTGCTACCCTGGCTTTTTTTTCACTTCCATTGGCCTGAAAAACCTTTTTCCATCCCTTCACCATCAGTCTGTATGCGTCTTTTTTTCTGAGGTGGGTTTCCTGTAGACAGCAGATATATGGATCATGTTTTCTTATCCACTCATTTACCCTATGCCTTTTGACTGGGGAATTTAATCCATTTACATTTTAAGTTATTATTGATAGAAACTTGTTAGTCGCCATTTTTGTTCTTTACCGCTGCGTTCCTTCTTTGTTTCCTATTTTTTCTATTTACAGCAGACCCTTAGCATTTCTTGCATTGCTGGCTTGGTTGTAATAAAGTCCCGTAGACCGTTTTTGTCTGTGAAGCTCCTGATTTGACCCTCAATTTTGACTGATAGCCTCGCTGGGTACAGTATTCTTGGATTCAGACCCTTCCTTTGCATGACTTTGTATATTTCATTCCCTTCCCTTCTTGCCTGATGTGTTTCTGTTGAGAAATCGGTCACTAGTCTGATGGGGGATCCTTTGTAGGTAACTTTCTGTCTCTCTCTGGCTGCTTTTAAGATTCTTGCTTTGTCGTTGGCGTTTGCCAATTTAATTATTATGTGCCTTGGCATTGGTCTGTTCGGGTTCATTTTGTTTGGGACTCTGTGAGCTTCTTGGATTTGTGTGAGTTTTTTTTCCCTATATCAGGGAAATTTTCTGTTACTATTTTTTCAAACAGGTTTTCTATTCCTTGCTCAGTTTCCTCTCCTTCTGGAACCCCTATTATTCGGATGTTGTTTCATTTAGCATTGTCCCAGAGTTCTCTTAGGCTCTCCTCCTGCTTTTTAATTTTTTTTCTAGAAGCTGTTCTGTTTGGGTATTTTTTCCTACCTTGTCTTCTAGCTCGCTGATGCGGTCCTCTGCTTCTTCTAGTCTACTGTTGATGCTTTCTATTGAGTTCTTTATAGCAGTGATGTCATTTTTCATTTCTTCTTGGTTTTTCTTCATTTCCTCTTGGTTCTTACACATATTGTTGAATTTGTCTTCCATTCTTTTCATCCACCTTATGGCCATTTCTCTGAATTCTTTCTCTGACAGGTTGCTTGCCTCCATTGCCTCCATTTTGTTTACTTCCTTTTCTGATGATGCCTGTTTTTCTTTCATATGTGGGTTGGTTCTTTGTTTCACTATGATCTCTCTTCTCCAGGTGTTTGGTTATGTAGTTCTCTCTCTGCTTTCCGTGAGAAGAAGCAGTGCTCGTCTGAGTTCACGCACTCACGCTGCTTGAGATCCTTTGTTTCCAGGTTAGTAGCTGATCTCTGGATGCCGGTAACAGCGACTCAAGATGGCGCCGTCTCCGCTGCTGAGCTGGCGCACCGGGAGAGGTTTCCGCCGCAGTCTCCAACCATCCTTTTTTCTGGGAGTTCTCGGTCTTTCCCAGCTGCAGACAGTCTCTCAGCTGAGTATCCTCTGCCTATTCGGGCTGTATGTTACCCGTTTCAGCTGCTCACCCTTATCTGCTCCAGGACAAGGCACAGGACACGTCCGTTTATACCTCCACCATTTTCTCCCCCTCCGGTACTTTGAGATTTTTACACCAACTTTAAAATTATAAATGACTGTTGACAAAAATATTTTTACAAGGTACATATGCATGTGTGCTTTCTTAAATATAGAACTCCATAGATGTAACTGTATATGGATGGGATACAGGGAGGCATAGGTGGCAAATGTCTCCTCTTTTCCACTCTGAAACTTCATTGATATACACTGAGAAACTTTTGGGTGTCACTGCTCCTCACTTCCATGAACTACTGTTGCTATCCCTCCCACTATCAAGTCACTATAATGTCTCCATCCCTATTTCTGATCTTTGCTATTTCTGTTATCAATGACTATGCCAATTTTTTGTTTACTTCTTCTGTTGCTTCTCCAATGCCTCTTGGCTTTAAAGTGTGAAAAATGGCAATATCCTATATAATAAAATCATAATATGCTAAGTGTCCGACCATTCATGTGACCATTTATTTGACTGTTCCACCAGTAAATATGGCGCACAATGACCACCAGGGGGCAGACACTCCAACCGGTAGGTTAGCTTGCTGCTGGGGCACATCGGGACTGGGTGAGATAGGCCAGACACACACCCTGGAGCCCTTGTGCAGTCCCTCCAGGGCTGGATTGTGAGAGGCACAATCTGTGCATATACTAGAGGCCCGATGCACAAAATTCATGCAAGGGGCTTGGCCCTCACGGCCCCGGCTTTGTCCAGAAGGTAGTCCGGAAGGTCGTCTGGATGGTCGTTCCACTGTTCAGTCATTCGGTCAATTTGCATATTATGCTTTTATTAGTATATATGTATATATGTATATATGCATATATGTGTATATGTGTGGTATGTGTGTATGTGTGTATGTGTGTATGTGTATATATGAATATATGTATATATCTATATCTAGCCAGCCAGCTATTAATAGTGTCACTTTTCTTTTGGGTGGAAATCCAAGTAGTCACTTCATACTTGGGGTATTTGGCAGGTTGTTCCTTTTGTCTCTGTTGTTTGCTGCTGGATTTCAAGGGGTTGTTTTTCACTATTAAAAATGTTTTGTTGGTTGTTGGTGTTTTTTTTATTTTTGAGATTTCAGGTTTTTTTTTAAAAAAATTATCTTTATATTTTAAATTATTACAGCTGTCCCCCTTTGTTCCCATTGACTCCCCTCCACCCACCCCTGGCCACCCCCTAGCCTAGGCCTTCACCACATTATTGTTTGTGTCCATGGATTATGCATGATTATGCATATATGCATATAACTTCTTTGGTTAATATTTTCCCCCACCCCCACCCCACCTTCCCTCTTAGATCCAACCATCTGTTCCATGCTTCTATGTCTCTGGAACTATTTTGTTCATCAGTTTATTTTGTTCTTTAGATCCCACATATGAGTGAGATCATGTGATACTTGTCTTTCTCTGACTGGCTTATTAACTTAGCATAATACTCTCCAGGTCCATCCAGGCTGTCTCAAAGGGTAAGAGATCCTTCTCTTTTACAGATGCGTAGTATTCCATTGTGTAAATATACCACAGCTTTTTTAACCACCCATCTACTGATGAGTACTTGGGCTCTTTCCAGATCTTAACTCTCATAAATAGTGCTGCTGTGAACATAGAGGTGTATATATTCTTTCTGATTAGTGTTTCAGGAATCTTAGGATATATTCCTAGAAGTGCGATCGCTGGGTCAGTTTTTGAGCTGCTTCCTGAGGGTTCTGGAAGTCTATTATATTAAATAACAACTCTATAATGATATTGCTGGCATTATGAAGTTTTAGACAAGGGGGCCCCAACCATAGGTTTGGTTCCACCAATAGCTCTTAAAGGCTGGTTTGATAGATTTCCAAGCCATATTTTTATCATGCTATTGATAGGATTTTCTAAAGAAAGCCATTTCTGACACCACTTACTTCATGTTTTTTAAATATTTTCTTATCAATATCTAAACCCATTAGTCCCACTGAAGGATGTGAGGTCTCCCTAGTCCCCACTTACTAAAGTGGTTCTAAGATTCCAAAGAAATGAACCTTAGATTTTCTTCACCACATATGTGGAGTACACTTACTTAAGCAGATGAGGAGCCTGCATTTCCTTATTATTAAGGGAGTCCTGAACCTGGAGATGAAGTTGTAACTAGGAAGACATAAAAGAACCAAAACAATGTTTTAGGTAAGTTCAGACACAACTGATGTGAGTGGGAAGTAAAATTGTATTGTTAGGAGAAAATCCTCATGTTTTTGGATCACGGTACCTTTGACAGGAAATTCTGATAAAGAAAATTCTGGCATGGTAACTTCTTAATGAAGTGTCTCACTTGTGCCACCTTTAACAACACTTCAGTGTTGTTGAAACACCTTTCTTCTGACAATCTACTATTATCATGTCGGGGTAGGGTGGAGGAAAAATTCAGGGAATGCTGTGGAGGCTGCTGTGGAATAATCCCAAGGCTGAGATGAGAGGGTAAGGCAGAGGGAGAGGAGGGTGGGGAGGGGCCTGCTTCAGCCTGTGTGCTGCATGGGAGAGCAGTGAAAAGGTCACAGAGATGGTCAGGAAGTGCCTTCTGTCAACAACAGAGACTACAATCAACACAACAAAGAGTAAAGTATTTCCTTAGAGATGATTTCACCTGCCTTTGACACTGGGAGCCACACATCTGGCTCATTGAAATGGTTGCCTGTGTGGAGTTTGGAGGGGAAAATAGTGAAGTAGGTTTTGCCTTTTCCCTTTTATAGTAGCCCCAAAAGACTGTACACTTGATAAAAGCCAAGGTCTGTTTGTGAAAAGGAACCTCTTAGGGGAGATGCAGCACCTAAGACCTAAGACCTTAATTTTGCCTCAAAAATTTTGGCTATACTGTTTCTATAGAGACCAAAAGGAAGCTTTGGCTCCCCCACTCAGCTATTAAAGTTTAGTGCATTGAAAACTGTCTTCATGCTGTGATACCCTTTCAGGGTAGAGAATAGGGTCTGAACTAATCCATGAAAGTTGTCATGCTATGAACTAGTAGTCAAGCTTTTTCCTTTCAATTGAATCTAAAACTATACTGTACTTCACACTTGATTGGTCCTTCAGATGGAAGAATTCAATATCCCTGCTGGAAATCAGCTCGTCTTCTTCACACAGTGCTGTTGAACGTGGAAAGAACTTATTTTTGAGGCATAATTACCAGATCTAACATATGAAAAGTTGTAAGAATATTTAACTTTTTTCCTTTTTTAAAATTTTGGTAAAACTCTTTAAAACGCTAACTTTTATTTCTCCATTTGACAAAGCCTATTTACTAGACTATGTCTCCATGCTTGTGCTTACTGTTTGTCAATAGATGTTGGGATCTATACATGCTCACCACTCTTTCTTTCTTCAGAATGATAGGCAGACATGCAGCATAAATGTATCGAAGACAAAAAATATCTTCTGAATGCAACCGTCAGCGAGCCATTGAGTGTCCGGTAGCAAAGGTAATGGGTCACTTATTTACCATGAAGATTGAGACAAGAACTTGAGAAATCTGTGCGATGCTATGCCAATTGTCTAAGGGAACGGACGCTTTTCCTTCCCCACTTAAAGAAATAGCTTTGTTTGCGCATGTTTTATATCAATAACTGGTAATAGTAAAGGCAGAACAAAAGCTCTAATAACCATGAGCCATCTGCAGTGTGAATTGATATTTCCCAAGTTAAACACTACTGTTTTGTGAATGAATATATACAGTGTATATGATTTTTTTTAATTGGAAAAAAAAAGGCCTTGATCTATCTGCACCAAAAGGGGGCACCAGGGTATTAAAGAAGTTACAATGTTTTTGAAGGCTCTAAATGAAATTAAGCAAAGTTTGGAGAGGTTTTTAGTATGATTAATATGCACATGATTTTAAAAACTTGTTATTCTCAAAAGTCTGGTTTCAAGTATTTTGGTAAACCATTTTGATATCTAAATGGACTTTTCTATTGGTATGTGGTGATTTCTTTTCAGTTTGATGGTATAAATGTAAAAAAAGAAACATTTTTACTTGCTTAAAAATAGTTTAAAGAAATCACAAAAAAGAGGGGAAGTAAAAAAATTAAATTTGCATATATATATATATATATATATATATATATATATATCTCCTTAGAATGCTATCAATATTAATACTCAGAAGTTTTCACTGAAATTTTGATTTGTCTGTCTTTAAAATAGAAGTCTGTCTCTTCTTTGTTGTCTAGGACACAGAAAATGAGAGTATTTGTTTTTATGTATCTGTGTCTAAATGGAAAGAATTCAGCATTCTGCATTGGCTTTTCTGAAAGAAGGATATAGAAAGTGGAGATCTGCGGATTATAGCAAATAGTAGCTAATTTAGAGATTAAGTACCATAGCTCTCAGAATTTAGAAAGAATAAAGAGAATATAAGACGTTTTCTGGAAAGATTTTTAAATTGTACATTTTGGCTAATTCTACCTTATTTCTGTGATTCTAGTAAAGGAAATTTAGTGGAAGAAAATAGGGAGAGACAAAATATTCTTAATGAGGTTGAAAATATATGCAATGCAAGTAGATGCCTCTTCTGCTTTAACGTCACCTATAAGGAGTAAAAAGCAGTTTGATTTCTAATTTTGTTAGTGATTAAGTGCTATTTATGTTGTTTTTCCTGTGACCCTGATCCTATGCCCTTTTCCCTCCCCCACATGAAATAGAGACCTTTTATATGTAATCAAATCTGAACTGCTTGGTTAGTTAATAACTCCTCTTAAAAATGGAAATCAGTATCCATGATCCTGTTTTCTCTGTATATCTCTATCATTTCCAAAGATGGCTGCAATCTAAACAAAATGGGATGTCTTTTCACAGACATTTTCTGATTTATACAGTTACGGCTTCTTAAAAATAGATAAAATAATAAATTTAGCTGAAATAGTGTTTCAGTTTATTTTTTACTCAGCCTTTGGTCTTGCTTTTTTATTTTATGCTTTGTGATAATTTATGGAATTATATATTATATAATGCAAGGCAATTTACAAGCTGCTATTACATTCCTGTAACTTTTAAGAAATATGTGATTAATTAGTATATTGTTTAATTGGGAGAACTAGATTAAAAAACAAATATCTTTCAGGTTTATTTGAAACATCTGGACTTTATTCAACTGATGTAAATGTTCAGGTACAATAAATTATGTGCATGCTGGAATATAACTGTAAGCTTATTTTAAATATAGCAATATTAAGAAGTTTTTATACTCTTATTTATTTGAAATAAAAATAGAATAGTATTATTGAATTTTGTGCCTTTTATTGTCAACAGTGTAGTGATTACCATGTACTAAAATGTCCACTTAAAGGCAGGGAAGGAAAGTTACTGTCACTTTTTGTTTGATGTGGTTATCCCCACATGTATTGTAAAGGATGTTTGGCTTAATCATGAAATATTTAAAATATGGTCAACAAACACTGCTTCTTCTAACTGAATATTTCTTAAGTTGTATTTTTTTTAAATGGTAGTTATTTAGTTAATAATAATTGCACTATATATATATTTTTTCTTTTTTTTTACTGTTAATAACTTGGTTTTTTTTTAATTGCACTATATTGCTTCTGTTATAAGGAATATTAATATCTTAGTGTCACTGAAAAAGAAAAATCATGGTTTCATCATAATGCTTTGCAAATTGTTTATATACAAAGTAATGTATAGACAAACAGATATTCTTATAAATATATTATTTCTTTGTGTACTCTTTAGGTCCTTCCACTTTGATAAAGCATCAATATGACTGATTAAATCAGGTGTCGTGCATTTTTAGAGTAAGAGAAAAGCAGAATAGCCAAGATCTAAATGCAATTAATCGTGATTTTGATGACTAGTGTTTTGTCATGGCCTCAATCTGTGCTTTGGTGGGGTCTTTTCTTGGATTTAAATATTTTTCTATTTTGAAGAACTATGCATATGGTATTTGTATGAGGTCAAAGACAGGTAAAGTAATAATAAGTAGGCCAGTTTTTGATCTACACTGTTCAGTTCTTTCTAAAATATATTTTTTAATTTTCAGTTCTTTTACCTAGCAATTCTTATCACAAGAGTTCACGTCAATATGCCATAAAAGCTTTTTCTTGCTTTATTTTTTCCTCCAAAAAGTCAATTTCTTAATACTTAAAGATCTGTCCACCCATGTGCTCAGTAGCTTATTTTTGTGGTGTTTTCAAATTACCTCTCCATGGAAGCAAATTAATGGCAAAGCAGAGCTTATGAAAGAACTTGAAACACGAAAACGTCTCCAAAGGAGCTATTCTCCTTTAGGGAAGCTATCTCCGGATTAAAAAAACAAAACAAAACATTGAAATCACAGCTGCAAGGGTCCCTGATCTGTTTCCTGGCATGATGTGTTCATTGAAAACTCCATATAGAGGGGTTTCACATTGGATAGGTGGTTTCTTTTTACAGATAGATTTGTCTACACAGGCATAATTTGTGGGAGTTTTTGATCACTAGTTTATTTCCCCCCATAACCCAGCTATATATCTGTATGGAGAGTGAAAGGGACATTTTGGCTTCTTTGATTATAAAGACAGAAAAGAAATTAAAGGGAAAAACTGATGGAGTTAAAGGGAAGATCGCTTTCAAAGTAAATAATCAAGAGTGAAAATTTATTTTCAAATGAAACTCTACATTATTCTAAAACCAGACATTCCACATAAGAATCTCACCCAAAAGACACATATGTAATACCCTTTGTAATACTTTAAGCAATAAAAAAAATACCTTTTATTTAAAAAAAAAAAAAAAAAAAGAACTAAGTTTAGAGACTGAAAAATGTGTATCTTGCCCAGATTCTTGTAGCACCTTCTAAATGCTGTTTTTTTTTTTGTGTTTTTTTTTTTTATGTTTGGGGCAATAAACTAAAAACTCAGAACAAAATATGATCCTTGAGAAATCATATAGAGCTACATTTTTTTTTTCTCTAAAATGGACAAGCAGAATAGCTGAGGTAAAACTCCAGGACTGATTTGACTTGTTATTCAGCAGAGCTGCAATCTTTAAATTCACAATGGACTTTCCAGCTTAACTGGCTTTATTGCAGCTGCTTATTAGAAATTTCAGTGTTGTTTTTTTTTTTTTTTCAGTGTTGCTTGAGCAATTTGATTAGGAGTGGGATAATCAGAATGGAATTAAAGAGGTGTTCCAAACTTCATAATCAACAACATTTCCCTGAATTGATGTGGAGACAATACCAATCTCTCTCTTTATAATATTGAGTTCTCTTGGTTTGAATAGTGAGAACAAAGGTGCTAATCTGTAGTTCTGAGAAAGACCAATTACACCCTCTGCATCAGACAGGATCTAATATGATTGAATCTAAATAATTGCTAAATCAGATGCACATGAATATTGTTTTATTATTTACTCAATATCCATTAACCCAGTGTTTGCGTCACGTGGAATCAGGTGCATTTGCAAATAAGTTGTCCTATATAGAAATGCTCTACCTCACCATACAAAAATATGAAGACATTTAGGATTTGTTTGAACATATTGGGTCTGTTCTGATTTAGAATGAGCTGGTTAAGCAAAGCAACCAAAGCTGGAGTGTTACAGGAGTTCCACATTTTAAACATATATAGATTTCAGAGAGGAAAGGTGAGGTAGAGGGAGATAGAAACATCAATGATAAGAGAGAATCATTGATCGGCTGCCTCCTGCATGCCCCCTACTGGGGGCAGAGCCCACAACTCAGGCATGTGTCCTGACCATAATCAAATTGTGACCTCCTTGTTCATAGGTCAATACTCAACCACTGAGCCATGCTGATCAGGACACATTTTGTACTTTAGAAAAATCTTTTCTTAACTATTTTCACATTTTTAATCTAATTAGATTCCTTTAAAATTCTTATTTATTTATTAAACTGCATCATTGAGCTGATGCTCTTGATTTGTGTAGGTGTTTATAGTTGTGTAGATACAGCCTCTATGGACCGACTGCTCCAACCTGGGTGAATTACTCTGAGTACGAGGCAATCACGTGAGGTGCCTGCTTCCTTGCGACTATAGCCTGAAAGATGCCATTTTAAATTTTTACAAACTTTACCCCCAAAAATAATTTAATAATTTAAAGTTGCCAGTCAGCACAATTCCATGTACAGTGTATGTGTTTTGGGGATGAAGGGGGAGTTGTAGAATGTATTCATATACAGCAGCCTTTCACCTCCTCTGAACTTATTTAGCAATTATGATTTGTGTTATTCCTGGGGTATTCACATTCACAGAATTAGAGAATGTTACCTGATATCACATCATGAATACAAAATAGAGGCCCAGAGAAACTTGCCCAAGGTGCCTGGCTCCCTGTTTGTGGGTTCCATGTGTTCTCATTAGTTAACAAAAGCACCTTGAGGTCACAATCTGGGCCTTAGTGAATTTTGTGCCCTTCCCAGCACTTAGTGTATCTTGTATGTAGTGGGTGCTGAGTCAATTCGAGTTCTCATAAAAGCCATGACATTTTCCAACTGACTAGGGATACATAGTCCATAATGATTTGCTTGTCAGGCTTTCATTTCAAGATGAGAGACCTTCAGTATGGCTGCACACTAGGATTTTCAAGTGACATCAAGCCAAACATTTGGTGGCAAATAAAATGGTCACTGAAGGTATACTTTTGAAAATAATTTGATTCTATTTTTAAAGAGTTTTTCTTGTGGGAATACAGGGGAAAGAAAATTGTGTATTTCTTTTATTAGGTTTCTAGTAGATGTCCCATAAAAATACTATACACAAAATTTGAAGGCTCCAAACTAATGACTCATTAGATTTAATGAAATCAAGGAGAAAGACCTTTCTGATAAGTAAGGCCTTTCATATTATCTTTTACCTAATTCTTTACAAATAATTTTCAGCTAGTAAGTATCAGAAATAGGCCCATCTGCAAAAAGCAAGCACATTTTCCTGCACAATACGACAATGCTATCTGACAGCTATTAGAACTTGAAATTCAGTGACTGGCAAAGTAATTCTTCAAGTGTACCTCATTCCCAATAAAAGCATTTTGGTGTTCCATTTTCTTCCTTTACTCCATTGAAATTCATTTACAATTTCTTTTCCATGAAAACATTTTTGTGTTTCTATAATCACTGTGTATGTGCTTTCAGGTCTTATATTTAAAAATAGCCTGGCTAGTGTTGCTTAGTGGTTGAGTGTTGACCTATGAACCAGGAGGCCACGGTTTGATTCCCATTCAGGGCACATGCCCAGGTTGTGGGCTTGATCCTCGCTGGGGGTTGTGCAGGAGGCAATCAATGATTCTCTCTCATCATTGATGTTTCTATCTCTCTCTCCCTCTCCCTTCATCTCTCTGAAATAAATAAAAATATATTAAAAATAATTTTTAATGCCATAGATCCTTTTTAAATTTAATATTGTGACAACAGAAACATGAAATGTAGAAATGTTTTTTTTTAAAGTATCACAAAACCATTTCATTTTTATTTTCCATCAAATTTGGATGTTGGAGTTTCCCTCTCTAAATTCTATTTCCAGTAGTAGTTGCTGAGAATGCTGAGGATGGTGACTCAGTGCTATGGTGTATATTCACAAATTGACTAACTTCCAAAATGACAGCAATCACTGGAATCCAGAAAGTTCTTTTACATTCCAAAGGAAACATCATTGTATCTTTGGTCAAAATAAATTGGATACTACCCTACCTCTACCACTTCCAATTAGTGAGAACTTCAGAAGTTACTTAACCTTTCTAGGCCTCAGTGTTCTCATCTATAAATGAAGGGTCATCACAGGAACCAAACCCATAGAGCTGTTGTGAGCATAAAATCAGCTAATGCAGATAAAGTGCTTTGCCTAATGCCCACTACAACAAATATATTTAAATTTATTACTAATAGTAATAATGTTTGATTCCTATCTCAGTCCTAAGTGGTATTTGAACTCTGGGTCAAGAAGGCAGAAAGTAAAGGAAGTGGCTTTTCTGGCTGGTGCTATCAATAGATATTAGGCTTTTAGAAGTATAGTCAGTCCATAGCTTTACCCTCATCCCCTGAGGAGTGGCAAGGGATAAGAAGGCCTTCACAAAACCACCCATGATTGCTGCAAAACAAGCTTAAATAACCTCCATTTTCTATTAGAACCCATGGATGGTTAGCTACAGCAACCCCTGTAATGCCTAACCCCCTCTCATCCACTTTAAACTCACTCTAAAGCAGAAAAGAGGTAGTACTCCTTCTGTACCCATTCAACATAAATTGTTTCTGAGAAGAAATTATCTTGGGTACCTAAAGGGCCATCTTTGGCCAACTGTATGCAGAATCATTTATCCTTTTGCTAAGCACACTTAAAGACTAGAACAGTTTACTTTCAGGAACTATAAAATACTTCAGCATCTTTTCATTTACAAAAATAAAAGTTGGTTTAGAGTTTTCAAAAAGTCTACATTTGGGGGCCTGCCTATGTAAGAATGAGTTTAGATTTGGAAAATTCATGTTGTAATTGGAAGTGGCTTTGGTCTATCTGGACATTTTCCCTCACTGTCCCTCACTGTCCTCTATACCTACATGTCTTTCCAATGGAAACTTTTAGGTCTCAAACTATAGACTATACACAGTATACTTTTTGCTTAGGGAGGGACAATGAGAGAAGTGGCAAGAATTAAAACTAATACTAGTAGCCATATATTGGGCATTTCCCTTAAGCCAGGCACTGCAATAAATGGCTTTCATGAGTTCTTACTTAATGACCACCCTAAAAACATTTATGTTGTAGAAACTATTTATATTCATTTTACAAATGAGAAAACTGAGGCTTAGAGAGGTTAAATGACTTTCCCAAGGGACCTATGCTATTAAGCAATAGAAATGGTGATTCAGACCCACACTAGTTGCTTTCTAATTCTCATGCTTTTTACCACTATACAATATTCTTCTTTTGATAATATAAAAATATTGGGTCCCCTTCCATCTATCTCTCATGAAATCAGTTCACAGTTTTGACCTCTCATCTTTGTATCAGAGGACTTCGACCATACTTCCTTTGGTTGAATGAAGAGGGGACAAAGTGGTAAAGACCTGGGGCTAGAAGCCTTACCCAGGTCAGACCAAGCAAGTTCCCTTACTGAAACTTTGAACTTCTGAGTTACTTAAGCGTCTGAAGCCTCTTACTCTACTGGCTTCAACATGAGGTTCTACAGAAAAACAGACTTAGCTTTAAATCCTGCTCTGTTACTTGCTAGCTATGAGAACTTAAGCAAGTCTCTCTGGCCCATAGTCTCTGCTTCTATAAAACATAATGACTCCTACTTCATAGACCTGGTGAGAGAATTAAGTAAGACACTGTACTAGGGAATATAGTTGATAATATTATAATAACTATGTGTGGTGCCAGGTGGGTACTAAAAATATCAGGGGAAATACCTTGTAAAATATGGAATTGTTTGACCCCCATTCTGTACACTTGAAACTAATACAAAATAATGTTAAATAGAAACTGTAAATTAAAAAAAAATAAAAATTTTAAAAATTTTTAAAAAATAAATAAAAATACCTACAAAAGTATATTTAAAATGTGGTAATCTAGCCATTGGAAAATACCAATAGAAAAAATAAAATGAAGCAAGAGGTGAGGCTAACACAAAACACAGTCTGTGGCGTCCTACTCAATTGCTAAGGATGGACTAAACATTTGGCTCCAAGCTTTCTAGTAGCCAATGAAAAAAGAAAGTGAGAAGGGCAAAATCAAAAAAAAAATCACTACACATAAGAGAGTGTATGGAGTACTGCTTAGAGCCCAAACTACAGCATCAGTTTGAATTCCAGCTTCCCTTATTCACCAGATGTGTGGCCTGAGGCAATTTGTTTAAGCTCAGGTGGCCTCATTCATAAAACTCAAATAATAACAACACCTATTTCATAGGATGGTTCTGAGGACTAAGTGAGTTAATAAATATGTGTAACACCTTTAGGCAGAGTCTGACCCATAATAAGTATTCCATAATTTTGCTATTATGCAAGATACTTGGCACAAAATGGCAGCTCCCACTTGCCTTCAGAAACAATCCTAGCCCACACACAATTTCTGAACTCCTTAAACAGAAGCCTATCTCAGATTATAAATCCCAAGCAACTTGCTATAGTTTTCCTCAAGAAAGAGAGTCATGGACCTTACGCCAAGTTACATCATATCATTATGGCTCATGAAGAGGGAGGCAAAAGAGAGAATATAAATCCATGGCTCTGGGATTTGTGTATATGCTGGGGCAGAGGGAGAGGGGAAAAGACACAGTCACTCTGGAGACCTCTCTCTGGAATTGTGATTTCCCACCTATAGAATATCCAGAATCAGGAACTGTCCTAGCTCCCCATACAGGCCCTGGGAAATATTCCCTTTCTCCTAAGACACAGGATGGTTTAAATGATGTGTAACTTCCAACCCAAACTAGATTTCCTTCTTATGAGTGAAGTGGAGAGGAATGCTGAGCTTGACAGGAGCAGCTTTCCATTCTGGTGAAAAATTTATTCAGAGAGATGCAATAGCTGCATCAGATTGCTATTGCACAATGTTAAGGAGTGGCTTTGAGCTCCATAAGGACAGAGGCTGGGCCTGTTCACTCCCATACACCTGGCCCAGTGGTTGACACACAGTGGGAAAGCTCAGAAAGGTTGGGGAACCTGAGAGGAGGAAACGATTTTCAGGAATACTATCAGAGCATATGCATTTATCCTTCCCCAAAAGGAGCAGTGGCATTAAGTCCCAACACCCACTGGTTATCTCAGTACCAACTTAGACAAAAATCTTCCTTCTTTCCTGCCAAAAACAATTGGTTTTCCTTAATTTGGCTTAGAAGTTTTCTGTCAATTTTTTTCTTCCTAAAGTACTTTGATTGCAGCTGGCTATAGCATTTATGTAAATTTCAAGTACCACTTCTGTTTGTGTAAGGATTAACCTAATTGTTTATGTTAATATCAATCAGGTCTGCCACTCAGATTTCTTATCCCCTTCACCTTTCACCTAATTGCTAGGAGCCAATTTTCCTCCTGGACCTGCCTGTAGAGGCTCAGTGTATTCATTCATCCTCTTCATGCCTTCCTTCACTATTGAGTGTATATTCCATTTAATTGTTCCCAGAATCAGTGAGTGGATGATTTTGTATGTTCCTAACACATGATAACTACGTGCAAACATCATGAAACTGCAAAATTTTTCCCAAAAAGGTCTATATGCACAGTTATAGGCAATGACAGGGACATAACTCACAAATGCAATGTGGGGAAAGCCTGACACAAAAGAGAAACTCCTATCATGCTGCAAGATTTCATTTATATATAGTTTAAAACCAGGAAAAATTAAACTGTTTAATTTTGGGGAGAGGCAGTGACTTGGGAAGGGCAATAGGAGAGACTTCTGGTTGCTGGTCAAATTCTATTTCTTGATATGGGTGCTGCTCACAGAAGCACATTTAATTTTTTTTCTATTTTCTATATATATATAATTTAAATTCTTTATTGATTAAGTTATTAATACCTGTCCTTATCCCCACATTACCCCCATTCTCCCCACTTATGCTCTCATCACCCTGGTGTCTGTGTCCATTGGTTAGGCCTATATGCATGCATATAAGTCCTTTGGTTGATCTCTTCCCCTAACCCCCAACCTCCCCTACCTTCCCTCTGATGTTTGATGGTCTGATTGATGTTTCTCTGTCTCTGGATCTGTTTTTGTTCATCATTTTATGTTGTTCTCTATATTCCATAAATGAATGAGACCATGTGATATTTATCTTTCTCTGACTGGCTTATTTCACTTAGCATAATGCTCTCCAGTTCCATCCATGCTGTTGCAAATGGTAAGAATTCCTTCATTTTTTTTTTTTACCACAGCATAGTATTCCATTGTGTAGATGTACCACAGTATTTAATCCACTCATCTACTGATGGGCACTTAGGCTGTTTCCAAATCTTAGCTATGGTGAATTCTGCTGCTATGAACATAGGGGTGCATATATCCTTTCTGATTCGTGTTTCGAGTTTCTTGGGATATATTCCTAGAAGTGGGATCACTGGGTCAAATAGGAGTTCTATTTTTAGTTTTTTGAGGAAACTCCATACTGTACTCCACTGTGGCTGCACCAGTTTGCATTCCCACCACCAGTGAAGGAGGGTTCCTTTTCCTCCACATCCTCGCCAGCACTTGTCATTTGTTGATTTGTTGATGATAGCCATTCTGACAGGTGTGAGATGGTACCCCATTGTTGTTTTGATTTGCATTTCTCGGATAATTAGTGACTTTGAGCATGTTTTCATATGTCTCTTGGTTTTCTGAATGCCGTCTTTTGAAAGGTGTCTATTTAGGTCCTTTGCCCATTTTTTGATTGGATTGTTTATCTTCCTTTTGTTAAGTTGTATGAGTTCCCTGTAAATGTTGGAGATTAAACCCTTATCGGTGATAACATTGGCAAATATTTTCTCTCACGTAGTGGGTTTTCTTGTTGTTTTGTTGATGGTTTCTTTTGCTGTGCAAAAGTTTTTATTTTGATGTAGTCTCATTTGTTTATTTTCTCTTTAGTTTCCCTTGACTTAGGAGCAGTATCAGTGATGAAATTGCTTCAGCATATGTCTAAGATTTTGCTGCCTGTGGTTTCCTCTAGTATTTTTATGGTTTCCCATCTTATGTTTAAGTCCTTTATCCAATTTTAGTTTATTTTTGTATATGGTGTAAATTGGTGGTCTAGTTTCATTTTTTTTTGCATGTATTTGTCCAATTTTCCCAACACCATTTATTGAAGAGGCTGTCTTGACTCCATTGTATGTACATGCCTTCTTTGTCGAATTTCAATTGAGCATAGTGGTTTGGGTCGATTTCTAGGTTCTTTATTCTATTCCATAAATCTATATGTCTATTCTTGTGCCAGTACCAGGCTGTTTTGAGAACAGTGACTTTGTAATACAGCTTGATATTTGGTATTGAGATCCAACCTACTTTGTTCTTCTTTCTCAGGATTGCTGCAGCTATTCGGGTTTTGTTTTCTTTTTTATTCCAGATGAATTTTTGGAAAGTTCATTCTAGGTCTCTGAAATATGCCATTGGTATTTTAATGGGGAGTGCATTGAATCTATAGATTGCTTTGGGTAGTATGGGCATTTTGATGATGTTAATTCTACCAATCCATGAACATGGTATGTTCTCCCATCTGTTTGTCTTCCTCTATCTCCTTTTTCAGTGTCCTGTGGTTTTCCATGTATAGGTCATTTACCTGCTTAGTTAAGTTTATTCCTAGTTAGCTTAATTTTTTTGGTGTGATGGTAAATGGGATTGCTTTTTTAGGCTCTCTTCCTGTAAGTTCATTATTGGTATTTTTTGGTGCTGATTTTGTATCCTGCTACATTGCCAAATTCATTTATTAAGTCTAATAATTTTTTGATAGAGTATTTAGGATTTTCTATGTACAGTATCGTGTCATCTGAAAATAAGGACAGTTTTACTTCTTGTTTTCTAATTTGGATGCCTTTTATTTCTTCTTGTTGTCTGATCACAATGACTAGTACTTCCAGTACTTTGTCGAAGAGGAGTCAAGAGAGAGGGCATCCCTGTCTTCTTCCTGTTCTTAGGGGAAATGGTTTTAGTTTTTGCCCATTGAGTATGATGTTGGTTGTGGGTTTGTCATATATGGCTCTTATTATGTTGAGGTATGATTCTTCTATTCCCACCTTGCTGAGAGTTTTTATCAAGTAGGGGTGTTGGATTTTGTCAAATGCTTTTTCTGCATCAATTGATATGACTATGTGATTTTTCTGTCTCAATTTGTGTATGTGATGTATCACGTTTACTGATTTGCGGATATTGTACCATCCTTGCATCCCTGGGATAAATCCTACTTGGTCATGGTGTATGATCTTTCTGATGTACTGCTGGATCTGATTTGCTAGAATTTTGTTGAGGATTTTGGCATCTATGTTCATGAGGAATATTGGCCTGTAATTCTCTTTCATTGTGTTGTCTTTATCTGGTTTTGGTATTAGGATGATGCTGGCTTCATAGAATGAGCTTGGAAGTGTTTCTTACTCTTGAATTTTTTGGAATAGTCTGAGGAGGGTAGGTTTTAGTTCTTCCTTGAATGTTTGGTAAAACTCCCCTGTGAAGCCATCTGGCCCCGGGCTTTTCTTTGCTGGAAGCTTTTTGATGACTTCTTCAATTTCTTCCATAGTTATTGGCCTATTGAGATTTTTAAATTCTTCCTGATTGAGTTTTGGAAGGTTGTATTTTTCTAGGAATATGTCCATTTCCTCCAGGTTGTCTAGTTTGATAGAATAGAGTTGTCCATAGTAATTTTTAATAATCCTTTATATTTCTATGGGGTCAGTTGTTATTTCACCTCTTTAATTTCTGATTTTTTTTTATTTGGATCCTCTCTTTTTGCTTCTTGATGAGCCTAGCTAGAGGTTCATCAATCTTGTTTATCCTTTCAAAGAACCAGATCTTGGTTTCAATGATCTTTTGTATTGTTTTTTGGTCTCTATGTAATGCATTTCTGCTCTGATCTTTATTATCTCCTTCCTTCTGCTCACTCTGGGATTTTCTTGTTGCTCTCTTTCTAATCCTTTGAGTTGTAGAGTTAGATGATTTATTACCATTTTTTCTTTTTTTTTTTTTGTTTGTTTGTTTGTTTTTGTTTGTTTTTTTTTTTTTAGGTTTGGCCTATAGAGCTATAAATTTCCCTCTCAGGACTGCTTTAATTGTGTCCCAAAGATTTTAGATTGTTGTGTTTTTATTGTCATTAGTTTCCAGGATGTTTTTAATTTCTTCTTTGATCTCTTGGGTAACCCAGTCATTGTTTAATAGCATGGTTTTCAGCTTCCTAGTGTTCGAATTTTTTGGATTGTTTTTATTGTAGTTTATTTGTAATATTATGCCATTGTGGTCTGAGAAAATGCTTGATATGATTTCAATCTTCTTGAATTTGGGGAGACTTTGCTTGTGACCCAATATATTGTCTATTTTTGAAAATGTCCCATGTGCACTTGAGAAGAACATATATTCTGTGGCTTTGGGGTGAAATGTTCTGAAGATGTCAATTAAATCCATTTAATCTAGTGAGTCATTTAGGGTTGCTATTTCTTTGCTGATTTCTTGTCTAGAGGATTTATCTGGTGATGTCAGTGGTGTATTAAAGTCCCCTACTATGATTGTATTATTGTCAATCTCTCCCTTGATATCTTCCAGGAGGTTTTTTTTTTTATGTATTTGGGTGCTACTGCGTTCGGTGAATATATGTTTGTCAGGGTTATATCCTCTTGTTGTATCAATCCCTTTAGTATTATGATGTAGCCTTCCTTATTTCTTGTTATGGCCTTCACTTTGAGGTCTATTTTGTCAGATATAAGTATTGCTACCCCAGCTTTTTTTTTTTCTTCCATTTGTCTGAAAGATATTTTTCCATCTCTTTACTTTCATTCTGTGTAAGTCCCTTATTCTGAGGTGGGTCTCAGGTAGACAGCATATAGACGGGTCATGTATTTTTATCCATTCAGCCACTTGATATCTTTTGATTGGAGAATTTAGTCCACTTACATTTAAAGTTATTATTAAACGGTACTTGTTTGTAGCCATTTTTATTTTTTGTGCCTGTTTTCTTTCTTAGCTTTTTGTTTCTTCTTTTTACACCAGTCCCTTCAGCATTTCTTGCATTGCTGGCTTGGTGGTCATAAACTCCCTTAGCCTTTTTTGTCTGTGATGCTCCTTATTTCCCCTTCAATTTTAAATTATAACCTTGCTGGATAGAGTATTCTTTGATTCTGTCTCTTGCTTTGCATCACTTTGTAAATTTCCTTCCATTGTTTTCTGGCCTGATGTGTTTCTGTTGAGAAATCATTTGATAATCTAATGGGAGATCCCTTGTATGTAACTTTCTGTCTCTCTCTTGCAGCCTTTAATATTCTGTCTTTGTCCTGAACATTTGCCATGGTAATTATGATGTGTCTTGGTGTGGGTCTTTTTGGGTTCATCTTTTTTGGGACTCTCTGTGCTTGTGTGACTTTTTTCTTCCCCACCTCAGGGATATTTTCTGATATTATTTCTTCATGTAGGTTTTCTAACCCTTGTTCCTCTTCCTGTTGTTCTGGCACCCCAATTATTTGTATGTTGCTTCATTTCATTTTTCCCCTTAGCTCCCTTAGGCTCTCCTCCTGCCTTTTAATTTTTTTCTCCAATTGCAGTTCAGTTTGGGTGTGTTTTGCTTCCCTGTCTTCTAATTTGCTAATTCGGCCCTCTGCTTCTCCTAGTCTAGTGTTGAAACTTTCCATGGTGTTTTTTATTGCAGCTATAGCATTCTTAATTTCTTCTTGATTCTTACATAAGTTATTGATTTTTTCATACATTTCTTCTTGAGTCTTACATCAGTTGTTGATTTTTTCTTCCATCTGGTTTGTGAACTGTATGACCCTTAGTCTGAATTATTTTTCTGACATATTGCATGCCTGTGTTTCACTTAGGTGCTCTTCTTGTGATTTCTTTTTTCTTTCTTTTGGGGTTTCTTTTCCCATTTTTGGTCTCATCAACTGATCTAGATGTCTAGTGATGCAGGGGCTGCTCCTTGGGTGGCAGTGGCTCCTCAGGCTGTGGCTTCTCCTTGGTTTGTTGCAGAATTGGCTGCTCCTCAGTTGGCAGTGGCTCCTCTGTTGGGTACTGTTCTCAACAGTGTTGTCTCCTCTGGCTGTTGGGGGAGGCTACTCGCACAGCTACTGTTCCTTCGACAGGGGTGGGCTGATCACGAGGCTGCTGCTCCTCAGACTGGGGTGGTCTGCTAGTGCGGTTGCTGCTCCTTGGACCAGGATGGGTTGCTCGGGCTGCTGCTGCTCCTCGGATGGGGGCAGGCTCCTCGTGTGGCTGCTGCTTCTTGGACAGGGGCAGGTTGCTCACACAGCTGCTGCTCCTCAGACAGGTGCAGGGTGCAGGATGTGTGCAGCTGCTGCTCCTTGGATGGGGGCAGGCTGTGCAGGACTGCTGCTCTTCAGTCATGGGCAGGCTGCTCATGCGGCTGCTGCTTCTCGGATGGGGCGGGCTGCTCACATGCTTTCTGCTCCTCAGATCGGGGAGCGGGCTGCTCACACAGCTACTGCTCCTTAGATAGGGTCAGGCCACGTGAGGCTGCTGCTCTTAGGCCTGGGGCAGGCTGCTATCAGAGCTGCTGCTCCTTGGACAGAAGTGAGCTTCTCACATGCCTGCTGCTTGCATGGTTGAATTGCCCTGGGCTAAAGCATTGGGCCAGTCAGAGGGGGGACACACTTCAGAACTCACAGGAGCCTGTGACTGGGGTGGCTGGAGACTTTTTGACCCTGGGACCCCAGTCAAAGTAGTACATCCCTGGAAGGGGTGGCTGTAGAGTCCCAGGTGTTATCTGAGGGCTCCCTGGGTGGAGGTGAGGCTGGGCTCCCAGTTACAGCAGCTCTCCCCTTCAAAAAATCTAGGCCTCTGACAACGAGCCAGCCTCCCGGTACTGTTTATCATGGTAGCAGAGGCTTCCTAGTTAGGCGAGCCCAGCTAGCCTGCCCCTGAAGGTCCTGCAGGATATAACTGTGCCTCACTCACATACACACACACACACACACACACACACACACACACACACACACCACATGACCACACACTCCTCTTTTGTTCCCTCACTCACTCACGCTCTCTCCGTCACTGCCACCTTCTTCCTGCCTCTGTAGTTGGGTCTGGGGTGTTATTGACCCATTTGTCAATAACACCTGGATGGAGTTTCCTCTCCAGGTGTCTGGTTAGGTGGCTCACTCTCTAGCACCTTGCTAGATAAAATTTACCTTGACAAGATGCAACACAAAGGGAACAAAGCTCGAATGTACTCACGACACCAATAACCCCACTATAAGTGACCACCTGAGACAAAAGAATTAGGGGAGAGAAAAGAGAGCACAAATGATATCAAAGAGAGAGGAAAAGATAAGAGAGAAACGAAAAAGTAAGAAAAAGGAGTATATATTCACTACAGAACCAATAGATAAACAAATAACTACAAAAAATACAAACACCCAGAAAAGAGGGTTGGGGAAGAATCTGTAGAAGCTGAGTTTATATATATTGAGCATCTACTATGTGCCAAGTGCTGGGAATATAGCAGTGAACAAAGCAAAGTCCCAGTCTTATGAAGCTGACATTACAGTGATTGAGAGAGACTAACATTAATAAGTACACAAATTAATATGACAAGTCCTAGAAAGGAAAGGTAGATGGTATCAATGGGAGCTGAGAAATACCTTCATGAGGGAGCCATGTTATAGTGAAAATTGGATGATGTGTAGGAGCTACCTGGATGACAAAGAGACAGAAAGTAAGCCATTGTAGCTAGAGAAGAGAAAATTCAGATAATGGTAGTTCAAAATAAGGCTGCTGCTATGGGCAGGAGATAGGCTGTGCAGAGTCTTTGTCTTAAGAGTGACAAGAAACCATTGGAGAGTTTTAACATGGGAAGGCCATGGTGAGATTTGTGTTTTTAAAAAATCACTCTAGCTACTATGAGGGTAAAGAGGACAGATGATAAGAGAAAAGGCTGGGGCAGCAGTTTGGGCCTAACTGTGAAAGGGCTTGAATAATAGGCTAAGAAATTTGACTTGGTTCTGTGGATAGTGAGGACTCATCAAAAGCTGAGGTTGGCAAATTGAGTCCATCTCAGATTATGGTTGTAAGAGAATCCTGTATGAAGTCAGCAGGTATTATTGGTAGATAACATGAGGGGATAAATGAGAAATAAGTACCCTCTATATTCTGAAATTGGCAACTGACCCAGATAATCCTTTAAAGTTCCTGGCCTTCATCTAACAAAAAGTGTGATACTATTTTCCCATACATTGAAGTCACTAGAGAATATACCAAAAATATAGCTCTCTCACATAGCTCTGAGTCAACAAGTATTTATGGAGCCCCTGCTATGAACTTAGTGGCTAGATTCATAGCATTAATTATCTATTACTGTGCAACACATTACCTCCAAATGTAGCAGCTTAAATCTAAACTCATTTATTATCTCACAGTTTCTACGGGTCAAATATTCAGTCATGGCTCATCAGGCTACTCTGTTTAAGGGTCTCTCACTGGCTATAATCAAGGTGTTGGCCAGGACTGGCATCTCATTTGAAGGTTGGACTGGGGAAGAATTTTTCCAAACTTATGTGGTTGTTGGCATATTTCAGTTCCTGGAGGGGTTGTTGGGTTACAGGCCCCAATTTTTTGCTGGCTGTTTTCTGGAGATAACCCTCAGTTTCAGACCCTATGGGCCTTTTATTCATGGCAGCTTGATTCATCTAAGTGCAGTAGCCAATGAAGCAAGAGATACTCTTGATGCTTGTTCTGGTGGACTTTACAACCTCCTTGGGGAGGCAAAATCCATGCATAGGAAATAAGTGGGAAGCACTGTATGTGAGAGACTGTAATTAAATCCCCAAATGTATGAAAATAGACATAGAATTTTGATGGGGAGGGTTAGTGACACAGCGAGGGAGAAGGCATTCTAGATATGGAGTATAGTGTGTGCAGTGATGTGTGAGTAGGACAATACTAGTATGCTATGTTCAGATGACAAGAGACTGGAAGCTGGGTGAGTAGAGGGTAAGTTTTAGGGTACAATGGAAAGCAGGAGAACTAAAGAACAGATTTCAAGTGTGCCTTAGAGTTTTGAGAGAGAATCATGTGAGGGAAGAACCATCATCTCTCCAGTGGATGTTTCTGTCAATGGCCAAAAGGGTTATCATATGACTTGGCCTCAAAGGCACACATGTTGATGAGAATATACTTTGACAATAATTTTTATTTTTAGCATTTACAGTATAATTTTCCTTATGCAATTATTACTACCTTCAGGTTGTTCCTCTGAATATTTCCCTTTCAGAACCACAAAAAAGTGAGTAGTAGCTATCCCTTTTATTACTTCCATTTCTTTTGATCCCAAATATAAGCTAGAGGGCCTTTTCTTGTTGTTGTATATGGCTTGTCTTTAAGGTAAATATTAGAATATCTTTCTCTCATGTCTGGTGCCCTAACTCCAAGCAGGCTCATCCATCCCACTTTCAGTGCAAAAGCTTTTAAACTAATGAAGTAACGATTACTAAATAGCTGAAAGTGATAGAGTTGTGCATTTTATTTGTATTTCTCCATAGGGATTAAAAATGACTTGGGCCCTAGCTGGTTTGGCTCAGTGGATAAAGCGTCGACCTACAGACTGAAGAGTCCCGGGTTGGATTCCAGTCAAGGGCATATGCCTGGTTGTGGGCTCAATCCCCAGTAGGGGGCGTGCAGGAGGCAGCCAATCATCAATGATTCTCTCTCATCATTGATGTTTCTATCTCTCTCTCCTTCTACCTTCCTCTCTGAATCAATAAAAATATATTGCATAAACAAGAACAAAAAAACGACTTGGAAAAATAATTTGCTTTGTTCTAGTTCTTAGTACAGTGTTATATGGCATCTGATAAATGTGCCCAACGGATGACTGACTGAGTACAATGCCAATGATTTTTTTACAGACAACAGTGTGGTGATTGCCTAGGGAAGGAGGGTGAGAGGAATGGAGGAGGGTAAAGGGGGGATAAATGGTGATGGATGGAGGCTTGACTTGGGGTGGTGAAGACACAATACAGTGTCAGGGGTGGGCAAACTTTTTGACTCGAGGGCCACAATGGGTTCTTAAATTGGACTGGAGGGCCGGAACAAAAGCATGGATGGAGTGTTTGTGTGAACTAATATAAATTCAAAGTAAACATCATTACATAAAAGGGTACGGTCTTTTTTTTTTTTTTAGTTTTATTCATTTCAAATGGGCCGGATCTGGCCCGCAGGCCGTAGTTTGTCCACGGCTGGATAGATGATGTGTTGTGGAATTGTTTACTTGAAACCTGTATAATTTTAACCAGTGCCACCCTAATAAATTTAATACAAAGGAAAAAATGTGACGAGGAATTTAACTTAATCTGGTACAATTTTACCAAGTTCCTTGTGCAAAATGAGAAATCAGTGTAGATGCGGATTGCGTTTGTATCATTTAAAACTGCTCTGGGAGGATCTCCGCCTCCCAAGTAGAGGCTCTGTACAACAATAAGCCAGTTTATCAAGGATGGGATTTATTGCTCGTTGTTTTTCTATTAGTGAGGAATTATGCTAAGCCTAGCAGCAGACATTTTGTGTTACCATGGCAGCCCATATTTCCTGCAGGGTTGTGACCCCTAATGACTATAGTGGGAAGGCAGGAAAAATAGAGACTCTTTGAAGATTAGTAAATAAATGCATTACTTTTGCAAACCGTCTCTGGGATGACCCCACAGTATAGAGGAGAAATGAAGAAGCACTTCATATTGAGCAAATGGTTATATGTAAATACCTGCATTGGAAGAAAACAAATCACCTATCATTTGATTATTTTTCAAGAGCCTGTTTTGTCTGAAAATGAAAGTAACATAAGCTGGACTTCATACTGAGAAAATAGTATTATTGTGCATGAAAATATAAACAGGCATTGATGTTCTCCTTTCATTCTCAACAACTAATTTTTCCCCTCATCGGTTGTTCAGATATAATATGGCTCCTGGGATAATTTTGCAATGTTCCTCGATGGATCACAGACAGGAAAAATAATGAGCATAAGTAACTTTATGTAGGCATTGAGAATGCAGTCCATCTTTCCTTGGTGAAACTGGCTTTGTATTATTTTTTACCAAATTGATTTGTCTTAATTGACCTGATACATTCTGAACAAGAAGCTAAAAACAAGATAAAAAAATCAAGCATCAATTTGGGTCCACTATGTATAAGGTATTTTTTCATTTCATATTTCCTTTGAAATCACATTCTTCACTTATTCATACAAGAAATATTTATTGAGTGCCTACTATATTACAACTGTTCAAGATACTGTGTTCAGGTAAAAATGCATCTAAATTTGTAATTATTTGGGTAGAGTGAATACAAATGGATTATATTTGTTTGGTGTGTCCTCTATTGCTCTCAAAGGAATTATTTTGTGGAGTATAAACAGAGGGGAAACATGGTATAAACCACATGTCTGAGATGTTGTTAATTCATTTATTTTAATAGTGTATTTGTATAAGAAACATTTACTTACTAGGAAACTACTATGTGCCAGGCAGAGATCCAGCCATTGGGGATGCAGTTGTGGGCAAGATCTAGCCTATGACTTCAAGGATAATATAGTAAAACTGTGGTTCTAGCAGCGCACTTTGAGTTGGCAGTTTGCCCTGCTGCTGTTATAGCAATCAGAAGGGACTATGTTGCTGGGAATTGTGTTTACAGTGATGTGGATTGATCTGTGTTGACCTATTAGTGGCCTCTCATGTGGTTTGCCTTGTATCAAAGGCATAGATTTTGGCCAAGCAATGTTCACTTATTTTTTATTACTTGTTACTTTCATAATATTTTTTGCCTTATCTTCTGCATGTTCTCTTCAGCTAGAAAGATTTTTCAGAGCTTTACTTTGTATAGTTATTTTTTTAAATTATAGAAATATTGATATTTTATTCTACACATTACTTCTGTTCCCTTCTTCAGATATTCTGATATAACCTTCTTTCACCCCCTCCCCCCAGTGAAATATTGAGACTCACTGGGAAGACTAATCTAATTTCAGAAAATGGTCTCCTTAGAGATCCATTCTTCAAATTTGGTTTTAATAGCTTTCAGCAGGTCTGGAATGAATCTGCTGAATGAGTAAGCTAATATTTTAAGTACTTGAAATTTCATGGCCAAAAGTGTTAAATAAATTGCTAAATGTTACCACCCTAAGAGGCAGGATTTTAACATTAATTCCACATATGAGGTGGATATCCATTTTCATAAAGGAAACAAAACCTCAACAATCAATACAAACCAAATAATTGTTGAATTTTGGCCATAAAGTTATGAGGTTTCATTTGGAAGAGTCTATTCCTTATATGCATAAATCTGTTTCCATTAATTCCTTCTCTATACTGTCCTCAAGGATTGCTAGAGAAGGGAAGGAAGTTGAGACTAGACAAGGTCAGAGTGGGGTTTGAGTGTTCTGAAAAATAAGAAGGGGTCAATTGGGTTGTACATTGGTGAAAAGAACTGATGTTGTGTCTCCATGCTAATCAGCTGAAGACTGGTAAGGCTTGATTTGACTGGGTTAGCTGTAGCTGACTGTGCTTATAGGTATCTTTATGGGGTATACATCGGATGGCTTCTGAAGCAGTTTCCTGCTGCCTAGCTGTAAGGATAAGAAATAAACACCTCTATTTATCAAGTGTGGGGCAACAGACCATAACTCTGCTCCTATCTTTCAGAGACAGCAAATAAGCATCATAAGTCGTGATGAAAATATTTACAAAAGTCTCTTCCAACTTTGATTCTATGATAAACTCTTGGAGAGCGGGTTATAGACCTCAGTTGGTATTTTTGTTCTTTCTTGTCTTCTGGCTTCCCATAAAATAATTCCACACAACTTCCTAGACCATAACCTGGGCAGGAAGAGAGATTTTATCTCTGTCCTGTTGCAAATTCTCTGAGATGACTAGACTTAATTGCTCAGTAGCTGTGCAGCTGTCAAACACAGGGTTTGGAAAACACTAGGGATTGGCACCAGGGAGAACACATATGGAGAGAATTATGCCAGTGAGAGTGATGTTGTTGCCTCCACCTTGTCTCTACTTATTCCTACCAGGTTCCAGGCAACCTTCCTAGATACCTAGTACAGCTTAAAACCAGAAGTGGGATGGCTGAATTTGGGTTGTTCTAGTCTGCAAAAGGAAAAGGAGAAAGGGCAGCCTACCTTATGCACATCCCAATGAGACCTGATGTTGGTTTTACTCTTATCTGTATCTATGGCATCACATAGACCCAGAAATGAGGCTTCAAATCCATTACTGCCTCAAGAAGTGAAACATTACCTGGAGAAGATAAGGAAAAAAACAAATGCTCTTAGCAGGCCACAGATTATAGAGAAAAGTTTTTCAAAATTATGTATGGATGGACTTAAGAGTAGCCTCCCTTATCAGGGCCAGAAGTGCTCATAATGAAAAATAGACTTTAACAATGTTTGTATCAGTCAATAATTATTTTGCAGGCAATCTCCATAACAAGCCTGCTGGTGGAATCTGATGGCAATCTAGTAGAAGGAGATTTATGGAAAGAAAAATAAGGCTATTGAGAGAAATCAGGGCTCAGAAAATGTAAGAAGATGGATGATTGATGTAGTATGTGGAGCTACATAGGGACCCCAGGAAAGGATTCCATTAACTGACCAGGAGTGAGTCCTCCAGCAATAATTTAAATCAATGAACATCTGTGAGGGGGATCATTCCCTGTCTGGGCACCAGGACCCAGGCAAGAGCACTTTGGAAGTAATACAGAGGAGGATACAGTCACTTGGCCAGGGCTGGAGTGGCTGAGGCAGAGACAGGTTTGTTTTGTATAAAATCAAATTTTACTTTCTAACTATATATATAAATGTGCTGATAACAGAAATTTTGAAAAATACAGAATATTATGTATAAACTAATAATAACTCATAATTTTACTACCTGGAGATAATCACTATTCACATTTCAAGTATATCTTTTGAAATTTCCACTCTAAGCTCATGTATATATTTCCTTATAAATTTGTGATCACTATGTTTTACAACCTGTTTTTATCCCCTGCATAATAAGATGTTGTGATTATTTTCCTCCTCTTTACCTGTCTGAATTCAACTGCCCTCCAAGGGCTCAATCTAACCTTATCTCACTCACAGCAAATTCCCCTAAACCCTAGACAAGGTGCAGTTCCTATTCTCTGGGATCCCATGGCACCCTACTCTTGACATTTGACAACAGCATTCATCCCATTTTCTCAATTCTTGTCTCTCTGTGAGAGTACAAATCTGTCATGGTCACTGCTATATCCCCAGAGTCTGGCCCACAATAGGCCAAAACTAAAACAATGTTTGTTGAATACATGGATGAGAGCATTTTTAATTTGCAACTCATTGGACCTATAGCTTAGAGCCAACATGAATGGATCAAAAAACCCCAAGTTTGGGACTTCGGCTATGGGTAAGAAGAAGCAGCAAGAGCCAGAGTGCTTGAGTAATGGACATTTTTTTCTTTTCTGTGATGGCTTTACCTATAAGGCTGTGCATGCACAACTCATCCCTTCTAAATATGGTTTGAACCTTGAAAACTCCTTACTTTGTGGTCAAGTCATTTTGTTTCTCACTGGCTGATGAACCAAGTTCCAGAAAGAAGTTCCAGAAGCATGAAGCTGGGGTAAGGGAAAGGCTATTGTACAGAGACCACTATGATATAAGGAGTACTTCAACTTCCCCCTCCTAACCCTTTAGGTGTTGGTATTGGTGGGAGTAGTGGAAAGTATAACAAGAACAAAAATACCCAGGGAACCTGGGCACATATATTCAGTGAGCTTTGCTCCAGCACTGAGGCACTGCCAAAAAACAATCATTGGGTTTTTAAACCCCAAGGTAAAGAGCTGCTGGCTGTTGCCTCAGAGAAAGGTATCTGGATGGATGTAGAACATCAGCAACCCAGGGACTTGATGGAACCCTAGAAAACTGCATGGCGGAGGATTTTGACCTATTTCAGGAAAACAGTGCTTCCTGATTCATATCTTGCTCAGTGCAACACTGCTCTACATTTATTTAAATGATCCAGTCACTAACTAGTTTCTTATCATACTTTTATTTTATTTATTTATTTTTTTAATCCTCACCCAAAGATATTTTTTCATTGATTTTTAGAAAGAGTGGAAAAGAGAGGGAAAGACAGAGAGAAACATTGATGTGACAGAAACACATCGATTGGTTGCCTCCTGCATGTGTCCAGACCAGGGCCTGGGCCAGGGAGGAGCCTGCAACCAAGATATGTGCCCTTGACCAGAATCAAACCCAGGACCGTTTGATCTGTAGGCTGACACTCAATCCACTGAGCCAAACTAGGGCTTTTTCATACTTTTGATAAAGCTTGAGAATAGTAGGGGTTTGTTTTGTTTTTACAATAATTTCATTAAGCAGAGTTTATTTTTAATCCAATAGAGTCTCACAACGTTAATTTCTGTTACCAATATTATTCCTGCAACAATGAAGTTAAGGAAAATAATTGTTTTGATTTCTGATGAAGAGAAAAAAATGTAAAGTGGAACTCTTAAGTGTTAGATCATCTGATAAGATTCTTCTCTGGCATTTAAAGATCAGCAATCTTTGCAGAAGCGGCAAAATGCATTCAGCCTCCAAGCAGTGTATGTTGTACATTTTTTTTTGTCTTCATGTTTCTAACCTAATTTAGAACTAGACCAAAATGTACTGTAGATTTTAAAAATAATTCCATTTGGAATTCTCTCTATGCAAACTAACCTCTGTAAGGTCTATCATACATTAATTTATCCATTCAACATCCTACCATGTGCAAGTACTGTGCTAGGAACACAGTGACTAATGAAGGAAGACAGTTGAAGGAGGCAGGACCCTTGCTGCCAAGCAACACACAATTCTGCTTCAAAAACTTCAAGAGCTTAAATGTCAAAATTTTTCTCCTGTGTTTTCATGGCCCTTTGCTTCTGAAAATATGTGATACTATCTTTCCTGGACATTTTTTTCTTTTCTACTTCTTCAAGATGCAACCTCTGTTCCAGTACTATTATAAACACACGATATGTAGCCTCACCTCCTTGTCCTTACACTTGTTGTCCTCTCCCATCCTCTCAAAGCTCAGCTCAAAGTTTGTCTCTTCCATGTGTCTTCTTGGCTTAACTTGCAAAATACATATCCAGAGTCAAGTCACCTCTCACCACTTCCATTACTACCACCTTGATTCAAGTCACCATCATCTCTTCCAAGGACTATTTGTAATAGTCTCCAACCTATCTCTCTTTTTCTATTCGTGTACATTAAAGTCTATTCTACACACACTAAAGTCATATTATATCACCTCTCTGCTCAGAACCTTCTATTAACTCCCTATCTCACATAGCGTCTACGTTTGTCATGGCCTACAAAGCTGCACATGATCTGGCTTTTGCTATTTTTCTTACCTTATTTTTCACCACTCTTCTCCTCCCTTACTCTGCTCTACTTTAAAAGATCTCAACCCTAGTAGATCTAACATCTTCTTTTTATAATGCCCCTTTTATTACCCCAAAATGAAATGTATAAACAATATAACTTATCTATACACATATATTTTAAATACTAATATAATTCTCACAAGTAACATAAGAGAAATACAAGGAAATAATTTATAATAAAATAGTACATATATTAATATGTAAATCCTGGGACACAGCTACACTTGAAAATATAATCAAGTATTAAGAAACTTTGTATCTATAATGAAAACTCATAATGAAAGTGACAGCTCCAGACCATCAAACCTCAGAGGAAAGGTAGGGGAGGGTGGGGGTAAGGGGGAGAGATCAACCAAAGGACTGTATGCATGCAAATAAGCCTAACCAATGGACACAGACACCAGGGGGGGTGGGGGCATTAGTGATGGTGTAGGGGAGCAATGGGGGGATAGGAACACATGTGTAATGCCTTGATCAATAAAGTAAAAAAAACCAAACACTATCCTAAAAATAAAAGAAAGAACAAAAAAAGTGGCAGCTCCAATGCTAATTGATAAAAGCATGTTGTAAAGGCTGTTCTAGTTGTGTTGCTATGGTTAAGTCATTTTTTTTTCCTGAAATGTCATGCATTTCTTTTTTTTAATGTTTTTAAATTAATTTTAGAGAGAGAGGGGAAGGGAGAAGGAGAGAGAGATAGAAACATCATTGATGGCCTGTCTCCTGCATGCTCCCTACTGGCAATCAAGCCTAAAATTTGGGCAAGTGCCCTAACCAGGAATTGAACTGGTTACCTCTTGATGCATAGGTCAATGCTCAATCACTGAGTGACATTGGCCGGGCATGAAATGTTATGTATTTCTTGATAAAGTTCCAGATAAAATGAAATATGGTATTTATAACCATTGATAACCCTTTTACAAATAGGGTCCTCCAATCATTGGAACAATTACAAACCAAAACAAAAATGCCTGCTCACATTTTCAAAATGACCTCTAGGAGAATTATTGGTGACCCACTGAGAATTATTGTTTAGCCCACTGACCTTGCTTCTCTGTGACTGTGTGAAGCTTGTTCCCACCTCAGAGCCTTTGCACTTGCTGTTTTCTCTTCCTGTAAGGCTCTTCTTCCCCCAGATAGTTGAATGACTCCCTTCCTCTTATCTCAGGTCTCTGGTCAAATAACACTACTTTAGTGAGCCCTTCCTAGACCATTCTATCTAAAATAGTACCCTTGCCCCATAGATCTCTATCTTTGCACTCTTCTTAAATTTTGTTCATAATACTATAACTGTTGCTATCTGACACTATCTTAGATATTTATGTGATTACATATTTATTGCCTGGCTATCCCACTAGACTCTAGTCCAGTGATGGCGAACCTTTTGAGCTTGGTGTGTCAAAATTTTGAAAAACCCTAACTTAACTCTGGTGCCGTGTCACATCCTATCTAATAATAAACAAACGTGGTAATTGACTGTACCTTTGCTACACCTCCCATTGGCTAATCAGCACGATATGCAAATTAACCACCAACAAAAATGGCAGCTAATTTGCATACTGCAGGCAGGGTGGGACAGCGCAGCCGCCAGCGCCAGCCGCCATCCTGGGCTGCAGGCTGGCCCCAGAAGCCCCAGAAGCTGCCCAGAAGCTGGTGATCGGGGGGAGATGGGGGTCCCCTGCCCAGGCCTGACGCCTCCGCCAGAGGTGTCAGGCCTGGGCAAGGGGTTGATCCAGTGATCGGAGGATGATGGAGGTCGACGCCTCTGGCCGAGGCATCAGGCCTCGGCGGGGGTCAGAACCGGCAATTGGAGGGGTCTGGGGGTTCCCTGCCCAGGCCTGAAGCCTGGGCCAGAGGCATCAGGCCTGGGCAGTGGGCAGAGCCGGCAATCGGAGGGATCTGGGGGTCCCCTGCCCAGGCCTGATGCCTGGGCCAGAGGCATGAGGCCTGGGTGAGGGGTGGAGCCGGTGGTCTGGGGGATATGGGGATCCCCTGTCCAGGCCTGAAGCCTGGGCCAGAGGCATCAGGCCCAGGAGAGGGGCCTATCTGGTGATCAGAGGGAGATGGGGGTCCCCTGCCCAGGCCTGATGCCTGGGCCAGAGGTGTCAGACCTGGGTGGGGGGCAGAGCCAGTGATGGAGGGGAGATGGGGGTCCCCTGCTCAGGCCTGAAGCCTGGACCAGAGGTGTCAGGCCTGGGCAGGGGGCGGAGCCAGCAATCAGAGGGGCCTGGGGGTCCCCTGCCCAGGCCTGACGCCTCTGGCCAAGGCATCAGGCCTGGGAGAGGGGCTGATCCAGTGATCAAAGGGTGATGGGGGTCAATGCCTCTGGCAGAGGCGTCACACCTGGGAGAGGGACGATCTGGCGATTGGAGGGTGATGGGGGTCGATGCCTCTGGCTGAGGCATCAGGCCTGGGCGAGGGCAGAGCTGGTGATTGGGGGGAGATGGGGGTCCCCTGCCCAAGCCTGAAACCTGGGCCAGAGGTGTCAGGCCTGGGCCGGGGGGGGGGGGGAGCAGGCGATTAGTGTGAACTACAGAGGAAACACCTTTTCTGACCACTCATTGGCTAAGCTCGCTGTATGCCACTGGTTATATTCTTAGTAACTTGGGTAATAAGTATCCAAAAAGGTGATCTACAGTTTTTCAACACACTCCTGGTGAAAAAAACGAAGGTCCGCTGCTGGAGGGCTAAGAAATGTCATATCCTGCCCTAGCCAGTTTGGCTCAGTGGATAATGCCTTGGCCTGCCGATGGCAGGGTCTGGGTTCAATTCTGACCAAGGACATGTACCTAGGTTGCAGGCTCCTCCCTGGCCGGGGCCCAGGTCAGGGCTCATGCAGGAGGCAACCAATCAAAGTGTTCCTCTCACTTTGATGTTTCTCTCTGTCTTTCCCTTTCTCTTCCACATTCTCTAAAAATCAATGGAAACATATCCTCAGGTGAGGATAAAAAAAAAAATAAAGAAATTATTATTATATGAAAGACACATCTTGAAAATGCCTAAAGAAAGTTGTCATTTTTTCATGGTGAAGGGACTGGAGTCCATGTTGATGAAAAAACCTTGCTGGCTGTGGTGACTGGCAGTGGCTGTAGCAGCAGGGTGATGGAGCTGGTGCCTTCCCCTGATCAGCCCGGTCACCTCCCACAAAGGGAGGCCAGACTGCGGCTTAGGCCCGCTCCCAAGGGGAGCAGGGAGCGGGCTTAAACCGTCACTAGGACATCCCCTGAAGGCTCCCAGTATGTGAGAGGGGGCAGGCTGGGCTGAAGGACTCCCCCCCACAAGTGCACAAATTTTGTGCACTGGGCCCCTAGTATAGAAATATTCATAATTTTTTTTTATATTTGCAACCATAGTAAAAAAAAGATTTATATTTTTGATATTTATTTTATATATTTAAATGCCATTTAACAAAGAAAAATCAACCAAAAATATGTATAAAATGAACAAAAACAGAAAAACAATGTACATTTAGAAAAAATAATAAAAACAATGATAATCAAATGGTACAAAAACTAGAAATTAGTGACTTTTTTGGTGCTGAAGTTTGTCTGCTAATTCTTTGATTGCAGGTTCATACTTGGTGCACTTCAAGGCCAAGCAAGCGCCACTAACTTCATCTGTTAGCCAGTTTCTTTTGTTCGTTTTAATATTATTTAATGCTGAGAACAAAGTCTCACAAAAATATGTTGATGAAAAAATTGTTAGCAAAGCCATCGCTAGATTTTTTATGTCGCTAAAAGTGTCAGGTACTCTGTTCCAAGCACTCAAAATTTCTTGTTTGTAGTTGCACTCTTCTTCAAACGATTTCATTCCAGATTTTCAAGTTTCGACCTTAAGTCAACAAACACATAGTCCAAATGCTACCTTGAAAATCTTCAAGTTGCATCTCTAAATCGTCAATTTGCACCCATTGGAAATCCTTTAATTCCAAAGTACTGTAAACAACTACATCCGGATACTTAATTATTTTAATGGTCTGTTCTAGGCTTCTAAATTGGTCGAATCTTTCGCTGAACTGTTCAAATAACGAGTTTACTATATTCTGGTACATTAGTATGGACTCCATTACACTCGTTGTAGTGGCCTTCTCGAAATACTTTTTTATCCGAGGAAAATACTTATAAGTTTTAGTTTCAATATCTCGCTTGAAAATTTTAAGTTTGCTTTCAAAAGATTTGATGTATCCAAACATACCGTCAATACTTTTGCCAAAACCTTGTAATTTTAAATTCAGTTCATTCATATGAACAGAGAGATCTGTAAAAACCATCAAATTGCTGACCCACTTATGATCATTGATCTGAGGAAAGTTTGCCAGGTCCTTATTCTCAATAAATACCGTAATTTCTTCAAAGCATTCCACAAATCGCTCAAGTACTTTACCTCGACTCAGCCATCTCACATTATTGAACATCAGTAGTCCACTGTAGGTTGAATCAACTTCCTGTAAAAGTGCAGAAAATTCTTGCTTGTGAAGGGGTCGAGAAGCAATAAAATTCACGATTTTTGTTACAACTGACATTAAATCATTCAATTCTGAGAATCCTGATTTGGCACACAACACCTCCTGATGGCTAATACAATGAAAAGGTACAAGTGGATGTCTAATAGCTTCCATAAACAATTTCAGGAATCCCACATTTTTCCCACCATATTTGGTGCCCGATCTGTCGTGACTGACACAATTTTAGAGATATCAATGTTTAGGTCACTGAATGTTTTTATAACAACCTTACATATTTCGTTTCCTGATGTACTTATTGGCACTGATTCTAACTTTATCAACTCTTCTCTCATTGTGAGACCATCAGAATATCTAGCAATAATGGCCAACCGAGCATTTGATGTGACATCAGTAGTTACATCAAGAGAAATCAAAAAATATTTACAACTATTTAAGTCTTTTTTTTAAATTAATGTTGTACATTTTTGTTAAGATCTATTATTCTGTCTTTGATAGTATTTCTACTGAGTGGTAACTCAGAAATTCTTTTAATAATATCACCTTTATTTTTCATTTAGAAATAGAGCTGGTGCACATCTTAGAAATGTTTCCTTAATAAATTCTCCATCACTGAGGGCTTTTCCATGCTGAGCTATGGAGTGAGCAATACAGTAACTTGCTGATGTTAAATTTGTGGAGCATCTTACAAATTTAATGATGGAATTTGATTGACTTTTATAGAGGTGTAGCTGCCTAGAAATGTATTCCTTCATTTCATCGATACTTTTTTTCAAGAGCTGACAATGATTAGTTTCAAAATGTCTCTTTACATTCCACATTCTGCTTACTACCATTTCATTACACAGTATGCACAATGATCTGTTGTTTCTGTCGACAATCCCATACATCTCAGTCCATATGTCTTTTTTTTTTGGATTTTTTTTATTTATTTTATTTTTATTGCTTAAAGTATTACAAAAAGTATTACATATGTCTCCTTTTTTTCCCCCCCGCCCTTGACAATCCCCTGGCCTCCCCTACTCCCCAGTGTCTTATGTCCATTGGTTATGCTTATATGCATGCATACAAGTCCTTTAGTTGATCTCTTACCCCCCTCTCTCCTGCCCCCCAATCCTCCCCGACCTTCTGCTGTAGTTTGACAGTATGTTCGAGGCAGCTCTGACTCTGTATCTATTTTTGTTCATAAGTTTATAATGGTCTTTATTATCCAGAAATGAGTGACATAATGTGGTATTTTTCCTTCATTGACTGGCTTATTTCACTTAGCATAATGCTCTCCATTTCCATCCATGCTGTTGCAAATGGTAAGAGTTCCTTCTTTTTTATAGCAGCATAGTATTCCATCATGTAGATGTACCACAGTTTTCTAATCCATTCATCTACAGATGGGCACTTAGGCTGTTTCCAGATCTTAGCTATGGTGAATTGTGCTGCTATGAACATAGGGGTGCATATATCCTTTCTGATTGGTGTTTCTGGTTTCTGGTGTTTCTGGATATATTCCTAGAAGTGGGATCACAGGGTCAAATGGGAGTTCCATTTGTAGGTTTTTGAGGAAACTCCATACTGTCTTCCATAGTGGCTGCACCAGTCTGCATTCCCACCAGCAGTGCACAAGTGTTCCTTTTTCTCCACATCCTCTCCAGCACTTGTTGTTTGTTGATTTGTTGATGATAGCCAGTGTGACAGGTGTGAGATGGTACCTCATTGTTGTTTTGATTTGCATCTCTCAGATGATTAGTGACTTTGAGCATGTTTTCATATGTCTCTTGGCTTTCTGAATGTCCTCTTTTGAAAGCTGTCTATTTAGATCCTTTGCCCATTTTTTGATTGGATTGTTTATCTTCCTTTTGTTGAGTTGTAAGAGTTCCCTATAAATTTTGGAGATTAGCCCTTATCAGATATGACATTGGCAAATATGTTTTCCCACACAGTGGGTTTTCTTGTTGTTTTGTTGATGGTTTCTTTTGCTGTGCAGAAGCTTTTTATTTTGATGTAGTCCCATTTGTTCATTTTCTCTTTAGTTTCCAATGTCCTAGGAGCTGTATCGGTGAAGAAATTGCTTCGGCATATGTCTGAGATTTTGTTGCCTTTGGATTCTTCTAGTATTTCTATGGTTTCCCGTCGTATATTTAAGTCCTTTATCCATTTTGAGTTTATTTTTGTCTATGGTGTAAGTTGGTGGTCCAGTTTCATTTTCTTGCATGTATCTGTCCAATTTTCCCAACACCATTTATTGAAGAGACTATCTTGACTCCACTGTATGTTCTGCCTCCTTTATCAAATATTAATTGAGCGTATTGGTTGGGGCTGATTTCTGGGCTCTCTATTCTATTCCATTGATCTATATGTCTGTTCTTGTGCCAGTACCAGGCAGTTTTGAGAACAGTGGCTTTGTAATACAGCTTGATATCTGGTATTGAGATCCCACCTACTTTGTTCTTTCTCAGGATCGCTGCAGCTATTCGGGGTCGTTTTGTATTCCAGATGAATTTTTGGAGAGTACGTTCTAGGTCTGTGAAATATGCTATTGGTATTTTAATGGGAAGTGCGTTGAATTTATAGATTGCTTTGGGCAATATGGACATTTTAATGATGTTGATTCTACCAATCCAAGAACATGGTATGTTCTTCCATCTCTTTATGTCTTCCTCTATCTCTTTTTTCAACATCCTGTAGTTTTCTGAGAAGAGGTCTTTTACCTCTTTAGTTAAGTTTATTCCTAGTTAGCTTAATTTTTTTGGTGCGATGGTAAATGGGATTGCTTCTTTAGTCTCTCTGCACATTCACTATTGGTGTATAGAAATGCCATGGATTTCTTGGCATTAATTTTGTATCCTGCTACATTGCCGAATTCTTTTATTAAGTCTAATAGTTTATTGATGGAGTCTTTAGGGTTTTTTAAGTATAATATCATGTCATCTGCAAATAAGGACAGTTTTACTTCTTCTTTTCCAATTTGGATGCCTTTTATTTCTTCTTCTTGTCTAATTGCAATGGCTAATACTTCCAGTACTATGTCGAACAGGAGCGGTGAGAGTGGGCATCCCTGTCTTGTTCCTGTTCTTAGGGCAAATGGTGTTAGTTTTTGTCCATTGAGTATGATGTTGGCTGTGGGTTTGTCATATATGGCTTTTATTATGTTGAGGTATGATCCTTCAATTCCCACCTTGCTGAGAGTTTTTATCAAAAATGGGTGTTGAATTTTGTCAAACGCTTTTTCTGCATCAATTGATATGACTATGTGGTTTTTTTCCTTTCAATTTGTTTATGTGATGTATCACGTTTATTGATTTGCGGATATTGTACCATCCTTGCATCCCTGGGATAAATCCTACTTGGTCGTGGTGTATGATCTTTCTGATGTACTTCTGGATCCGATTTGCTAAGATTTTGTTGAGGATTTTGGCATCTATGTTCATGAGGGATATTGGCCTATAATTCTCTTTCATTGTGTTGTCTTTACCTGGTTTTGGTATTAGGGTGATGCTGGCTTCATAGAATGAGCTTGGAAGTGTTCCTTCCTCTTGGATTTTTTGTAGTAGTCTGAGGAGGATAGGTTTTACTTCTTCCTTGAATGTTTGGTAAAACTCCCCTGTGAAGCCGTCTGGTCCTGGGCTTTTGTTTGCTGGAAGCTTTTTGATGACTGCTTCAATTTCTTCCATAGTTGTTGGCCTATTGAGATTTTTAGATTCCTCCTGATCAAGTTTTGGAAGGTTGTATTTTTCTAGGAATATGTCCATTTCCTCCAAGTTGTCTAGTTTGTTGGAGTAGAGCTGTCCATAGTATTTTTTAACAATCATTTGTATTTCTGTGGGACCTGTTGTTATTTCACCTCTATCATTTCTGATTTTGTTGATTTGGGTCCTTTCTCTTTGCTTCTTGGTGAGCCTTGCTAGAGGTTTGTCAATCTTGTTTATCCTTTCAAAGAACCAGCTCTTTGTTTCATTGATTTTCTGTATTGTTTTTTTTGGTCTCTATTTCATTTATTTCTCCTCTAATATTTATTATCTCCTTCCTTCTGCTCACTCTGGGCTTTTCTTGTTGCTCTCTTTCTAATTCTTTGAGCTGTAGATTTAGATGATTTACTACCATTTTTTCTTGTTTGTTGAGATAGGCCTGTAGAGCTATGAACTTCCCTCTCAGGACTGCTTTCATTGCATCCCAAAGGTTTTGAATTGTTGTGTTTTCATTGTCATTAGTTTCCAGGATGTTTTTAATTTCTTCTTTGATCTCATTGGTAACCCAGTCTATATTTAATAACGTGCTATTCAGCTTCCAAGAGTTTGAGTATTTTGAGTTGTTTTTGTTGTAGTTTATTTCTAATATTATGGCCTTGTGGTCTGAGAAGATGCTTGGTATGATTTCAATCTTCTTGAATTTGGGGAGACTTTGTTTGTGACCCAATATGTGGTCTATTTTTGAAGATGTCCCATGAGCACTTGAGATGAACGTATATTTTGTGGCTTTGGGGTGAAGTGTTCTGAAGATGTCAATTAAGTCCATCTGATCTAGTGAGTCATTTAGGATTGCTGTTTCTTTGCTGAGTTTTTGTCTAGCAGATTTATCCGGTGATGTCAGTGGTGTATTAAAGTCCCCTACTATGACTGTATTGTTGTCGATCTCTCCCCTGATATCTTCCAGGAGTTTTCTTATGTATGTGGGTGCTCCTGCATTGGGTGCATATTTGTTTATCAGGGTTATATCCTCTTGTTGTATTGATCCCTTTAGTATTATGAAGTGGCCTTCCTTATCTCTTGTTATGGCCTTCACTTTGCGGTATATTTTGTCTGATATAAGTATTGCTACCCCAGCTTTTTTTTCATTTCCATTTGCCTGAAAGATATTTTTCCATCCCTTCACTTTCAGTCTGTGTGAGTCTCTTCTAATGAGGTGGGTCTCTTGTAGACAGCAAATATATGGGTCATGTTTTTTTATCCATTCAGCCACTCGATGTCTTTTGATTGGACCATTTAGTCCATTTACGTTTAAAGTTATTATTGAAAGGTACTTGTTTGGAGCCATTTCTATTTTTTTGTGTGGCTGTTTTCTTTCTGGGCTTTTTAGTTTTTCTTTTTACACCAGTCCCTTTAGCATTTCTTGCATTGCTGGCTTGGTGGTGTTAAACTCCCTTAGCCTTTTTTTTTTGTTTGTGAAGCTTCTTATTTCCCCTTCAATTTTGAATGATAGCCTTGCTGGATAGAGTATTCTTGGATTCAGTCCTTTGCTTTGCATCACTTTGTAAATTTCTGTCCATTCTTTTCTGGCCTGATGTGTTTCTGTTGAAATCATTTGATAATCTGATGAGGGATCCTTTGTAGGTAACTCTGTTTCTCTCTTGCAGCCTTTAAGATTCTGTCTTTGTCTTGTACATTTGCCATCGTTATTATGACGTGTCTTGGTGTGGGTTTTTTGGGGTTCATCTTGCCTGGGACTCTCTGTACTTATGTAACTTTTTTCTTCCCCATATCTGGGAAGTTTTCTGACATTATTTCTTCAAATAGATTTTCTAATCCTTGCTGCTCTTCTTGTCCTTCTTGCAGCCCTATTATGCGTATGTTACTTCGTTTCATGTTGTCCCGAAGCTCCCTTAGGCTCTCCTCCTGCTTTTTAATTTTTTTCTCCAGTTGCTGTTCAGATTGAGCTTGTTTCTCTGCCTTATCTTCTAATTCACTAATTCAGTCCTCTGCTTCTTCTAGTCTGCTGTTGAAACTTTCCATGGTGTTTTTGATTGTAGCTATATCACTTTTCATTTCTTCCTATTTCTTGCATAGGTTGTTGATTTTCTCATCCATCCGGTGAGTGAATTGTACAACCATTATTCTGAATTCTTTTTTTGTCATGTTGCATGCCTCAACTTCATTAATGTCCTTTCTTGGTGACTCCTCATTGTCTTTCCTCTGGGTGTTGTTTCGTCTCTTCATTCTGATTATCTCCCGATGGTTCAAACTTCTAGTTGCCTGGGTCTCAGCTGTGTGCAGTGGGAGCCTCCCACCACCCTAGTGTCACTGAAGAGCTCTGACACTAAGATGTGTGGTTGTTGTGGGTTGGTGGGAACCAGGCTCGCTCAGAGTCAGTGTTGTCTGCGCTCAATGTGGCCTCGTATGCGCCCTTAGAATCAGGGACCCTGCCTGCAGTGTGCTGAAACAGAGACCCCCCTGAAGCGTGTTGAAAACCAGAGCCCCCTAGCGTCCACCAGGAGTCAGAGTTCCCCATAATCCAGTATCAGACTTTCTGTTGCTTCGCGCGACCTTGCCTTGAGAATCAGGGTCCCTGTGTGACCTTGCACCATGAATTGGAGTAACTGGCTCTTATTTTTTTTTTAATATATTTTTTATTGATTAAGATATTACATATGTGTCCTTGTCCCCACGTTACCCTCTACCCCCCACCCCCCCACCCCCGCTCATGCCCTCACCCCCCCGTTGTCCATGTCCATTGGTTAGGCCTATATGCTTGCATATAAGTCCTTTGGTTGATCTTTCCCCCTTACCCCCACCCTCCCCTACCTTCCCTCCAAGTCCCGACAGTCCAATCAATGCCTCTCCGTCTCTGGATCAGTCCTTGTTCATCAGCTTATGTTGTTCATTATATTCCACAAATGAGTGAGATCCTGTGGTATTTATCCGCTCTCAAGTTCCATCCATGCTGTGGCAAATGGTAAGAGTTCCTTTTTCTTCTTCCTCTTCTTAAAGAATACCTTTCAGCATTTCATATAATGCTGGTTTGGTGGTGATGAACTCCTTTAGCTTTTTCTTATCCGTGAAGGTCTTTATCTGACCTTCTATTCTGAATGATAGCTTTGCTGGATAAAGTAATCTTGGTTGCAGGTTCTTGCTATTCATCACTTTGAATATTTCTTGCCAGTCTCTTCTGGCCTGCATGGTTTCTGTTGAGAAATCAGCTGACAGTCGTATGGGTACTCCCTTGTAGGTAACTGACTGTCTTTCTCTTGCTGCTTTTAAGATTCTCTCTTTATCTTTTGCTCTTGGCATTTTAATTATGATGTGTCTTGGTGTGGTCCTCTTTGGATTCCTTTTGTTTGGGGTTCTCTGCGCTTCCTGGACTTGTAAGTCCATTTCTTTCACCAGGTAGGGGAAGTTTTCTGTCATTATTTCTTCAAAAAGGTTTTCAATATCTTGCCCTCTCTCTTCTTCTGGTACCCCTATAATTCTGATGTTGGTACGCTTGAAGTTGTCCCAGAGGTTCCTTACACTATCTTCATATTTTTGGAATCTCTTTTCTTTTTTCTTTTTCGGTTGGGTATTTTTTGTTTCTTTGTATTTCAAATCTTTGACTTGATTCTTGGGATCCTCTTTTCTGCTGCTGGATCTCTGTAAATTATTCTTTATTTCAGTCAGTGTATGCTTAATTTCTAGTTGGTCCTTTTTCATGTCCTCCATGGTCTCCCTATACTTATTGAGGGATTCATTAAATTTATCGGCGGTTTCCATAAAATTCTTGAAAAACCTTATAACCGTGGCCTTAAACTCTATATCCAATCGTTTGCTTTCCTCCATTTCTGCCATTTGTGACCTGTTTCTTTGTCTCCGCATTTTGGCAGCTTCCCTGTGTTGATAGAGTGGCCCTGTGCGCCAGGTGTCCTGTAGGGCCCAGTAGCTCAGCCTCCCCAGTTACCTGGGGTGGACACTCTTGGTGCACTCTTGGTGCCTTGGTTGTTGTAGAATCACTGGGAGGAATTGACCTCCAGGCCAATTGGCTGTGAGAATCAGCTGTGTCTAAAGTGGGAGAACTTCTGTGCTGAAGACACCCTTCTGGGGCAAGACTTGCTTCAGTGGGGCTTTGGTGCTCACTGAGTCTGCTCCCTGAGTGCGTCCCTTATGGATCTGAGGAGTTGCAGTCTGGATGGACCCCCTCTGACCACTGGGTACAGTGGCTCCTGGATCTAAGGAGGTGCTAATTCAGCCTCTGCCTGAGGCCACACAGCAGGAGCCACGAAGAGGCTCAGCTGTGAAGCAATGCAAGCCGCTGCGGGGCCTTGGGCCTTCTCTTGGAAGTTCCAGGTCTGCCTGGTTCGGCTGCAGTTAGGTACATTCACATGCAAAAGCCTCTGCCGCAGCCTGGGTGGGGCGGGGTCTCAGGGAGTCAGAGGGCGGAGAAAGCGGCCATGGCCGATTCTCCGCCCAGAGTCGCGCGTCTCAGTGTTCCGGTAACGGCTGCAAGCACCTCTGAGGGAAAGCCGCCCTCAAGTTCGCTCGCTGCCGGACAGACCAGCTTCTCCCCGTGTGAGACCTGGGTCCCCAGAGACTTCCCGGAACCGGAGTTCAGAGCCCTAGGGAGTTTGTGATTCAAAAAGACAGCCACGTCCTCAGGCGCCACACCCTTTCCTCGCGCGCGCGCCGCCGTACCTCTGCACTTCACCTCCGCAGCGCCTCTGGCTCTCAGCGTGCTTTTCTTTCCTTCTAGTTGTGGAATTTACACTCAGCCAGCCTTTCTGTTGTTCTGGATGATGTTTGCTCAGTCCTTTGCGGTAATTTTCAATTGTTGTGTGAGGCAATAATTTCCCGGTGTTTACCTATGCCGCCATCTTAGTTGCTCTCGAGTCACTGGCTCTTATTATGAATGCACAGGAAATCAGGATCTCAGGCGCAAGTGAAAAGAAACACAGTCAAATCACTGGTGTTTGGTGCTGCCACCTGCCCAGAGAATCGGGGTCCCTGGGCCTGTGATAAGCGGGACAAATTCCCAGTGTTCGCATGATTGCTCCCAGCCCAGGGCTCAGAAGCCGGCAGTGCGCCTAGCCTCAGTTCCAAGGTGCTCGCGTACTTCCAGGCTAAAGTTCCTGGAGCGCTGAGGCCCAGGCAAGGGGTGGGTCTATCAGTTAGTTACTCTGGCGCTGCCTGCAAGCCTGCAGGAAGGGGGGGATGGGCTCTGTTACTCACGGATCTGCCTTGGGGATTTCTGAACTTTTGGTGTCCGCAGGTCTGTAGCTGTGGTCACAGGTCTCTGTCCCCGGTGGCTGCAGGGTCTTGGTATGCGTCTGAGATCAGACTGGGTGGTGCTGAGGCCAGGATCGTAGTCTCAAGCAGCTCTGTTTCCCAAGATGGCGTGGTCGCCATGCCTGTGCTGGCCGCCCAGCAGTGTCCGCCTTGGTCCATATGTCTTGATGAAAGGGTCGGCTACTGCTACTTCCACTTCCTTTATCATTTAATCTTGCTTTTTTATTTTTTTGATTCTCCATCACAAGGCTGCAAATATAAATAAATATAATTCACGGCGTTTTTTTTTATAAAAGGTTGATAGGTTTCTTACCTATTAACTTTTTGCAGTGTTGTTGCACTGACTCCTGCTGCAAAACAATTCAAAGATAGTATGTATAACCAACAAATATATGGTGCTGTAATCAATTATCCGACACGCAGAATGTCTCGTCGAGCACTGTTACACTGTATCACTTTTTCTTCTAACCCTCCCACTCCTGTCTCCTAATGAACATGGTGATCATGTGCGTCCATTTGCCGAATGCACCCGAATGCACAGGAAGCTTAACCTGAGGCACATGTTAACAATAACAAGGTCGTTTCCAGAATTGGGCATTTTGTCACTCAAGTAAAAATAAAATGTCATGAGTAAAGATTAATCTCTTTGTAGTGCAATTCTTAACCTTTTTATATTAATGTCAATATTGGAACAATATATCTTGGATGTTTTCACTATGTATCTTTGCTACGCAACACCAATGTACATGTTTACATCTGGTTTTAGAATTGCATTTTTGATCATGAGTAACGTGAATAATAACATTACTTGAGTGATGCCCAACTCTGGCCATTGCGAGAGACAAATATTTGAATTATGCAATTTTTTGTCTCTGTCAATGCATGTCACCCAAAATGAGTTCACGTGTCACCTCTGACACGCGTGTCATAGGTTCGCCATCACTGCTCTAGTCGCTAGCTAGAAATCTCTAAAATATAAGGAACTTCGATCTTTTACATTGCTCTATTTCCAGAGTCTAGTAAGTAGAACCTGGCCTATATTAGCTACTCGATAAATATTTGTTGAAGGTATGTCTGTCAACTCCCCCTCCTATGCACTGCACTCCCATGCAACTCTGCTCCATAAAGTTCAGCACTATTATGTGTCATGTGTAGCTGCAGTGAGGTTGGTAACTGTTGTCTTCTCTGTGGCTTTTCTTATTATGAGTAGTTATCAGTATCCAAAAGTAGCCAGCTTGCTAACCAGCCAATCACTTGTCTTGTCATGCTTTTATTTATCTTTCTCTTTTGTTCCCTCCAGGATAGGCATTTATAAACCAGCATTTGCATTATACACAAAATGAAGCTATTACACTGCTTAGAAATGGTGTCATTTCCTGGATATGCTAAAACATTGTCCCTGTGGTCTGGTTTACCTCTTTGATTTACTTAGTAGCTGAACAAAGCAAACAAGGTGTATACTGGGTTTCTGATCCCCAATGTGGAAGAGGGTGTATCAGTCAAGTGAAAGAAGTATGGCCCAAGAACAGGGGCTTGATGTAGTGAAAGGAGCGGGCTGCCCAGAGTAGCAATAGATAGAGAAGCCAGAGTGTGAATGCAAACTACATACTCAAGAGTGCTCCAAGAATCAAGAAAAATATAATCTGTCTTTTAAACAAAGAAGAGAGGAAATTAGAAAGAAAGCTAAAAGGTCAAAAGTTGGACCAGCACAAGAATAGAATGGTTGTTGAAGAGCAACGTATGACAACTTCTGCCTGAAGATTCTTCCTTCAAGTAGCCACATAACTCAACCCCTCACTCCCTTTGGGTTTCTGTTTAAATGTCATCTTATTAACCAGATAATCTCTGAGCACCTTAAGTAAATTGAGACTCCTTAACCATCACCCTTTATTCCCCTTAACCTACCTCTTCTTTATAACATTATTACCACCTTACATCATATATTTATATTGTTATTTATTTTCTGCCTCCTACCAAAAACTCCCTCCCTCAACTAGGATGTCAGAACAAGGGTCACAACATAATATTCACTTATAAACATTTGTTCAATGGATATAAGAAATAATGTAGCAAGGCATGACTGACCAGGATACTATTTGATCTGGGTATTCCCAAGAGTCTTCTGCTTGGCATCCTGTGCAAAAGTAGGAATACCCTAATTCCTCTATCCCAGTAAGCTGTGAGAGGGTCCAGAGAATAACATGGAAATAAACATGCTCTGGAAATGGTGACCTCTGACTTTAATCATAAAGGTCATCAGTAGAAATATTAATTGTAATTGATTATTTTTCCTAAATATATTTTTTTCTTCTTTTCCTCCTTCTTTCATACTATGATAGATTGAAAAACCACTGAACATGCAGTCACCAAAAGTGGCTCCTTGCCTGCAAGTATTTGTGTTTCCTAGATCAAATGTTGAGTGATTAGAAATTCTGTAGAATTGAAAGATTAAAGTCCAGATCAAAATTTTTTGGACATCTAGTTTCTTCTCAGTTAGTAATTCATTCACATACCAGGAGTGTTTATTAATGAATCCAGGTTTTCTCTCTGATTCTAGGATGGCATGAACAATTAGGATTTCCTACCACTAAATAATCATAGTAAGAGTTACCCCATTTATTGAGCAATTGTTTTATATCCTGTACTGTGCTATGTTCTAACAATGACCCTACAAAGTAGGCATTATTATTATTACTCTCATCTTACTGTAGCAAACTGAGACTGAGACAGGTTGTCATTTGTCCAAGATCACAGAGCTGGTAGTACTAGTAAGTGGCAGAGACCATAATATTTTCATTGCACCTTATAGTAAGTGGGAAGGCCAAGAGTTAATTCAGAGGCAATCCTACCCCTAATCTTTGTGCAGGCCAAGCTGAAAGTGGGGACTGAGATTCAACTTTACATCTCTAAAGAGATACTTTATAAGGTCAAACCTACAGAAATGTCAGCAAACTTTGTACCCACCAAACCTTGGCAATGGATGTCCATAAGCTCAAAAGCTCAAAAGCTCAAAAACAAATACCACTGACCCTCTACCACAACCACCAAAATGGCTTTCCAACCTTTCTGCTTTGTTATAACAAGGAAACAAAGAGTCAGGAGGACCCGTTTCTCTGCATGGGTACTTTCTGAACAACTGTGTGCTGTATTCTGCACCCAAGTTCTTCTATGAAATTAGTTTTAGTTGCTTTCAAATATAACTTTCTGTTGCACATTACTATTATTTATATCTACCCAGTTGAAGCCCCTAAAGAACAGGAACCAAATCAGTTACCTTGCATTCTCCTCAGTAACCTTCGGCCTTCAAACCAGACTAATACCTCCATCCCCCATGGAGTTTTATACATCCCACTTGACAAGTCTCCAGAGCTCCATATGGCACCTTGACATGCAGTAGGCACTCAATATACACTTGTTGTTTGAATACTATATCTTGGTCCTCTTTATAGGAAAAAAAAAACCCCAAACAAAAAACATACAACAAAAAAAACCCCTAGACCGTCTCAGTTTGTTAAGGTCTTTACTCATTCAGTTATTCATTTATTTGTCTTTCATTCTTTGATACTACAATCTTTCCACTGGAAGTTCAGAGAGAGTAGGGATCTCTCTCTCTCTCTCTCTCTCTCTCTCTCTCTCTCTCTTACACACACACACACACACACACACACACACACACACACACACACACACTTTCTTCCAGTCTGATTCCTATAGTTTTAGCTCTATGCACATATATACCCACTCCTTAGCATCATCAGTGTCCACTAAGGGTAAGAGCTTTTCCCAAAGTGCTGGGACCACTGAGGTAAGAACAGCAATGGTATCTCACACTTTTGCTACTATCACTTTCCTGAGTATCTTCTTGTACCTCTTGTTTGCACACCACAACATATCTGTGAGTGAGGCATATATTACACAAATTCTCATTTTGCAGATAAAAAAATCTTAGGGAGTTTTCATGGTTTTCTCAAGGTCACACAGCAAGTCGAGTGGCAGATGGGTTCAAGCTTGGAATTTTGGATGTCTAGTTCAAAGGATGCTCTTTCTGGGCATGTTAGTGTAACAAAAGACCCTGGGGACCATCTTGCTTCCATACCCCAAATTCAACTTGCTGTCCCCTATACCTCACAGGAATGGATAAATGGAAAGAAGAGTTTTATCCTTCATTAGGTATCTTTTAGGCATTTTCCCATTTGTTTACTAGCTATGATTAAGAAACTGTTTCAGATATCCCAAGCAGAGGTGTACTTATGTTTTCACATAGACCTGAGACTGGTCTTACTTGAGCAGGCTTCAGTTTGGTAGCCATTGCACCAAACATAAAGGGCAGCTGACATCTGATGAACACCAAACCTATGCTCTCATAGACACCTCCTCTTTCCATTCTGGGCTTCTTTTCCCCACTTGAAAATCACTAACATAATCTACATTCTGAAGTTCATCCCCATTCACTCATGTTGGCAGCATGTGCTAAACTCAACCTGTGTTAATCTAAGAATGTGCCAGTCCCAACCCAAATGACTGCTCTAGCTCACCTCAACAGTTTTACTATAGTCTCTTTGGAAAGTTGAACATCAAAATCCTGTTCCCTCAAACTATTAAAGAAGACCTAAATAAATGGAAAGACACCCTGTGTTCATGGATTAGAAAACTTAATATTGTTAAGATGTTAAAACTATCCAAAGTGATCTACAGACTCAATGTAATCCTTATCCACATCCCAAGTGTCATTTCTGAAGAAATGAAAATGCTGATCCTAAAATTCATGTGGAATTACCAGGAACCCTGAAGGGTCAAAATAATCCTGAAAGATAACAAAATTGAAAGACTTACATTTGTCAGTTCAAAATGTACTACAAAAGTAATCAATCCAATGTGAGACTAGCATAAGCATAGACATATAAATCAATGGAATAGAACTAAGACTCCATAAATAAAGCCATACATCAATGGTCAACTGATTTTTCTTACAAGGGTACCACAACCATTCAATGGAAGAAAGAATCATGACTACAACAAATGATACTTAGACAACTGGATATCCATTTGCAAAAGAATGAATTTGGGCTCCTATTTCATAACATGGGCAAAAGTTAAATCAAAACAAATCAAAGACCTAAATGTAATGAGGTATCACTTCACACCTGCCAGAATGGTTACCATCAATAAATCAACAAATTAAGTGCTGGCGAGGATGTGGAGAAAAATGAACCCTAGTACAATGCTGGTGGGAATTCAGATTGGTGCAGCCACTATGGAAAACAGTGTGGAGTTTCCGGAGGGGGAAAAAAAAAAGGACTGCCATTTGACCCAGTGATCCCACTTCTAGGAATATATCCTAAGGATCCTGAAACATCAATCAGAAAGAATATATGCACCCCTATGTTCATAGAAGCTCTATTTACAATAGTTACAATCTGGAAACAGCCCAAGTGCTTATCAGTAGATGAGTGGATAAACAATCTGTGGTACATTTACACAGTGGACTATTATGCAGCTATATAAAAGAAGGATCTCTTACCCTTTGAGACAGCATGGATGGACCTGGAAATTATTACGCTAAGCAAAATAAGCCAGTCAGAGAAAGACAAATATCAAATGTCTCATTTATATGTATAATCTAATGAACAAACTAAACTGGTGAATAAAATAGAACCAGAGGCATGGAAACATGGAACGGATTGACAAATCACAGAGGGAAGGGGTACAGCAAGAGATTCATCAAAGAATTCAAGTGCATATGTGCATTACCCATGTATACAAACAATAGGGCAGTGAAGGCCTGAATGGGGAGGGAATTGGGTGGAGGGGGCCAATGGGGGAAAAAGAAGGGGACATCTATAATACTTTCAACAATGAAGATAAAAAACTATACAACTCTTAGAAGAAAACAGGGGTAAATCTACATGACCTTGCACTTATGACACCTAAAGCATAAGAAACAAAAGAAAAAAATAGATAAATTGGACTGCATCAAAACTGAAAGCTCCTATACATCAAAGGAAACAATAAACAGAGTGAAAATACAAGTTACAGAGTGGGAAAAATATTTGCAAACTTTATGTATGATAAGTCAAATGACCCATTAAAATGGGCAAAGGAATTTAATAGATATTTCCCCAAAGAATATATACAAATGGCCAGCAAGTACATGAAATGATACCCAATGTCATTATTCATTAAGAAAATGCAAATAAAAACACCAGTGATACCACTTTACAACCACTAGTGTGGCTATAGTTGTTTTTTTGTTTTTAAGGAAAATAAGTTCTTGCAATACTCTAAAGAAATCTAGGCTTCACAGGGGAGTTTTACCAAACATTCAAGGAAGAACTAAAACCTATCCTCCTCAGACTACTACAAAAAATTCAAGAGGAAGGAACACTTCCAAGCTCATTCTATGAAGCCAGCATCACCCTAATACCAAAACCAGGTAAAGACAACACAATGAAAGAGAATTACAGGCCAATATCCCTCATGAACATAGATGCCAAAATCCTCAACAAAATCTTAGCAAATCGGATCCAGCAGTACATCAGAAAGATCATACACCATGACCAAGTAGGATTTATCCCAGGGATGCAAGGATGGTACAATATCCGCAAATCAATAAACGTGATACATCACATAAACAAATTGAAAGAAAAAAACCACATGGTCATATCAATTGATGCAGAAAAAGCATTTGACAAAATTCAACACCCATTTTTGATAAAAGCTCTCAGCAAGGTGGGAGTAGAAGGATCATACCTCAACATAATAAAAGCCATATATGACAGGCCCACAGCCAACATCATACTCAATGGACAAAAACTAACACCATTTCCCCTAAGAACAGGAACAAGACAGGGATGCCCCCTCTCACCACTCCTGTTCAACATAGTACTGGAAGTGTTAGCCATTGCAATTCGGCAAGAAGAAGAAATAAAAGGCATCCAAATTGGAAAAGAGGAAGTAAAACTGTCCTTATTTGCAGACGACATGATATTATACATACAAAACCCTAGAGACTCCATCAAAAAGCTACTGGACTTAATACATGAATTTGGCAATGTAGCAGGATACAAAATTAACCCCAAGAAATCCGAGGCATTTCTATACACCAATAGTGAACTTTCAGAAAGAGAGATTATAAAAACAATCCCGTTTACCATCGCACCAAAAAAATTAAGCTACCTAGGAATAAACTTAACTAAAGAGGTAAAAGACCTCTACTCAGAAAACTACAGGACATTGAAAAAAGATATAGAGGAAGACATAAACAGATGGAAGAACATACCGTGTTCATGGATTGGTAGAATCAACATCATTAAAATGTCCATACTACCCAAAGCAATCTATAAATTCAACGCACTTCCCATTAAAATACCAACGGCATACTTCAGAGATCTAGAACGAACTCTCCAAAAATTCATCTGGAATAAAAAAAGACCCCGAATAGCTGCAGCAATCCTGAAAAAGACCAAAGTAGGTGGGATCTCAATACCAGATATCAAGTTGTATTACAAAGCCACTGTTCTCAAAACTGCCTGGTACTGGCACAAGAATAGGCATATAGATCAATGGAATAGAATAGAGAGCCCAGAAATCGGCCCGAACCAATATGCTCAATTAATATTTGACAAAGGAGGCAAGAACATACAATGGAGCCAAGATAGTCTCTTCAATAAATGGTGTTGGGAAAATTGGACAGATATATGCAATAAAATGAAACTAGACCACCAACTTACACCATACACAAAAATAAACTCAAAATGGATAAAGGACTTAAACGTACGACAGGAAACCATAAAAATTTTAGAAGAATCCAAAGGCAACAAAATCTCAGACATATGCCGAAGCAATTTCTTCACTGATACAGCTCCTAGGGCACTTGAAACTAAAGAGAAAATGAACAAATGGGACTACATCAAAATAAAAAGCTTCTGCACAGCAAAAGAAACCATCAACAAAACAACGAGAAAACCCACTGTGTGGGAAAACATATTTGCCAATGTCATATCTGATAAGGGCCTAATCTCCAAAATTTATAGGGAACTCATACAACTTAACAAAAGGAAGATAAACAATCCAATCAGAAAATGGGCAAAGGACCTAAATAGACACCTTTCAAAAGAGGACATTCAGAAAGCCAAGAGACATATGAAAACATGCTCAAAGTCACGAATCATCCGAGAGATGCAAATCAAAACAACAATGAGGTACCATCTCACACCTGTCAAACTGGCTATCATCAACAAATCAACAAACGATAAGTGCTGGAGAGGATGTGGAGAAAAAGGAACACTTGTGCACTGCTGGTGGGAATGCAGACTGGTGCAGCCACTATGGAAGACAGTATGGAGTTTCCTTAAAAAACTGAAAATGGAACTCCCATTTGATCCTGTGATCCCACTTCTAGGAATATATCCCAAGAAACCAGAAACACCAATCAGAAAGGATATATGCACCCCCATGTTCATAGCAGCACAATTCACCATAGCTAAGATCTGGAAACAGCCTAAGTGCCCATCAGTAGATGAATGGATTAGAAAACTGTGGTACATCTACACGATGGAATACTATGCTGCTCTAAAAAGGAAGGAACTCTTACCATTTGCAACGTCATGGATGGAACTGGAGAACATTATGCTAAGTGAAATAAGCCAGTCAATGAAGGAAAAATACCACATGATCTCACTCATTCATGGATAATAGAGACCATTATAAACTTTTGAACAATAATAGATACAGAGGCAGAGCTGCCTCAAACAGATTGTCAAACTGCAGCAGGAAGGCCGGGGAGGGTTGGGGGGCAGGAGGTAGGGGGGTAAGAGATCAACTAAAGGACTTGTATGCATGCATATAAGCATAACCAGTGGACATAAGACATTGGGGGATAGGGGAGGCTAGGGGACTGTCTAGGGCGGGGGGATAAAATGGACACATATGTAATACCCTTTGTAATACTTTAAGCAATAAAAAAAAAAAAGAAATCTAAATACTTGCATACTGATGGTGAGATTTTAAAATGGTGTAGCCACTATGGAAATCAGTTTGGTGGTTCCTCAAAAAGTTAAGCACAGAATTACAATATGACCCAGCAATTCCACTCCTAGGTATATGCCCCAAAGTACTGAAAACATACTTGAACAAATACCTATGTAAAAATGTTCATAAAAGCAGTATTCACAATAGCCAAGAGGTAGAAAAATCCCAAATGTTCAACTGATGAACAGATAAACAAAATATGTTATAGCCATATAATTTCAAACAATAAAAGAAACGAAGTTAGTGATACATGCCACAACGTGGATGAACCTAGAAAACATTATGCTAAATGATGGGAGATAGACACATAAAGTCACATATTTTATTATTCTACTTAACTAAAATATCTAGAATAGGGACAGAAAGTAGATTAATGTTCACCAGGGGCTAGGAGAAGGCAAGAGAAGGCTCGTGGAATGTGATTGCTTAATTCATATAGGGTTTCCTTTTGGGCTAACAAAATGTTTTGAAAGTAAATAGAGGTTATGGTTGCACAACATTGTGAATATTATAAATGCCACTGAATTGTATACTTTAAAATAGTTAATTCTGTATTATGTAAATTTCAACTCAATAAAAAATCCTCCCCCCATCTTATGCAGCACTGTCACCAAGAGGACCTTTCTACAAGCACCAAAGAGTCTGGAAGTTTAACCGAAATCATATGCAATAACTCTGCTTCCTTGGCCTTTCATATTTTCTGAATGGACTCAGCAGATTCTTCATGATCTTATTTTCCAACTGGCAAAAATCTTTGATTCAATCACCATTGCTCTGTGTGTGTAAATGATGATGCTGAATCATAAAAATGGGGATAAGCCACACTCAGAGTTCACATGTATCCTCTCCAGACACTCATGTCACAGGTACCTGTGAATAACACAGCAAATCTCCATCCTGTTCTTCTCAGAATAGCTTTCAAGATTTGAGTTTGCCTCTATCAGAAAACTGATGTTAGAGTTCATGGGCTTAGGAGCGTTCTCCCCGCTTGGAAGAAGAGAAAAGCACATTCTGTCCTCAAATGAGCCTCTTTTATGTCAGTGAATCAGAGGTTTGTAAATGATCCTAATGTGTTGAAGATGAGAAATATGATCTCTGCTTCAGTGAAGTATGTTTATTACATACTAAAGAGCACTCAAGGAGACTGCAGCTAATACAGTAGTTGTATGAACATGTGTGCCATTAAAAATTGTAATTAAACCAACTCCCTGAGCACCAATAACGAAACCCAACAAAGACATTTGCAGGAGGGTTGGGTTACAATTCCACATTATAAGGGGATCTGTGGCAGCATCTTCAATGGTGGCCAAAGCACCAGTGTTGACCGTGGCTCTTGGAGCAAGAAGACCCAGGAACAGTGGGAATTACTTATCACCACTTAGGATTTGGCAAGAGTAGACATAGTGGTCTAGATACAATTGATAAAAAGTTCTCAGAAAGTTACTGAAAAGGAAAGCAAATACATTTGGAGATCTCAGAAGTAATTTTCAAGGAACACAAAAACAATTGGCAATGTTTACTGTTATTTTACAATAAGCAAACTTTTATTGAGTATTTACCATGTGCAAGCACTCTGCTGAGCTCTTTATAGATATTATCTTATTTAATTCTTACAACTCTGTAAGGTAGGTATTAATATTATCCCAGATTTATAGATGAAAAAAACTGAGACTCTGAAAAAGATTGTCATCTCCCCATGGTTATACAACTCATAAGTTATATATACCCAGGAATCCCATCTAGGACTGCTTACTCTAGGGCAAATAAATGGGTATTTGTCCCAAGATCTTACATGGGACTTTGCTACCAATAAGGTTTGGGAAGGATGGGAAAACAAACTTTGTTGATAACATAATTTGTGTCATTTAATCCTCACAACACCCCTGGAGAAGGGGGTACTACTATTTCCTCTTGACAGATGAGGAAGCTATCAAGTCTATCGGTGACTGAGTCTCATAGGGATGAAAGTTTTTAAATTTTAGGAAGGAACTTTAGGGCACCTCTGGCATCCATAGATTTCTGTCATATAGTTTCAGGGTCTCCGTGATCTTTCTTGATTCTGAGTTCCTGGTCTATGCATATATGCACAGAGTGCTCAGGGCATAATACATTAGTGGGTTGGGGCCCCATTACTCTAGGCCTGGCTACCCTTTAAGCATGAACTGGAGGAGTAAATCATGTTCAATTCAACCCCCTCTCAGTGTGTGTATGTGGGATTCTGTTGCTTTTGCCATTTTGTTGGGATCCCCTTGGATACTCTCAAATTAAAATAGGCTACAGGGAAGTTCCTGAGACTGCAGATGGAAAATAATAAGGACTTAGCTGGCTGGTTCATGGAAGTCATCAAGTTCATTCCTCCTCTCTTAGCCATCTAAATTACCTTTCTTCCTGTGGTTCCACTGTGTAGTGAACGGGGGTGGGGCATGGGAGGTAAGATGGGGGGGGAGGGAAGGAGACCTTGCTTGCAAAGGTCTCCTTCCATAAAAACCATAAAAACAATAGTTGCAACAGTAGCTAACATCACTGAACACCATCCTCTGTGTTTCATGTTACGAACAGCAGTCTATATCCTTACATACTTGGATATTATCTAATTCAATCTTCACAACAGTCCTATTTAATAAGTAGGTACTATTATACCCACGGACCTACCAGACTCCCTTTTTACTAATGAGGTACCTGAGGCCCAGAGAAGTCAAGTGACCTGCCCAAGGGCACAGAGCTATTAAGTGGTTGAACCAGAATTCAAGCATAATCTTGTACTTTAGAAGCAATATTCTGAATCTGATGCTTCCTGGGGATGCAGAACTTCAACTGTCCTCCACATGCTGCCACTTTGTCTTTGAGGATATTCTTGGGGCTTAAAACCCTAAAAGATTGCTTATAGTGGGGTCAGTGGACAGAACTCAGAGGTGCAGAGACAGATTCTGATGTGGGTGGGGAATACTGGGGTGGGAGTAGTTAGACAATTTAAGCTGAAAATTGCCAGATTCAGAACTGCATCAGTAAGTGGATTGGGGAGAATATGAATTAAATAAAATTGTTATTCATCTTTCCTATTTTTTTTTCACTTTTGTCCTGAGAGGGCAATTAAGGAAACAAATGGTTTGTGGAGATTAGCTGACTGGTAGCTTTGCATATTAATATAATGATACTTGGCTGCAACAGGCTGACTTTCTGTTTAAGATAGCTTTGTCCTTTCAGGCTGAAGAGCTGATTGCAGAGAATTAGGCCCTTCAGATTAAAAATAAAATAAAATTTTTCTGCATTCTGTCTCTACTCTGTGTCTCCACAAAAAAAAAAAAAAAAAAAAAATAAGGCCATTGACAGAAAGCACAAGGGAGGTGAAGAGGCTGAGCACATTTCTGTCAATAGTCATCGGAGTGCAGCTAGCTCAGGGGCCCATGATGAAGTGAGAGATGAGTCCAGGCTGGAGTGGGGTGGGTGCCATCATATATCAGGAAGGTTTCCACCTGACATGAGTCAAAATTTAATTGCATTCAGCAAACATTTGCTGGGTCTCATGTTTGCTAGGCACTTTGGATGCAGAAAAAGTTAATGTTGAGTCCCTTCTCTCAGGGAGCATCTGGCCTAGTGGGGGAAGAATGACACATGATACATGCTACAATTTTGTCTGAGAGGTATCAAGGAGTTGAAATCTGGTTTAGTCTAGATAGAATAATGAATAATAATTGCATAGCCCAGTGTGAGAAACAGTTTCTTTAAAGAAGCAGAGGATGGTGGCTCTGGTGTGTGGTGGGCACTGTGTCGCCCACAGAGACCCCATAAGCAACCTGAGCACTCCTGTGCTGCCTGCCTGAGGATTGATCCATTGGAAGTCCTAGTATCTGTGGCTTGATCAGTGAGCAAAATATCAAAACAGAAATCAAATCTTACCTCATGCCCACTCCATTGATTTTTACAGAGAGTGAAAATGAGGGAGGGAGAGAGAGGAAGAAAGAGAGAGAAACATCAATGTGAGAGAGACCTATTGATTGGTTGCCTCCCGCATGCTCCCAGACCAGGGCCTAGGACAGAACCTGCAACCCAGGTACATGTCCTTGACCGGAAATCAAACCCATGACCCTTTGCTGTGCAGGACAACTCTCTAACCACTGAGAAACACTGGCTAGGGCTCACTTGCAGTCTTTTCAAAGGAACAGTTTGAAAAGTGGTTAAGTACATGAGTTTTTGAGTCAAACAAATGTGGTCTGGATCATGACTCTGCCTCTGACATGTTAAAAGCAACATTCTGAATCTGATGCTCAAGTCTTTTAACCTCTCTGAGCCTCAGTTTACTCTCTTTCTTCAGGTGAAAAGTTGAGGTAGCACCTACCTCAAAGGGCTGCTGTCAAGATTAACTGAAATCCTGCTTATGTAACCCAGATGTCAGCTGTGGAAGTCTTTCACCTTTAAAATCTTGGTAATATTGGCTAAAACTCCTATTACTTCTTCCCAAGATGTTTGCAAATTTCTGGGGGTATAATAATTGCATAGTAACATTTATCTCTGGATTTCTCCCACTCTGAATTCCTGTTCTTCAAATTATGGCCATTTGAGGTTTCTTGGCTCCCTCCCACTATTAACTCAAACTTAGAATTCAAACCCTTTTTTAAATTTCAATTTAAAAAAAACTACCCCAAAATACTAACAACAACAAAAGCAATGATTTACAAAGCATTAATTTTATAATATACTTTATTGAAGGTTTGGAGTAAAAGTTGTTTCGGCACAACAAACACCTTAACATTGAAAAGATTCTTCAAAGTCTTTTAACCACTCCTCCAAGTAGCTCAGTTGGCTTCTCTCTGCTCCCTCTCTCTCAGAAACAAAATAACCAATTTTTTCCACTTTCTTTTTAAACATATTTTTATTGATTTCAGAGTGGAAGGGAGAGGGAGAGAGAGAAACTTCAATGATGAGAAGCATTGATTGGCTGTCTCCTACAGGCCCCCTACTGGGGATTAAACCCACAACTTGGTCATGTGCCCTGATCAGAAATCGAACTGTGATCTCCTGCTTCATAGGACAATGCTCAACCAACTAATCTACACAGGATAGGCTAATTTTTTTCCACTTTCTGATGCAAAGCAATTCAGCTCTTTCTAACCCTTAACTCCCAAGCTTAGCATTGGGTTCCTTTTCTTTTCTTTTCTTTTCTTTTCTTTTCTTTTCTTTTCTTTTCTTTTCTTTTCTCTTCTTTTCTTCTTTCCTTTTCTTTTCTTTTCTTTTCTTTTTTAATAAGCAAGGGTCTGGCTGAGGCTTAGAAATGACCTCCTTAAAGGACTTCATTAAGTTTTTGGATAAGTTGCCAATCACCTCCTTGTTTTTATGAGGTGGGGGATAAATTTTTTTCATTATACATGTTAGGTACTTTACACAAATCATATCCATACTAAACACACAATAAAATAATAGCTGTTGTTATAATAACTTAAATATTTTGGATTTATTTGGGCATAAATAAATAAAGGTGTTGAATATTTTTAAAAATCCTCACCCAAGAATATATTTTTGTAATTATTTTTTTAAAGAGAGAAAGAGCAGGGGGGAGAGAGATGTGAGAGCAAAACATAGATTGGTTGCCTCCCATACTAGGGATTGAACTCCCAACCTAGGTATGTGCCCTGACCAGGAACTGAACCCACAACCCTTTGGTGTATAGGACAATGATCCAATCAACTGAGCCACAACAGCCAGGGCTATACATTTATGTATACTAATAAAAGGGTAATATACTAATTATACTGGACATCTTCCGGACGTCCTTCTGACAAAGCCACGGTGGCAGGGGCCAAGGCAGAGTCAGTTTGGGGTGATCAGGTCTGCAGGGGGGAACAGTAAGGGGGGGTGATCAGGCTGGCAGGCAGAGGTGGTTAGGGGCAATCAGGTAGGCATGCAGAGGAGCTTAGGGGCGATTAAGCCAGCAGGGGAGCAGTTAGGGGCATCAGGTCAGCAGGCAGAGGTGGTTAGGGGCAATCAGGCAGGCAGGAAGAGAGTGGTTAGGAGCCAGCAGTCCTGGATTGTGAGAGGGATGTCCGACTGCTGGTTTAGGCCCAATTCCGCAGGGGTCCTGGATTGGAGAGGGTGCAGGCCGGGCTGAGGGACCCTCCCCTACCATGCACATATTTTGTGCACTGGGCCTCTAGTCCTGTCTAATAAAAGAGTAATATACAAATTAACCATCACTCCATCACTCTGTGGCAAAGATGGCGGCGCCCATAGTGGCTAGGGCAGGATACTGGCGGCGTCACCCCCGCAACGTGAGCCCTGCAGGCAAGTGCGCCTGCAGGCAGCACCCAGCAGGGCCTGCTTGGCCGTTGCCACAGTGACCCGCAAACAGGCAAGCAGGGCTGCAGATAGCAGCCAGCAGGGCCTGCTTGGCCGTCGCCGTGTTGTGGAGCAGGCAGGCCCTGCAGAGAGCAGAGAACCATGGGAGCAGGCCCAAGCCGTCTGTAGGACATCCCCTGAGGGCTCCCAGATTGAAGAGAGTGCAGGCCAGGCTGAGGGACCCCCTCATCCTGCACACAAATTTCGGGCACCGGGCCTCTAGTATTAGTATAAGAGTCAAAGGAGATTATCTCTAGAAGAGTGCTTGGAGATCCAGTATTTCTCAAAATGTGTTGCTTAGAATACTATTTTCACAGGCTGTTTATAGGTTGTCCAAGAAATAAAATTTTCTTCCTCAATTATATTAAAGTCAAACTGTATACTATATCCCACTCTTAGAAATGTGAAATTCACATTAGTCCATTAAAGGCTCTGAAAATTCCTGCAATAAAGATTTTTTATTTAACTTTGTTTAACCTTGTATTCTCCAGTTGTATTTGACCACAAAATTCTTGGTGTTCACCAAACAAATGTTGCAATTAGTATGTCATGAAATTTACTTTGGGATATGTTAACCTGATTCCAATCTATCACTTTACAAATGATTAAAGTGAGACCCAAAGTGGGGAAGGACCTGAACCAAAGGCACCCAACTTGCTAGTGGTTTCTGAGTCTGAGGGAGCAAGTAGAATGGAGACTGTGAAGAGTGTCTCAGAAAATATCTAAGAACACTCACAGTCTTCTCATATGTTGTCTACTTCAGTTTCATATAACTTGAAGGCCTTTGTTCAAAAAAAGTCTACTGGAAGAGTTATGTTTATTCCCTGCCTACCCTTCTTTATCTCTTTCAATTCATATTAATGAGGTTTCAGACTCCACTGTTTATAACTGAAACTGTTCTTTTTTTTTTATTATTGCTTAAAGTATTACAAAGGGTATTACATATGTGTCCTTTTTTTCCCCCCGCCCTTGACAGTCCCCTAGCCTCCCCTATCCCCCAGTGTCTTATGTCCATTGGTTATGCTTATATGCATGCATACAAGTCCTTTGGTTGATCTCTTACCCCCCTCCCTCCTGCCCCCCAACCCTCCCCGGCCTTCCCGCTACAGTTTGACAATCTGTTTGAGGCAGCTCTGCCTCTGTATCTATTATTGTTCAAAAGTTTATACTGGTCTCTATTATCCATGAATGAGTGAGATCATGTGGTATTTTTCCTTCATGAAACTGTTCTTATTAGTGTCACCAATGACTTCCATGTTAACAAATCTAGTGATCACTTCTCTGTCCTCATCTTTTATGACTTCTTGGCAGCATGCAGCACAATTAAACATTCTCTCTTTTTTGAAATACTCTCCTTTATTGGTTTCGCATATCACAAAGTCTTCTGGTTTTCCCCCATCTCCCCTCACCAGGGTTCTTTGTTGCTCTTTATTGTTATTGCTTTTATTTAGTGACTTTTCTGAACAAAACCGATAAAGTCTGTATTCTTTGTCATGTGTGATAACTGAATTTTCTTTTTGGTTAGCTTGGTGGTTAGCTGACAGTTAGATAGAGATTTCTTTAAATTTCAGGAAACAATAAGTCTCTCAGTCTCTTTAGGGGGCCTATTTATATATGTTGTGACACACCTTCAAAAATCCAGAAGGCAGTTGTTAACTCTGCCTTAACCTTCACTTCTTGCAATGTCATCCCAAGGTGTGACATTAGGCCAGCCGTGGGCAAACTACGGCCCTCGGGCCGGATCCGGCCCGTTTGAAATGAATAAAACTAAAAAAAAAAAAAAAAAAAAGACCGTACCCTTTTATGTAATGATGTTTACTTTGAATTTATATTAGTTCACACAAACACTCCATCCATGCTTTTGTTCCGGCCCTCCGGTCCAGTTTAAGAACCCACTGTGGCCCTCGAGTCAAAAAGTTTGCCCACCCCTGCATTAGGCCCTTCTCAGGTATATCTATGTTCATTACCCTACGCATGTACATAGTCCTATACATTCATGTGCCCTTCTACATTTCCAGGAATATGTCATATGTCTTCAAAGTCCCTTATGGATACTTCATTTTCCAGCATTTCCTTTTAAAATTTTTGGTGTCTTATTGTTTGCCCCAAGTTTCATACACTGCTTCAGGAAGCTCTTTTGGTAAACAATTGCTGCTGATTGTTTTTGACAAATACCACTGCGAAAAAGCTGTTGGCACTAGGCAAAGTTGATTTCACCTGTTGTTTTCTTTAATCTGTATCATGAATACCCACTTCTCACCACTCCACTGGCATCACCCTGATCTAAGACACAATAATTTCTCTCTGGAATTACTGTCATAATCTCCTAACTTTGCCACTGTTTAAAATTCTTTAGTGGCTTTCCTATTGTTCTTTGAAGAAAATGCCAACTCTTTCCATGATGTCCTAGGTCCTGAATGATCAAGCCTCTGCTGGCCTCACTTGCATCAACTCATACTTTTCCCCTATTTTCCATAAGTCAACATCTGTTTGCTTCTTTCAATTCCTTGAATGCATCAAGCTCTTTCCCACAACAGGGCCTTCATACTATAGGTGCTAATGTCCTAGTTTTCTCAGGACTTTCTCGCTTTAGTACTGAAAGTTCCATGTTTCACAAATCCCTCCATCCTGGGCAGACTGGGACAGTTAGTCATTTTACTTCATACACAAAGTTATCTCTAATAAAAATACTGTTCTCCCCATTTTCAACTAGATATATCCTGTTCACTCGTTAATCTAAGTTTAAATAGCCTTCCTTTAGAGAGGCCTTCCCTAACCACACAATTAGGGTAGGACTTCCCTGCTTTTTTCTCTCATAATTCTCGACTATTTTCCTTAGTGCAACTTATAATGATTTATAACTATGTATTTATTTGTTTCTTTACTTGTTTTGCATGTCTCTTCCACTGGACTATAAACTTTATGAGGGTAAGAACTGCTTTTGTCTTATTCAGTCATATATTCCCAGCATCCAGCATAATACTTGGCACATAGTAGGAACTCAGCAATACTTGTTAATGAATAAGTGATTGAATGTATGAATGAATGATACACCAACAGAGGTTGATCTACCACTCTCTATTTAATGTTAAAGCATTTGTATTCAGTTGAGTTTTTATTGTGTGGCCTATTTGTACACTCGTCTTAAATTAGTGATGTTGTGTGACTCTCTACTTATTAAATCCCCAAAACCCAAAGAAGTCAGCAAGTCCAGAGGCAAACTGTTTATGGCACAACCCTGATCTGAGCAGAAACAGGAGTAGTCCATACAGTGCCTTTGTGTGAATTGGAGAAAAATACCCTTCGATTCAGGCATAATCCTGAGGGAAAAATGGCTTGGTGAACAGGGCATAGACTGCATTTCAAGCTTGTTTTGTGTTCCTCTCTAGCCACGTAGCCTTCCTTGTACAGGTCACAGATTTCACAACTATAAACTGCTACCATTATTCTGAAGGGGAACTTATAAGCAAGGTGAGAGGAGAGATGACAAAAAATGAGCAACTGAGTCCCAGAAGATGCAGTGTCTGATTCTGGTGGAGCCTGAGATTCTTTTGCAAATGACTTTTAAAAGCAATTTGAGGAGAAGAAATAAAGAAAGATTAGCTCGGTCATTTCAACTCATGTCAGTGGTTGAGCATCAAGAGCACTGCTGGGACTGACCAGTAGACCCTGAGCGTTGGATGAATGACTACTCTGACACACATTTTTGTGAAAGAGAGGGTTAGGGGCTGCCTGGCAAGAAGCACCAGACTGCCCTGTTCACCTGCCTCCTTGGGCTTTTATTGTAGCAACAGCTTTTTTTAAAAAAATATATTTTATTAATTTTTTACAGAGAGGAAGGGGGAGGGATAGAGAGTTAGAAACTCAATGAGAGAGAAACATCGATCAGCTGCCTCCTGCACACTTCCTACCTGGGATGTGCCCACAACCAAGGTACATGCCCTTGACTAGAATCGAACCTGGGACCCTTGAGTCTGCAGGCTGATGCTCTATCCACTGAGCCAAACTGGTCAGGGCTTATAGCAACAGCTTGAACTAAAATCAACCTCTAGATACATCAGCAGAGTAAGTATCCTTGAGAAAGCACATGTCATATATAGCAAGTCTTTAGACAAGGTTGGGTCTAAAGACCAAATATAGCGATTCCAGCAAAACACCCGGGCTCGGACTTGTTTGGAAAAGTCAAGGCAGGGGCTGCTGCCTTTGGCAAGGTCCTCTAGAGGCGCCTGACCTTTTGGAGAATTCTCTTTACAATGTGTTGATATTCAACTGAAATAAAACAATTGATTTTGATCAGCGGATGAAATTAGAAAAATAGTTATAATTCGTAATAATTAGATTAGCCTAAAAATTGAAAGATGTGTCAAAAAATGACAGATGTCATGAAACATTGATTTTGATTGAAGGCTTTGCAATTTTGCGCTACAACATAACTTACAGCTGCATTCGCCAATAATTCCCGTTTAAATATTCACTTCTTACTATTATTATGGGACAGAGGGAGTGTATTTTTTATCTATGTGCTGTTGTATAGGCCATATTGTCTACAAATGTGGCAGTTTGCACAGACTTAGAAAAGGCCACCATGGCGATGCTGGCGGTGGTAAGAATAACAACAGCTGAGATGGTGGCTACAATGAGCATCCCCAAAAATCTTTTGGGTCATAATTGGCTCAATGCTCTTTCTAAGACTTTGATAGCTGATGAGCCTTGCCATTTCCTGGTGAGATTAACAGGTATTAGGATTTTTGCTTGTCTACTAAGTACCATAATAGTGCTGATGTTCAATGAAATAATAGTTTGGGTGGTAATACAAGATACAAAATAAGCTCCTTCTCCAACCTGTACTAGAAAAGATGAACTATGGTTGATTAGTAGATTGGGGCCCATAACAAAGACATAGGGATGAGTGGTTCAAATCAGGCTATTATCAGTAAGATTATTAGTAAAAGTTATACTATAGTGGCCAGAGGAGTTCTGGTAGTCACCGTGCCATGCCATGATAGAATTTAATCCGGTGAGCTGGAATCCACAGTGACCCTGTGGGGGTAGAAACACACATATATCCTCTCCTCCATGTTAATAATTTATTGGGTCCTTGAGTCCTATACTCCCCCTTTTTGTTTTACTAGCATGCTCTTTAATGTTGAAAGGGCATGCTGGACAATGGCCTGCCCCTGTGGATTGTAAGGGATTCCTGTGGAATGTTGGATAGATTAAGTCCTGTAAAAGGTGGCAAAGGCCTATCATGGAATTGTCAGTTTTTATCTTGGGTAATATAGCTATAATTGAAAATAGTCTTATTGAATTTATGTAAAGAAACGTATTGCTACTTATTAAGAATTGCTAAATTTTGGAGGGACACATAGAGAGAGAAATACATAATTTACCAAATTGCTTTAAAAATGCTTCCTTATATCTGAAAAACAAAAAGTTTAAGAATTAGCAATGCTTTCAATAAAAGTTACAAAAATTATATGATTATTTTCTATTTATTCAGCTCTATAATAAAATTGTTATTTCTTCTGATTTTTCCTGCTAGTATTTCTATAAATTTAGATTCTTTATAGAGTAATGTAAATGACATGGAATCTTGTCCTTTCTGTAAAACACAATATTCCACAATATAACTTTAACAATTAATTATAAATGAAAGTATATTAGAATCTATTTAATATGCATATATAAATAGAATATAATTATCATTTCCTTATTTGACAGAGCTTCCCATATAGCTTAAGTATAAAATTTCCTTTAAAAGGAGAAAAAGCAAACCTTAAAATTTAAACCCTGGGAGGGTAGTCAAATATATTATTATATATTAATATTATTAAATAGTATTAAGTAATCTATTCATTTAAAGTAATCAATTTTCTGATTAATAGAACATAATCATTTTAATAATATATATAAAACCTTTGCTTCCTAGACAAATACAGGAAAAACCTTTTTTCCCTTACTTTCAGAAATAAGCTTATTTTTCCAATGGAAAATATACTCACATTCTTAAGAAGCATAACAGAGATAGTGAATTCCTTAGCTGAGAAACAATTCCTTCGAACTTGGAAATCCCAAGCACATTTACTTTCATTTTCTTCCTCTTCATTTTCGAGGGTTCTGTTGTGTTTCATTCCATTCCTTGGTTCTCATACAGGACACCACTTGCAGGGACTGACCAACAGACCCTGAGCAATGGATGAATGATTACTCTGACACATGTTTCTGTGAAAGAGAGGGCTAAGGGGATGCCTGGCAAGAGGCACCAGACCACCCAATTTGCCTGTCTCCTTAGGCTTTTATTGTAACAACAGCTTGAACTAAAATTAACCTTTAGATACAATCAGCAGGGTAAGTATTCTTGAGAATGCACATGCTTCTACAAGGTTGGGTCCAAAGACTAAACATAGAGATTCCAGCAAAACATCCGGGAGCTCGGACTTGTTTGGAAAAGTCAAGGCAAGGACGGCTGCCTTCAGCAAAGTCCTCCTAGAGGCCCCCGACTTTCTGGAGAATCCTCCTTACAGACTTTCCAACCAAGTCCCATGCTTCCCCACGAGCACATGTTCTGGTATCCCACAAACCTGGGTTTGCATTCTGGTTCTGCTTTTTACTAGCTGTGTGACCTTGGAGCAATGCCTCAATTTTCTCATGAAATGGCTTATAAAGTCATTGTGAACACTAAATAAGACCATATATATAATATATGCTTATTACAGTGTCATATATAGCAAGTATTAAATGAAGTCATTACTATTATTGACATAACAATATTTATTTATATAAAACATAATATATAAAATATTAGATTTTTAAGAAGTCAGAATGAGTTTCAAAGACAGCTTTGAACAGCTTCCCCTTCCCCAGGCAGCCAGCCTTGAGTTTACAGCTCAGGTTTTTATTAAAAGATAGAATTAGAAAATTTCACAGACTGTACAGCTGTTCTAGTCTATAGCCAGTCTGGTGATGGTGTAGGGCGATGAGAAAGGTGACTAACTTATCCCAGTAGAGGTCTCATCTTCTGTGAAACAACATGAGTAGGGGTGGGGGAAAGGGTGTTGAACAAGATATAAATAAGGACCTCAAGAGCTATGCCCATGCCAAATTCCCAAGTGTTGTTCAGGTGGCTGGCTACAGTCCTGTCCTCAGGAAGACAGTGCACAGGCATCAGGAATGACTTAGCTCTCTGAGTGGTCCAGGATTCCAAGACAGTTCTTTGGCAGCAGGAAGCATAGCCTAGTACCCTATTATACCATGGATGGTGTCTATGTGCTAGACTGTGTGGGCAGCAGGGATATCTTGGGCCTAGAGGAGGTCAAGGACATTTTAAAAAGAGAGGCAGCCTAGCTGTCCAGCTATAGAACATCTCTCTTTGGCACCTATTTTGTCTCCCTCCCGTGAAGACATATGAACCCAATAAAAATGGCCCAAGTGTATCATCAACAAATCAACAAACGACAAGTGCTGGAGAGGATGTGGAGAAAAAGGAACACTTGTGCACTGCTGGTGGGAATGCAGACTGGTGCAGCCACTATGGAAGACAGTATGGAGTTTCCTCAAAAAACTACAAATGGAACTCCCATTTGACCCTGTGATCCCACTTCTAGGAATATATCCCAAGAAACCAGAAACACCAATCAGAAAGGATATATGCACCCCTATGTTCATAGCAGCACAATTCACCATAGCTAAGATCTGGAAACAGCCTAAGTGCCCATCAGTAGATGAATGGATTAGAAAACTGTGGTACATCTACACGATGGAATACTATGCTGCTCTAAAAAGGAAGGAACTCTTACCATTTGCAACGTCATGGATGGAACTGGAGAGCATTATGCTAAGTGAAATAAGCCAGTCAATGAAGGAAAAATACCACATGATCTCACTCATTCATGGATAATAGAGACCATTATAAACTTTTGAACAATAATAGATACAGAGGCAGAGCTGCCTCAAACAGATTGTCAAACTGCAGCAGGAAGGCCGGGGAGGGTTGCGGGGCAGGAGGTAGGGGGGTAAGAGATCAACTAAAGGACTTGTATGCATGCATAGAAGCATAACCAGTGGACATAAGACATGGGGGGATAGGGGAGGCTAGGGGACTGTCTAGGGCGGGGGGATAAAATGGACACATATGTAATACCCTTTGTAATACTTTAAGCAAAAAAAAAAAAAAAAAAAAAAAAAAAAAAAAAATGGCCCAAGTGAACAGCCACAATGGCAGCCTTGAAAGGGACAGAAAGGAAGGGAGAATAGTTAGGGATTCCAAGTACCAGAACTTTTGCATTTTGACTGGGAAGGCCACATCCTTTTCCCAAGATCACTTGGGTGGTAAAAATCTCCACACCCAATTTGGCTGTATAATACAATGGATAATAACAGTTACAACATTAATAATAACGGCAGTTGTTGAATATCCTGGCTTGGCCTTGCACTAAATGCCTACACAGACTATCTTGTTTTGTCCTCCCACAACCCAGTGAATTAGGAACCATTATTATCTTTATTTTGCAAATGAGGAAACTGAGGTTCAGAGAGGTGACGAAGCTTAGTCAAGGTAAGGCAATAGAACCTGCATTTGAATCAAGGTTCTCTCTAACACTGGAGTTCCTAACTCCAAATTGGAGCTCATGTCCTGGCATTCTACACCAAATGTTTCCAGGAGGAAAATCCAGGGGGTTACCTACCCTCCTCACAGCCTGAGCCCTGAATTCTGAGAAGCCCAGTTTTGTTTTGTTTTTAACTTGTTCAGCTATATCATTTACCATCATGTAACTTAATAGTTGTGCAACCTTGAGCAAGGACTTAGTACAATACCTGGCACAGAGCAATCACTCCATAATGTTAGCTGATATTGTTTTGTTATTAACCTTTCTTAGCCTGCTTCACCTGGATAAAATTGGAATAGTAGGACCCACACTACCTACCTCACAGGCTTATTGTGAAGTCAAATGAACTGATGGATATAAAGGACTTTGTAAACTTAGAAGATCAGTATGAATATACTGTGCTCTCATAAATGCATTAATTTGTTTCTTCAATGAACTTGTCCTAAATGCTTATTATGGGTTGGCTTAGACACAAAGCTGAAGTAGAAAGAGGCCCTGCCTTTGTACCTTCACATTCTCCTTGAAGATCTTAATAATTATTTATTTGTTTGCCACAGGGTTTGGATTTTTCACTGCCATTACATAGATGAAAATAAATAATTTCTCCCAAATTATATATTAATACAGAATTTATAATAATGAGCATCTGTGTTATTGTGGACCAGTTACTTAACCTTTTTGTGATAGGTTGAATAATGGCCCCCAAAATATCTAAGTCCTAATCCCTGGGCTTGTATATGGAAAAATGTGTTATGGCCACAAGCCAAGGAATTCTGGCAGCCACAAAAGCTGGAAGTGACAAGGAATAGATTCTCCATCAGAGCCTTCTGAGGGAGTGTGGCTCTGTTAACACCTTGATTTCCACCCAATAATACTGATTTTGGAGTCTTGCCTCCAGAACAATGAAAATATAATATTCTCTTATTTTAAGCCTAGTTTATGGCAATTTGCTATAGCAGCCATAGGAAACTAACACATTCTCCATACTTCTTTTTTTTCCCACTTGGAAAATAGGGTTAACAAGATCCATTTCATAAGGTTGTTGTAAAGATATGCAAAGGACTTTCAAGCAGTCCCTGCCATATTCTAATCAACATATAGCTGTTAGCTATTGTTGTTATTGCTTTTATGGTTGTTGCTATGTTTGTTATCATTAATGGACTATTTACTATAATCCAGGCCCTATTCTTAGGTCTTTAGATATTTCTTCATGCAAGTGAAAGTGCTAGAGTTGCAACTTGAGTTGCCTGGATCCAAAACCTATTTGTTACATCTAATTATAGTTATTATTATCACATACTAGTAAAGATTTCTTAAGAAAAATTTATCTCCAGCCTTCACAACACCTATATCCTACACTTTGCCCTGAACCTACTGTCCCAGAACTTGAGACTTCTTGGGTAAAAACTCTATGTTAGTAAGGCAAGCTGCTCCTTGGTGATTAAGTCCAGCCCCAGCTCTGAGCTCCCTGCTGGAAATGCTGGAGAGGGTCAGGATGGAATGAAGTGCTATTCCCTCCTGGGATTGAAATACCATTTCCTCCTATTCATAGGACCAAGGGCATCATTGCCTTTCTCATTTCTCCTCTGAGCATCTGGCACATATTAGCATTCCACAAATATTTGGTGAATTATTGAATCTCTCTGGAATGGTCAGAAGACAAAATTTCATTACTCAAACAGAGACTTTGAGGCCCACAGATGTTATATAAACACATTCATCATGGCACTGGCGGGAAAGAGATAGTGTACCCAAAGGGGTAAAGAGTAGAGTCTAAGGAAGAGACTACTTACAAAAGTTTGTTGGCTAGGTAAAAGGAGCTGACAGGGAGATGACAAGGGATGGGGAAAGACTCTAAGTCTTGCCATAGCAGGAAGCTGTTACTACCCCTAGCCTGAAGGAGCAGGGGGAAGTAGACATGGAACTCACTGAAAGCTATAGTTTTGGGAGGGGGCTGCACAACAGCAGATGTGGCTTTTCGTGAAAGAAGGCAGGCTCTGCCAACCTGTGGCCTGGTGTCTTAGTCTGTACAGACTATTATAACAAAATATCATAAACTAGTGACTTATAAACAACTTTATTTCTTACAGTTTTTGGATGTCTGGTGAGTACCTTCTTCTTGGTTCATAGAGAATTGTCTTTTTTTCTGTGTCTTTACATGAGGGAAGGGGTGAGGGAACTCTCTGGGATCTTTTTATAAGGACACTAATACCATTCACACAGCTCAGCTCTCATGACCTAATCACCCCCAAAGGCCCTTTCTCCTATTACCATCACACTGGGGATTAGGATTCAATTTATGAACTGGGATGGGGAGGAACACAAACATTCACTCTATAACAACGAGAGAGTAAGGGAGCCAAGGGAATAAATACCCCATTCTCTCTCTCCTTCTACCCTTCAACCTTCTGCCAATACTTCTCATTGATCAAAGCCAACTGGAATCCAGGAGACTACAAAGCCCAGGTGATGCAGTCTAAAAGGGTCTGCCTCTTGGAGCACAGAGCAGGATGGAGAATGGTGGCAAGGGGATCTGGAACAACAAAGGGAGAATATCCAGCATGGCTTTTGTCCCAATATTACCCAGTGATAAGTTGAAAATAAGACTTTTAGTGACTGTAGGCTCGTTCCCTGAGGCTCTGTGCTTCTAAACAACCTAGCCTATCAATGCATTTAGTGGGTGCTTGTTATCCTCATTTGTTCTTAGAACTTCTGACAGTTCCCCCCCCCCCGCATTGCTAATGGGTTTGAAAAGTAAAATCTCTCTAGAATTGCTCAGTTCTTTTAATTGATATCTGGTGGCATCTAACTTTTAATTATGCTTTCAATAGACCACAAATGAGTTAATACAGGGTATGAATGAATAAAGTCTCTGTAGTGTTCCTATAGGCTATACTTATGTGCTTATGCAAAATTAGAACTAAACTGTATAGATTTTTCTGAAACTTTTGGTTGATGATAAATTAGAATTAGAAATCAGAAAATTTTCCCTGAGAGATTGAACTCAATTGCCTGAAGATACATTGGCAAAGACCAGAAAATCTTGACCTGTTTTCTGTAGGTAATGCAGGCATCAGGTCCTTTATTTGCTGTCTGGAGGATGGTCAGAACTCCATAAATAATGCAACTGGTAGTTGGAGTGCTGAACTCAGGAACTTCTCTTTCTTTTCCATCCCTGCTGACTCCAAGCTAGTGTATTACATCCTATTTCCTGGTCCTATATCCCAACTTCCATATACATCTTTGGCTCCCTTACATGCAACAGCCATCTGAATGCTCCTGGCATCATCTTTCATCACTTAGTTGATATTGGACAGAGCACTTGATCTTACTGTGTCCAATTTCTCTTCTGTAAACTAGAGAAATAGTAGCCAGTACCTCATGGGATTATGAGGATTCCAATTAGCCCAGGGATGAGTTATGGTTAGTTGTGATTGTATGTGCAATCTGAAATACCCTGAGGCTCCCTGAGGCCACAGAACCACATTTCACTAGCCTATTACCCGCCTCCCCCAACCCCACAGTAAAATGACAGTGGATCTCTAGTCCTAATTTCACTCTGCCCCATATGGCCTGGAAAATCACTTGAGGCCTCACTCTCTTTTCTCCCTACCAGCTTCATCAGTGAGGCTTGCACATAAGAGGGACCATCAATCATGGTGCCAGCTCCCAGGTGAAAATGGCATTGAGTGTAGTCCTAAGTGTACCCAAGTAAGCCTATATTCTTTTTGGAAAGGAGGAGAATGGCACTACCACACATACACTTCCACAAGGGGGTTCAGATCTAGTCTGTGCAGATTGGGTGGGTGCCCACAGTTCTGCTAGTGTTTCTATTCCATGCACACCCTAACCTTACTGAGGGACTACTTAGATACAGGCCCTGTGCTGCATGCTTCACGCACATTACCTCATTTAATCTTCAAAAATCCCCATGCACAGCCCTTTCCAGTCACACTGGCTTTCTTGCTGTTCCCATGTGTTTCAGTGTGTTCTCATCCTAAAGCAGGGGTGGGAAACCCCTGGCACACGTGCCAAACATGGTACGCCAGTAACTTTTGCTGACACGTGAAACCCTCTCTTATAATATTCCATTTACAATTTTTGTGAACATTTGAATGACTTAAATGTTAAATTACAAGGAACTAGCAAGACACTTGATGTTATGTTTGGTTACATAAAGGCTTTTGAAAAGAAACTGGAAGTCTTTAAGAGGGATATGGATGGTGAGAGATTTAGATATTTCCCAAATCTCAAGAGGCATATCAAAGACCTCCCAAAAGATGACAGAACAGACTGTCAAAGCCTTCAAAAGCTGTTTTTAAACATCATCGAGTCAACTATTGAGCAGTTCTTCTCAAGATTTGCGAAATTCAGAGAACTGGAAGAGACAGCAAAATTCATGAGGTTTCCAGACAGCATGAAACTGGAGGAACTAAACTTACAAATGTTTTCATGGATAGACATGGCTGACTTTGAAATGCAGTTGATTGAATTTCAGAGTAGCTCAATTTGGAAGCAGAAATTTATTGACCTTAGAGTTGACTTGGAAAGCATTGAAAAAAAGCGATTAGAGACAGGAGTACCAGAGAGAAGTGTCGAAAACGAACTATTGAGGACTTGGAATGCCATTCCAGAAAATTTTTTCTGTTTAAAAAACTTTACAACAGTGTTACTCTCCATGTTTTCATCCACATACGCTTGTGAATCTTTGTTCTCAGTGATGAATTTTGTTAAGTCTTGTAATAGGAGTAGCCTGACGGATGAAAGTAATAGCTCGTGCATATCTCTGAAGGTCATGAAATATAAACCTGATGTGAAATCTCTGTCATCAGTGATGCAGCAGCAAAAGTCCCACTGATAATATCAAACAGAGTCATAAAGTTTTCTGTCAGACTATCAGTGTACATGTATACATTAAAAAATAAATGTATTTTTCATTATCATATACTGTGTTTTTGTCGCTCGAATGAATTTTATTATTTCTTCGAGGTTCTTCACATATGTACACCTTAAGAGAGATCAAGTAGGCATAACATGTTCTCAAAAAATTAGGGTTGGCACGCAGAAGAATTTTGAGTCAGAGATTTTGCTGGTTTTGGCACGCACTCACAAAAAGTTTGCCCACCCCTGTCCTAGAGCCTTTGCACATGCAGTGCCTTCTGCCTGGAATGTTCTTTCCCAGTATATGCATGGCTTGGCCCCTCACTTGCTTCAGATAATCTTTTCGATAAGGTCTTCCTTGACTACCCTATTTAAAATTGTGATCCCTTGCCACAACTATGACACACTAGCTCCCTCTCATAAATGCGTAACATTTGTCACTATGAAGCATGTTGTATATTTACTTACTTATATTGTTATTTATATGCCTCCACGAGAGTCAAGATTCTTGTCTGCTGTATCCTCAGAATCTAGCACCATAACTGGTACCTAAGTAGGCACTCAATAAATATTTGCCAACTCAATGAATGATCCCATGAGGTAACTAATATTTATAATCCCCACATTATAGCCAGAGGCACTGATAACTAATGTTAAATTGCCTTATACTAGACAGTTGGGATCCAAACACAAGACCCTCTGATTTTACAGCTCTAACCTGAAACTACTCCACTGCACTTCCTTTGCTTCTTGGTGAGTCAAAAGTAAACTCTCAAACTGAACCTGGCTGTGGAACTGGAAGCTTCCTGATCATTCACCTGGCCATAAGCACCAGCTCTGAGAAGCAAAGGGGAAACCACAAGCAGAGTGTAAAGCCAGGGTGCAGAGTATTTTGGCCTCTGAGCTGGAGACATGTGGCTGGAACCCAGCTCTACCCATCCAGCTTCCCACCAGCTTTCCAGAAGGCATATCCCAGAGACAAGAGAAGGCCCAAGACTCCATTCTTCGCTACCACTATTCACTGAGCACTTACTTTGTGCATGCTACCATGTGAAGCATTTAACATACTTTATTGAATTTAATCCTCTCAGCAACCCTGTTAGTTAAGAATTTCTTTTAGCACTTGTTTTATAAACTTCATGTCTTAAATTATTATACAGCAATCAAACACAGCTACTAGGAAGAATATGCTAAAACAATTATTGCAATTGTGGCTCCAGAGATATCAAATAATTTGGGCGCCTATAATAGAAACATGAAAAACTTCAGTTGGAAAAGTTTTTTCAACTTTGTGGTAGGCAAAATTCTAAGATGGCCCCTATAATTCCCATACTCTGGTATCTACATACTTATATAAGCCCTTCCTCTTGAATGTGGGTGGAGACTGTTACTTGCTTCTAACCAATAGAATATCACAAATGTGGTGGGATTTTTCAGATGTAAGTAGGGAATCTAATCGGTTAACGTTTAGTTAATCAAACATTTCTTGGGTGGGTGTGACCTTAATTAGTTGATCCCTTTAAAAGAGGTTCCAGGCCTTCCCTGAAAGAAGAGACTGGAAGAAGTCAGATTCATTTTTCTGCTGGCCTTAAAGAAGGAACTGCCAAGAAAATGAATTTTGCCAACAAACACATGAGTTTGCAAGAGGACCTTGAGCCTTAGTTGAGATCCCAGCCCCAGCCAATACCTTGACTGCAGCCTTGTGAAACCCTGAGCAGAGGACTTAGCTGAGTTGTCCCCAGATTCCTGACCCATGAAAACTGCAATTATACATGGGTGTTGTTTTAGGCCAGTAACTTTGTGGTGATTTGTTACATAATAATAGAAAACAAATTTAAAGTTCATGAATCTTACTCATCTCCTCTTTAAAAATGCTAACTAGTCACACCTCAAAAAGAGGTTAAAAAGATTCAGTAACTAAGTGCTTTATCTATGTCAGCATTATTTGGGTAGTGATAAAAACTTGGGCTCTGGAGTGAGATAGGCTTGAGTTCTGGGACCAGCCCTAACACTTACTATGTGTTTGACTTTACATAAGTCATTAGATCTCTCTGAACCTTGGTTTTCCCATATGTGATGCCATTTTCCATGGCTGTATTTCTGTGTCATTTAACAATTGGAGACATGAAATTACAAAGACTTTTACTTGCTTACATAGGAAAATAGGGTCTAATTGGGATTAATCCACATACTAAATTCTCCAGGCCAGGGTTTTAATGTGGAAAGGTTGTGTAAAATGAATTTCTGGGCCATTCTTGTTTTAGATAATGTAGAAATGATTAGGATTTGGATTGGTATAAATGCATTTTTAGAGCCTCTTTAGTATGTCAGTTTTTAGGCTTCTGGAATCTAGCCTACTATTTGCTGGCTGCTTTTGTTCTCTATTCTATTACCCAAAGGGAAATAAATAAATCATCAAATGCTAGAGAGGCGAAGTGGCCTATTTAAAGTCACAAATCCTACTAGTATCAGAGTCAAGACCAGAATTGAAGTTCTCTGGTCCTCCATGCCCTGTTCCTTGAGTTATATTATCCTGCTTTTCCTAGAATTTCTCCTGATTTACTGTGAGGCCCCTAGAAAATAATTTCCCTACTTGGCTTCTTTCTTTGTTTTGCCCAAAGCCTTCATCCTTTAACTTGATTACATCTTGTCTGGCTGGTAGAAAATAATTTCAGCAAGTACTTAACTAATGGTTGCCTCCTAATGCAGATTGCCAGCACCCACTCACAAATTCCACAGTGCAATTCACTTCCACATTTTTTCACTTTCTGCTTGCCCCAAGATGCATGTGTGGCTCATATGCACTTTCAATTGAAAAGTAAAAGTATGAAAAAAAAGGCAGTGAAAATTATACTCACATGGAATTTTAAAAAAAAAGTGAAGATAGCCTGGCCAGTGTTGCTCAGTGGTTGAGCATTGACCTATGAACCAGGAGGACCTGGTTAAATTCCAGGTCAGGGACATGTCCGGGTTATGGGCTTGATCCCCAATAGAGGGCATGCAGGAGGCAGCCAATCAATGATTCTCACTTGTCATTGATGTTTCTCTCTCTCTCTCTCCCTCTCCCTTCCTCTCTGAAATCAATAAAAATATATATTTTTTAAAAAGTGAAGATAGAGCTTAGTGGATTCCCGGAAGGGCAATATTGTCCCTTAGATAGAGCTTAGTGGGTTCCTGGAAGGGCAATATTGTTCTTTATGACAAAATTCTACTCATATTTCAAGGCCCAGCTTAGTTGACACCTTATCTAGGACTCATTCTCTGTCCCACCTCAGGCAGAATTTATCTTTCTTCCTTCCCCATGTTCTCATTGCATTTTCTCTAGAAGTCTTCCTTGGTATTCATCAAGGAAGACTTATATTAAAATTATTGGCTTCTATTAAAATTATTCTTTCTAACATGGAAGTGGTATACTTTCTGAGAACACAGACCAAATTCCACTTATCTTTGAATCAGCCACCCCTAGTCCAGTGCCTGGCATAGAGGAAGAACTCAATCACTGCTTGCTTAGTTAAATCTAAAATCCAATGTTTTTAACTTTGAAATTTGCTGCAGCATATTTTTTATAAAGTTTCTTTAGAGATTACTGAAACTGCTTATATTTCTGAAGTTAAATAGGGGGTGTGTGAGGGAAGATGTGAAACATAATCATCTTCCAATTACAGACTTTCATTAGCATTTCACATGCAAAAAACGACAACCAAATGGGTTGATGAATGTACTCGTGTTTTTTTTAATATATTTAATTGCATTTTTCACAGAGAGGAAGGGAAAGGATAGAGAGTTAGAAGCATCGATGAGAGAGAAACATCTATCAGCTGCCTCCTGCACACCCCCCACTGGGGATGTGCCCACAACCAAGGTACATGCCCTTGACCGGGATCGAACCCAGGAACCTTTAGTACGCAGGCCGACGCTCTCTCCTCTGAGCCAAACCAGTCAGGGCTGTACTCTTGTTTTTAAACTGCTCTATTTTCCACTTCACATTGGGGCAGTGCACAGTTGATGTGTCTGTCAGTCAGGGTTCAAGGTAAGAAACAGAAACCACTCAAGATATAATAATCAGAAATTATTTAATACTAGAGGCCTGGTGCACGAAAATTTGTGCACTAAAGTGGTCCCTCGGTCCCTACAGCATCCTCTCATAGTCCGGAAGCCCTCAGGGGATGTCTGACTGATGAGCTAGCCATCAGTTGGGAATCCTTAGCACTGCTGCGGAGGCGGGAGAAGCTCCCGCCACCACTGCTGCACTTGCCAGCAGTCAGCACTGGGATAGCTCTGGCACTGTCCCCCATTGCTCCACCACTGCTGGTGGCCTCCCTCTGCGGGAGGTGACTGACAAGCCAATTGGAGGAAGGCGTCAACCAGCAAGTGGCCAGCCCCGCCCTCCGATTGCCCCTCCACCCTCCACCCCCTAATTGCAGTCCCCTCCCTCTGCCTTGGATGGCCTGGCACCACCAGCTCACCAGCCCTGCCCCCCGCCGATCAGTTGTTCTGCCTTTTGGTCAATTTGCATATTAGGCTTTTATTATATAGGATACTGAAAGATTATTGGTAGGGCTAAAGGAGTGAGCTCTTTGCTGGACATCCAAAAATGACTCCCAGAACATGACAGACTGACTACAGTGAAGAATTACTATCTCTAATGTCACCAATGAAACCACCAAATTCAAGAACACACTGCTGCTGCTGTTATCCAGGAATCAGGAAGATGAAATTAAGAAGCTACTATTTCTACCCCAACTGTCTCTAGTCTAGGGGTGGGCAAACTTTTTGACTCAAGGGCCACAATGGGTTCTTAAACTGGACCGGAGGGCCGGAACAAAAGCATGGATGGAGTGTTCATGTGAACTAATATAAATTCAAAGTAAACATCATTACATAAAAGGGTACGGTCTTTTTTTTTTTTTTTTTTTTTTAGTTTTATTCATTTCAAACGGGCCGGATCCGGCCCGCAGGCCGTAATTTGCCCACAGCTGCTCTAGTCCAACACAGAGACGATCACTGGGCACTGAAACAAACTCTGGCCAGTATCTCAGTTTCAATTGCTTCCCAACATCCAGGAAGCTAGAGAATAGACACAGGACCACCAGTAAAGAAAAGTCTTGCATCCCTGAGACCTTGCTTGCTTGGAGAAAACAACTAAAAATGCAGAGAAATAGCCTACATTTCACTTCTGCCTTGGAAAACAAAACAAGTGAATCTAATTGGTAGAATCTATTTTGCATCCAGAAACCCAGCTGCAAGAGAAACTGAGAAATATACCTTCTATCTTTGCATCCTCTGCAGTATAGGAAGGTACATCAGAAGGAGCATGGGTTGGAGATGAAATGAGCTAAAACACAATATTTCCACCAAACTGATTCTGGGATAGTCTGCTGGCCTTGCATAGCTATGGCACTTAGAAGCTTCCTGTCCTGTGGTCATATAGACCCATTGTCCTAAAGATATCATTGTATGATATATGTCAATTTTTGTCTACCCCGCAAACAGCAGAAGAAGCTTCAGGAGAAACTTCCTGTTGTATAGTTTGTTGAATTGTCAGTGTATTATGTGACCTGGCCTCCTGGCTATGCCTTATATGACCAGGGTGGGCCATTGGACCAATTGTGTCTGATATAGGCTGGTCAGGGATCTAAGTAGCTCGGATGGCCTGGTTTAAAAAAAAAAAAAAAAGAGTTGAGCCCTACCTAGTTTGGCTCAGTGGATAGAGCATCAGCCTGTGGACTCAAGGGCCCCAGGTTCGATTCCAGTCAAGGGCATGTACCTTGGTTGCGGGCACATCCCCAGTAGGGGGTGTGCAGGAGGCAGCTGATCGGTGTTTCTCTCTCATCGATGTTTCTAACTCTCTATCCCTCTCCCTTCCTCTCTGTAAAAAATAAAATATATATTTAAAAAAAGGAGTTGAGGAAGTAGACTTCTGCCCTTGGCAATTTAGTCTAGAAAACTGAGAAACTGTGCCAGGGCAGCTGAGCTGGAAAGTCATCAGGGAGACCCAGGGCCATTGTATGTACAAGATATAATAGTTATGAAATCAGATTGGTAAAAAGGTGAATGGAGCACAGAGGCAGGATAAAACAGGCAAGCCCAAGTAAACAGACTTCAGCCCTTGAGTGATCCACAGAAAAGTAGCTGTCTCTTGACATATTTTGAGGCCAGTTCCAATGCAAGAATGTCCTTGCAATACTCTCTCCATTTGCCTTGGGGGTGACTTGAGTGGGTTTACCATGTAGCAAAAGAGGCCTGACTAAAATCAGCACACAGGGGAAAGTGGATGGAAGAATCACCTCTTCCCCTGGAACATGTGGCAACGACAATGTTACATTCACCACTCTATTTCTTCTTTCTTTATATTTCCCAGCCTCTACCTAAGGGAGTCAAGAAGGGAAGAATGTGGGCTCCTTAACTGAAGTCAATGGCAGTATTTCTGTGTAATTCAGTGAATGACTTGACTATGTAAACTTTATAAGAAAGGGACCGTGACTGCCTTTTGCACCACTGTATTTACCAAGTCAAGAACAATGCCCACTGTAGGTGTTCAATAAATATTTGTTGAATGAATGAATGAATGACATAAAATAAAAGGTTTTACAACTTTGATTATGAAATTGTTTGACATTAAAATCGTTTAAAGGACTTTAGTTAGCCAAGAACTAAGTTAGTACCTGTGGGCATTTCTAGATGTTCATGAAATGGTTATCAGAAGCATGCCTAAATAATTATCACAGGAAACAACAGTAGACATTGGAAATCTAGCCCTTCAACAATTTCCCTAATTTACTGTGTAAACCTGGGCAAATGATTTCACTGAGCTTCAGGTTCTTAATTTAAAAATAAAAATATAGCCTTAGATGATTTGGCTCAGTGGATAGAGCGTCGGACTGCAGACCAAAGAGTCCTGGGTTTGATTCCTGGGTCAAGGGCACGTCCCTCAGTTGCAGGCTCCTCCATGGCCAGTGCATGTGAAGGAGGCAACCACTCCATATGTTTTTCTTACATTGATATTTCTCTCTGTCTTTCCCTCTTTCTTCCAATCTCTCTAAAAATCAATGGGAAAATATCCTCGGGTGAGGATTAAAACATTTATACAAATCTTTGTCCTGTCTGCCTCAGAGAGTTTTGAGGCTCAAATAGCCCTATAATATTACAAGACCTTTATAAACTGTAAAGTGTATGAGGTTTCCTTTATGTGTGTGTCTGTGTGCATACATATATACACATAAGTATATATACACACATAAGTGTATATATGTATGCATATATAAAATAAATCATTACCAATCATGTGTTCTCCAAAAAGCATAAAGACTTATTTCTCCTTAGCATTTATATGTTTGTATTGCTTTCTTTGGATATATATGCCCAAATTCTATTTCAATGCCACATCTCTTTAATTGTTGACTGATGAAGAAGATAAAGAGGAATAGGTTATTTGCCTATTTCAGGATTACAAGCGAAGAACTAGGAAGAATGAATACATCATGGAAAAACTTGTTTACATTATGCAAATCCTAACCACTCACCCACCTGCCTGATTGCCCCTAACTACTCTACCTGCTGGCCTGCTCACCCCTAACTGCCCCCCGCTGCCGGCCTGCTTGGCCCTAAATGCCCCCCACCAGCCTGATCACCCGCAACTGCCCCCCATGCCCGTGTGCTCGCCCCCATCTGCCCCCCCTGCTGGCCTGCTTGCCCCCACCTTCCCTCCACACTGGCCTGCTCACCCCCAACTGGCCTCCTGCTGGTCTGCTTACCCCCAACGGTCCCACCCCCATCAGCCTGATCACCCACAACTGCCGTCCCATCCTGGCCTGATAACCCACAACTGCCCTCCCCACTTGGCCTCTAATTGCCTCTACCTTGGCCCTGCCACCATGGCTTTGTCCAGAAGAATGTCTGGAAGGTCTCCTGGAAGGTCTCCCAGTCTAATTAGCATATTACCCTTTTATTAGTATAGATAGAGGCCTGGTGCACGGGTGGGGGCCAGCTGGTTTGCCCTGAAGGATGTCCTGGATCAGGGTGGGGGTCCTGCTGGGTGCCTGGCCAGTCTGGGTGAGGGGCTGAGGGCTGTTTGCAGGATGGCCACACCCCCTTCAGGCTGGGGGTCCCCACTGAAGTGCCTGGCCAGCCTGGGTGAAGGGCTGATGGCTGTTTGCAGGCTGGCCAAGCCCCCCAGTGAGGTCCCTCACCCCATGCGGGTGTGTCCAGCCTGGGTAAGGGGCTGAGGTACGTTTGCAGGCTGCCCACAGCCCCTTCAGGGTGGGGGGGTGCCTGGCCAGCCTGAGTGAGGGGCTGATGGCTGTTTTCAGGCTGGCCACGACCCTGGCAACCCAAGTTCCCAGCCTCTCTTTTTATTCTTTTATTTTTCAGCGCCTCCTTGAGCGGAGGCCAGGGCAGGCTGGAAGCAGGTATCTGGGATTTATTTATCTTCTATAATTGAAACTTTGTAGCCTTGAGTGGAGCCCAGAGCCAGCCAGGGCAGGCGGGAAGCTTGACTTCCTCCATCACTGGGGGCAACCCACGCCTTCTGCTTGCTCCAGCTCCGTGGCCGCCACCACCTTAGGTGGATTAATTTGCATACTCACTCCTGATTGGCTGGTGGGTATGGCGGAGTGGTGGAGTGATGGTTAATTTTCATGTTTCTCTTTTATTAGTGTAGATGTGTAGATGTTCAGTAACTAATTCATTCACTCATTCATTCCCAGGGAGCACTTCTGTGGCTTGATAAAACAAAAATTAAACTTTAAAGGGAATGTTTTCTCTCTGATTGTTTTTGTCTTTTATTGTGTGCTTTTAATTGTGTGAAGCTCTGAGCACAGTGAGGGGCATGGTGATGAATAAGGTATGCTCCTTATTCTCAGGGGACCATATTAAACTGGGATTAGTTAGGAAAAGTCTCTTAGAAAAGGTGGCATATTTTTTTTCTTACTGCTTAACAAATTACCATAAACATAATGACTTAAAATCACACTTATTTGTTAGTTTGCAGTTCTGGAGGGGGTGACTCAACTGGTTTCTCTGCTCAGTGTCCAAGAAGCTAAAATCAAGGTATTGGCTGGGCTGAGTTCTCATCTGCAAAGCCTGGGGAAAATCTGTTTGCAGGCTTATTCAAGTTGTTGGCTGAATTCAGTTCACTGAGGTTTCAGGACTGAAATCCCTGTTTCCTTGCTAAATGTCAGCCAGGGATAATATTAAGCTCCTAGGGCTACCCACATTCCTTGTCATGTGGTCCCCTCCATTTTCCAAGTAGTAATTGTGTGTCAAATCCTTCCCAACATTCAGATCTCTGACTCTCTCTTCTGAAACCAGCAGGAGAAAACTCTGCTTTTAAAGGGCTTGCCTGATTAGATCAGACCCATCCAAGATAATCTCCCCTTGTCATATAATATGACATAAACAGGGGGGTGATATCTCTATATTCACAGGTACCACTCACACTTAAGGTGATTAGGCAGGGCATGTATACCTGGGAGCAGAAATCTTAAGGGCCACTTTGGGATCTTGCCTACCACAGGTGGGTGTCAAACTAGTCCTTTAGAATGGCATGCTGTACATCATAGAGACCATGGCAGAAAGATCTGTAAAGTGCAGTTTTCCTATTCCCAGTCTCCCATACTTGTTTCCTTCATTGTTTTCTGATAATGGCTTTCCCTTCTATGAATTACTAAATATCAAAGAAGATCAATTAGACCAGTTAGTGTCTATATCAAGTCTTTGGAAGTGGTTTTCTGTACGACAAATTTGAGGAGTGCTTCTTTCCGTAAAGGCCTAGCGGGCAGGCACTGCATTTTCTTTGATCATGTCCACCCACAAAACGAGCCAGAACAAACTTTCCCTGACCCTCATATTTCTGGCACTTTTCTCTTCCAAATTTTACAGCCAGGCTTGAGAAAGAGTCATCTATGTTTCCCTTCTTTGTCTCCTTGTTTACAAATGACTCCTCCTTCCACTGAAATCTAGCTGCTGCCCCCACCATTCCATTTGGTTTGGCTCAAAAAAATAGACTGACCTGGATTCAAATACTGGCTCGGTTATTCACCTGATATGCAATCTTGGGCAAATTACATAACTCTTGTCCTCAATTTCCTCTTATATAAAGAGGAGATGGTATCTATGCTGCAGTATTGTGGTGAAGATTAGTGATAATGATGTAAATCACCAGCACATGGGCACTATTACTCCTTCATGACTCTAAGTTTATTGATAGCAAAAATCATATTTCAAAGTGCCGTAGGACATTCTGATGCAGCTTTTTTTTGGACACTGCCATTTTGATAAAACAGTAACAAAATGTCACCATATCTCTAAGTACATCCTAATTGATGATTTCACATCCTTATCTCCCACATGTCCTTGCACAGTGCTTGATGCATAATAAAAACTCAATCAATGTTTGTTAATGTTAGAAATGGTGAACTAATCTCTTTATCTAAATTATACTCTCCTTGAGGGTAGATATTCTTCTTTTTACTAAAATTCTGTATGGTTTATTCTTTCAAAAATAGTATTAATTTTATCATAACATTTTTAAGAGACAAGCAATATTTGGTGATGGATAATTCCTTTCTTTATCCAAATTCTCAGACTTAGGTGAAACCTGAGGCAAGGCTGAACTCAAGCATTCCAGTAAGATTTTTTAAATAAGAAGCATCAGGGAAAAAGAGATTCCACAACTTTCCTCAGTAACTTGATTCAGAGTTAAATTAGATAGAAGAAATACAATAAGGATTATTAAGATCCCTTATGCTCTACTTAAGTCTAGTTTCAAATGCTAATGGAGTCCTCAAGAAGTTAGGCAACTTTCTTCTTCGTGTGTGTGTGTGTGTGTGTGTGTGTGTGCGCGCGCGCGCGCGCGCGAGCGTGTTTAATAGACAGGAGAAGCAAGAATAGGTTTTTAGCCCTGTCTGAAGTAGGAAAAATAAATGCGCTACCCCAGGAAACCTAAATCAAAGATTTCCTATTGCTCCACAGTCTGATTTTGGGTTGGAAGATCTCTAACCCTTCTGAGCCTCAGTTTTCTCATTTTAAAAATGGAGATAATAATAGTATCGCCTCCAAGGATGGTCATTGAGATTAATGCCTAACTTGGTATCATGGTCATCATAAAGCTATTCCCATGTCTTGGAAACAGTCTATAGCACTGCTTTACTGATGAGAATAAGCACTCCTGTATGACCCTCTTTATTTAACAGTCATCCTATATAATAAAAGCACAGTGACTAAAATGGCAGAATGACCAGAACTACCAGAGACCAAAATTACTGCAGCCTCTCACCCTGGATGGCCCCACCCCTGAGCAGGGAACCCCACCCCTATCAGGGGCATGGCCAGCCTGCAAACCTCCCACGGCCCCTCGCCCCTGCCAGCCCCAACCCCCAGCGGGGACCACCACCCCAATCAGGGGCCCCCATCAGGGCAGGCTGGCTGGCCCTCACCCATGCACCAGGCCTCTATCCTATATAATAAAAGGGTAATATGCAAATTGACCCTAACAGCAGAACGACCACTCAATCAGTTACTGAGGCGCACTGACCAACTCTAGGTCCCTTTCCCCAGCTGGCAGGCTCTGATTGCTCAATGGCAAATGAGCAACTGGGGATGGGTGGAGGGGGATGCAGGTTGACCCAGGCCAAGGCCCCCACCCCGCCAGTCACCCCACACACAGAGGGTGACCCATGGCAGGGGTGGGGCTGGTGAGTGGGCGGGAATGGCCAACCTCTTGGTCCCTTCTTCTGGCTGTCAGTTCTGATCGCCAGATGGCGAACTGGGAACCAGGGGTGGGTGGTGGGGGATGTAGGCAGCACTAGGCCAAGGCCCTCGCCCTGCCAGTTGCCCCACACACAGAGGGTGATTCACGGTGGGGGCAGGGCCGGCAAGCGGGAGGGAGCAGCCAACCTCTCAGTTCCTCCCCCCAGCCAGCTGGCTCTGATCACCCGATGGTGGACAGAGAACCAGGGGTGGGTGGTGGCAGGGGTTGGGGCCAGCTGCGGGCAGCTGGGGAAGAGGGCCCTGATCACAGGCCAGGCCTAGGGACGATACCTGTGCATGAATTTTGTGCACCAGGCCTCTATGTGGGATATAATTATCATTCTGTGAAACCAAAGGTAGGTCTGTATTAGGACAGAATTTGTACAAAGGCTCCATATTAAATATGCTAGTCATAACAGAATATGATGCTTTGCCCAATGGATTAGTGATATTTTATTTGGGTGGATTGAGGAAAGAATTAGAGGGTTTTGTTTGTTTGGTTGGGTTTTTTTTTTAATATATTTTTTATTGATTAAGATATTACATATGTGTCCTTATCCCCACGTTACCCCCTACCTCCCCCCCACTCATGCCCTCACCCCCCCACCCCCCGTTTTCCGTGTCCATTGGTTAGGCCTATATGCTTGCATATAAGTCCTTTGGTTGATCTTTCCCCCTTACCCCCACCCTCCCCTACCTTCCCTCCAAGGCCCGACAGTCCAATCAATGCCTCTCCGTCTCTGGATCAGTCCTTGTTCATCAGTTTATGTTGTTCATTATATTCCACAAATGAGTGAGATCATGTGGTATTCATCCACTCTCCAGTTCCATCCATGCTGTGGCAAATGGTAAGAGTTCCTTTTTCTTCTTCCTCTTCTTAAAGAATACCTTTCAGCATTTCATATAATGCTGGTTTGGTGGTAATGAACTCCTTTAGCTTTTTCTTATCTGTGAAGCTCTTTATCTGACCTTCTATTCTGAATGATAGCTTTGCTGGATAAAGTAATCTTGGTTGTAGGTTCTTGCTATTCATCACTTTGAATATTTCTTGCCACTCTCTTCTGGCCTGCATGGTTTCTGTTGAGAAATCAGCTGACAGTCGTATGGGTACTCCCTTGTAGGTAACTGACTTTCTTTCTCTTGCTGCTTTTAAGATTCTCTCTTTGTCTTTTGCTCTTGGCATTTTAATTATGATGTGTCTTGGTGTGGTCCTCTTTGGATTCCATTTGTTTGGGGTTCTCTGCGCTTCCTGGACTTGTAAGTCTATTTCTTTCACCAGGTAGGGGAAGTTTTCTGTCATTATTTCTTCAAATAGGTTTTCAATATCTTGCCCTCTCTCTTCTTCTGGTATCCCTATAATTATGATGTTGGTACGCTTGAAGTTGTCCCAGAGGCTCCTTACACTATCTTCATATTTTTGGAATCTTTTTTCTTTTTTCTTTTTCAGTTGGGTATTTTTTGTTTCTTTGTATTTCAAATCTTTGACTTGATTCTTGGGATCCTCTTGTCTGCTGTTGGATCTCTGTATATTATTCTTTATTTCAGTCAGTGTATGCTTAATTTCTAGTTGGTCCTTTTTCATATCCTCGAGGGTATCACTAGATTTCTTGAGGGTCTCACTAAATTTATCGGCGGTTTCCATAAAATTCTTGAAAAACCTTATAAACGTGGTTTTGAACTCTATATCCAGTCGTTTGCTTTCCTCCATTTCTGTCATTTGTGACCTGTTTCTTTGTCTCCGCATTTTTTTATGCTTCCCTGTGTTGGTAGAGTGGTTTTGTGTGCTAGGTATCCTGTAGGGCCCAGTGGCTCAGCCTCCCCTGTTACCTGAGGTGGACACTCTTGGTGCACCCCCTTGTGGGCTTTGTGCACAGTCTTGTTGTAGTTATGCCTTGATTGTTGTAGGATCACTGGGAGGAATTGACCTCCAGGCCAATTGGCAGTGAGAATCGGCTGTGTCTGCAGTGGGAGAACTTCTGTGCTGAAGACACCCTTCTGGGGCAAGACTTGCTTCAGTGGGGCTTTGGTGCTCACTGAGTCTGCCCCCTGGGTGTGTCCTTTATGGATCTGAGGAGTTGTAATCCAGATGATCCCCCTCTGACCACTGGGTACACTGGCTCTTGGAGGTTACCCAGCAGGAGCTATGAAGAGAACTGCAAATTCCCCTTCCTTTTTTGGAGTTTGGAGGTGCCCTGATGAGGCCCAGCTGTGAAGCAATGCAAGCTGCTGTGAGGCCTTGGGCCTTCTCTTGGAAGTTCTGGGTCTGTGGCCTAGCTGCAGTTTGTTAGGTAATTTTCAGGTTGCAAAGGGCCAGGGCATTCATATGCAAAAGCCTCTGCCACAGCCTGGGTGGGGTGGGGTCTCAGGGAATCAAAGGGCGGAACAAGGAACTATGGCGGATTCTCAGCCCTGCCCTAAGGGGCCTCTCGCGTCTCAGTGTCCTGATAGTTTAATTGCTGCAAGCACCTCTGAGAGAAAGCTGCCCTCGAGTTCTGACTTCTGCCCGCTGCCAGACAGTCCAGTTTCTCCCCGTATGAGTCCTGGGTCCCCAGAGACTTCCCGGAACCAGAGTTCAGAGCAGTTGGGAGCTTGTGACTCCCTCCCGATTCAAAAAGACAGCCGCGTCCTCAGGTACCAGCCCCTTTCTGAGCACTCTCGAGCCTCCGTACCTTTTCACTTTACTTCTGCAGCTCCTGACCCTCAATGTGCCTTTCTCTTTCCTTCTGTTTGTAGATTTTCCACTCCGCCAGCCTTCCTGTAAGTTCTGGATGATGTCCGTTTATTGTGTTTTGAAGTTGTTGTAGGAGGCAGCAATTTCGGTGTTTCCCTATGCCGCCATCTTAGTTTCCACTGGTTGGGTTTTTTTTGAATAAGTACTTATTTAGTGGACTGAAAGATGTTTGGTCCTAATGGAGTTCCAATTTTGGGGCCTAACCCTAGAAATAAGGTGCCTCCTTCCTTTGAAGAAAAGGCAAAATCCAGGGCTAATTAGATGTTTACCTATCTGAGTTATTTAGAGGGCTTGGAACAGTGGCTTCTGATTCAGTAGGTCTGGGATGAAGCCTGAGAATTTACATTCTGAAAATTCCCAAGTGGTGCCAGTACTGATGTTCCAGGGAGACACTTGGAGAACCACTGCACTAAAAATGAAGTGAGGGAATAATAGCTCCTACCACTTGTGTAGTACTTTTTTTACCTTTGCCAATCCTGTTCACATCTACTATAACATCAGAACTTCATTGATGCCAGGTTAAGACAAAAAGTATTGTGGATATCAATTGTTCATGAGAAACAAGAGCTTAAGTAGGAACTCACAAACTTTGGATCCTACAGTCTATTATGATACATATCTTATAAATTGATATTCTATCTGTGGAGGAAAACAACACCTGAAGGTACACTCTTAAAAGATGAGGAATGTGAGTTATCTGTGCTTATACTCTCCCCACTGTATCCAGGAAAACCTTGCCAATCAGTCACAACATTATTTACCCATTGGGTCCAGATTTCTCAGAACTCTTCTGACCAAGGTGTACCAGGCAGCCACTACCAGTCAATCAGGGTTGACACATACTTCTATGTATCATTAATTATCCAAAAGTAATGAAGATGAACTAAATAGAATGGAACTATGTGAATTACCAGCTATAACTTAAACTGAAGATGTAACCACATGATACAGTGATTCTAGTGACCTTTCAGGTGCTCCAGCAGCCTAAAAAATCCTTTATAAGAAAACAAAGCTATTCTGGTAAATGATCTCCTCCAGGCCAGCAGGGTGTAAAACCTAGCAAATGACAAGATATAATTAGTTTATTCATTCAATTATTATTTATTGAAACCCACTATAGTACCAAGCACTGTGCTAGGCATTTTAGGCTACAGAGATGGACTGGTCACAAGGTCCTGCATGGTCTAGGAGAGAAGATAAAAGATGTGCAAAATTAACTATACCTTAGGGCTGAAATCAGTAAAGGACTGTGAGAGGCATGAGAGTTCAGAGAAGAGAAATGTCATTTTTCAGGTGTGAACTTAGATCTGCCATTGTTGTACCTACTTCCATGCCTAAGTCACAAAGTGTCCAAGAACATTAGAAGTTTACTCTCTAAAACCTCTGCCCTTTTGATAACTGTTTTTGAAGCACATATATAGAAATTGACAGGTGACCATTTAACCTTAGCCAAGATTGAGACTAAATGGGATAGCTCTTTATCATGAGTTTCATGATATAACTGCAACCATCTTGGGTTTTGGTAATGAGAGATCATAGTCTTTACATTTTCATAATTCAAGTCTGAAATAGAATTTGGGGCTGGATGGGAATTTTCTTCTGGAATGGATGAAAATGTGGCCTACACACAATGGAATACTACTTGGCCATAAAGAGAAGGGCCTTTTATTATTTTGTGACAGCTTGGTTGGACATGGAGAGCATTATGCTAAATGAAATAAGTTAGTCAGAGAAAGAAATATCACATGATTTCACTCAGATGTGGAATCTAATGAACAAAATTAGCTAACATGCGAAATTGAGATAGACTCATCGAGGGCAGCAGAGTAGTAGAAGTTAGAGAACAATTATTGTGATTATGTAAGAAGTAATGAGAATGTGAACTATAGTAATTTCTGTAGTGATGAGAGGTGGATGAATTCAAAACACAAGAAGTAGAATAGACAGCAGGATGTATATTGATTGAATTGAGAAGGAGGAATTAGGGAAATGAGTACATCAAGAATGGAGCCCAGGTTTCTAGCTATTATAGCTGAGAACATTTGGTGCTATTTACTGAGATAAGGAACACTGGAAGTGGAGCATTTATGAAAAGATGAAAGAAACACCATGAGTGTGGTTTCAGACATGTGGAATTTGCAATGGCCAGTGGATATATTCAATAACAAATTTTGAGCATAGGAAAGATTTTGGGGTAGGTAATAGAGATGAGCAATCAATATCATAGAGAAGTAGTTAAAGCAGTGGTGAACTTTTTGACAAGTTCACCCATGCAGTATGAATAAAGAAAATAAGGGATAAAAACCATGATTCTGGTAACATATATGAGAAGAGAATAATGAAGAAAAGATTATGAGGGGTGGCCAAAATTTTTCAGGAAAACAGAGATAGTGAAGTCAGATATAGCACTCATTTATAAAGTACTTGCAGTGTGTCAGGAGTACTACCTCAATTTCAAATGTGAGGAAAACAAGACTCAGAAAAACACAGAGCTGGGTTAACCTTATCTGACTCAATAGGACATGTTGTTAACTACTATACTTTCCTGCCTTGCATAGGAAACAAAGCAGAAGAGAGTTTCAATAAGGAGGGATTAGTCAATGTCAAATGCTTCAGAGATTAAATAGAGGATAGAGATCCAAGATGGCTGCCAATGGGATGGCAGGCTGCAAGATAGTGTGTGAAAGAATGAAGGGAGAGTGCATGGACGTGCGGGGAGTGTCTGTTTTTGTGAGTGAGGGACAGCTATATTCCAAGGGATTGTTGGGGACTGACGGACCGCCCCCCTCCCCCAACCAGGCAGCCTCTACTGTGGCTGAAATCTATCCCGGAGTAGAGTGGGCCGGCTGCTCTGCCGCAGAGGCTGCACCATCTTGAAGGGGAGACCAACTGTGACTGGGAGACCGACTATGATTGGAACCCCAGTCTTACCTTTAACTGGGGAGACCTCGGATACCTCCTGGGACCTTATAACCACAATGCCCAGGGACTAGTTGCCACAGTTCCGAACCCACGAGCGCTCTGGAACTCCAGCCTCCCCCACCACGGGCACCTGGTAGGTCTGCTCAGGGGGAGGCAAAGTGACGCAGAAAACAGGGACAGGCCCTGCACCGTCTCACAGAGCAGATAGAAGGAAGAGCTGGGTCAATCAGCTCCCACCCAGAACTGGTAAATTGGACACAGCTGGTGGGGCAATCCACAGATATCGCCTGGAGAAAGGTGAGGTCTGGGAGCCAGGTTGGAGTGAGAAAAGAGCGCAGCAGGAACTAGAGTCTCAGAGGAAGAATACACCCCACAAAAGCCGCAGCTGTTGGGGTCAGTGTAGCCCTCAAGTGTGGAAGGGGGTCCACAGGGCTGCTGGCAAAGGGGAACTGTAGACGTTGACCCACAGCTGGACTGGGCCCAGAAAGGCAGCCTGAAGTACTGTACCAGCTTCACAGAGCCAGGGGGAAAAGATGCATGCAGAGACAGGCTGACTGGGTCCCTGCCAGAAAGGGAAAGGGTTTTACATTCACTCTGCTAGGCTTCCCCACCTGAGTAACAGTTTCTCAGCCAAACTCCTCCAACCCTCGTAGACAGGCTGTCCAAAGATCTCAGGTGCTTAGAGAATGCTGCAGTTCCCTCTCTGCAAAAGGGAGCATGGGCTCACCCAGCCGGAAATCTGGGCACTGGAGGTAGATGGGGAGCCAGGGGAGCAGGGGCGCAGGAGGGAGCTAAACACAGGAGGCAAAAGAAGCACAGTAAGGAACAGAGTGCAGGAGAGAGTGGGGGTGCAGAAGAGAGTGGGGGTCTCAGGAGTCGCAGGGACGTGGGTGAGAGCCAGATGCCATAGGGAGCTTGGGGAAATGGGACACCAGAACCAGCGGGTGCAGAAAGGGGTGTGCTTACAGGCACCAGCAGGCGCCTGGGAGGTGCTGGCTGGGAGATCTGCAGTGGACTCCCCAGAGCCTCTGAACTGTGGGTCCAAGGAGGATGTGGGGTTTGGGGCAGGGGGTAGGGTGAGACAGCTAGGGGCATGCCTTTGACCGAGTTTGCTGCAGGGGTCTTACGTGAAGCTCTGGAGGCTGGCTTGGGGGAGTAGGAGTGGGGTGGGGTGGGTGTTGGGTGCCTGGGCTGCAGGCTCATCATGCTCAGAAACAGGCTGAGGTCCCGGTGGCTGTTCCAGCAGCGGCAGCAGCTCCAGCAGTGGAGGTGGTGGTGGCAGCAGCTGAGACAGTGCACAGCTCCGGCAGGGAAGGCACCTGGAGCCCATGCCTCTGGCCCAAGGCCCTTCCCCACCTCTCCCCTCCCTCCACATGGCCAGGGTGTGGATGCTGGGCTCACAGGGACATGAGCCCAGCATCCTTCACCCCAGCCTCTGGCCCAAAGCCCCTCCCTTTCCCTTCCTCTGTGTGGCCGGGGTGCAGATGCTAAGCTCGCATTGCCAGGGCAATGCCGCCAAAGTCTTGCCCCGGCCAATATGGACACTGCCATCTTTGTCATGGAGTGATGGTTAATTTACATATTACTCTTTTATTAGATATGATTTTTATTTTTAACTATTATTATTAACTAGTGGCCCAGTGAACAAAATTAGTGCAGGGGGTGGTGTCTCTCAGCCTGGCTTGCATCCTCTCCAATCTGGGACCCCTCAAGGGATGTCCAACTGCCAGATGTCCTGTGGGATTGAGCCTAAACCAGCAGTTGGACATCCCTATCACAATCTGGGACTGCTGGCTCATAACTGCTCACCTGACTGCCTGCCTGATCACCCCTAACCACTCTGCCTGCTTGCCTGCTCACCCCCAACTGCTCCCCCGCCAGCCTGCTCACCCCAAACTGCCCCAACTGCTGACCTGATTGCCACAAACTAACCCTCACACTGGCCTGCTCACCCCCAACTGCCCTCCCCTCCTTTCCTGATCACCCCTAACTGCCTCTGCCTTGGCCCCACCACCATGGCTTTGTCGGGAAGGATGTCTGGAATGTCTCCCGGTATAATTAGCGTATTACCTTTTTATTAGTATAGACACTATTATTTTAACCTTTTTAAAAGTTTTATTTTTTCTTTATTTTATTTTATTTTATTTTGGGATTAGTGTTCTACATTCTATTTTTATTTTCTCTTTAGCATTATTTTACTCTAATTCAATTTTTCCTTTATGCCAACTCTACTCTTCACTTTTCCCCTTTTTATTGTCCTGTTTCTCTTACCCTGTCCCTGCTTTAATTTTTCTCTATCCCGTCTTTTTACTCCCTGTTAAAAATTGATCTTACTCATATATCTAATTTCCTTTCCCTTGCTCTAAGCCCATACATACTTCTCTCTTCTCTTTCTTCACCATCCAAATTTTTTTTGCCTTTTTCTTTCTTTCCATTTTGTTGTTTGTTTGAATGTTGGTTAGTTTTTGTTTCTTTTTGTTGTTGTTGTTTTCTTTCTTTCTTTCCTTTCTTTTCCTTCTATTTTTCCTCTCCTCACTTCTCTTCTTCTTCTACTAAATTAACTAATTCCAATTACCATCTCAGGCCTATCTACTTTCTATTCTCCTTTTCAAATAGTAAATGAATACATAGATAGATTAAAGAAGAGAGAAATTTATATACATATAAATTTTCATATATATATCTACTAGAGGCCTGGTGTACAAAAATTTGTGCACTGGGGGCGGGAGGGAGTCCCTCAGCCCGGCCTGTGCCCTCTTGTAGTCTGGGACCCCTCGGGGGATGACCACCTGCTGGCTTAGGCCTGCTTCCCAGGGGATTGGGCCTAAGCTGGCAATCAGACATTCCACTGGCAGCCCGGGAGTCCTCGGGGGATATCCACTTGCCAGTGGGGAGCAGGCCTAAGCTGCAGTCAGACATCCTTAGTGCTGCTGAGGAGGCAGGAGATGCTCCCACCACCACCGCTGTACTGGCAGCAGTCAGCATGGCTTGGGGCTGAGCAGAGCTCCCCCTGTGGGAGCACACTGACCACCAGGGAGCAGCTCCTGCATTGAGCATCTGCCCCCTGGTGGTCAGTGTGTGTCATAGTGACCAGTGATTCCCAGTCTTTCTGCTGTTAGGGTCAGTTTGCATATTACCCTTTTATTATATAGGATAGAGCCCTGGTGCGTGGGTGGGGGCTGGCTGGTTTGCCATGAAGGGTGTCCTGGATCAGGGTTGGGGTCCCCACTGGGGTGCCTGGCCAGCCTGGGTGAGGGGCTGATGGCTGTTTGCAGGCTGGTCACACCCCCTTCAGGGTGGGGCTCCCCACTGGGGTGCCTGGCCAGCCTGGGGGAGGGGCTGATGGCTGTTTACAGGCTGGTCACACCCCCTTCAGGCTGGGGGTCCCCACTGGGGTGCCTGGCCAGCCTGGTTAAGGGGCTGATGGCTGTTTGAAAGCTGGTCAAGCCACCCCCTCCCAGTGGCGACCCTCACCCCATGGAGACTTGGCCAGTCTGGGTGAGGGGCTGAGGGCCATTTTCAGGCTGGCCAAGCCCCCCGGCTATGGAAGCTCCCAGCATCTCCTTTTTTATTCTTTTTTTTTAATTCTGTGATTTATTTACCTTCTATAATTGAAACTTTGTTGCCTTCAGTGGAGCTCAGAGCTGGCCAGGATGGGTGGGAAGCTTGGCTTCCTCCATCACTGGAGCAACCAAGCCTCCTGCTTGCTCCAGCTCCGTGGCCACAGACAGCTGAAAGCAGGTACCTGGGGTTTATTCATCTTCTATAATTGAAACTTTGTTGCCTTCAGTGGAGCTCAGAGCCAGCTGCGGCAGGCGGAAAGCATGGCTTCCTCTATCACTGGAGCAACCAAGCCTCCTGCTTGCTCCAGCTCCGTGGCCACAGACAGCTGAAAGCAGGTACCTGGGGTTTATTCATCTTCTATAATTGAAACTTTGTTGCCTTCAGTGGAGCTCAGAGCCAGCTGCGGCAGGCGGGAAGCATGGCTTCCTCTATCACTGGAGCAACCAAGCCTCCTGCTCGCTCCAGCTCTGTGGCTGCCGGCCGCCATCTTGGTTGGATTAATTTGCATATAGTTGCTCTGATTGGCTGGTGGGCATGGCTTAAGGTGTAGCAAAGGTATGGTCAATTTGCATGTTTGTCTTTTATTAGATTACTAGAGGCCCAGTGCACAAAAATTTGTGCACTCGCGGGGGGGGGGGGGATCCCTCAGCCCGGCCTGTGCCCTTTCACAGTCTGGGACCCCTCGGGGGATGACCATCTGCTGGCTGAGGCCTGTTCCCCAGGGGATTGGGCCTAAGCTGGCAATCAGACATTCCACTGGCAGCCCAGCAGTCCTCGGGGGATGTCCACTTGCCAGCGGGGAGCAGACCTAAGCTGCAGTCTGACATCCTTAGCACTGCTGAGGAGGCAGGAGAGGCTCCCACCACCACTGCTCTACTGGCAGCCGTCAGCCTGGCTTGTGACTGAGCAGAGCTCCCCTTGTGGGAGCACACTGACCACCAGGGGGCAGCTCCTGCATTGAGCGTCTGCCCCCTGCTGGTCAGTGTGTGTCATAGTGGCCAGTCATTCCCAGTCATTCTGCTGTTAGGGTCAGTTTGCATATTACCCTTTTACTATATAGGATAGAGGCCTGGTGCACGGGTGGGGGCCGGCTGGTTTGCCCTGAAGGATGTCCTGGATCAGGGTGGGGGTCCCGCTGGGTGCCTGGCCAGTCTGGGTGAAGGGCTGAGGGCTGTTTGCAGGCTGGCCACACCCTCTTCAGGTGGGCATTCCCACTGGGGTGCCTGGCCAGTCTGGATGAGAGGCTGAGGGCTGTTTTCAGGCAGGCCAGGACTGTAACTGAAGCTCCCAGTCTCTCCTTTTTTTCTTTTTCTTTTTAAATTCTGAGATTTATTTACCTTCTGTAATTGAAACTTTGTTGCAGCTCCAGCTCCAAGGCCGGCCAGCTGAAAGCAGGTATCTGGGGTTTGATTAGCTTCTATAATTGAAACTTTGTTGCTTTGAGTGTAGCTTAGAGCCGTGCTGTGGCAGGCAGGGAACCTTGGCTTCCTCCATCACCGGGGCAACCAAGCCTCATGTTCACTTCAGCTGCGTGGCTGCCGGCCGCCATCTTGGTTGGCAGTTAATTTGCATATCCTGCTGATAAGCCAATGGGAAGCATAGTGGAGGTATGGTTAATTACCATGTTTGTCTATTATTAGACAGGCTATATATATATTTTTTCTTTTCCTTTTTTGTACTTTGTTTTTTACTTTTCTTCTTATACACTCATTTTCTTTATATCTCCTCTATACTGAATTGTGGATATTTCCCCATTCATTCAATTCCTTGACCTTACCTCCTGGAAATAAGCTCTGCCTCCTCAGATTCATCTGTGTGTTTGCTGTTTGTTGGTTAGTTTTGTGCATTTTTTGGATTAGTTGTTGTTTGTAGTTTGTATTCATCTCTTGGTGTTTGTTGTTTACATTTTTTGGATTAGTTGTTGTTTTATTGGAGTTTTCTCCCCATATGCATATATTTTCCCTTCTTTTTTCTTCTATTTCTTTTCTCTCTTACATTTTTCCTTTTCTCAATATCATTTTTGCACTCTTTTGTATTCTCCAAATCTCTTTTCCATGGTGGACACCATTATTTGGGGGTATTAGTATTATGAATACATTTGTTTTTGGTGTCCTGTGCATTGTGTCTTTTTGTGTTGTATTTTGTGCCTTTAAGTCAACACAGGAGAGAGATAGCTACATAACCAGAAACCCTGAGTGGAGCAATCATGGGGAGGCAAAGAAAGAGCCCACATACGAAAGAAATGGAAGAATCACCAGAAAAGGAAGTAAATGAAATTGAGGCAAGTTATATGGCAGAGAAAGAATTTAGAGCAATGGTCATAAGGTCACTGAAAAGGTCAGAAGACATATTCACCAATATGTGTAAGAACCAAAAGTAAATGAAGAAGAACAAAGAAGAGATGAGGAATGATATCATTGCAATAAAGAACTCAATAGAAAGCATCAACAGTAGACTAAAAGAAGCGCAGGGCTGCATCATTAAGCTAGAAGACAGGTAGGAAAAAATACCCAAGCAGAACAGCATCTAGAAAAAAAAAAAAAAACACTTGAAAAACAGGAAGAGAGCCAAAGGGGACTTTGGAACAACAGAAAATGAAACAACATACGCATAATAGGGGTGACAGAAGGCAAGGAAACTGAGCAAGGGATAGAAACCTGTTTGAAGAAATAATGACAGAAAACTTCCCTGATATAGGGAAGAAAAAACTCACACAAATCCAAGAAGCTCACAGAGTCCCAAACAAGATGAATCCCCAAAAAAGATTGATACAAAGACATGTTAAAATTCAATTGGAAAACACCACCAACAAAGCAAGAATCTTAAAGACTGCCAGAGAGAGACAGAAAGTTACCTTCAAAGAATCTCCCATTAGATTATGGACTTATTTCTCAACAGAAACACATCAGACCATAAGGGAATGGAATGAAAAATACAAAGTCATGCAAAGGTAGGGTCTGTATCCAAGAATACTGTACCCAGCAAGGCTATCAATCAAAATTGAGGGTGAAATCAGGAGCTTCACAGACAAAAAAAAAGGACTAAGGGAGTTCATTACCACCAAACCAGCAATGCAAAAAATGCTAAAGGGTCTACTGTAAAAAGAAGAAATAAGACATGAAGAAGGAACACAGGCATAAAGAATAAAAATGGTGACAAACAAGTACCTATCAATAATAACTTTAAATGTAAATGGATTAAATGCCCCAATCAAAAGACATAGGGTAGCTGACTGGATAAGAAAACGTGACCTGTATATCTGCCGACTGCAGGAAGCCCACCTTAGAACAAAGGACTCACACAGACTGATGGTGAAGGGAAGGAAAAAGGTTTGTCAGGCAAATGGAAATGAAAAAAAAAAGCTGGTGTCACAATAATTATATCTGACAAATTAGACCTCAAATTGAAGGTCATAACATGAGATAAGGAGGGCCACTTCATAATACTAAAGGAAGCAATTCAACAAGAAGATATAACTCTGGTAAACATATATGCACCCAATACAGGAACACCTTAAATACATAAAAAAAAAAAAAAACTTCTGGAGGATATCAAGGGAGAGATTGACAGCAATACAGTCGTAGTAGGGGACTTTAATACCCGCACTAACACCACTGGACAAATCCTCTAAACAAAAAATCAGCAAAGAAATATCAATCCTAAATGACTCACTAGATCAGTTGGAAATAATTGACATCTTCACAACATTCCATCACAAAGCCACAGAATATAATACTTCTCAAGTGCACATGAGTCATTTTCAAAGATTTACCACATATTGGGACACAGGCAAAGTCTCTTCAAATTCAAGAGGATAGAAATCATATCAAGCATCTTCTCAGACCACAATGGCATAAAACTAAAAATCAACTACAATAAAAACTATTAAAAAAATCAAACACCTAGAGGCTAAATAGTATTCTATTAAACAATTATTGGATTACCAAAGAGATCAAAGGAGAAATAAAAAGCATCATGGCAAAAAAAGACAATGAAAACACAACAATCCAAAATCAATGGGACACAGCAAAAGCAGTCTTGAGAGAGATGTTCATAGCTCTACAGGACTATCTCAAAAGACAAGAAATAATGGTAATAAATTATCTAACCCTACAACTCAAAGAGTTAGAAAGAGAACAACAAGAAAAGACTAGTGTATGCAGAAAGAAGGAAATAATAAAGATCAGAGCAGAAATAAATGACATAGAGACCAAAAATAAAAAATTAAATTAAATTAAAAAGATCAACAAAACCAAGAGCTGTTCTGTTTGTTGTTGTTGTTTGTGGTGGTTTTTTTTGAAAGAATAAACAAGATTGATGAATCTCTAGCCAGGCTCACCAAGAAAAAAGGAGAGAGGACACAAATAAACAAAATCAGAAATGAAGTAACAACAGATCCCACAGGAATACACATTATTATGAAAAAATACCATGAACAACTTTATTCCAACAAAATGGACAACCTAGGTGAAATGGACATATTCTTAGAAAAATACAAGCTCCCAAAATTCAATCATAAACAATAAAAAAAACCTCAATAGGCCAATAACTACCAAAGAAATTGAAATAGCGATCAAAAATCTTCCAGCAAACAAAAGCCCTGGTCTGGACAGCCTTACAGGGGAGTTATACCAATCATTAAAAGAAGAACTAAAACCTATCCTTCTCAGACTATTCCAAAAAAAATCAAAAGGAAGTCACACTTTCAAGATCTTTCTATGAAGCCAGAATTACCCTAATCCCACAACCAGATAAAGACACTAAAAGTAAGAGAACTACAGGCCAATATCCCTGATGAACATAGATGCTAAAATCCTCAACAAAATTCTAGCAAACTGGATCCTGCATTACATTAGAAAGATCATACACCATGACCAAGTGGGATTTATTCCAGGGATGCAAGGCTGGTAAATAAACTTAACTAAGGACATAAAAGACCTGTACTTGGAAAACTATACGATATTGAAAAAAGAGATAGAGAAAGACATAAAGAAATGGAAGAACATACCATGTTCATGGATTGGTAGAATCAGCATCATTAAAATGTCCATACTACCCAAAACAATCTACAGATTCAATTTAATCCCCATTAAAATTCCAACAGCATATTTCAAAGATATAGAACAAACTCTCCAAAAATTCATCTGGAAAAAAACACACCTCAAAATGCCACAGCAATCCTGAGAAAGAATAACAAAGTTGGAGGGATCACAATACCAGATATAAAGCTATATTACCAAGCCATGGTTCTCAAAACTGCATGGTACTGGCACAAGAACAGACATATTGACCAATGGAACAGAACAGAGAACCCAGAAATCAACCCAAGCCATTATGCTCAATTAATATTTGACAAAGGAGGCAAGAGCATACAATGGAGTCAAGACAGTCTCTTCAATAAATGGTGCTGGGAAATTTGACCAGATACATACAAAAACAATGAAACTAGATCATCAACTTGCACCATACACAAAAACAAACTCAAAACAGCTAAAGGACTTAAATGTAAGGCGGGAAACCATCAAAATCCTTCAAGACTCCATAGGCAACAAAATATCAGACATATATTGTAGCAATATCTTTACAGACACACCTTCTAGGGCAGCCGTGGGCAAACTACGGCCCACGGGCCGGATCTGACCCGTTTGAAATGAATAAAACTATTGAAAAAAAAGACCGTACCCTTTTATGTAATGATGTTTACTTTGAATTTATATTAGTTCAAACAAACACTCCATCCATGCTTTTGTTCTGGCCCTCCGGTCCAGTTTAAGAACCCATTGTGGCCCTCGAGTCAAAAAGTTTGCCCACCCCTGTTCTAGGGCAATGAAGACTAAGGAGAAAATAAACAAATGGGACTATATCAAAATAAAAAGATTCTGAACAGCAAAAGAAACCATCAACAAAACAATAAGAAAGCCCACTGCATGGGAGAACATATCTGCCAATGATATTTCTGATAAGGGTTTAATCTCCAAAATTTACAGAGAACTCATACAACTTAAGAAAAGGAAGATAAACGATCCAATCAAAAAATGGGCAAAGGATCTAAATAGACACATTTCGAAGGAGGACATACAGAAGGCCCAGAGACATATGAAAACATGCTCAAAGTAACTAATCATCCAAGAGATGCAAATCAAAATAAGAATGAGGTATCATCTCACACCTGTCTGAATGGCTATCATCAACAAATCAACAAACGATAAGTGCTGGCAAGTATGTGGAGAAAAAGGAACCATCCTTCACTGCTGGTGGGAATGCAGAGGGTGCAGCCACTGTGTAAGACAGTAGGGAGTTTCCCCAAAAATTTAAAAGTGGACCTCCCATTTGACCCAGTAATCCCACTTCTAGGACTGTATATGAAGAAACCAGAAACACTAATCAGAGAGGATATATGCACCCTATGTTCATAGCAGCACAATTTACAATAGCAAAGATTTGGGAACAGCCTAAATGCCCATTAGCAGATGTGTGGATTAAAAAACTGTGGTACATCTACACAATGGAATACTATCCTATATAATAAAAGGGTAATATGCAAATCGACCCTAACAGCAGAAAGACTGGGTATCACTGATCACTATGGCACACACTGACCACCAGGGGGCAGACGCTCAATGCAGAAGCTGCCCCCTGGTGGTCAGTGCGCTCCCACAGGGGGAGCTCTGCTCAGCCACAAGCCAGGCTGACTGCTGCCAGTACAGCGGTGGTAGTGGGAGCCTCTCCAGCCTCCTCAGCAGCACTAAGGATGTCTGACTGCAGCTAGGCCTGCTCCCCGCTGGCAAGTGGACATCCCCCAGGGCTCCCGGGCTGCCAGAGGGATGTCTGACTGCCAGCTTAGCCCCAATCCCCTGGGGAGCGGGCCTAAGCCAGCAGGTGGTTATACCCCGAGGGGTCCCAGACTGCGAGAGGGCACAGGCCGGGCTGAGGGACCCTCCTGAGTGCACAAATTTTTGTGCACCAGGCCTCTAGTGCTGCTATAAAAAAGAAGAAACTTTTACCTTTTTCAGCAGCATTGGTGGAACTGGAGAGCATTATACCAAGAAAAATAAGCCAGTCGGATAAAGATTAATATCACATGATCTCACTCATATATGAGATATAATGATCAACATAATTTGATGAACAAGAATAGATCCAGAGACAAATGGTAGGGGTGGTGGGGTTAGAGAGCCACCAAAGGGGGGGGTTGTTAATTGGGGAAAACGAAGACATATGTAAATCTTTAGACAATATAAATAAATAAATAAATAAATAAATAAATAAATAAATAAATAAATAAAGTGAGGATAAAAATATGTGTCCTTTAGCTATGTCAAGAGCCAGACTACAGTTGGTTAATGAGTGGGAGGTGAGGAAGTGAAGAAAATGCTTTCAATGGTATATGACTCCATCATGACCTTGTCTATGAAGGGTAGTGGAGGGGTAGTAAAGGAGGCCATGGAGTCATAAGAGAAAGTACTTTATTTTGTTTTGTTTACAGTTAGAACGGGACATGCTAAGTTGACATGCTAAGTTGGAAGGAGCCTGTGAAGGGAAAGCTTGAATATGTAAGTTAGAAATGGAGTAACTAATGACCTGAGGTCCCAGGAAAGTCAGGACAAGTGATGGCCAAAACACAGGACTGACTCTAAAGAGGACTAGGGTCATCACTTCCATTGGGATGGGAAAGAAGAGGAAAGGCTGCAAAAAGATTTAGGAAAGAATATCATGAATTGAGAAAAATCCTACTCAATGGTCTTTATTTGCTTTTAAATAAGAGATCTATCTATCCAGATACTCCACTCTTTTCTATCCTGCTCTAAAAACAGGAGGCCGACCTATATGGCACTTCAATTTGAGTTTGGCCAATGGGAGGCATCAGCTGGAGATAGAAGAGTGTAAGGTGAGTGAGGCCTGGATATTTATTCCCCAGTACCCTACTTACTTTCTTGCTTCAGGTCAACTATTTCTTTCTACCAAAGGTCATATTTTCTGTCAGGTAGCCATTTCTACACAGTTGCCCTCTGCAAGTTCTAATGACTGCTTGCTTTCCTAGCCCCAAAAGCCTAGGGATTTAATACTGTCCACTATTGCTAGCCCAAGGATGTACACTATGCCATGTTGGTTTCCTGAAACTCTGTCCCCACCTTTATAAAGGGTTTCCTCATTAAACTAATTTTAATTATCCAGTTTGGATGTGACATCTGATTCCTGCCAGAACCCAGACTGATAGAGGAAGCAAAGTCATTTACTGAGAATAAAGCAGGTGACGTGATGAGTAATTTAATAATTGAGAAGGTTTGAAATCATTTTCATGGGGAAGGGGTGAGGGAGCTGATAAGGGACATGCAGGATTGCTAGGCAGTATTGATAAAAAGCTCCAGCTGAAGCTGGAAGTTTCCTTTACATAGAATCAGAGAAAGCATTTGATTGTCTTGATTTATAGTAAGAATTTTTCCAAAGTCCAAACTGAATTCAGAGTATGGGTAAAGAACATTGAAAAGCAGGCTGACTTAGGAACGAGACTGGAAAGAAAAGTCATAAAATTAACTGGTTGCTTATAGACTGGGGGAAATTGATAATATAATAACTACATTTCTCCTTACAAGTGCACAATCAAAATAGTTATTTCCTTGCTGGGCCCAGATTAGGATGAGGCAAGCAAAGTGCTAAGAAAATAAAATTTAAGGAGGCACTCACTGTCAAGTGCCAATCCTGCACTTGCCTGACCCTGAAAGTGAATGCCTCCTTAAAATTTGCACCCTTTAATGTTCCCCATTCTCAGCCTAGCCTAGTACATTGAGTCCTGATCCCAAAGACAACTATTTAACATTTTGGCACATTTTCTTCTGGTTTGTTTTCCTAATCATTTATCTGTTTCACTGAGTTGAGGTCATACTGCTTATATAATTTTCAATCCAGTTTTATTTACTTGACATTATAATGAAATCTAATCTTCCTTAGAACTGTTTCTATTATGTCTGTTTATTGGTAATACATATTAACTGCAGCAAAATCAGAAAAATACAGATAAGCAAAAAGAAAAAAAGTTATCTCTAATCTCACCATCCAGAGACAATGACTGTCATCACTTTGCTGCATACTGAGATTGATTCATGAATCAAACATGTATTTCTGCTGTAGAAATATACTGCCAGCTTGTGGAAGTCGGTGCAGAAAATGTTTTCAGTTAGGTGAGGTTGGGAGAAGAGTTTGGGGGAAGAAAAGAAGTCATCATGGCCACAACTTAGAGTGGAAAACAAACACACCCTATCTATGGATCCTACATTTTACTCCCCACATTGAAGTGCCTATTCTCCCACCCAAAGTGAAAAGATTTAATCTGTGAGGAAATTATATATAGGAAAAAATCCTGCTTGTTTACATACTTTTAATAATTACTTGACAGGCTTTTACACTCTATAAGCTTGTCTGGGGAGGCATCTGTTGTCCCTGTAATCCTCCAAGGAAATATACATGATGACATATTGTCAGGTGAGAGACAGGATGTCTGGTGTCATGACCACCCTAAATGTGATTATGATCATCCTTAGTTATATGTTATCACCATTTATAGAAATATTTTATATTCTAGTTTTCCATCAAAAAACTTTGATGAATCTTGATGTTTCCTCCATTACTTAGATGTAACCCTAGGCTATGTTTTCAACATTTTCTGCTCTCCTAATTCCTTCAGGCCAATCACCACTGCTGCCACCTTCACCTCCACTATTACTTTCTCTTCCCTTCCACCTGTAATTCTAGTAAATGGGATTAATCTCCCTGTGTGAAATCCATCCCTACTTTCCAGATTCCCTTCTTGTTTTGCTCAAATTGCCTCTGAACTCTTCCCTTGTGTGAGGAGCTCATACATGTGCAAACAGGGACTAAGGTCTAGAAGACTGCAAAGCTAATACACCATGTAACCTCCAGAAAATCTGCTTTCTCTTTTAACAACCTATTATATTCTTCTATGAACATCCTTCCTGCTTGAGGAACTGAAGTTTGAGTCTTCTTCACACTTATTATGTTACTGAGATGAATCCATCACAAACTTGGAGCATCTGAGGAAACCTGCCAGGACTAAGCCAATGGAGAAGTTCTTGGAGACCCAGGCCATCTGCAGTGGCCTAGGGTAGTAGTTGTGAATGCCTAAGAGTGAATGGGTTTGATGAAGAGATGGAAAGAGAGGCAGAGCCAGAGCAGGGCTCTAGACCACATGGTAACCAGGCAGGGCAAGCAATTCCTCAGGGTGCATGGCAGCTTAAATATAGGGGATGCAAGGACAGAAGACAGGGATGGGGGAAGGTAAATACTACCCTCTATAGAGCTCTATGGTACTGAAGTGTGGGTGTGTATGAGGGACAGAGATAGTGAAACCAAGGTGGAGAAAAGGAGAAAGGCAAAGACAGAAGTATATATAGGCAGAGACAGATAGAATGTACCCATGTAGCACTTTTACAGCTCAACCAGTGCAGTACAAATGTTACAGAGTACTTCAACAGTTCCAGAAATGCTCTAGTTCTCACTCTGAGTGCAGAAACATACAATAGAAAGGTCCCAGATCTCTCAAATTACTTGAGAAGACTCTTCTGTAGTTCTACCATCTGTAGCCAGAATGCCTGAACAGCACTGGCAATGAACTTCCAAATTACAGATGCTTAGATAAAACATAAAATTTTGTCTCACCACAAAAATGTCCTAGCTGAGTTCATGTTTACCCAACTATCTAACTTTGCCACTTTCCAAAATAGTATTGCACAAAACCTGGCATGAAAGCATCTGCATGTGTTAGGAGGGGGGTGTTAGGGGAGTAGGGTAGAAGAAAAGAAGGCGGAGAGATGCACATTTATGTAGTTGACCTCCCCAACTTTCATGATGACCCTGCCTTGTCTGCACAAAGCCCCTGTATTCATCACAGAACAGAAGAACATGCAATTGACATATGCATATGTTTTTCTTCTCTGGATCTTAGCAAACCAGCAGGTATTTTTGGAGATGACATTAGCAGGAAACAAGATGTTGCCAAAGAAGAAACCAAGCACTGCTGAGCTAGAAAAGCAGCAAGTGTCAATATAAGCTGATCCTGCCGGGGGATCCCACACTTTAAAGAGCTGGCAAGGCAGAGCCAACCCATATTCCAAAGCTGCCCCCTACTTGGGTCTTTTCTGGACCTCTTGGAATGCCGGGGTCCAACCCCAGCAGGTCCAGGGGTTCCTAAAGGCGTAGACGAAGTCGGCGAAGAAGGAAGGACACGGAGACAGTGTTCAGTTGATCAGCAGCCTAGCCAGGATCTCCAGCCAGGATCTCCAGCCAAGTTCTGGTCTGGATCTCCAGAGAGGTTCTGCTTTTTATTGTCTTGTTACATCCGTATTTATACCAGTTGATTTTAATCCTGTCAATTTCTATTACAAAGGTTAGGGCGTTTCTTATCTCCATTCCAGGGAGTAAAGATTATGTAGCTTAAGCATGATTGTTTGTAGTTAAAGTGATTAACTACCTGGCTGGCACTTAGTTAAGGAGTTTCATCCCCTCCCTGACTTCAGGGAAAAATCCCTACCTGGGGAAACAACCTTTCTCGGAGAGGTGACCTTGGTTAAAACACACAGCGCTAAGGGGAGCAAACATATTAAGAACAGTATGCTATATACGCCAGGTCCCTTGAAACATATGCTGTTCAGATGTTTCTTTCCTGCAGCGACTGTGTCAAGCAGCAAGGATGGACCGGCTTCCGGCATTGGCAAACATGAAAAAAGGGCATCTTATGCATGCTGTTAAGTGACATACAGTTTTAAGGTCATATTTTGTATTTTATTCCTTTAAAACAGGATTCCAGTCTTCTATTGACATTGGAATTAATAATGGATGATTGGGTTTCCCAGATGTGGGAGCAAGGCCTTAACCTCCCTTCAAACCTGGGCCTTCAGGCTGTACATTTCCCCACCATCCATCTCTTAACCCTCTCATTAGAGATAATTTTAAACAGGTGTTGGAATTTCTTGGCGGTCAGGTTCAGTGTTACTTTGTAACGGGTGTTGGGAAAACGTCCTCTACTCCCTAGAATCAGGAGGTTGTACTTTGTTAACTCATAAATGAACACAAAGCTTCCCAAAATTTCAAAATCCCAGAATTCAGCAATGTTCTCTCTTTGTCAAGAGGTACACTCCTATTTAATAAATTAATTCAGAAAAGTAGCAGGATACAAAATTAACATTCATAAATTGATGGCATTTTTATAAACCAATAATGGTCTCTCATAAAGATAAATTAAAAAGCAATCACATTTACTATTGCAACAAAAAATAAGATATCTAGGAATAAACTTAACCAAAGAGGTAAAAGACCTGTACTCAGATAACTATAGGACATTGAAGAAAGAAAAAGAGGAAGATACAAACAAATAGAAGCATATACCATGTTCATGGATTATAATGTGGAGAAAAAGGAACCCTCGTGCATGGTTGGTGGGAATGCAGACTGGTGCAGCCACTGTGGAGAACAGTATGGAGTTTCTTCAAAAAACTTAAAATGGAACTTCAATTTGACCCAGTGATCCCACATCTAGAAATATATCCCAACAAACTAGAAACACCAATCAAAAAGGATATATGCACCCCTATGTTCATAGCAGCACAATTCACCATAGCTAAGATTTGAAAACAGCCTAAGTGCTCATTAGCAGATGAGTGGATTAAAAACCTGTGGTATATCTACACAATGGAATGCTATACTGCCATAAAAAGGAAGGAACTCCTACCATTTGCAATAGAATGGATGGAACTGGACAGCATTATGCTAAGCGAAGTAAGTCAGTCAGAGAAAGATTAGTATCACATGATCTCACTCATTTGTTGATTATAATAAACAACATAAACTGATGAACAAAACAGATCCAGAGACAGAGAAGCATCGATCAGACTGTCAAACATCAGAGGGAAGGTAGGGGTGGGTGAGGGTAAGTGGAAGAGATCAATCAAAGGACTTGTATGCTTGCATATAAGCATAACCAATGAATGCCAGACAACAGGGGTGAGGGTGAGGGCATGATTGGGGGGGTGGGAGGCAATGGGGGGATAAGGGCACATATGTATTAACTTAAACAAAAATAAAAAATAATTAACATAATTAAAATGTCCACACTACACAAATCAATCTAGAGATTCAGTGCAATCCCTATTAAAATAGCATAAGCATATTTCACATATCTAGAATAAATATTTCAAAAATTTATATACACTGAGTGGCCAGATTATTATGACCACCTGACGTTTGCAGGCAAATTAGCTATAATTTCACGCTGAAGTTGCTAGAGGGCCAGACCATTATAAACGTCTGAATAGCACAACATACCTAAGTATCGTTGCTGATCAAGTTCATCCTATCATGTTGATGGCATATTCCAATGGAGATGGCTTCTTCCAACAAGACAATGCGCCATGCCATGGTGCTCGTATTGTGCAGGAGTGGTTTCAAGAACATGAGGGAGACTTTACCTTGCTTATGTGGCCCCCACAATCACCAGATCTCAATCCAATTGAGCATTTGTGGGACAAAGTTAAAAGAGCCATCAGGCAGCTGGTTCCACAACCATCAAATCTCACAGAACTGGACAGTGCTATTCATCAGGCATGGTGTCAGATTTCTCGCATCACCTTTCAACATCTCATGGAGTCAATGCCAAGAAGATTCTCCACAGTATTGAAGGCAGAAGGTGGCCCAACGAAGTACTGATGGGGTGGTCATAATAATCTGGCCAGTCATAATAATCTGGCCACTCAATGTAGAACAACAAAAGACCCCGAGTAGCCTCAGCAATCTTGAGAAAGAAGAACAAGGTTGGAGGGAACACAATAACAGGTATAAAACTACACTACAAAACCACTGTAATCAGAACAGCCTGGTACTGACACAAGAACAGACATATGAATGAATGAAACAGAACAGAGATGCAAGAAATTAGCCCAAGCCAATATGGTCAATTAATATGTGACAAAGGAGGCAAAAGCATACAGTGGATTAAAGACAGTCTCTTCAATAAATGGTGTTGGGAAAATTGGACAGGTACATGCAAAAAAAAATGAAACTAGATAACTAACTTACACCATACATAAGAATAAACTCAAAATAGATAAAAGATTTAAATGTAAGTCACGAAACCATACAAATCCTAGAAGAAAACATAGGCAGTAAAATCTCAGACATCTCATGTAATAGAATTTTCACCAATACATCTCCTAGGGCAGGAGAAACAAAGGGAAAAATAAGCAAATGGGACCACATCAAACAAAAAGTTTCTGCACAGCAAATAAATCATCCACAAAATGAAAACAGAGCCCAGTGTATGGGAGAAAATGTTCACCAATGGTACATCTGATAAGGGTTTATTTTCAAAATATACAAAGAACTCATACAACTCAACAAAAGGAAGACAAACAATCCAATTTAAAAATTGGCAAAAGACTTGAATAGGCTCTTCTCCAAAGATGGCCAAGAGACATATAAAAATACTAGAGGCCCGGTGCTATGCACCAGTGGGCTCCCTCAGCCTGGCCTGAGGGGATCAGGATCAGGCCAAAAATGGCTCTCCAACATCCCCCAAGGGGTCCTGGATTGTGGGAGGGCACCGGGCCTCTAATATGCATACAAGATCTTTGATTAATCTCTTCCCACCCTCCCCCCTACCCCTTTCCCTCTAAGATTCATTAATCTGTTCCATGTTTCCATGCCTGTGGTTTCCACTCCTGTATTGTCTACCCCTGGTTGTCAGTGTGCATCATAGCTTAGGCATATATATATATATATATATATATATATATATATATATATATATATATACACACACACACACACACACATACTAGTGACCCGGTGCACAAAATTCATGTACGGGGTTGGGGAGGGATGTCTCTCAGCCCAGCCTGCACCCTCTCCAATCTGGGACCCCACGAAAGATGTCCTACTGCCGGTTTATAGGGCTCGGGCCTAAACTGGCAGTCAGACATCCCTCTCGCAATCCGGGACTGCTGGCTCCTAACCGCTCACCTGCCTGTCTGCCTGATTGCCCCTAACTACTCTGCCTGCTGGCCTGCTCACCCCCAACTACCCCCGCTGCTAGCCTGCTTACCCCCAAATGCCCCCCCGCCAGCCTGATCACCCCCAATTGCCCCCCATGCCAGTGTGCTTGCCTCCAACTGCCCTCCCTGCTGGCCTGCTTGCCCCTAACTGCCCCCCTGCTGGCCTTCTCACTCCAAACTGCCCCCCTGAAGTCCTGATAACCCCCAACTGACCCCCACTGATGGCCTGCTTGCCTCCAACTGGCACCCCTGCTGGTCTGCTCACCCCCAACTGCCACCCCTGCCAGCCTAATCACCCCCAATGGTCCCCACGCCACCCTGATCACCCCCAATGGCCCCCCCACCGGCCTGATCATGCACAACTGCCGTCCCATCCTGGCCTGATCACCCACAACTGCCCTCCCCTCTTGGCCTCTAACTGCCTCTACCTTGGCCCCGCCACCATGGCTTTGTTCAGAAGAACATCTGGAAGGTCTCCTGGAAGGTTTCCTAGTCAAATTAGCATATTAGCCTTTATTAGTATAGACTAGTAGCCCGGTGCACGAAATTCGTGCATGGGGGGGGGCGGGGAAGGGCCTCTCAGTCTGGCCTTCACCCTCTCCAATCTGAGACCCCTCAGGGAATGTCCGACTGCCTATTTGTGCCCACACTTTTAACAGATAACAGCTCCATTGTTGTTTCTTTCTTATGCTTAAAACCATTGGAATTAGTAGGTATTCAAAGTGTGTATACATTTTGGGGGTACACCCTGTATATCCCTAGTCAGTGGTGAAAGAAACCAACAGCAGATTTGGGACCCCCAGACAGAGAACCTCGCTCACTCTCCACATGTCTCCCCACTTCACTTTCCACCTTCGTAAGCAGCAGGAGAATCAACGTTTTCTCTCATTAATTCGGAAAAGCACGTCCTGTCACCCACTGCCCGGCAGGAGTGCGCTAGGCCCCAAGCAAGCGAGGCTCAGTCAGGGCAGCCTTCGCTCATGGGTGCTGGCACCCAAAGTGCACATTCCTCCTCTACAGTCGCCCCGACTATCCCACTGTTTCACTGAGAAGATGGAATTCCTCTCCACCTCTGGGTTCTTGATCTTGAATGCTGACCGAAGGCACCTCAGCGAGGGCCGCCCGTGCCCACCAGGTGTGTCTGTCTGCATCTGCTCCCGCCTCAGCACCTGCATTAACCCCCTTGAGGTGATCTCGTAGCTGCACTGGCCTCCGTGGGAACAGGGTATCACCACTCCGCCCTCTCACTGTCATCTCACAGGCGCCCACCCTCAGCACCCAGAATGCCCAGACACTCTCCAAAGGATGTGAGCGCATCAGAGGGGATGTGTGCACATCCTGTGGGGTGTTAGGCATGCTGGGTTGATGGGTTGATGGAAGTGTGGTGGAGAGGCGGGGGGTGGGGGGGGCAGTTGTGCACGCCTTGGTTTGCAACTGTTGCAGGCACGGGAGGGTGACAGTGTGCTGGTGGATGTTCGCACGCCAGGAGGGGATGTGCACACCGGAGGCCTCTGGCTTTGCAGATTCGCAAACCCCCGTGGTGCGGCCAGGAGGATGTCAGTCTGGCCCACCACATTGGCTGTCCCTGCGATCCTGCACCTTCTGGGCCCGGAGGCGGATCTTGTGCAGCCACTCCTGGGCGCTGATGGCCTGCAGGCACTACTTCAGTTCATCCTGCAGGCTCCGCTTGGCACGCTCACAGCTGTCACCACCGCCATGTGGGGAGTACAGGCCGCCCTCCGCCGGCCTGCCTCTCCTGTCCAGAGGCTCTCTGTGCTGCTCACCTTCCCAGAGTGACTGGGACTGGGCGGAAGCCAGGCATCCTGCCCTGCCCAACCCCGGCCGATCTGCCCCTGTGCGAGCTGCCGCCCCGCTGGGAAGGGTCACGGATCCGGGTCCCGGGACCACGGACAGCCTCAAGCACTGCCACCCCGCCCGCCAGGACATGGATCCGGGTCCCAGACATCAGACAACCTCAAATGCTGCCCCCTGCCCAGCAGGTCACAGATCCGGGTCCCAGACTGTGGACAGCCTCAAGCGCTGCCCCCCCCCCGCCCGCCAGGACATGGATCTGGGTCCCAGGACAGCAGACAGCCTCCTGTGGTGCCCCCCTCCCGGCAGGGTCACAGATCTGGGTCCCGGGACAGCAAACAGCCTCCCGCAGTGCCCCCCGCCTGCCAGGTCACGGATCTGGGTCCCAGACCGTGAACAGCCTTGCCCACTGCAGCCCACCTTCAGTATGCAAATTAGCCACCATCTTGTTGCTTCAGGGTGGGGGTCCCCACTGGGGTGCCTGGCCAGCCTGGGTGAGGGACTGAGGGCCGTTTTGAGGCTGGTGGGTGACTGAAGCTCCCAACCTCTCCTTTTTTTCTTATTTTTTTTATTCTGAGATTTATTTACCTTCTATGGCTGTCACTGGAGCTGAAAGCCAGCTTTAGCTCTGAGGCCTGGCTGCAGCTCTGAGACCTCGGCTGCTGAAAGCAGGTATCTGGGTTTGTTCTATAATTGAAACACTGTTGTGGTCCTGCTGGCTGAAGCCCGGCTAGCTGAAAGCAGGTTTCTGGGGATGGGTTTGCTTCTATAATTGCAACATAGTTGCTTAGAGTGCAAGCTGAGAGCCCAGCAGTGGCAGGTGGGGAACCTTGGCTTCCTCAGTCACTGGAGCAAGCAAGCCTCCTGTTCGCTTCAGCTGCCTGGCTGCCGGCCACCATCTTGGTTGGCAGTTAATTTGCATATCGCCCTGATTAGCCCATGGGAAGCGTGTTGGAGGTACGGTTAATTACAATGTTTGTCTATTATTAGATAGGATAGAGGCCTGGTGCATGGGTGGGGGCTGGCTGGTTTGCTCTGAAGGGTGCCCTGGATCAGGGTGTGGGTTCCCTTGGGATGTGGGATGGCCTGGGCGAGGGGCCTGTGGTGGTTTGCAGGCCTGACACACCCCCATGGGAGGAGGGTCCCTGCTGGGGTGCCTGGCCAGCCTGGGTGAGGAGCTGATGGCTGTTTGAAGGCTGGCCATGCCCCCCAGCAGGGACCCTCACCCCATGGGGGCATGGCCAGCATGGATGAGGGGCTTAGGGCTGTTTTCAGGCTGGCCACACCCCCCAGTGACCCAGGCTCCCAGCCCCTCCTTTTTTTTCCCCAGCCCTCCTTGGGCGGAGTCCAGGGCTGGTGGAAAGCTTGGCTTCCTCTGTCACCGGGAGCAACCCAAGCCTCCTGTTCACTCCAGCTCCATGGCCGCTGCCATCTTCAGTCTTCGCTCCATGCCTGTGCATGCAAATTAACCGCCATCTTTGTTGGGTTAATTTGCATACTCATCCTGATTGGCTGGTGGCCGTAGCAGAGTGAAAACCAATTTACATATTTCTCTTTTATTAGTGTAGATGCTCCAAGTCACTAATCATTAGAAAGATTCAAATTAAAACTACAATGAGCCCTGGCCAGTTTGGCTCAGTGGATAGAGTGTTGGCCTATGGACTGAAGGGTCCCAGGTTCGATTCTGGTCAAGGGCATGTACCTTGGTTGCGGGCACATCCCAGTAGGGAGTGTGCAGGAGGCAGCTGATCGATGTTTCTCTCTCATCGATGTTTCTAACTCTCTGTCTCTTTCCCTTCCTCTCTGTAAAAATTAAAGAAAATCAATAAATATATATTTAAAACTACAATGAGGAATCACCTCACACTTTCCAATAAATTAAAAACAAGTGCTGGTGAAGATATGGAGAAAAGGGAACCCTAGAATACTGCTGGTGGTAATGCAGACTGGTGCAGCCACTGTAGAAAACAGTATGGAGATGCCTTTTCACCCAGTGATCCCACTTCTAGGAATATATACTAAGGATCCTGAAACACCAATCAGAAAGAATATATGCATCCCTATGTTCATAGCAGCACTATTTACAATAGTTACAATCTGGAAACAGCCTAAATGCCCATCAGTATATGAGTCGTTAAACAAGCTGTGGTACATTTACACAGTGAAATACTAGGCAGCTATAAAAAAAAAAAAAGGATCTTTTACCCTTTGAGCCAGTATGGAGGGACCTGGAGATTATTATGCTAAGCGAAATTAGCCAGTCAGAGAGAGATAAATATTATATGATCTCACTTATATGTGAAATCTAATGAACAAATTGAACTGACAAACAAATAGAAATAGGTCCAGAATCATGGAAGCATGGAACAGACTAACAGATCTGAGAGAGGAGACAGGGAAGTGGGGAGAAATTAACCAAATAATTTATATGAACATATGCATAGCTCATTGATACAGACAATAGTGTGGTGAAGACCTGGGGTGGGGTAGGAGCCAGGTGAAGTGGGGGACATCTGTAATATTCTCAACAATAAAAATAAATTTTAAAATGTTATTCTCCTGTTTTCTCTCTCTCTCTCTCAAAATAATAATAATAAAAGGAGGTATGAGAGCCTCAACAGGCATTTTTGGATTTTGCTCCTCTGCCTACAATTATCTTTAATAATAATGATGCTTGAATGGAAACATAATAGGTTACCTGGAACATTGGAGTGGGTGTTTAAATGGCTCTGCCACTCTCAAAATCTGAGATAAAAATAAGATTGTTTAAGAAGCCCCTTTCCAGCTGAGCACTTTAAGAAGAAGTTAGTTGTGCCACCAATTCCCAAGCAGCATTCTATGCCCCTCTGCCAATCCTTAAATTAGCTCATCTGAGCCTGGGTAATCAGGTTGTTTAGCTTTCTGAACTGATTCAGTTCATGTAGGGCTATTCTTTTCAGCCAAGTCTATTTTTTGTGGTGGTCTGGCAACTCTGAAATGTTTTTCCTCCTGAAAAGACCTGGCACTCTTTTGGTTTTCTTTGGCACAGATGTGGCCCTAATGTAATGCTTGCAGGTAGGAAGAAGACTTTACAACAGCAAGTCTCAAAGTCTGGATTCTCAAAGCAAGATTGGAGGAACCCTGGGGGTCCTTGAGATGCGTTCCTCCTTTTTCCAGCTACATATCTGTGTGTGACAGAGTTGTCTACATATACTATACCCCAAACAAAATGGCAGCAGACAGGATGCAGAAGCAGATATGGGAATCCAGCTATCTTTCATTAAGCCAGACATTAAAAAAATTTGCAAACATGTAAATAAATGCTACTCTTTGCTAAATTTTCTGTTGTTTTTGAAAATACAGTTGTTCATAAAAAAATATTTGTGATAAGCTTCTTATTCTTTATAAATGAATTAATAGCTATGTTTTTGAAATTTTTCAGTTTTAATTTATAACCTGAAACATAGCAATAGATATGACCCACACAATCTAAAGCTTTGAAAGTTCTCAATTATTTTTAAGAGTATAAAGGGATCATGAGACAAAAACGTGTGAAAACCATGGCTTTAGAGAACTTAGAAGAGATGCTCAGAAAAAGATCAAAAAGCAACCGTGTGTTGAAGTCCTATCACTGAGGTGTGGCACTTCAGCAGGGAGACAGGAGTCCCTTTGTCCTTCCTTGGCTCTTGCTTCCTGTCTTCTGGATATTATCTTTCTCTCACTTCTGCTGGTTGTGCCTGAAGCATTTTGGAATAGGCATCAGAGAGACTACCATAAAGCAATAAGCACCCCACTTAAAGTAATAACAGCATTTTTCACCATAATGGCTACAGTCTCAGATTTTGGAGTCAGACAGATTTTGGTCGAAATCTTATCTTTGCAATGTATTACCTAAGTGATACTGAACAAGTTCCTTAATCCCTCTAGACTTAGTTATTTCTTACCTGTAAAATCAGGATGCCTATTTCAAATGGGGTTTCATGAAAATTAAAGGAGGTAATACATATGCAAAGTGCCAGACATATAGTAGGTGCTCAGCAAATGGTAGTTCTTATAATTATTATTCAATATAGCATCTGAGGTTATAGCAGTTTATGTGGATGTGAATACCCTTGTATCACTCATGATCCTCCAGTGCCTTTCCTCTAGTTTCTTTTTACCAACTACCATCTCCCACATACAAGTGCACTTGTGTATTTGCACACACTCACAAATACTTACTGAGCACTTACTATGGGACAGGCACTATTGGAAGTGAGGCTGAAAGAGTGAACATGACAGATCTGGTCCCTCCGCTTAAGGAGCTTCTAGTCTAGCTGGAGAGCCAGAGAAGTAATCAGGCAATTGCAACATGGTGCTAGGACAGAGGAAAGCTAGGTGACTGTGGGAAGCCAGGGAAGGACTATTTATTCTCAGATCTCAGCTCAAGTATCACTCCCTTCTGGAAGTCTTCTTCCTCTGATCTGCTTCAGTCAGGTCTTATAAAGACATGTGCTCTTTCCCATTAGAGCACCTATCTCAGTGCATTATTACATTAATTGGATTGCTTAACTGAAATCTGTCTTTCCCACAAGACTGTAAGCTCCATAAGGACAGAAACAGTGTGTTTTTGCTCACCACTGCCTATTACAGTGCCTTTGACATAAAAGCAACTCAATAAATTTAATTTGAATCAGAGACTTAAGACACTAAATCTCCTACTTACCAATGTATACTGCCTTTCAGCCAGCCCACCTCCACTGTGCCCCAGAGAAATACAGGCTTATATCCACTGCTGCATTGCCTCTACCTTCCTCCTTGTCTGAAATATCAGTTCTTCTCCTTCTGACCAATAGCTTTACAATTGCAGGACCTGGCTCAGAAAACATTTGAATGAACGAAATTATTCCTAACCTCTCAGGCTCAGGCTCTCCCTGACCAAGACTTCTCTCTCTTCATTAAACTTATGTGCTACTGTGTAATATTAGAGATCATGTTTTGATAAACAGGTCTTGTTTCCTCTAAGAAGGAAAAGAGGCCTGTTTCATATGTATAATGTTGTAGCTAAATATCTGACTTTGAACTCAGCCTGAAATCCCAAGTCTGCTACTTACTAGCTGTGCAACTTTAGAAAGTCACTACCCCCGTCTGGACCTCAGGCTACTTATCTGCAGTATTACAGGATTGGATAACATAACCTCTTGGGTCATTTCCGACTCTGAGGATTCTATGAGATGCTAAACAAATGAGTGTTATTTGATTGTTGTAGAGTCTTGACACACTATGAGAAAGGAAAAAGTGAAGAAAGACAAATACTGTCCAATGGACCGTCACAATCAAGAAAAAAAAAGACTATTCTAAAATGTGAAGAGTGGTAATTTCTGGATGGAATTACTGATGACTTTTATATTTTCTACATTATATGAGATGTTGGCTCTCCACTAGTGGTTTCTAGCTGCTCCTTCCCACACCTATTAAAACCAGCTCTCAAACCCAATAATGTTGCCTGATTTTGAATTCTGTACACATTTCATGTCTGCTTGTGATCTAAGAAGGAGATGTATAAACAACTATTCCCTGAGCTCCCACTGTAGGCCAGGATCTGTGTTGAGCTTTGGAACAGTGGAAATTTGGGAACAATAGGAATGTAGGTATAATGCTATTGTAATAACCTGGTTGTTATTTAACAGGAACAGAGTAAAAGGGGAGACCAGATAATATAGGCATGCCATTTATACAGCTTTGCCAAAAGCGGCATTTAAAATTCTCCAAGTCTGTTCCCTGCTGATTGGTGGGGGAGGGGAATAGACAAAGGCACTTTAGAGGCATGCCCAGTAAGATCTGAGTGATGTGGAAAAGTGCCTACCTGTCTCCCAGTCATACATGGGAACAAATGGGTGGCCAGGATGGGCGATGGTCACTGCAAGTACATGAAACCTAAATATTTAAACTTCCAAACAAAAGAAGTTCCTTCCTTCTCTTTGCTCTCTCTCTTCTCACTCTGGCATACCAGGTTTCTGGTTCTCCTGTAGCAAGGGGATGTGCTCCCCTGGGCCCACATGGTGCACAGCCAAGCTGGACTCCATAAATAGACTAGTATGCTTTAATTAGCTTGAACGCTTGGATGCTGGACCACACCTGGCTGCAGCATGGAAAGGAAATTCTGGCCCCTGGCCCTCCTTATGTATCTGCTGAGCTCCCAGCTGCCCCTCTTTCAGGACTGGCTTGGGGGAAACGGGACATTGGTAACTGAGGAATGTAACTCCATACCGGTAAAATTTTCTACCACCTCTCCTCCTCCCGTCGAGGCTTCTGAAAATTCTTATTTCAGTGGCTGCCCAAGAGCTCCACTCTCATGAACAACAGGGAAATTCCACTCCTGTATTTCTCTCAACAGCAGGCATACCAGGAATGAAAGAGTAGCAGATTCCCCTGAGGACAGAGATGATTGAACTGCTCCATTCAGGACAACAGTTTTATACTTCTCCTGACACAAGTGTCAACGGTGAATGCATGATTGGTAAATGAACATTTCTCCATACCAGACCAATGAATTTTCTTTTCTTTATGGGTGTAATTTTCCTCATTTCTGAATTTTGTCTGCTTTTCCCCTCATCTGATTCCCTCTATCAGTCTTTCTTCTTTTCTCTTTCTTTTTCTTCCTTTATTTTTTCCTCCCAATGAAGCAAAAAAACAGGCAAAATAATTTTTCATTGGTTTTACAAATCTAGCCCAGCCCCAATAACATTATTCTCTACCTCTGAGGAACTGGAAGTTGGAAGTGAACTTGAACTCTTATATTGTGCTATTCACTTTCCATGAGTTATGAATAAGCTGCTATTGTAGAGATGAACCAGCCTCCATGCTGTTTAAGTGTTAGATAATAATAATATGTTTAATGATGCAGTAAGCTTGACTTATACTCATTATTATTATTTTTGCTTTCCTTCCTAATCCATGGAGTTGGATCATGTGGATTGGGCCACACCATTGTTAGGGAAAATTAGTGAGGAAATTAGTGACAGGCTACACACATTTCTTCCCACATAGCATACCATAATGACAATTTACCTGTCAGCCTTCCTGACACTAATCTTTGCCTGTGGCTCTTTCTGGTCTGACTTTCTAAATCCCCTTGTAGTTATTTAAATCTTTGAAGTCTGGTTCTTTAGGGAGATTGAGAAATGATGTCATGGGCAATATATTATTTCTGGGGTGGAAAAAACAGCCTTTTCAAAGTTTTCTCTCATTTCCACCAGAGCTTGAACTATATTGTGCTTCTTTCAGGTATCAGCAAATATGTGGGTAGCTACATGGAAACTGCTTTATAAAGTGTAAGGAATTGCTTGGTCACGCCTATCAATCAGCAAAGGCTGCACTTGAATTTCTCTGATTAGCTACAGACATTTTAGGGGAAAATTTGACTTGTGACCATGTTTCTAAGATGCACACTTTCTCTTGAGGCTCATTTTCACATCTTAAAACAGAAAAAAAAAATAGCAAAGGACTTATTTGATGGTTTTCATATGCTTAAATTTTCTTTCTAACTGTGTAACTAGAAGGAGAAGGTAGAAATTCCTATGCCAAAAAAAAATGGTTTTGAAAAGACAAGTCGGATTTGGTGCCTTCTACCACATGACCTTGGGCTTTACCTGGGCCACTTACTTCACAGTGCATCTGTTTCAAACTTCTTTATCTCTCCTCTGTTGCTGTAGACTGTTACATACAGCTATCCAGTGGTGTTGGAGACAGGCTCCTGCAATCAATCTACTGAGCTCTTATTGAATCCAGACAACAGAGAACAGGAGCTTTTCAAGGACAGAGGCTGGGCCCTGTCTTATCTCTTCACTCTCCCCACACCACACCCCAGGCTGATTGCCCAGCTCATAAGGGAAGAAAAGCCTCAGGATTGGTACATTGAAATTTCCAGATCCTAAATGAAGACACATCAGCTCAAGGGTAAATTGGGGATCAATATCGAAGTTCTAAGCCCTTGGAGTAACCATATGATCATGCCAGTGACCTACTGGTTTTGTGATGCTGTTACCTTAAGAGCTGATATAAACCCATCAGAGCAACACCTATATATAAACCAGTGGATTAGGAGGCAGAAGAGCCTGCCACAAGAGCTTTGAGGTCAGCTAGACTCAGATTCACATCCTGGAAACCCTGGATAGGTGACAACCTTGGTGCCTCTTCACTGCAGAGACTTGTGAAGGTTAAATGGGATGATCTGGACATGTAGACTCTACATTGTAGAGCATGTAGAACAGTACCTGGCATATAGTAAAGACTAAGTAAACATGAACTATTATGTACATCATTAACTATTCAGGACTTATAGTGGGAGAGGTGAAGAGAAGAATAGTATAAGCATGGTCAAATCAAAAGCCAGCAGAGTCCCAGGAATTAGGGTATTAGTTCATTGCACAAAATGATTTATATTTTGAGACTATGAAAGTATAGAGTCTGGGTCTGCTTCACCCCTTTCTCTCTGCATGTTCCATACTATTCCTATCCAGCCAACACATGGGCTCTTCTGAGTATAATTTTGATGTATCAGAGTAAGAAGGTGTTTGCCCATGCTGACAATTGTCACTCTTGATGATGCCATTCAGGGAAATTAATTTTGAAACTGGTGACCTAATGTACTGAAAATGCCTATAAGTGAGGGGGTTTTCAGGGTATGATAATTATTAGTTTAGCCCTAGGACAAACTTGTGATTAAATTACAATTCATTTTACAATTACTAAAGGAGACTATTTAACAATAGTTAATCCAATATTGTCATTACATTTCAATGAATACATGACATGTTTTCATCAATGTCATCTTAAGGTCATATAAAATATAGGAAATGCAAAAAAGGAAGGTACTTATAACAGAAATCATGCACATCCCAGACAAGTTTTGATTATTAGACTCTCAATGTCTTACACCTAAGAAAATTGATATTTTGATCTTAAATCTAAAATCAGGCTGTGATTCTGGGCTGAGAAATTTTAACTTCTATGTTTCCCGTGCTTTCTAACACCTACTTTCATCTTTATCTTACCTCTACTTTAGCATTGCCCTTTCATGTACAGCCTCCAGATTACTCAGTCAGTGTTTTCCATCTCTAGCCTAGGTTTCCTCCAGCATAAAATGAGGTCATGTGGCTGGGAAGGTCCATAGTACCTCCTCAGTGCTGGCATTTAGACATGAAGCCTGTCAGGACTCACTCAAGGTTGTATTTGGTTTGTTTGGCCTCCATGGGGCAAAAGGAAAAGGGAAAGTTTTAGTATCCAAGCATCCTCGTATGATAGTTGGATGCAAAAGATGTCCTTGAAATAAAAACAAATAAAAAGAACTCTAAGTGTCTTAAGGCTTTAGATCCATCAACTTCAGTGTTTTAAATGTTACTGCACTTATATTGGAATGTGTTAACTTTTAAAATATGCAGTTAACCTTTCCAGGCTTTTTCATGAGAGCATTTAATCCAAATTTATTTTCAGTTGTATAACCAGAGTCCATTTCTCAGACATTCCTGCCCCAACTCAAACATTTCCAGCACTATTTGAGAGTTTGCCGGATGGCTGAACCTAAGGAGATCTTCCTTAAAGTCAATGGAGAAGAAAATTAAGTCATTTAAATTGCTATTTCTGGATTTGTGGAACTTGAAAGTGTCTAAACAAGAAATATTCCATTATTTATGGTGGTGACTTGATTTGTGACCATTGAAGTGCTTAGCTAGTGGTCTTCCATCCTTCCCATATGGTATGTGCTGGTGGCAGAGCTAAGGAAGGGAAAGGCAGTACATAAAATAAATCATGGCTCTGGGGCCCAATATTAATTCTTCCTTGTTAGTGCAAGGTACAGAGATGTAAAGAGGTAAATGACAAATCATGAGCCAAAATTCTGAAACCACCTCTTGCCCAACATGGAAAAATACTTTTATGGAGTTTCAATCTTCCTTTATTTATCCTTATTAGAATACCCCTTAGGACCCAGAAGGTATTCACTAGTGCTATTATGGTTCCTTTGGTGGAAATTAGGGGTTGTTTGGTAGTAAAATGGCACTGTTGCTTGGGACTGTTAGGGCCCATATACTGATGAGAAAGCTTAATCAACTGCTTCCCATTTCACTCAATACTGAGGTGAACACTGGACAACTGTTATATTATCTTAAAATCTGGAAATCCCAGCACATCTTCATGATATCAATTCCAGTGTAACCTATCTCCTTGAATAACAGAGGTTCTTATTCTGAGTTTAATGCAATCCATAAACCCTTTGAAATTGCATGCATGTAACATTTTGTGGGTAAGTGTACATTTGCTTCATTTTTTGGAGAATACATTTTTATTGGATTTTCAAAAGGGTCTTGGCCCCAAAGAAACTAACAAAAACTTCTCTGTGTGAAGAAACTTGAAGTAACCTGTCATGTTTCCTTTCTGTTCAAAGGCATCGCATTAACCCAGAATGATTGCTATATACATCATTTCTTCAGTTCTCACAGCCTATTTGTTTCTGAGAGCCTCTCTCCTTCCATATCCCCTGTGTGTGTTCCTGTCCTAATAGAGGCCTTTATCAATCAAGTCAGAATGCCTGGATGCTTTTGATCCTTGTTTAAATTTATTCTTTCCAAGCCTAGACCCCTATGGTCTTTCCTAGCATTCTAGGCTGATGTGTTTGCAGACCCAAGGTCTGCTTCTGGCAATTGAAGGTGACTGGGGTGATGGATGTCAAGACCCCTGTGATCCACACTAAATAAAGAAAAGACAAGGGCCTCTCCCTACTGTCCATCTCATAATTCCATGGGAAGCAGTGAGATTGGCTTCCTACTTCTGCCTGAATGCTCTGCTGGCCAGTGTGCTCAAACTCCTGTCTGTCATAAGTTCACTCTCTAGCAGCGGTTCTCAACCTGTGGGTTGCGACCATCGGAAAACATTATAGCATATCATATATTTACATTATGATTCATAACAGTAGCAAAATTACAGTTATGAAGTAGCAACGAAAATAATTTTATGGTTGGGGGTCACCACAACATGAGGAACTGTATTAAAGGGTCGCGGCATTAGGAAGGTTGAGAACCACTGCAAGGGAAGGGAATACAGCCTTTCTTCCTTTCTAGTTTTCTGCTCCTATATATTGCACCTGCTACCTTAACCAGCTGCTATCTGCTGCAGCCACCCTGTTTCCAAATAGCTGTCTTGGGCATGAGAATGTCTTGGGCAGTTCTCTTAGAGAGGATAAGTAATTAGTAACTATAATTAAAAAAAAAAAAAAAAAACTACTACAAGTAACAGCTACCACTTGAGTGCTTACTATGTGCCAGGACCTGTCTGGAGCATTTTATACACATTATTTCCTGGAATTCCTACAATAGCCCTGTGAGGTGTGAACTACTTTTGCAGCTAGGACAGCTAAAGTTCACAGTCAACAACTACAAGAGCTGGAATTCAAACCCAATCTCCAAAACTAGTAAGTATATTCTCTGCATCCCTCATTTTTGCCCTCCCAGTGAAATCAAAGTATGAATGTGATGCCAGATGTAAAATGGCTGCTGCTGCCTCTTTGGCTAAAATCAGTATATAATGCTCCTCTGCTAATGGATCTGCTGTCATCAGCCTCCACTTTCTGAGCTGATGCTGAAGTCTTATCTGTGGTTACTTTGTTCATTTCCATTTAAATTATTTTTCCGGAGTCAATACTGATAGTCACAAAGGTTTCCTCAACTACTAGATCTGGAGTGAGTGACTCATCCAAACACAATTATTATGCCATCTATTTGCCCATCATAATTAGCTGTCCATTTTAAACCTCCACAAATGCCTGTTTCAGTAGTTAATAGCAATGGAAAAATAAATTAAGGCATATATGCCAGTGTGTATGTGTGGTTATTACCACCTTATTATGTGCATCAGCTCTATTGTCCATCTCAGAGCTGTAATTGCAGATGAGCTTCCTTTTCTCCCCAGCACACTCCAGCAGCCGCCTGCTCCTGCTGTTCAGCCAGTATGTGCTTAGTGAATGCAAATTAATATTAATATCAATCAGCCTAAGCCAAATAAATCTTTTCAAAGAAGGGGAGTGAATTTGCATAAAACCGAATGAGATAATGTATGTGAAAGCACTCTGAAAATTATAAAGCACTATACAAATCAAGGTACTTTTATTAAAAAATCATAACATATTATAAAACCAAATATGAATTATTTTTTTCAGTTTTTTCAGAATAGTCTTTTATTTATTTTTTATTTCTTAATTGTTTTATTGCTTAAAGCATTACAAAGAGTATTACATATGTCTCCTTTCTTTCCCACCCTTTACAATCCCCTGGCCTCCCCTACCCGCCCCCCCAGTGTCTTCTGTCCATTGGTTATGCTTATATTCATGCATACAAGTCCTTTGGTTGATCCCTTACCAACCCCCTCCAGCCCCCCAACCCTCCCCGGCCTTCCTGCTGTAGTTTGACAGTCAGTTCAAGGTTACTCTGCTTCTGTATCTATTTTTGTTCATCAGTTTATAATGGTCTTTATTATCCATAAATGAGTGAGATCATGTGGTATTTTTCCTTCACTGACTGGCTTATTTCACTTAGCATAATGCTCTCCAGTTTCGTCCATGCTGTTGCAAAAGGTAAGAATTCCTTTTTTTTACAGCAGCATAGTATTCCATCGTGTAGATGTACCACAGTTTTCTAATCCATTCATCTACTGATGGGCACTTAGGCTGTTTCCAGATCTTAGCTATGGTGAATTGTGCTGCTATGAACATAGGGGTGCATATATCCTTTTGATTGGTGTTTCTGTTTTCTTGGGATATATTCCTAGAAGTGGGATCCGGGGTCAAATGGGAGTTCCATTTTTAGTTTTTTGAGGAAACTCCATACTGTCTTCCATAGTGGCTGCACCAGTTTGCATTACCACCAGCAGTGCACGAATGTTCCTTTTTCTCCACATCCTCTCCAACACTTGTTTGTTGATTTGATGATGATAGCCATTCTGACAGGTGTGAGATGGTACCACATTGTTGTTTTGATTTGCATTTCTCAGATAATTAGTGACTTTGAGAATGTTTTCATATGTCTCTTGGTTTTCTGAATGTCGTCTTTCGAAAAGTGTCTATTTAGGTCCTTAGCCCATTTTTTTATTGGATTGTTTATCTTCCTTTTGTTAAGTTGTACGAGCTCCCTATAAATGTTGGAAATTAAACCCTTATCGGTGATAACAGTGGCAAATATGTTCTCCCATTCAGTGGGCTTTCTTGTTGTTTTGTTGATGGTTTCTTTTGCTGTGCAGAAGCTTTTTATTTTGATGTAGTCCCATTTGTTTATTTTCTCTTTAGCTTCCGATGCCCTAGGAGCTGTATCGGTGAAGAAATTATTTCGGCATATGTCTGAGATTTTGTTGCCTTTGTATTCTTCTAGTATTTTTATGGTTTCCCATCGGACATTTAAGACCTTTATCGATTTGAGTTTATTTTTGTGTATGGTGTAAGTTGGTTGTCTAGTTTCATTTTTTTGAATCTATCTGTCCAATTTTCCCAACACCATTTATTGAAGAGACTATCTTGACTCCATTGTATGTTCTTGCCTCCTTTGTCAAATATTAATTGAGCATATTGGTTTGGGCTGATTTCTGGGCTCTCTATTTTATTCCATTGATCTATATGTCTGTTCTTGTGCCAGTACCAGGCAGTTTTGAGAACAGTGGCTTTGTAATACAGCTTGATATCTGGTATTGAGATCCCACCTACTTTGTTCTTTCTCAGGATCGCTGCAGCTATTTGGGGTCGTTTTGTATTCCGGATGAATTTTTGGAGAGTTCATTCTAGGTCTGTGAAATATGCCGTTGGTATTTTAATGGGAAGTGCATTGAATTTATAGATTGCTTTGGGTAGTATGGACATCTTAATGATGTTGATTCTACCAATCCAAGAACGTGGTATGTTTTTCCATCTCTTTATGTCTTCCTCTGTCTCTTTTCTCAACATCCAGTAGTTTTCTGAGAAGAGGTCTTTTACCTCTTTAGTTAAGTTTATTCCTAGGTAGCTTAATTTTTTTGGTGCGATGGTAAATGGGATTGTTTTTATAATCTCTCTTTCTGTAAGTTCACTATTGGTGTATAGAAATGCCATAGATTTCTTGGCGTTAATTTTGTATCCTGCTACATTGCCGAATTCATTTATTAAGTCTAATAGTTTTTTGATGGAGTCTTTAGGGTTTTTTATGTATAATATCATGTCATCTGCGAATAAGGACAGTTTTACTTCTTCTTTTCCAATTTGGATGCCTTTTATTTCTTCTTCTTGTCTAATTGCAATGGCTAATACTTCCTGTACTATGTCGAACAGGAGTGGTGAGAGTGGGCATCCCTGTCTTGTTCCTGTTCTTAGGGGAAATGGTGTTAGTTTTTGTCCATTGAGTATGATGCTGGCTGTGGTTTTGTAATATATGGCCTTTATTATGTTGAGATATGATTCTTCTATTCCCAACTTGCTGAGAGTTTTTATCAAAAATGGGTGTTGGATTTTGTCAAATGCTTTTTCTGCATCATTTGATATGACTATGTGGTTTTTTTCTTTCATTTTGTTTATGTGATGTATCACGTTTATTGATTTGCGGCTATTGTACCATCCTTGCATCCCTGGGATAAATCCTACTTGGTCGTGGTGTATGATCTTTCTGATGTACTTCTGGATCCGATTTGCTAAGATTTTGTTGAGGATTTTGGCATCTATGTTCATGAGGGATATTGGCCTGTAATTCTCTTTCATTGTGTTGTCTTTACCTGTGTTTGGTATTAGGGTGATGCTGGCTTCATAGAATGAGCTTGGAGGTGTTCCTTCCTCTTGAATTTTTTGTAGTAGTCTGAGGAGGATAGGTTTTAGTTCTTCCTTGAATGTTTGGCAAAACTCCCCTGTGAAGCCGTCTTGTCCTGGGCTTTTGTTTGCTGGAAGCTTTTTGATGACTGCTTCAATTTCTTCCATAGTTATTGGCCTATTGAGATTTTTAGATTCTTCCTGATTGAGTTTTGGAATGTTGTATTTTTCTAGGAATTTGTCCATTTCCTCCAGGTTGTCTAGTTTGTTGGAGTAGAGTTGTCCATAGTATTTTTTAACAATCATTTGTATTTCTGTGGGGTCTGTTGTTATTTCACCTCTATCATTTCTGATTTTGTTGATTTGGGTCCTCTCTCTTTGCTTCTCGGTGAGCCTGGCTAGAGGTTCATCAATCTTGTTTATCCTTTCAAAGAACCAGCTCTTGGCTTCATTGATTTTATGTATTTTTTTGGGGGGGGGGGTCTCTATGTCATTTATTTCTGCTCTAATCTTTATGATCCCCTTCCTTCTGCTCACTCTGGGCTTTTCTTGTTGCTCTCTTTCTACTTCTTTGAGTTGTAGAGTTAGATGATTTACTACCATTTTTTTCTCTTTTTTTTTTGAGATAGGCCTGTAGAGCTATAAACTTCCCTCTCAGGACTGCTTTAATTGTGTCCCATCGGTTTTGGATTGTTGTATTTTCATTGTCATTAGTTTCTAGGTTGTTTTTAATTTCTTCTTTGATCTCATTTGTAACCCAATCAATATGTAATAACATGCTATTCAGCTTCCAAATGTTTGAGTATTTTGGGTTGTTTTATTGTAGTTTATTTCTAATATTATGCCATTGTGGTCTGAGAAGATGCTTTGTATGATTTCCATCTTCTTGAATTTGGGGAGACTTTGTTTGTGACCTATATGTGGTCTATTTTTGAAAATGTCCCATGAGCACTTGAGAAGAACGTATATTCCGTGGCTTTCGGGTGAAATGTTCTGAAGATGCCAATTAAGTCCATCTGATCTAGTGAGTCATTTAGGATTGCTCTTTCTTTGCCGATTTTTTGTCTAGAGGATTTATTCAGTGGTGTCAGGGTGTATTACAGTCCCCTCTATGATTGTATTGTTGTCGATCTCTCCTTTGATATCTTCCAGGAGTTTTTTTATGTATTTGGGTGCTCCTGCATTGGGTGCATATATGTTTACCAGGGTTATATCTTCTTGTTGTATTGATCCCTTTAGTATTATGAAGTGGCCTTCCTTATCTCTTGTTATGGCCTTCACTTTGAGGTCTATTTTGTCCAATATAAGTATTGCTACCCCAGCTTTTTTTTTCATTTCCATTTGCCTGAAAGATATTTTTCCACTCCTTAACTTTCAGTCTGTGTGAGTCCCTTATTCTGAGGTGGGTCTCTTGTAGACAGCAAATATATGGGTCATGTTTTTTTTTTTATCCATTCAGCCACTCGATGTCTTTTGATTGGAGCATTTAGTGCATTTATGTTTAAAGTTATTATTGAAAGGTACTTGTTTGTAGCCATTTCTATTTTTTGTGCCTGTTTTCTTTCTTAGCTTTTTATTTCTTCTTTTTACACCAGTCCCTTTAGCATTTCTTGCATTGCAGGCTTGGTGGTGATAAACTCCCTTAGCCTTTTTTTTTGTCTGTGAAGCTTCTTATTTCCCCTTCAATTTTGAATGATAGCCCTGCTGGATAGAGTATTCTTGGATTCAGTCCTTTGCTTTGCATCACTTTGTAAATTTCCTTCCATTCTTTTCTGGCCCAATGTGTTTCTGTTGAGAAATCATTTGATAATCTATTGGGAGATCCCTTGTATATAACTTTCCATCTCTCTTTTGCAGCCTTTAATATTCTGTCTTTGTCCTGAACATTTGCCATGGTAATTATGATGTGTCTTGGTGTGGGTCTTTTCAGGTTCACCTTGTTTGGGACTCTCTGTGCTTCTGTGACTTTTTTCTTCCCCACCTCAGGGAAGTTTTCTGATATTATTTCTTCAAATAGGTTTTCTAACCCTTGTTCCTCTTTCTGTTGTTCTGGCACCCCTATTATTCATATGTTGTTTCATTTCAGGTTGTCCCATAGCTCCCTTAGGCTCTCCTCCTGTCTTTTAATTTTTTTCTCCAATTGCAGTTCAGTTTGGGTGTGTTTTGCTTCCCTGTCTTCTAATTCGCTAATTTGGTCCTCCGCTTCTCCTAGTCTACTGTTGAAACTTTCAATGGTGTTTTTTATTGCAGCTATATCACTCTTCATTTCTTCTTGGTTCTTGCATAAGTCATTTTTTTTCATCCATTTCTTTTTGATTCTTACATAAGTTGTTGATTTTTTCATCTGTTTCTTCTTGATAGAATTATTTTTTTAAATGATCTGCTGCTTTAGATTAGTTGTGCCATTAGCAAATCCTCAACGAATATTTGTGTAATTGTATTGTTGAATTGAAATACTCAAGAGTTGACTCTACATGAAAACAAAGAATTCCATGAAAGATTTAACAAATTCAATAGGTTAAAGTTTAAAAGAAGATGGATGAATTAAATACAAAATAATATACTTCATGTTTTTATTCAATGATAGAAAACTATCTTAAAAATCTCTCCTTTTAAAAACCAGTTGGTTAGAACTTATCTTGTTGAAATAATCTTGTTACTGTACAACAAGATCCCCACAGAATTTAAATTTGAACCAATCTGTGCAATACTGATTAAACATTTTTAATACTATTTAAGATAAAAAAGATGTCAGCTCATGTGAAAATACTTTGGTGGTGGAATTCAGTTTGTGAAGAAGCTTTTTGATTGTATATCAATTTTTTTTCATCCTCCATCATTTACTGGTTTATAACTAATTTTGAACAATTCTTAAGGATAATTTCAATTTATTTAAAGACATTCTATTTATAACAGTGATAATTTTTACAAACATAATGTATTTATTTAAATACAACCAATTACTTTCATAGCTAAAACAGTTTCCATGAGAAATAAAGTGTAAGCATGTTAGTGATTAAGGCACAGATTTTGTCTTATGGTATGTTTATTCACTTTTTAGAAGGAAAACAGAAGATAGATAATTAACTAACATTTGTCACTGAGTAAATTAAGCTTTGGGTTTGGCATTTGGATAAGTTGAATGGTTGGTCTCTGGGTGAGTCCTAAGAATTGATTCAATATGTAAATTCTGAAATTTTTTATACCTTATGACTTGGAAATGATATAAATGAAAGCTGTTAACACTTGGAACACTTAAGTTAGGCTTAAAGAAGCAATATAGGCAGCCTAGTTGAAATGGTAAGAACAGAAATAGATAAAATTTGAAAAACCCTTCTGGTGGTTTTATCTGCTAAGTGAATAAACCAATAGCTTGCTAAATTTATGAACAGAGGAAATACCAAATGCAATTTCATGAGTTTCTGGAAATGCATCTTTTTAGAGAATTTTTAAGAGGCATTTTGGAGAATAATGAATGATGATTAAAGAATTAATATTATAGCTTTTTTAAAGGTTAAGAATGCATTTTGCATACATTTCTTTAATATCAATGTACAATTTGTGTCAAACAGAAAGTCTGACACTGAGCTAAGATGAGGATCCTATTTTTCCCAGTATAACTATATAATCACCTTAATATCTTATCTATACCTATATCTATCTATATCTATATCTATATCTATATCTATATCTATATCTATATCTATATCTATATCATCTATCTATCTATCTATCTCTATCTATATCTAGCTAATCTATAATCTATCTATATCTATCTATATAGATAGATAGGTAGACAGATATATATATATATATATATAGAGAGAGAGAGAGAGAGAGAGAGAGAACCAGGGTCCATAATGACAGAAGGCTTGACCAAACGCCGGAAGTCAGTGCTAGGTTGCTGTGGGGAACCCGCACTGACTGCAGCTGGTGCTGGCACATTGACCCAGCACTGACTGCTGAGTGGGCTGCGGATCAGGCCAGGAGAGAGGCCTGCAGAGGGAGAGGCAGGGTCTGATCCACAGCTTCTGTGGCAGCTTTGATCAGCACTTGCCTCTCTCTTTCGCTGGGGGCTTTGCCAGCAGCCATGCCTCTGTTTCTCTCTGACCTCAGTGGGGCTGCTTCTCTCTGACCTCAGTGAGGCTGCTAATCAGCCCGCCTCTTTGATCAGGCCCAGAGATATGCCCAGAGATGCTGACTGGCACAGAAACCGACCAATCAGAAACAAATCTGGATGAAGTGCCAGAAGCCAATGGCTGCCTAGGAAGTGGAGCTTTTGACATTGACTAGCATAGAAACTGACCAATTAGAACCTAATCTGGGTGAAGTGCCAGGAGCCAATGACTGCCTAGGAGGTGAAGCTTTTGATGCTGACTGGCATAGAAACTGACCAATCAGAACCTAATCTGGGTGAACTGCGAAGGCAGAACCTAAGGTGGGGGCTGAGGAAGGGTTTTAAGGGCAACAGCTGTTTGGTGTAAGGTATAAGAAAGCAGTTCAATTTTTTAATGACTGGTTTGGCAGTATAGTGCATATGGCTGGTATCAGTCCAGACATAGGAATTATGTGTTTTTGTCTGCCAAGAGTATCTCCTGCTGCTGAAAAAGGCTTTCCCCCCCATTTAAGCAATCCTATCTTATGTAATCTATCCATACTAATAAAAGGGTAATATGCTAATTAGACCAGGTCGACCGGCCATCTTCTGGATGTCTGACTTCCTTCTGGACAAAGCCATCTTGGTGGGGGCTGAGGCAGAGGCCATTAGGGGTGATCAGGCCAGCAGGAGAGGGCTGTTGGGGGTGAGATCAGGCTGGCAGGGGAGGGCTGTTGGGGGAGAGATCAGGTTGGCAGGGGAGGGCTGTTGTGGGCCAGATCAGGTTGGCAGGGGAGAGCTGTTGGGGGCAACCAGGGCAGCGGGGGAGGGAAGTTGGGAGCGAGGTCAGGCCAGCAGGGGAGGGCTGTTAGGGGTGATATCAGGCTGGCAGGAGAGGGCAGGGTGCAATCAGGCTGGCAGGGGAGCAGTTAGGTGTTGATCAGGCTGTCAGGAGAGTGGTTAGAGGATGATCAGGCTGGCAGGCAGAAGCGGTTAGAGGCAATCAGGCAGGCAGGCAGGCGAGCAGTTGGGAGCCAGCAGTTCTGGATTGTGCGAGGGATGTTTGACTGTCGGACATCTCCTGAGGGGTCCCAGATTGGAGAGGATGCAGGTTGGGCTGAGGGACACCCACCCCAGTGCACAAGTTTTGTGCACCAGGTCTCTAGTATGAATATAATCAAAGGCTTTAAAATAACTATATGTCTCCAGGGGAACATTAGTTTAAATTAGTGATCAAAAACAGTTTTTAAATCATGGTGCTACCTTGACTTAGACCATTTTCATTTACTATGAAATTTTGAATTAATGTAATCTTCCTATCAAAATGGCAGCTTAGGTAAATGCTGTACTTTCACCCTCCCACAACCACATCAAAATTACAACTAAACTATAGAGCAATCATTCACAACTGCATAAAATATAGATGAATAGAAGTCCTACAACTAGAAATTTATGAAAGAAGCCACATTGAGACTGGTAGAAGGGGCAGAGATGCAGAACAGGCTGGTTCCACAACTACATGTGGCAGATAAAAATCAGGAGGGATATCTTGGCTATGGAGGTTCCTCCTGAGGAAAAAGGGGAGTCCCAGCCCCACATCAGGTTCCCAAGCCCAGGGTTCCAGTGCTAAGAAGAAAAGTCCCCAAAACTTCTGTGTGTAAAAACCAACAGGGATTGTGGCTGAGGGAGACAGAGGCCTGCTGAAGTCCCATACAGTTCCTCTTAAAGGGCCTGCACACAGATTTACACTGACTCATTCTTTCTGATCCCAGCACTGAGATGGCAGCTTGAAAGGGATCAGGGACATATGTGGAGGAACTAAATTATCTGGCATCAGGGTGAGAGATAGCAGTGCAGATTTCTCAGAGACAAAAGCGCTGGCTGAGGGCATTTTCCTTTTCTGAGCCCTCCCACAGAGCTGGCAGGCAGGTGCCATTTCTGAGTCTCCATCAACCTGGCTCACACGGTTCACCCTGCTCTAGTGATTCTCTGATATCTTGCCCCACCAAACTTGTGGGCCCACCCAAACTGTTTCCAGTGATTTTTTTTTCTATACGAATGACCTGTCTTGGCTCATGATTTAAACTTTCCTAAAATCTGTCAAACAAGCAGCATCTGGTTATAGCATGCCCCATACCTCTTACTAAGTGGCCCCAGGCCCAGCACTAACAGCAGCTGGCCTTGTTTCACAGGTTGACCTCACCTGGGCACCTCGAAACCCAGCACAAGTAGCAGCCATCTGCAGATCACTTTGTAGCTCATGCTGGGTGGCCCGGAGCAGAACACAGGTAGCAGCTAATCTTGACCTGCATCTCTGAGGAAGCCCCAGAGCCAGCTCATCCAGTAGACAGCTTCATACCACATCAAAACACCACCCAAACACCTCCACAGACATGCTCCAGGGACAGACTCAGTGGGCACAAGAGCCCTGCTGAAGTAATTCATGCCCTTTGGGGTTGGCCACTGCACAGCTGATCCCCCACAGTGCTCAATGTTCTCATCCAGTCCTTGCAGGCAATTGGATTGGGGGTAAATCCCTCCTATTGATGTGACAACAGCAATCAAGGCTCAACTACAGCAGGAGGTTGTACACAGCCCATGAGGGGAGGGAACTGCACCTGGAGTGCCCAGCTTGGGTGATCAGGGAGGCTATGCCACTGGAGCTTACAGGACACCTACTACATAAGGCCACTCCACCAAGTCCATGAGTTCTACCTAATACATAGATACAAATACATAAGGAGGCTGCCAAAATGAAGAGACAAACATACCTCAAATGAAAGAACAGAACAAAACTCCAGAAAAAGAACTAAACAAAATGGAGATAAGTAATCTATTAGAAGCACAGTTCAAAGCACTGGTTACAAGCATGCTCAATGAACTTAGGAGAGGAGTAGTTGAATTTGGAGAGAACTTCAATGGCATAAAAAAGGACATGGAAACCATAAAATGGGCATGGAAATCATAAAAAAGAACCAGTCAGAAATGAAGGGTACACTAACTTAAATGAAGAATAATTTATAGGGATTCAACAGAATAGATGAAGCTGAGAATCAAATCAGCAAATTTCCAGTAAGAAAACAAAAAAACACCCAATCAGAATAGTAAAAAGAAAAAGGAATTTAAAAAAAATGAAGATAGTGTCAGGAGCCTCTGGGACAACTTGAAGTGTACCAACATTTGCATCATAGGGGTGCCAAAAGGAGAAGAGAGAGAGAGCAAACAATTAAAAACCTATTTGAAAAAATAATGACAGAAAACTTCTTTAACCTGGTGAAGGAAATATACATATAATTCCAGGAAGCACAGAGATTCCCAAATAAGATGAACCCAAAAAGGCCCACACCGAGAAACATCGTGATAAAAACACAGAAGGTTAATTAAAGACAAAGAATCTTAGAAACAACAAAAGAAAAGCAGTTAGTTACCTACAAGGGAACACCCATAAGATTGACAGCTGATTTCTCAACAGAAACTTTGCAGACCAGAAAGGATTGGCAAGAAATATTCAAGTGATGAAAAGCAAGTACCTAAAGCCAAGATTATTCTCCCAGCAAAGCTATAATTTAGAATCAAAGTACAAATAAATAGCTTCCCAGACAAAGAAAAGGTAAAAGGAGTTCATCACCCCCAAGCCCATATTAGATTAAATGTTAAAGGGTCTTTTTTAAAAAGGAGAAGAAAGATTAAAAATATGGACAATAAAACAGCAATAAATATGTATCTATCAACAAATAAATGTAAAAAACACAACAAAATAAATGAAGCAGAACAGAAACAGCTTCATAGATGCAGAGAATATTTCGACAGTTTCCAGATGGGAGGGAAGTTGGGGCAATGGGCAAAAATGGTAAAGGGATTAAGAACTATAAATTGGTTATTTCAGAATAGTCATAGGGATGTAAAATACAGCATAGGGAATATACTCTATTTGCATATTACCCTATATAATAACAGGGTAATATGCAAATAGACTGAACTGCAGAACAACCGAACAACTGATCAAAGCGTAATATGCTAATGATATGCTAAGGCTGCTCAACCATTCGTTATGACATGCAGACAGGGAGCAGACAGTCAACTGGTTTACCAGTTGCTATGACGTTCACTGACCACCAGGGGGCAGATGCTCCAACTGGTAGGTTAGCATGCTGCTGGGGTCCAGCTGATCGGAACTGAGCGAGATGGGCCGGACATGCCCTGGAGCCCTCCTGCAGTCCCTCACTGGCTGGCCAACCCCCCATGTCTCTCCCCAGCTGATCGTGCACCAGTGGGGTCCCTCAGCCTGGCCTGCACCCTCTCACAATCTGGGTCCCCTCGGGAGATGTCAGAGAGCTGGTTTCAGCCTCATCCTGCAAACCACTCCCTTTGGGAGGGGGCCAAATGTAGGGCTTATGGCATCATGAGCCTCTCCCAGTTGGGACTGAATGAGAGCGAGCCCGCAGCAGGCACAGTGGGGCCAGGATAATTGGGAGCAGCAGGTAGGAGCTGCAAGTGGCATTGGACTGCAGGTTTTGGCCTGATCCCTGCAGGCCACTCAGAGGGACCCCACCCATGCACAAATTCGTGCACTGGGCCTCTAGTCCTATCTAATAAAAGACAGAAAGGGTAACTGACCATACCTTTGCTATGCTTCCCATTGGCTAATCAGGGCGATATGCAAATTAACCACCAACAAAGATGGCGGTTAATTTGCATACTAGGCTCCAAGCAGTGGAGCGAAGCCAAACGTACCCTAAGCTGCTGAGCAGCAAGGCCTCACAGCCCCAGGATCAGTGGAGCCAAGAGGCCTGATACCTGGGAGGTGGGCTCTGGACAGAGCCCAGCCAGAGTGAAGGCCTTGGTCTTGGGTGCCAGAGGAAAACTGTTGCCAGCAGCCAAGGGAAGGGAAGGCCTATTGCATGAATCTCTTCGTGGAACAGGCCTCTAGTATTCTAATAATATTATATGGTGTCAGATGAGTACTAGATTTATTGGGATGGTCACTTAGTAAGTTATATAATATCTACACCTGAAACTAATATAATATTGTATATCAACTGTAATTGAAAAATAAAAACTGATTTAAATTACAAAAAAAGAATTAATGTAACTCAGCCATGAATTTTAGGAATATGATATATAATAAATATAACATAATATGGCTAAATATCACTTCAGCCCCATATTTATAAGTTAATGTAAAATTTAATGTTGATTTCAAAGTCAGTTTCATATCAAGTCACAATGAAAAGTTTAAAAGCTTGATGTTTATGTCCCCTCCCAATTCCCCAAGCTCTGATCTTACCTTATATAAAGAACACATTTTACTTCTCATTCTTATAATAATACTAGAGGCCCGGTGCACAAAAATTTGTGCACTCAGGGGGGAGGGGGTCCCTCAGCCTGGCCTGTGTCCTCTCGCAGTCTGGGACCCCTCAGGAGATAACGACCTGCTGGCTTAGGCCTGCTCCCGGGTGGCAGAGGGTAGGCCCAATCCCTAGGTGGAGCCCCTGGTCGGGCTCAGTGCAGGGCCGATTGAGGAGTTGGGGCGCTGCCCCCTGTCATGCACAGAGCAGGGCGGATCAGGAGGTTGCGATGCCACCTTCAGTCACGCTCAGGGTAGGGCCGATTGGGGGGTTGGGGCACCGCCCCCGCCACACTCAAGGCAGGGTCGATGGGGAGGTTGTGGCGCCACCACCTGTCACGCACAGAGCAGGTCCAATCAGGGGGGTTGGGGCTCCTTACCCTGTCACGCACAGAGCAGGGCCGATCAGGGGGTTGGGGAGCTCCCCCCTGTCACACACAGAGCAGGGCCCATCAGGGGGGTTGGGGCTCCTTACCCTGTCACGCACAGAGCAGGGCCGATCAGGGGGTTGGGGAGCTCCCCCCTGTCACGCACAGAGCAGGGCCCATCAGGGGGTTGAGGAGCTCCCCCCTATTGTCACTCACAGAGTAGGGCCGATAGGGGAGTTGGGGAACCGCCCCCTGTCACACACAGAGCAGGACAGATCAGGGGGCAGGGTGCCGCCCTCTATCACCCACAGAGCAGGGCCGATAAGGGGGTTGGGGCGCCACCACTCTCACACTCAGGGCAGGGCCAATCAGGGGGTTGGGGTGCCTTCCCCTGTCACACACAGAGCCGCAGGGCGATCAGAGGGTTGGGGAGCTCCCCCCATCAGGCACAGAGCAGGGCCGATCAGGGGGTTGGGGTGACTTCCCCTGCCACGAACAGAGCAGGGCGGATAGGGAGGTTGTGGCCCCGCTCCCTGTCACACACAGAGCTGCAGGGCAATCAGGGGGTTTGGGCACTGCCCCCTGTCATGCTGATCCTGGTGCCAGGAGGCCTCACAGCTCCACTGATCCTGGTGCTGGGAGGCATATTACCCTTTTACTATATAGGATAGAGGCCTGGTGCACAGGTGGGGGCCGGCTGGTTTGCCCTGAAGGGTGTCCTGGGTCAGGGTGGAGGTCCTGCTTGGGTGTCTGGCCAGCCTGGATGAGAGGATGATGGCTGTTTGCAGCTCTTCACACACCCTTCAGGGTGGGGGTCCCCACTGGGGTGCCTGGCCAGTCTGGGTGAGGGGCTGAGGGCTGTTTTCAGGCTGGTGGGTGACTGAAGCTCCCAACCACTCCTTTTTTTTCTTTTTTCTTTTTTTTATTCTGGGCCAGCTTTAGCTCTGAGGCTTGGCTCCAGCTCTGAGGCCAACGCTGCTGAAAGCAGGTATCTGGTTGTTGGAGTTCTATAATCGAAACACTGTTTCAACTCCAGCTCTGAGATCCTGGCTGGCTGAAAAGCAGGTTTCTGGGGTTTTTGTTTAGCTTCTATATTTGTAACAATGTTTCAAACTGCAAGCTCAGAGGCCGGCAGCAGCAGGCAGGAACATTGGAGTCCTCCGTCACTGAAGCAAGCAAGCCTAATGTTCGCTTCAATCTGCCTGGCTGCCTGCCGCCATCTTGGCTGGCAGTTAATTTGCATATCACCCTGATTAGCCAATGGGAAGGGTAGCGGAGGTATGGCTAATTACCATGTTTCTCTTTTAATAGATAGGATGTATTGCTTCACCTCAGTAAGACTACCAGAATTATGATTACAACCAGATGATGCACCCATTTTCTAAGGAACATGATGCTTGGTTTACATATGACAGACTGTGGCCTGCCGGCCATATTAAAACCTACAACCTAAAAGGAGCAATCAGGTCAAATGGAGGATGTCATAGAGCCCTTGTTTGAGTCCTGTTGTTTCTCTATTGCTTGACAAGTGGGTGGAAACCACTTTCCTACAATATGCTTCCACATTCTTTTGATTATTTACACCTCTCTCTCCTTAAAACACTCTCTTCTCTTGGCTTTGAGGGTGTACTCCTTTTACTCTGCCTCTTTTTTCTTTTCCTACTTTCAATTTGTGGATGGTCCTTGAGGTTCATTCCTTGAATATCTATTCACCTCTCTACTGTCTGTTTTAAAGTTATCACCCACTCCAGTAGTTCCAACTATCACCTATTTAAAGGGGATTCCATTAAACTCTGTCTCCAGACCTGACTTAACTTTCCTGTCTTCAGATGCTTGATACATGCTACAACTCATATGTCCAGCTATTACCTCTATTCTTCTTGCCTAAAACTGGACACGTCTTATTCCATATCTATTTTCTCACACACCCTGACTCAATTTCCCTGTTTCTGTCAATGTTCACATTTTTTACCTATTTACCATTTATCAAGACTATTGATCTTGACAACAGCTTTGACTCAAACCCTTAAGAAAGAATTCTATTATTTATTAAGAACTTACTATGTGCAAGAAACTGTGAATTATGTCACAGAATCTTGATGATAGTCCCATGAGTTAGGTATTATGATTATTTTACAGGTGAGGATGCTAAGGTTCAGAGAAAGCAAGTTGCTCCAGGGATAAGTTCAGGTCCATCTGAAGCCAGAACCTGGGTGATTAACCAAACTGCAAAGGTAAAAACTCACCTGCTACAGAATTTTAAACCAGTGCAGCTACTATGGGAAACAGTATGTAGATTCCTCAAATATTAACAATAGAACTACCGTATGATCCTGGGTATTTATCTGAAGAAAACAAAAACACTAATTTGAAATAATATAAGAGCCCCTGTGTTTTGCAACATTGCTTACAATAGCCAAGATATGGAAGCAACCTAGGTGTCTACCAATAGATAAATGGATAAAGAAGATGTGATCACTCACACATACACACACACACACACACACACACACACACACACACACACACCCCACAATGAAACATTACTCAGCCATAAAAAAAGAATGAAATCTTGCCATTTGATGGACCTAGAGAATATTATTCTAAGTGAAATAAGTCAGAAAGACAAAACCGTATGAAATCACTCATATGTGGAAACTAAAAAACAAATGAACAAAATGAAATGGAAACAAACTCATAGATACAGAGAATAAATTAATAGTTGCCAGATGGGATGGGTTGGGGAATGGGTGGAAAAGGAGAAGAATGTTAAGAAGTATCAACTTTCAGTTATAAAATAAGTCACAGGGCCCTGGCTGGTGAGGCTCATAGTTAGAGCATTGTCCATGCACTGAAGGGTTTGATTCCTGGTAAAGTGCATGTACCTGGGTTGCAGGTTCCATCTCCGACCTGGTTGGGGTACATGTGGGAGGCAATGAATTGATGAGTCTCTCTCATATCGATGTTTCTCTCTCTCTCTCTCTCTCTCTCTCTCTCTCTCTCTCTCTCTCTCTCTCTCTCCCTCCCTCTCCCTCACTCTCTCCCTTCTACTCTCTCTAAAAATCAATGGAAAAAATATCCTTTAGTGAGGATTTTTTTTAAAAAGTCACTGAGATGTAATGTACAACACAGGGAATATAATCCAAATACTGTAATAACTATGTATGATGACACATAGTTACTAGACTTGTGGTGGTAATTTTATAAGGTATATGAATGTTAAGTCACTATGTTGTACATCTGAAAGTAATATAATATTGTATGTCAACTATAATTTTTTAAAGACTTCACTGCTTACAAGGCACCAGGCTAATTGTTTAAGCAAAGCAGACCAGATTCAAGAAAAAATAATAAGAGCAGTGCAACCTGTCTCCACTGGGGAAACAACAGGAGTAGACTGTCCCATAGTGCACAATTCAATTTCAGCCATGAATAAAACCAGTCTTGCCATATCTTTCAACTTTTTAAGAGAAGGCAAATATCTAGATTTTTATTGAAAATACCAATTTTTAAATGTAGGCAACCTGTCATTTTTTGTTTTACTTCTACAATTTTATTGAAAATTTTAAACATATACAGAAAAATTGAAAAACTTTTACCTTAAGTACTCATATATATACCAGTCATCTAGCATCTACTATTAACTCATTATTATACTTGCTTTTCATATATCTATCCCTCAACCCATCTTCTCAATGCATTTCCAAGTCATTTGTGGACATCAGGATACTCCCTCTAAATAGTCTACAATGTGTATCATTTCAGTTAACTATTAGTTCATAGTATTTTGTTCTTGTTATTTAGGCAAATTTCACAAACAATTAAATGAACAAATGGTAAGTGTACTATTTGATGAATTTTGACATATATATATATATATATATATATATATATATTGATACCTGTATAACTTAAATGCCTATCAAGATATAAAAAATTTTCATCACCTCAGAAAGTTCCTTTGTACCTTTGTCCAGTCATATCCTACCATTCCCTTCTGAAATAACCACTGGTATGATTTTTTTCAACACAGATTAGTTTTCATGTTCTAGGACTTCATATACATAAACCCATACAATATGTACTCTTTTGTACTCAGATAACACTGTTGAGAGTCATTCATATTGTTGGGCAACCTATCAAATTTTAAAAAAATTCTGTGTAGAAGAAAAAATAAAACTCACATTTGCAATCCATGGGTATCAGGATGCAACCTCTGCACTGTACTTGAATGCCTCTTCTCTTCTATTTCCCAAGTACCATCAAATTCATGTTCCTTTGAAATATCATATTTGTCTTTTTTCCCTTTCTCATTGCTACCACTCTGCCATCATTCCATAATAAATTGGTTTAGCAGGGCATTTCAAAAAGTCTTATTTAACATTCAAGGGAACAAGATGATGATAAAGGGTTAGATGATGGTTTAGTTAGCTAAATCTAGAACTGATTGGGAAGCATTGGCCAGAGTGTAGATTATTGAATTGAGGACAACTCAGGGGGACTCTCCATTAGCGTACCACAGAACTCACTTCCTGATTTTGCACTGTCCAACATTTTTTTCAAGACTTAGATGAAGATAGTCATGCTTTTAAAGTTTGCAACTGACACAAAGATAATGCATAGAGTAATGTAATGGATACATAACTAAATTTTAAAATCTTGATATGCTATAAGGATAGATAAAAACCAAGAAGATAAAATTTAACAAGGATAAAGTGAAAAAATTATATTTAGTTTGTAAAAGTCAATTGCAAAAGTACATCATAAAAATATTTGCCCTGAAAGAACCCTAATTGAAAAAATATCTCAAGCACAGTATGAGTCACCAGTATTTTTATAAGAGCAAAAACCAATAGACCAAAGAAAAAACTAATTATGTAGTCATAGCCCACATTAATAGAGTTGTACAAGGAAATAGCTCTAATTCAAAAGAATGATTTAAAGCATAGGTGTTGGGGTAAGAAAACATTGCTGCAGGATAGAGATATAAATTTGGGATTGTTAGAAAATAGATGGCATTTAAAGCAATGGGATTAGATGAAATCAGACAGACGTGAGTGTTGACACTGAAAATAGACAAGAGATGTCTGTGTAAGTTTGCTAGGGCTGCCATAACAAAATACCACAATCTGGGTAGTTTAAACAGCAGAAATTTATTTTCTTTATTTCTTTTTTATTTCTTTAAAATTTGTATTGGTTTCAGGTGTACAGCTTAGTGGTTAGATAATCATATGCTTTATATAGTGTTCCCCTCAATATTTCCAGTACCCCAAATGGCACCATAGATAGTTATCGCAATATTTTTTTACTGTATTCCCTGTTTTACTTATATCCCTGTGACTATTTCTATTTTGTAACTACCAATTTGTGCTTCTTAATCCCTTCACCTCTTTCACCCAGTCCCCCCAACCTCCCTCCCTTCTGGCAACTACCAGCTTGCTCTCTGTGTCTATGAATGTGTTTCAATTTTGTTTGTTTATTTTGTTCTTTAGATTCCATGTATAAGTGAAACCATATGGTATTTGTCTTTCTCTGACTGATTTATTTCCTTGAGCACAAAACCCTCTAGGTCTATCCATATTGTTGCAAATAGTAAGATTTCATTCTTTTTATGGCTGAGTACTATTCCATTGTATATATGTAGCACCACTTTTTTATACACTCATCTATTGATTGGCACTTAGTTGTTTCCATAGCTGGCTATTGTAAATAATTCTGGATTTATTTGGCTAAATCCCCTGAAGTAGAATCACTGCATAACAAGGCAGATTAACAGAAATTTCTTTTCTGACAGTTTTGGAGGCTAGAGGTCCAAAAAGATTGTTTTATCCTGAGGCCTCTTTTCTTGGTTTATAGGTGGCTGCTTTCTCACTATGTCCTCACATGGCCTTACCTCTGTGTGTGTGTGCTCTTGGGGTTTCTGTGTGTCCAGATTTCTAATAAGGACATGAGTCAAATTGGATTAAGGCCTATCCTAATAGCCTTATTTTAACTTAATCACCTCTTCAAAAACCCTATCTCCAAACACAATCACATTCTGAGGTACTAGGTGTTAGATATTCAAAATATGAACTTGGGCCCTGCTGGTTTGACTCAGTGGATAGAGCATTGACCTACAGACTGAAGGGTACTGGATTCGATTATGGTCAAGGGCAAATGGCCAAGTTGTGGGCTTGGTCCCTAGTAGGGTGCCTGCAGGAGGCATCCCAGAAATGGTTCTCTCTCAACATTGATATTTCTATCCCCCTCTCCCTTCCTCTCTGAAATCAATCCAAATATATTTTTAAAATTGAACTTGGGAGGACACAATTCAGCCCTTAATAAGGTCCTAGAATTGAGCCTTGATCCCCCACCATTTAGAAGTCAGGAAAAGGAGAAAGAAGGGACAATAGAAAATACTGAGAAATAATAGCCAAATAAGAGAAAACCCAGGAGATATGTATTTCTGGAAGCCTGGAGAAGAAAGAGGTTTCAGAAGGGAGTATTCAGCCATGTCAAATACTGCTGAGAGATGAAGAAAGATGAGAACTGAGAATGACCATTGGGTTTGTCAAATATAGGGGCCATTGTTGGCCTTAATAATAGCCATTTCAGTTGAGTGGTGGAATTGGAAGCCTGATAAAAGAAAAGGGAAGTGAGGATATAAAGATAGAGACAACTCTTCTTATGAGTTTTTCTATGAATAAGAATATATTAATGAGAAGCAAGAATTTAAAAATTGCAGGTGCAGAGCCTTTAAAAAGGTGAGATGGTTTGTAATCTAGTTTTTATTCTTGGATAAAAGAAGGAAGGCAAAGCCAGTGCATCTGCGTTCATGGAATTGGTGGTGAGAAGATGAGGTAATTCTTCTCTGATTGCTGATATCACCACACCTATATTTCTTCTCTACCCATAAAGACTCTGCCTCTTTGCTTTGAAAAGAGCACTGGATCTGGGACCAGAAAACATGGATTCAAGTGCCATCTTCTATTATTATAAGCTGTGTAACTTCAGACAAGTCACTGACCTACTCTGATCCCATTTCCTCATCTATACCCTTAGAACAAAAAATCTCTCTACATACTTTACATTTTAAAATGCAAAGATAAAAATGAGATATCTCTTAGTAGATCCTACCTTCTCTAAGAAGTTTCCATGACCACTTCAGTCTTTTTGAAACCACTTTCGGTCCTTACTACTCATTTGTTGTCTGATGCTATTACCTACTTCTTCTCAAGTGTGTTATTGTTGATTTGATCACTAAATTATACATTTCTGAAAATCAGGAACTGATTTCTATGTATTATATAGGAGGAGTAGGTGGGATGGACAAAGTGACTAATTCTTTGACCATCTGCTACTTTCCAAGGTGATTAGGTATGATATCTAATTTAATTCGTTCATAATTTGAACTCCAACTCCATGCTCTAACCCTATGCTCTTTTCACTTATGCACACACACACTTATGCAAGGCAATTTTGGCTGCATTTGGATTTTTTCTGAGGCTTTAGTTACCAAGAGGAAATGACATTTTGATTAGAACATATTTTTGCAGTTATAATGCCAAACAAACAGCTTCTGCTTTTCTCATATAAATTTATGATAGTGCTGACTCCTATCCAACTCTCTGGAAATTGGTATTCTTGCTACAAATAAAACTATTTTTATGTCATTAGTTTTTCTTATACCATCATCATAAGGAAATCAGAAATGATGATGAATCATAAATTGCTGACACTCAAAAGGACCTCAGAAAGCATCTATTCCAACCTTCTTCCTTTTATAGATGAGGATAGTGTGGCTCAGAGAAGGGAGTTGGCTTACCGAATAGCACACAGTGGAAAGTAGCAGAGAGAGAAAACTGGTTCTTTTTCTCCCTATCTCACACTCTTTCTTTCAGTCTACTAACCTCATCTTATAAGCTGCCCCTTTGTCTTTAAAGTAATAGCTCCAAGGACCCAAGAATTTTCTACATTTTGTATGGAATTTAAAGGGCTAAGCTTCAAAGCATGCCTTGCTGGGCTAATGTCTGGAGAGGCTGGGAGATAAATGTCAAGAAAACCAGGAAGTCCATACTTCTGACATTTACTAGTTTTTAAAAGGGGATTATTTTATTGCTTTAAAGTAATAAATTTCAAGGTATTAATGTATGAACTCTTGAAAGCAAGTTTATATTTACTTGTTTTAAGGTTTCATCAATGACTTTTTCTTCTCAAAACAGCCCTAAGAAATGGACAGCTTCAGGTAGATTTTAAGGTTATTTTAAACCCAGCTGTCCTCCCTGGAATATTGGAACAACTCCTCTGATCAATTGCTCCCCTTTCAAGTTTATAAATGATGTGCAGGAAGTATCTTTATGGAAGACTGAACCAAGGGGACATCTAGATGAAGAATGGATGATGCCAAAGGGTTCAGTTGCTGCTTTCATCTGTCTCATGAGATGAGCTTCTCCCTGACTGCTTTTTACCTTTGAGGGAAGGCAGATTAACATTGGCTGAAAGAGACTTCTTCCTTAGATAGAATTACCTATGGGCCTGCTGGCTTTACAGCTAAGCAGTGTTCGGGGATGGGGGTGAGCATTTATCAATATAATTGTGAATTTGATAAAGTGCACACCACAGTTCTTCCATAAGGTTAATTATCTCACACATTGTGGTTTACATGGCAGGATTTCATGTCTGGGGCTAAAGAGAGTACTATCCACAGGTATGCTTGGAGCTGCAAATGCAGTGTGTGGAGGGGGAAAAACAACAGCCAAAACAGCAAGTAATACTTGAAAACCTTCTGTTTCATTTGAAAAGCCTCATAAAGGAACAAATAGCTCCCTTGTGTCCTATTTCGTGTGTGTGCGGTTTTTTTTTTAAATCCTTTCTAAAAGACAGGGTCCAGTCTTTTGAACCTTGGTAATCTGAACCAATTTTCCGATTAGTCATTAAATCAGCAAACAATTATTGAGCATCTACTACATGCTATAATCTGTGTTTGGTGCCAAGAGACTGCAAAGCAGGGTCCAGATGACAAACAGGATGACAAATCTGAGACAATATTAGGTATTCAATCTGAAACCCAGTTCATTGATTTTCACTGATGACCTGCACCAACCTTGGATAAACCCAGTAACAAAGTGTTGTCTTCAGGCTTATATGAAGCATGTATTCAAATCCATCCCAAAGGAGCTTACTTTGCTTTACTTAAATATTGGCCAACAGTCAAGCATCAAGAACAGCAGCCAAAATGTATTTTTTTTTTCAGTTTTAATAGTTAATATTTTTTCTGAGTTTGAGAATTAATTTTGCAACTGCTTTTAGCTTTTCCCTAGTAATAAATGCACACATAACCAGTGCCTAAAGCAGTCAATGAACTCAAATCTATTGAATCATTTTCTGTGCAAAGACAGCTGTTCTGTGCCCTACTATCGACCTACTTCCATTTGCCTGAGTATGCCCACTGTGTAGCAGCATACCGAGAAAGGGCTATTTTGAGAGACTGAAGATTTTCTTTTGTTCTTTTAATAAACAAGCTTTGCAAGACAAAAACCAAGGTTACTTCCTGCTTGGGTTTTGTTTTTAGGTCTTCTTGAAGGAAGAATATTGGCTCAACTATCTGAAACATGTTCCATCTCCCTGAAGACATTAGAGGCTGGAAGCCATAGAAAGGTACTGTTAGGAGTCAGGAAGCTAGGCTTATAGTCTTGACTCTGCCTCTAGGTAGCTGTACAACCTGTAAAAAATAGTTGATTATCTCTGAATTTCAGTTTCCCTTCCTCTAGAATTAGGGAGATAGGATGGAAGTTAAGAGGCAGTTCTTTCACTTACCAGTGGTGTGGATTTGAGATAGTCACTTAACCTCTCTTGGTCTTAGTTTCCTTGCCTGAGAAATGGAGATAGTAATGCTATCCACCTCATAGTGTTTTATGAGTATTAAATAAGAAAATATATGTAAATTATTGGTACAGCATCTGGCATATAGTACTCGGGAAATAATTTTTTAAAAAATTCTGGGTTAAATTAAATCATGATGGCCCCTTCTGGCTCTAACTTTCTCAGTGTGCTTAATATCAGTAAAAATTTTAGTATCATTTTAAGTGAATTTTTCTTCAATTTCTCACTATTATAACACTTTTTAACTTAGTATGTTAAATGCCAGAAGCCGGTCCATCCTTGCTGCTTGACACAGTCGCTGCAGGGAAGAAACATCTGCACAGCATATGTTTCAAGGGACCTGGCGTATATGGCATACAGTTCTTAATATGTTTGCTCCCCTTCTTAGCGCTATGTGTCACCTCTCCAAGAAAGGTTGTTTCCCCAGGTGGGGATTTTTCCCTGGAGTTAGGGATTTACAGGACTAAGGAAGGGAATAAATCAGTAAAACCCCTTAACTAAGTGCCAGGCGGGTAGTTAATCACCTTAACTATGAACAATCACGCTTAAGCTACATAATCTTTACTTAGGATAATCTCCTTTAGTTACTTCCTTGTAGCTTAACAGAACAGTAGGGTAGTGACCTTGGAATGGAGATAACAAACGCCCTAACCTTTGGAATAGAATGGATAAGATTAAAATCAAATGGTATAAATACAGATGTAACAGGAGAATAAGAAGAGAACCTGGCTAGAACCTGGCTAGAGAACCTGGCTAGGCTGCTGATCAACTGAATGCTGTCTCCGTGTCATTCCTTCTTCGCCAACTCCGTCCACACCTTTGGGAACCCCTGGACCTGCTGGGGCTGGACCCCAACAATTAAAAATGCAACACATTGCCCTAACAGGTTTGGCTCAGTGGATAGAGGGTTAGCCTGCGGACTCAAGGGTCCCAGGTTCGATTTATGTCAAGGGCATGTACCTTGGTTGTGGGCACATCCCCAGTAGGGAGAATGCAGGAGGCAGCTAGTCGATGTTTCTCTCGCATCAATGTTTCTAACTCTCTATCCCTCTCCCTTCCTCTCTGTAAAAATCAATAAAATATATTTTTTTAAAAATGCAACACATTAACTTATCAGGTTAAATAATTGTTATAAGGTTAATAAGAAAGTTTATTGATTGTCACTCCTTTTCTTTATTTCATAGAATTGTTTCTGAAAATTTTTTCTCCATGGAACTCAAAAACTAAGATAGCAAATATTTAATACTTCATATCCACAGAAGAAATACAAAAAGATAGATACCACTGATTCTCACATCAGCTTTTGCTTTAGCTCATGAAAGAAAGAAAGAAAGAAAGAAAGAAAGAAAGAAAGAAAGAAAGAAAGAAAGAAAGAAAGAAATCCTTTTGCAGAAAAGGATTTACTGCATTTGTCAGGAATCCAAAGACTGTACTCTGTAATCTTTGTAAATGTAAGATTGTAGAAATTCACTTTGAACTGTTGCTATGTTTTATCAGTATTCAGTGAGTGGTGTGTGGTTTGGGAGACATTCTTTTTATATATGTGGGACACAAGATTGAGTCAGGCAAGCCTATAGAACTTCCTAGAGTAAAAATCATCAAAATCTCTAGCACAAACTCAATATCATTGAAAATGCTAAGTTTGTGTGTGTGTGTGTGTGTGTGTGTGTGTGTGTATGTGTGTGTGTTTGTGTGTGTTTACTGAATTCAGGCTAACATTTCCTATGTAGACCTTTAATAATCAATATGCATAAAATATAAAATAGACTGTGAGAATTATTTTTTGATATGGAAACTAAATAAAAGTGTTTTATCCTCTTCAACAAATGGTGCTGGAAAATTGGAAAGCCACATGCAAAATAATGACACTAGACTACACTTTGTCCCTGTGCAAAAAATTTAATTCAAAATGGATCAAAGTTCTAAATATAAGATCTGAAATAATACATTACATAGGAGGAAACAGAGATACTAAACTCATGGACCTTGGTATTAGAGAAAGTTTTATGAACTTGACCCCAAAGGCAAGGGAAGTAAAGGCAAAAATAAATGAGTAGGACTATATCAAATAAAAAGTTTATGCACAGTAAAAGAAACTGCCAACAAAACAAAAAGGAAACCAAATGAATAAGAGGTATTTGCAAACAATAGCTTCAACAAGTAGCTAATATCTAAAATATATGAAGAATTCATACAACTCAGCACCAAATAAACAAACAATGCAATTAAAAAATGGGCAGAGGACCTGGACACTTCTTCCAAGAAGACATACAAATGGCCAACATATTTATGAAAAGATGCTCAACTTCACTAGCTATTAGGGGAATGCAAATCAAAACTATAATGAGATATTACTTCATACCTGTTAGAGTGGCCATTATCAATAAGACAAGTAATAAGTGTGGGAGCGGTTGTGGAGAACAAAGAACCCTCATTCACTTTTGGTGGGAATGTAAACCGGTACATCCAATATGGAAAACAGTATTTAAGTTCCTCAAAAAATTAAGAATAGAGTTACTAAATCCGTCTTCTGGGTATCTATCTAAAAAATGTAAAAACATTTATTCACAAAGATATAGGCACTCCTATGTTCATTGCAGCACTATTTACACTGGCCAAGGCATGGAGACAACCACAGTGTCCTTTGATAATTGATTGGAAATAGAAGATGTGGTACATATATACTATAGAATACTATGAAATATTACTGAGCCATAACAAAAGGTGAAATACTGCCATTTGAGTTAACATGGATGGACTTAGAGAATATTATGCTAAGTGAAATAACTTAGTCAGAAAAAGTTAAGAACCATATAATTTCACTCATATGTGGGATATAAAACTGAAACTCATAGACACAGACAACAGTATGCTGCTTACCAGAGGGAAGGGGAGGTAGTAAAAGGCATAGGGGGGCAAATATATGGTGATGGAAAATGATTTGACTTTGGGTGGAGGACACACAATGCAACATACAGATTATGTATTATAGAAATTTACACTTGAAACCTCTATATACTATACACTATATAACTTCATTAACCAATGTCACCCCAATAAATTTAATTAAAATGGGTTTCCCATCTTTCAAGATAGCAAGCGAAAAGAAAACTGAAAAGCTGGATACTAAGGAGAAGAAGCCTGATACTAAGGAGAAGAAACCTGAAGCCAAGAAGGCTGATGCTGGCCACAAGGTTAAGACGCCTAAGAAGGGGAAGCCCTACTGCAGCCGAAACCCAGTCCTTGTCAGAGGAATTGGCAGATATTCCCGGTTGGCTATGTATTCCCAAAAGGCCATGTACAAGAGGAAGTATTTGGCAGCTAAATCCAGGATTTTAAAGAAAAAGGATAAAGTTCTTTCTACTGTCATAAAATCAGTTGGTGGCAACAAAAATGGTGGTACCCAAATGGTTAAACTCTGTAAAATGCCTAGATATTATCCTACTGAAGCTGTGCCTCGAAAGCTGTTGAGCTATGGCAAGAAACCCTTCAATCAGCATGTGAGGAAATTGTGGGCTAGCATCACTCCCAGGACCATTCTGATCATCCTCACTGGGCGCCACAGAGGCAAGAGGGTAGTTTTTCTGAAGGAGCTGAGCAGTGGCTTGCCACTTGTGACTGGACCTCTGTCCCTCAGTTGAGTTCCTCTGAGTAGAACACACCAGAAATTTGCCATTGCACCTCCACCAAAATTGATTAGCAGTGGTGTGAAAATTCCCAAACATCTCATTGATGCTTACTTCAAGAAGAAGAAGTTGTGCAAGCCCAGACACCAGGAGAGTGAGATCTTCGACACAGAGAAAGAGAAATATGAGATTACAGAGCAGCACAAGGTTGACCAGAAAGCCATGGACTCAAAAATTCTGCCAAAAATCAAAGCTGTTCCTCAGCTCCAGGGTTGTCTCTGCTCTCTGTTTGCTCCCATAATGGGCTTTATCCTCACAAACTGGTGTTCTGAACTTCTTATAAGAATCTGATTAAATAACTGATATGTTAAAATTTTTTAATGAAAATGAGAACATTTCTCTTTTAAATCAGGCAGTGTTTGAGGTTGGGAGGGTGTAATATAAGTCCCATCGTGCTATTCTTTGTTCAAAATACCTCATCTCACTTTTTATGGCCTATAAGATTCTCCATGGTCTACATCACTCTGACTTCTCTCCTTCTCCCCTCCCCCTTACTATCTTGGCTCTAGTTATATAAGCCTTCTTGTGTCTTAAACACATCAAGTAGGTTTAAACCTCAGGGCCTTTGCACATGCTTTTTTGTCTGTTTGGAATGATCTTGCCCTAGATGTCTACATATAGTGTCCTCACAGCCTTCATGATTTCTACCTATATGGAATCTCATCAGTGAGGCTTTTTCTTTCAGAAATAAAAGAGCAATCCCTCTCCTCTCCAGCACTTCATACAACCACTACTTTGGGTTCCTCCACTCCATAGCATTAAACACCACCTAACACATATATTGATTATTTTTATGTTATCTGCCCCGCTTCTATATATAAACTCTATAAGGGAAATGGTTGTATCTGTCTTATTCTCTATTCTATCCCCATGTCTAAAATAGTATTTGACACATAGTAAACCTTCAATAATTAAGTAGTTGTTGAATGAGTGAATGAATGAAATAAAGTTCAACAGCTCTCTATTAAATATGGATTTAATTTAAAGTAATAGACTTATTTTTAAACTTGTTTATTTATGGAAAATTTAAAAGTTGATCTTTTATATGCCACCATGTAACTGTAGACAGGCTATAATAAAACCATTTAAAAGTATCATCTAAACCTAGAAAAATTTTTTAAATAAAAGTATCGCCCAGCCGGTGTGGCGCAGTGGTTGAGCATCGACCTATAAAACAGGAGGTCACGGTTCAATTCCTGGTCTGGGCACATGCCTGGGTTGCGAGCTCGATCCCCAGTGTGGGGCGTGCAGGAGGCAGCCGATCAGTGATTCTCTCTCATCACTGATGTTTTTATCTCTCTCCCTTCCTCTCTGAAATCAATAAAAATATATATTTTTAAAAAGTATCATCTAAAAATAAAATAAATAAAAATGTTTTTTGACAAGACAAGTGTCTGTGTCCTCTTCTCCATGGGATTTTCAATATTTTTCTTTGTCAACAAAGTTGAAACAAAAGTGACTAAGTGATATGGTGGAAGAGCTTGACATGAAAAGATGAGATTTAAGTCTGATGCCAGGAGATCTCATTTTGCCTAACTAGGTGAGTATTGTTTCATCTCCTAAAAGAACAAGCTGTTTGATAATTGTTTTTAATCTATTGCTGAAGAGCCTCTTGCTCATGTTAATGTTTGTGAAGAAAGGATGGCCAGATCCAGTTTAGATACAGCTGTTTCTTGATTTTCACTTGGCTTTGGTAGCACTATCTATTGCACTGTGGCAAAACTGATGGAAGCAGTCATTTTAAATGTCCATGTGTGGAGGTACAAAGTTGGGTTGTCTCTTTAAACTGTACTCACATGTAGTAACATTGCCAAAAGTTTTGTCTCTTTATCACATTTATATCTTCTATTACAGATACTGAGCTAGTGATAGTTTAGAAAGTAATTGTCAACCTTGCAAGAAGACTCAATTTGCACTTTCAAATAATGCTGTCTTAATTTTCACAACACCAGTTTGTTTATTGTTTCCATTGTGAACCATTTTTGTTTTCCAGCTCATAAACCCATACTCACATTCTTGAGCTATATAAGAAGGACAGATCATTCTCTATATATGAAAGGGAAAGTAGAATTTCCCTTTAAAGCCAGTAGAAACTCCAGAAATGTGAATGTAGTAGGAGTGATAGGAAAGATGGCCTCGTGTGAATTAGCTTCTCAAGTTAATAGTGTACAAATGCAGTAAGTAATAATTTTTTTTGAGTCAGAACACAACTGAACATCATGTTCAAATGCAGACATTGCATTTTAGGAGTGACATTGGGAGAATATACCTAGGAAAGTGACCAAGCTAAGGAGAGGTCTAGAAACCAGGACAGACAAGAAAGAGTTGAAGTAACTGTATGTTTAGCCTGGATAAAAGAAGACTAAACTAACCCATGCTGACTCTTAAAAGATTTGACACTGAAAGAAGTAGTGCACTTAGTTTATTTTATTCCAAAGGCAAACTCTAGGATAAATAGATGGAAATAAAAGAAGGCACATTTCAGATGAACACTATAAATAAAGAAAACTCATAAAAATGAAAACTAACCAAAAGTAGAACACATTTACTTAGAAAGTATTGACTTCTTCCTGGACATACTTAAGTGGTCTGAGCCTCTGATAGGGATCCTGTAGAAAGGATGCTTGCAGGAATAAGAGACAGGTCAGTTAAGCTCCAAAGTTATTCCTTTCTCACTCTAAAATCATTTTTTCTATGATTCAAGTCAAAAACTAGGAAAATAAAAGAATATACCTTTATTCAATCATACATCAAAGCACCCATTCATTAATTCATTTAACATATACTTACTGTTATGTTCCAGGTACTGTATTAAATACAAGAAATATAAGACTCAGAAATGTAGGATACAGAAATGTAAACAGATGATTACAGTGTAGGATGATGCATGCAAAGGCAGATGTATGTACAGGTAACAGAAAGAGTTATGGAGATGCTATAGGGAAGTAAAACTAGGAAGATTTGGTGAGGAGAAAATTATGCCTGAGCAGAGTTTTAAAGGATGAATTAGAGTTTTCTGGGAAGACAAAGTTAATGTAGAAAGACTATCTATACTAATAAAAGAGTAATATGCTAATTAGACTGGAAGACCTGCTGGATGTACTTCCAGACAAAGCCATGGGCTTGGCTAGCATGCAAAGTGCCCCTAAACAGCCCTCAGCCCCTCACCCAGGCCGGCCACCGCCCCAAGTGGGGACCCCCACCCCAATGGGAGCGTGGCCAGCCTGCAAACCACCCCAGGTCCCTCGCCCAGGATGGCCCCACCCCTCAAGGGAATCCCCACCCTGATCCGGGATGCCCTTCAGGGCAGACCAGCTGGCCCCCACCCATTCACCAGGCCTCTGTCTATACTAATAAAAGGGTAATATGCTAATTAGACTAGATATCCTTCTGGACAAAGACATGGTGGAGGAGCCAGAGTAGAGGCAGTTAGGGGTGAGCAGGCCTGCAGGGGAGAGCAGTTAGGAGGATCAGTCTGGCAGGGGAGAGCAGTTAGGGGGATAATCCTGGCAAGGGAGAACTTATCGGGGGATCAGCCTGGCAGGGGAAAGCAGTAAGGGGGATCAGGCCTGCAGGCAGGCGAGCAGTTAGGAGCCAGAGGTGCCAGATTGCGAGAGAGATGTCTGACTGCCGGATCGGGCCTAAATCGGCAGTCAGACATCCCCCGAGGGGTCCTGTATTACAGAGTGTGCAGGCCGGGCTGAGGTACAACCCCCTCCCGTGCATGAATTTTGTACACTGGGCCTTTAGTTCTAAATAAGGGGGAAAATATGTGTAAAGACATGAAGGTGTGACACCACCATACAGCAAGTTTGCAAAATTTTAGGTAACTCATCATTGCTGGAGCATAATGTCCATCAGGACAGGGGAAGAGGAGATGGGATGATGTAGAAGGTTTAAAGTGGGCTAGGTCATGAGGGGCCACTCCAAGGAGTCTGAAACATTATGGAATCCAGGAAGCTGGGCAATAATGTGCCTTCCTTCTATACTTGCCTTTGGCTTTGCCTATACAATTTTGGATTTATGTCAGAAGCCATTCATAGGGAAACAAAATAAAAATAGAGTTATTTTCTGCTGCCCCAAAGTCAGCTTAATTTTCAGAATCTCATTCTCTGACTTCTGTATATCTGTTATTTTTATCTGAATGCAACAAAAATTGAACATAAAAGTATTTTCATTTATCACAAATTGAATAATATTATGTAAGTTTCTAATCTATTTCAATATCCATGGATAGGAAATGTAATATCTGTAGCTGGTCCTTCATAGAAATCCTGTCTCCCAGTTGATATATGTTCTTTCTAAGTTAAAAACAAATGGAATCATCTTAGCAACAACAATATAAAATCTTCAACATTTTAGCATTTTTTTGTTCTAATTTTGAAAGAAAAGCTCTTATCTCTTTAGAGTCATACAATTCAAATGAGCTTTAATTTTTGTAAAACCCCCATAATTGGTCTTATTAATTAGATGATCAACCAGATTTGGTGAGAACTCAGAATTGTGAACTTTCAAAAATAAGCTGCAATGTTATTATATTCAAGTATCATACTTGAGAATCTTGTAAGTACTTTTAAAAGTAGCACATTTTTATTTTAATGAAAATGCTGCTGGGACAACATTTCTTGAAAACAATTGGTCTGTGTTGGGTTTTTAATATTCATATTTATTAATTTTATTCTGAATGCACATATGGAGTGTTCTGGAGTAGAGACAGCTTATTTGTATTCAGTTAAAAAGCTAATAATAATGATCTCCACCACCTATAGCCTGATTCTCACCCTGGGGTGATACAATAAAAGCTAGTTCAAATCTCTCTTTTTTTTAAAATATATATTTTATTGATTTTTTACAGAGAGGAGGGGAGAGGGATAGAGAGTTAGAAACATCGATCAGCTGCCTCCTGCACACCCCGCCCTGGGGATGTGCCCGCAACCAAGGTACATGCCCCCGACCGGAATCGAACCTGGGACCCTTGAGTCCACAGGCCGACGCTCTATCCACTGAGCCAAACCGGTTAGGGCCTAGTTCAAATCTCTTACACATGCAAGGTCTGCATCACAGGTGAGAAACAGAGAAAAATGGATTTTCTCTTCTTTAAATACAGGAGAAAGAGGCAGCTACCTCCTTCTTTCCTCTTGATAGGAGGGAGTGAAATCTTTGCTCTTCAGAGACAAAATGTAAAGGACCCTGGGTTCTTACTCCAACCTTTTAAAATAGTATAACTCATCTTTCCAAGGACCAGATATGCACCCAACTTTTATGACCTAGAAATGTCTACAAGGTCCCCTGGCCTTATTTTTCCTTGAAATGTAAACGTACTTTCAGAGTTAGATAAATCTCTCTGAAGTTCTATGACTATCTATACAGTTATAAATTACCTTCCCAAGGCTTACACTTAGCCCTAGATCCCAAGTTTTAAAAAAAAATTTATTTATAAGACCCCAAACTTTTCAGATAACACAAAAAATATTTCCTCTATACCTTATAATCAGCCTACAATGAAGCTAGCATTTACTTGTGTCAAAGGTCCATGCTTGCTTACCAAATCTTTTCCCCCATGCTCCATAAAAAATAAACTTCAGCTCAATATGTTCTCATCATAATAAATTTTACTATATTCATTCAACAAATTCAACAAACACTAACTGAGTGCTACTGTGTCTCAGGCCCTATTGTAAATAGGTATTTCATTACAAGTAGACTTCTTCTGAGTTGACATTTTACTGTTGCATATATACCTTCCCTTCAATTAGAATGACTCTTCTACAATTAGATAAATTCTTGTTCTATTTGCTATTTGAAAGTCCTAAACTGATCTTGGTACCAAATAAATGCAGTCTGAAAAATTCTGAGTGAGTTTTGGAATGTTGTTCTTTGGGCACTATTAAATTTAATTATTTTCTCTTTGTACTTTTCCATCCTTCCTTATCATTTATAATCCTAACTGCTAATCTTCAAGACATTTACATATCTTCCTTCACTAAATTCAAGAACATTAATTTGCATGCTAGACTAACTCAAATGACTTAGGTTTGAATCAAGGTAAGTTTGCTTTCAAAATATTTTCAACTATTAAACACTCTTGTTTGCTGGATTTTAAAGTCTTCTTTATGACTAAAACCATGGTAACTTAAAAGTATATGGTTTTTTCATAACCTGCTTCACCTTTAATAAAATTAAATCAAAGAATTTACAACAACAGCATCATAGGTAGTCAAAATCAAAGTGACCATTCACTAACATGTCTCTGGATTATTTCTTAATCTCACTTTAGGAAAGACAATAGTTTGATGAGCAAAAAATACATATCAAAGAGACAGTTTAATAGAGTTAAAGGATAAAACTTTGAATTCTAAGCACACAGAAAACCATAATGAATTATTTCTTCTAAAGCATTGACTTTAGTGAAAAAGTTGGAGCAAAACAAAATTAAGAAAACAATTTTATTTACAATAGCATCAAAAACAGCCTTCAAAATTTTAGCAATACATGCCCATACACATGTGGATTTATTTCTGGGCTCTCAAATCTGTTCCATCTGTTTTTTTGCCAGTACTATGATGTTTTGATTATTGTTGCTTTGCAGTATAATTGAAGCCAGGGATTGTGATACCTCTGGCTTTGTGCCCTTTTTTCTTGGGATTGCTTTGGCTATTTGGGGTCTATTGTGGTTCCACAGATCTGATTTTTGTGTGTTCCATTTCTCTAAAAAATGCTATAGGATTTTTATGGGGATTGCATTAAATCTGTATACTGCTTTGGGTAATATGGCCATTTTATGTTGAGTCTTCCAATCCATGAACACAGATTATCTTTACATTTCTTTTTATCTTCTTCAATTTCTTTTAGTAATGTCTTGTTGTTTTCAGTGTATAGGTCCTTTTTTTTTAAATTGTTTTATTGCTTAAAGTGTTACAAAGAGTATTATATATGTCTCTTTATTTTCTCCCCTTGACTTTCCCCTAGCCTCCCATACCCCCCAGTGTCTTGGGTCCATTGGTTATGCTTATATGCATGCATACAAATCCTTCAGTTGATCTCTTAACCACCCACCCTCAACCCTCCCAGGCCTTCTTACTGTAGTTTGACAGTCTGTTTGATGCTGCTCTGCCTCTGTATCTATTTTTGTTCATCAGTTTATAATGGTCTTAATTATCCATAAATGAGTGAGATCATGTGGTATTTTTCTTTCATTGACTAGCTTATTTCACTTTGCATAATGCTCTCCAGTTCCATCCATGCTGTTGCAAATGGTAAGAATTCCTTCTTTTTTACAGCAGCATAGTATTCCATTATGTAGATATACCACAGTTTTTTAATCCACTAATCTGCTGATGGGCACTTAGGCTGTTTCCAGATCTTAGCTATGGTAAATTGTGCTGCTATGAACATAGGGGTGCATATATCCTTTCTGACTGGTGTTTCTGTTTTCTTGGGATATATTCCTAGAAGTGGGATCACGGGGTCAAATGGGAGTTCCATTTTTAACTTTTTGAGGAAACTCCATACTGTCTTCCATGGTGGCTGCACCAGTCTGCTTTCCCACCAGCAGTACACGAGTGTTCCTTTTTCTCCACATCCTCTCCAGCACTTGTCGTTTGTTGATTTGTTGATGATAGCCAGTCTGACAGGTGTGAGATGATATCTCATTGTTGTTTTGATTTGCATTTCTCAGATGATTAGTGACTTTGAGCATGTTTTCATATGTCTCTTGGCTTTCTGAATGTCCTCTTTTGAAAAGTGTCTATTTAGGTCCTTTGCCCATTTTTTTATTGGATTGTTTATCTTCCTTTTGTTAAGTTGTGTGAGTTCCCTAAAAATGTTGGAGATTAAACCCTTATCGGTGATAACATTGGCAAATATGCTCTCCCATGCTGTGGGCTTTCTTGTTGTTTTTTTGATGGTTTCTTTTGCTGTGCAGAAGCTTTTTATTTTTATGTAGTCCCACTTGTTTATTTTCTCTTTAGTTTCCAATGCCCTAGGAGCTGTATCGGTGAAGAAATTGCTTCGGCATATGTCTGAGATTTTGTTGCCTTTGGATTCCTCTAGTATTTGTATGGTTTCCCATCTTACATTTAAGTCCTTTATCCATTTTGAGTTTATTTTTGTGTATGGTGTTAGTTGGTGGTCTAGTTTTTTTTTTGTTTGTTTTTTTTTTTTGCATGTATCTGTTCAATTTTCGCAACACCATTTATTGAAGAGACTGTCTTGACTCCATTGTATGTTCTTGTCTCTTTTGTCAAATATTAATTGAGCATATTGGTTCAGATCGATTTCCGGGCTCTCTATTCTATTCCATTGATCTATATGTCTGTTCTTGTGCCAGTACCAGGCAGTTTTGAGAACAGTGGCTTTGTAATACAGCTTGATATCTTGTATTGATGAAAGAACCAAGCAGAAACACACCCTCCTCCCTCTTCAAGGACGAAGCAGAGACATACTCTCCTCCCTCTCCTCTATCTTGTCTTGCAAGGCTGGGCCCTCAGCCCGAGCCGCCCGCCCCCCCTTCTGAGAGTGACCACAAGAATGCTGGTATTGTCCTAACTCCCCCAACCACCACCTGAGTGGACCAATGAAGCTCCAGAAATGTAGCTAAGGTCCTAATAAGGCTATAGTGGAGGACGGCTCTAACCTTCAGAATGTGCTGGTCACTTCCTGACCCTTATGCTGTAAAACCCTGACCTAAATGACCAATCTCTGTAACTCACATCACCCCTAAAGCCCACCCCAAATAACTAGCCCTATATAACCTTTGTTCTCCTGGGACACGCTCTCTCGCCTTACCGCTGCGCCGGACAGAGGCTGGGAGCTAATTCTAGAATTGATCAATAAAGACTCCTTGCTTTTGCATCAGAAGAGGCTCCCTGGTGGTGGATTATTGGGGACCTCGAACTCTGGGCATAACAATTGACATCCCTCCTACTTTGTTCTTCTTTCTCAGGATTGCTGCAGCTATTCGGGGTCTTTTTTTATTCCAGATGAATTTTTAGAGAGTTCGTTCTAGGTTTGTGAAATATACTGTTGGTATTTTAATGGGAAGTGCATTGAATTTATAGATTGCTTTGGGTAGTATGGACATTTTAATGATGTTGATTCTACCAATCCATGAGCATGGTATGTTCTTTCATCTGTTTATGTATAGGTCCTTTACATCCTTTTATAAATTTATTCCTATGTATTTTATGCCTTTTGTTACAATTACAATATGAAATACTGCCATTTGTGACAACATGAATGGATCTTGAGAATATCATGCTAGTGGAATAAGTCCAACAGGAAAAATGAAGAACCATATGATTTCACTCAGATGTGAGATATAAAACAACACAACAAATGAACAAACAAACCAAAACTCATAGACACAGACAACAGTATGGTGGTTACCAGAGGGAAAGAGGAGGGATATTAAAGGGTAAAGAGGATCAAATATGTGGTGATGGAAGGAGATTTGACCTTGGGTGGTGAACACACAATGTCATATAGAGATGATGTATTATATAATAGTACACTTTAAACCTATATATAATCTTATTAACCAATGTCACTGATGCCGGGGTCCAGCCCCAGCTGGTCCAGGGGTCCCCAAAGGTGTGGACGGAGTCGGCGAAGAAGGAATGACACAGAGACAGCGTTCAGTTGATCAGCAGCCTAGCCAGGATCTCTAGCCAGGATCTCCAGCCAAGTTCTGGTCTGGATCTCCAGTGAAGTTCTGTTCAGGATCTCCAGCCAGGTTCTGTGTCCATGTTCTCTTGCTAGGTTCTCCAGCCAGGTTCTCCAGGTTCTCCAGCCAGGTTCTGTAGCCAAGTTCCCTCGCTAGGTTCTCCAGCCAGGTTCTGTCCAGGTTCTCCAGCCAGGTTCAGTCACCAGGTTCTAGTCAGGTTCTCTTGCCAATTTCTGTAGTCAGGTTCAGTCCAGGATCTTTTGCCATGTTCTCTCGCTAGGTTCTGTCTCTAAGTTCTGAGGTCAGTTTCTGTCCAGGATCTTTTGCCATGTTCTCTCCAGCGAAGTTCTTCTGTCTCTAGAGAACGTTCTGTGTAGGTTCTGTGCCTAGGTTCTGTCTCTCTTGGTTCTGTGTTCTAAGTTCTGTGTTCTAAGTTCTGTGTTCTAAGTTCTGTGTCTTGCTGTCTTGTTACATCTGTATTTATACCAGTTGATTCAATCCTATCAATCTCTATTACAAAGGTTAGGGTGTTTCTTATCTCCATTCCAGGGAGTGAAGATTATGTAGCTTAAGCATGATTGTTTATAGTTAAAGTGATTAATTACCCGCCTGGCACTTAGTTGAGAGCTTTTATTCCCTCCCTAACTTCAGGGGAAAATCCCTACCTGGGGAAAAAAACTTTCTCAAGAGAGGAGACCCTGGTCAAAACACACAGCGCCAAGAAGGTGAGCAAACATATCAAGAACAGTATGCCATATATGCCAGATCCTTTGAAACAGCAAGGATGGACCGGCTCCCGGCACACTTCAATAAACTTAATAAAAATATTTTTTCATGAAAAAATTAGCAACATATTTAACAAGAGAATTGTATTGCTTCTACCCTGAAAACTGCTAAAGATTGTTGAAATTAAAAAAAAATCAAATAGCTGAAAAGATACCAAATGTTCATTCATTGGGAGACTTAACATTGCTAATATGGCAATATTCTCCAGATAAACAATCCTTATCAGAATCCCAGTTGGTTTCTTTGTAGAAACTGGCAAACTGACTCTAAAATTAGTGTGGAAACTCAAGGGGCCCATAATAGCCAAAGCAATCTCTAAAAAGAAAAGTAAACTTGGAAGACTCAGACTTCCCAATTTTAACACTTACTACAAAACAACATTAATCAAGATAAGGTGGTACTGCCCTAGCTGGTTTGCCTCAGTGGATAGAACATCAGCCTGTGGACTGAAGGGTCCGGGTTCAATTCTGGTCAATGGCACATACCTCGGTTGCAGGCTCAATCCCTGGCCCCTGTCAGGGCTAGTGTCAAGGCAACCAATTGATGTGTCCCTCTCACATTGATGTTTCTCTCTCCCTGTCTCTCCCTTCCAGTCTCTCTAAAATAAATGGGGGAAAATATCCTCATTGAGGATTAACAAAACAAAACAAAAAAAAGATAGTGTGGTACTAGCATCAGTATGGACATAGAGATCAATGTAATAGAATGGGAGTCCAGAAATAAACCCATGTATTTATGTCCATTGATTTTTAACAAACGTGCCAAGACCCTTTATTAGGAAAAGAACAGTCTTTCAATAAATGATGCTTGGAAAACTGAATAAACACATGCAAAATAGCTAAAAAGTAAAAATAACCCACCCAGATGGTCTGGCTCAGTGGTGAAGCATCGACCTATGAACTAGGAGGTCACAGTTCGATTCCTGGTCAGGGCACATGCCCAGGTTGTGGGCTTGATCCCCAGTGTGGGGTGTGCAGGAGGCAGCTGATCAATGATTCTCTTATCATTGATGTTTCTAGCTCTACCTCTCCCTTCTTCTCTTTAATCAATAAAAATATATGTTTTTAAAAAGTGGAAACAACCCAAATGTCCAGGAACTGATGAGTGGATAAACAAATATATAGTATGTTCATGCAATAGAATATTATTGGCCATAAAAATGAAAGAAGTACTGATACATACTACAACTTGGATGAATATTGAAAATCTGTGCTAAGTAAATCAAGCCAGGTACAAAAGGGTACCTATTGCATGATTCCAATTTTATGAAATGTCCACAATAGGCAAGTCAATAGAGACAGAAAGCATATTAGCTGTTTCGAGGGCCTTGGCTTAGTTGGTTGGAGTGTCGTCCTGTACAACTAAAGGTTGCGGGTTCGACTCTGGTTCAGGGGACATACCTAGTTGTGGGTTTGATCCCTGGTCAAGGTGCATATAGCAGCAACCGATTGCTGTTTCTCAAATCTTCTCTCTTTCCCCATCTCTTTCTTTTTTTCTAAAATCAATAACCATATCCTTGGGTGAGGATTAAGAAAAATACTGGATTTCTTTTTGGAGGTATGAAAATATTCTGGGGAATTAGAGAATGGTGGTGATTGCACAACTTTTTGAATATACTAAAAGCCCCTGAATTGTACACTTTTTAAGAAGTGATTTTTATGATATGTGAATTATATGACAATAAAAAAGTTGCCCTACACAGTTTTTCTTAGTGATTAGAGAGTGGGCCCGGGTGCCAAAGGATCGTGGGTTCAATTCCTGGTCAAAGGCATGTATCTCATTGCAGGTTTGATCCCTAGCCCTGATGAGTGGATAAACAAATATATAGTGTATTTATATAATCAGGGCGAGAGCAGGAGGCAACCAATCAATGTGTCTGTCTCACATCAATGTTTCTCACTCTCTCTCTTTCTCCCCCTCCTTTCTCTCCCTTTCAGCTTCCCTAAAAAATTAATGGAAAAAATATACTTTAGTGAAGATTAAGAAAATAAATAAATAATTAAAAATAAGTTAAAGGGAGTATGAAATTTTGTTATGTTATCATTTGTTGGAGTCAAAAGTTTTACCAAAAACATAAACCATTATCCCAGTATGAGAAAATATAAACTCTAATAACATCACAGCACTACTTCTATAAGGAATAATATGTTACAGGTGGCATAAGCAGAGTGGTATGAAATAAGGTATATCAAAAATTAAGTTTAGCCCTAGCCGGTTTGGCTTGGTGGATAGAGCATCGGCCTGCAGACTGAAGGGTACCAGGTTTGATTCCAGTCAAGGACACGCGCTCAGGTTGCGGGCTCGACTCCCAGTAGGGGGCGTGCAGGAGGCAGCTGATCAATGATTCTCTCTCATCATTAATGTTTTTATCTCTCTCTCAGTCTTCCTTCCTCTCTGAAATCAATAAAAATATATTTAAAAAATAAAAATTAAGTTTAACTACCGCCTGGATCATAGGTAAGATTAATAGCTTTGTATCAGAGATGCATGTTTAAGGTATAAGAGAGATCTGCCTTGGCAAGTAAAAGTCATTGACAAATGGAATGACCAAACATCCTAGTTTTTCTGGGACTGAGGGATTTCCTGGGACATAGTATTTTCAGTGCTAAAGCTTGGAATATCTCGGGCAAAGCAGATGATAGCTCACCTTAGACACCAAAATGTACACAATTATGTTTAATGCCATGAATCTAGACTCCTCATAGCCTGCTGTATGCCTGAATCTGTCCAAGCCCCTGGGGATAGTCAAAGTGGTAGAAAAAAGAATGGGGAATCATTGAATTTCAATAGTCAATAACTCTCCTCTATAACCTACACACAAGAAGAATGACAAGGATAGAGGCCATAAATGATTTCATAAGATGAAATATTACTCTTGGTGACAACCTGCCTTCTTACAGTAATTTTCATAACTTCTAAGTTAAAAAAAATGGCCAATGATAGTAATGAAAGGGCAAGTGCTTGTACATAATAATGGGCAAACATCTTTTTTGAGGAAGAGCTTCATTCAAAATGAAAAAAAAAGTAATGTAATAACATACTTGCCATATGACAAGCCCTGTTCAAAGCACTACATATATAAATTTGTCATATCTTCTTATAACTCTATGAAGAACATACTATTGTAATTTTTCATTATTCTTATTTTATGTATGAGGAAACTAATAATAGGTTAAGGAGCTTACTCAAGGTCACACAGCTAATAAATATTAAAGTCAAAATTCAAAACCTGGCAGACTGGTTCCAGAGTCCAAAGTCTTGGAAACACATATTAGATCACAAATCCTCAAATATGACATATTGTGAGTGGACAAAGAAATGCAGACTGACAATAAAAAAGCGAATGAGGAAAGGCTTGGGTCTGAAGAAAGCAATTCTTATAAATTAGGAAAATTACCTCTCTGTCCTCTATTGCCAAATGACTCATAACCTGTAGTCACACCCCATCTGAGGCAGAGCTTAGAAAATTTTTGTGTGATGAAGAGACAACCTACTAAATGAGAGGACATATTTTCTGATACATCTGATAAATTAAAAATATATATATAAAGAACTTACAAAACTCAACACCAAAAAAAACAAACAATCAAATTAAAATACTGGTATGAACAAAGGACCTGAATAGACACTTCTCCAAAGAAGATATACAGATGACCAATAGACAAATGAAAATATGCTCAAGGTCACTAATCATCAAAGATATGCAAATTAAAAACACAATGAGCTATCATCTCACACCTGCCAGAATAGCTACCATCAATAAATCAATAAACAAGAGTGGTGAAGATGTGGAGAAAGGGAACCCTGTGCATTGTTGGTGGGAAAGTAGATTGGGAATGCAGATTGGTGCAGCCATTGTGAAAAGCCATATGGGGATGTCTCAAAAAATTAAAAATGAAACTGCCTTATGACCCTGTGGCTCCACTCTTGGAAATTTATCTAAAGAAACATGAAACACTAATTCGAAAGAATATATGCACTTCTAAGTCATTGCAACATTATTTGTAAAAGCCAAGATTTGGAAGCAGCCAAGTGTCCATCAGTAGATGAGTGGATAAAACATCTATGGTACCTTTACATAACAGAATTACTGAGCCACAAAAAGGAAGAAAATTTTGCCCTTTGTGATAGTATAGATAGACCTGGAGAACATTATGCTAAGTGAAATAGCCAGTCAGAGAAAGACAAGTACCATATGATTTCACTCATATGTGTAATCTAATGAATGAACTGAACTAACAACCAAAATAGAGACAGACTCATAAATAGAGAGCAGGCTGACAGCTGGGGAGGAGGATTTGTGGGGTGGAGGGATTGAGAAAAAAAAAGAGAGAGAGAGAGAGAGAGAGAGAGAGAGAGAGAGAGAGAGAGAGAGAGAAGAACCTCATGGACAACAGTTTGGTGATTGTGGGGGAGAAGGGGATGACTGGAGGTGAAGGAGGGTATAAATGTTGATGAAAAATAAATTTAATTTAAAAATTAAAAACAAAGAAAAATTTTGTTCAGATCATTTTCTCCTCATATCTCTAACTCAAGATATCAACATTTTGGGCCTTCATTAAAAAGAGGAGAATGGAAGGTTCCAAGATGGTGGCTGGGAGGATGGCAGTGAGAGAAAGAGTGTGAGTGAGTGAGGAAGGGAGCGAAAGGGGAATGTGTTGACATGTGGTGTGTGTGGGGGTCTGAGTGAGGGACAGCTAGGTCTCACAGGACCATTGGGAGCTTGCAAACCAGGTTCGCATAGCTGGGCAGCCTCTGCTACTGCTATAACCTCTCCTGGAGCACTGGCTCTGCTGCAGAGGCACCATTTTGAAGGGTAGAGCTGCTGTGACTAGGATCCCAGCCTCACCTCCACCCAGTGTGCTCTCAGACACCACCTGGGATCCTACAGCCAACCCAGACAGGGATCAGCTGCCTCAGGCTGCCGACCCACTGACACTGGGACTCCAGCCTCCCCAGGTGAGGGCTCCTGTGAGTTCTGGAGGGTGCTCCCCTCCTGCCAGCCAGATGCTTTAGTCCCAGGCAAATAGGCAAACCTTACTCAGCAACCCTGGGTTCTCTGACCACACACAAAGATCCAAGCCTTATGCAGCAGCCCCAGGCTCCATGACAGCATGCAAACAGCTGAGCCTTATATAGCAGTCCTAGGATCTGAGACCGCTCCAGCAGCCACACCAGCAGCCACACAAGGAGCAGCCACCTACAACCACCTGAGGAGCAGCCTTCGCTTACAACCATGCAACATGCCACCAAGCCCACCACTGCAGGCACAGGCCCCTCACAACTTGACACCTACATCCTTTGGTGAGAGCAAAAATGGAGAGAAAGAACAACCCCCAAAGGAAAGAAAAGGAATTGACAGTAAAGGCAATAAATGAAATGGAGGCATGCAGTATGTCAGAAAAAGAATTCACAATAAGGTTCATACAGTTCATAAACTGGATGGATGAGAAAATCAACAACCCATCCTATCTAATAAAGAGGGAATATGCTAATTGATCCTCATGTTGTTGCAAAGATGGCAGCAACCACAACCAATATAAAGAGGAAATATGCTAATTCACTGCCACACCCTCAAAGATGGTGGCACCCACAGCCACAAGATGGCCAGCAGGGGAGGGCAGTTGGTGGTGACTGGGCTGGCAGGGAAGGGCAGTTGGGGGCAATCAGGCTGGCAGGAGAGCAGTTAGATGTCTATCAGGCAGGCAGGGGAGTGGTTAGGGGGTGATCAGGCTGGCAGGCAGCTAGGCAAGCGGTTGGGAGCCAGCAGTCCCAGATTGAGAGAGGGATGTCTGACTGCCTGTTTAGGCCTGATCCCACAGGCAGTTGGACATGCTCTAAGGGGTCTGAGATTGGAGAGGGTGCAGGCTGGGCTGAGGGACAACCCTCCCCCCAGTGCACGAATTTCGTGCACCGGACCTCTAGTGTAAGAATAAGAAGAAAATAGTGATATAGTTACAATAAAAAACAATATGGAAGCTTTCAACAGTAGACTAGGAGAAGCAGAGGACAGAATTAGCAAATTAGAAGACAGGGAAGCAAAACACACCCAATCTGAACAGCAATTGGAGAAAAAAAAATCATAAAACAGGAGGAGAGCCTGGGGGAGCTTTGGGACATCATGAAATGAAGTAATCTTATATAATAAAGAATGAATATGCAAATTGACCATCACTCCACCACAAAGATGGCAGTGCCCACAGTGAAGGCGGGAGTTTCCATAACAGAAGATGGCTGTGCCCACAGAGGAGGCGGGGTTTCCGTAACACAACATGGTTGCATCCACAGTGGAGGCCAAGTTCCAGAAACGAGCCTTAACCAGCAATCAGCAGGGAGGCTGTGCCCCACCTTCCCCCACGGGGCTTGACAGAGGATCTCAAGCCACACCCCCTGCTTTGGCACCAGGCTGGGGGATCTCAGGCTGATGACCCTGGCCCAGCAGGGCTTGACAGGGTACCTCAGGCCATGCCTCCCACCCCAGTACCAGTCTGGGAAACCTCAGGCCACACCCCTTGCTCTGGCATCAGGCCAGGGGACCTGAGGCCACACACCCTCCCCGGCACCAGGTTGGAGCCCTGAGGTCACACCCCCTGCCTGGCAGAGCTTGACGGGGGACCTGAGGCTGTGCCTCCCTCCAGGTGGGGCTTGACGGGGGACCTAAGGCTGTGACCCCCTCCTGGCGCCAGGCCAGGGGACCTGAGGCTGCACCCTCCTCTCAGTGGTGCTTGACAAAGGACCTCAAGGTGCACCCCCCACCAGGACCTCAGGTGGAGCCCCCCACCCTGGAACTGGGCCAGGGGACCTAAGGCTTCTCCCCCTGCCTAGCAGGGCTTGACAAGGTGGGACTGGCCGAGTCTGGATCTAGCCCAATGTAAGGGTGCTGGCCAGGTCTGGGTCTTGCACGATTTTGAGGCACATGTGGGTGGGTGGGGACTTGACTCTGGGACCCGAGACTCTGACAGGAGGAAGATTTTACTTTTACATTTACTAATTTTCTTTAATCTCTGACACTTCTATTATAGAGAAAGGGCAAATAGCAATATTAAAATATTTCCTCTAATTAATCTTCTTTTAATGTGCACAAATGTTGTGCACCGGGCCACTAGTATGCATATAATAGGGGTGCCAGAATGACAAGAAGAGGAGCAAGGTTAGAAAACTTATTTGAAGAAATAATGTCAGAAAACTTCCCTGATTTGGGGAAGAAAAAATAACACAAGCACAGAGAATCTCATGCAATATGAACCCAAAAAGACACATCATAATTATGATGGCAAGCATTAACAACAAAGAGAGAATATTAAAGGCTGCAAGAGAGAGAAAGTTACCATTAGATTATTAAATGATTTCTCAACAGAAACACATCAGGCTAGAAAGAAATGGAAAGAAGTATACAAAGTATGCAAACCAAGGGACTGAATTCAGGAATACTCTATCCAGCAAGGCTAACATTCAGAATTGAAGGGGAAATCAGGAGCTTCACAGACAAAAAAATGGCTAAAGGAGTTTATCACTACCAAGCCAGAAATGCAAGAAATGCTAAAGGGACTGCTGCAAAAAGAAGAAAAGAAAGGGAAGAAGGAACACAGGCACAAAAAAATAAAAATGGCTATAAACAAGCACCTATCAAAAATAACTTTAAACATAAATGACCTAAATACTCTGATCAAAAGACATCGAGTGTCTGAATGGATAAGAAAACATGACCCATATATATGCTGTCTACAAGAGACCCACCTCAGAACAAGATTCACACAGACTGAAACTGAAGGGATGGAAAAATATCTTTCAGGCAAATGGGAATGAAAAAAACTGAGGTAGCAATACTTATATCTGACAAAATAGACCTCAGAGTGAGGGCATAACAAGAGATAAGGAGGGCCACTTCATAATACTAAAGGGATCAATACAACAAGAGGATATAACTCTGGTAAACATGTATGCACCCAATGCAGGAGCCTCCAAATACATAACAGAACTCCGGGAAGATATCAAGGGAGAGATTGACAGCAATACAGTCATAGTAGGAGACTTTAATACCCCACTAACATCACTGGATAAATCCTCTAGACAAAAAAAATCAGCAAAGAAACAGCAATACTAAATGACTTACTAGATCAGATGGACTTAATTGACATCTTCAGAATATTTCACCCAGAGCTACAGAATATACATTCTTCTCAAGTGCACATGAGACATTTTTAAAGATAGACAACATATTGGGTCACAGGCAAAGTCTCCAAATTCAAGATGATTGAAATCACATCAAGCATCTTCTCAGACCACAATGGCATAATATTAGAAAGAAACTACAATAAAAACAATAAAAAAAGTCAAACACTTGGAGGTTGAATAGCATGCTATTAAAAAATGATTGGGTTACCAAAGAGATCAAAGAAGAAATTAAAAGCATCCTGGAAATTAATGACAATTAAAACACAACAATCCAAAACCTATGGGTCCCATTGAAAGCAGTCCTGAGAGGGAAGTTCATAGCATTACAGCCCTAACTCAAAAAAAAAAAAAAAAAAAACCAAAAAAGGAAAACAAACAAACAAACAAAAAACTGGTAATAAATTATCTAACTTTACAACTTAAAATATTAGAAAGAGAGCAACAAGAAAAGCCCAGAGTGAGCAGAAGGAAGGAAATAAAGATCAGAGTGGAAGTAAATGACATAGAGACAAAAAAAAAATACAACAGTTCAATGAAACCAAGAACTGGTTCTTTGAAAGGATAAACAAGATTGATGAACCACTAGCCAGGCTCACTAAGAAGCAAAGAGAGAGGACTCAAATAAACAAAATCAGAAATGAAAGGAGGAGAAACCAAGATGGTGGCATAGGTTAACACTGGAGATTGCTGCCTCGAGCAACCACTTCAAAAAACAACTAAAAGACGGAATGGACATCATCCAGAACCACAGGAAGGCTGGCTGAGTGGAAATTCTACAACTAGGAGGAAAGAGAATATCATACCCAGACTCAGAGGAGGCGCAGTGCTGAAGTGAAATACTAAGGTGCGGAGTGCACACGGAGCAGAAGGCACGGTTGTTGTTTTCAATAGGGAGGGAGTTTCAGACTCTGAGCTCCAGATCCGGGTGAGTCTCTAGGGACCCAGACTCAAACGGGAGAAGCAGGACTGTCTGGCTTCGGTCGGAACTCGAGGCAGCTTTCTCTCTGAGGTTTGCAGTGGTTGCTGGGACTCTGTGAGGCAGAGCCCCTAGGGACGGAACTGAGAGCAGCCATAACTGCTCGCTCAGGCCCGCCCTGTAGATCCCCGGGGACCTGCCCTGCCCAAGCCCTGTGCAGAGCCATTTGCCGGATAGCCTCAGGCAAACGCTAGATTAGCACCGCCCTAGATATCCAGCACAGAAGCTCTCCCACTGCAGACACAGTGGACTCTCATAGCCAGTTAGCCTGGAGGTCAAATCACCCCCGGTATTACCGACAACAATCAAGGCTTAACTCCAACAAGACTAGGCACAAAGACCACTAGGGGGTGCACCAAGAAAGCATAAAAAATGCAGAGACAAAGAAACAGGACAAAACTGTCAATGGAGGATATTGAGTTCAGAACCACACTTTTAAGGTCTCTCAAGAACTGTCTAGAAGCCGCCGATAAATGTAGTGAGGTACTCAAGAAATCTAATGAGACCCTCGATGTTATGATAAAGAACCAACTAGAAATTAAGCATACACGGACTGAAATAACGAATACTATACAGACTCCCAACAGCAGACCAGAGGAGCGCAAGAATCAAGGCAAAGATGTGAAATGCGAAGAAGCAAAAAACACCCAACCAGAAAAGCAAAATGAAAAAAGAATCCGAAAATATGAAGATAGTGTAAGGAGCCTCTGGGACAGCTTCAAGCGTACCAACATCAGAATTATAGGGGTGCCAGAAGATGAGAGAAAGCAAGATATTGAAAACCTATTTGAAGAAATAATGACAGAAAACTTCCCCTACCTGGTGAAAGAAATAGACTTACAAGTCCAGGAAGCGCAGAGAACCCCAAACAAAAGGAATCCAAAGAGGACCACACTAAGACACATCATAATTAAAATGCCAAGAACAAAAGACAAAGAGAGAATCTTAAAAGCAGCAAGAGAAAGAAACTCAGTTACCTACAAGGGAATACCCATACGACTGTCAGCTGATTTCTCAACAGAAACTTTGCAGGCCGGAAGGGAATGGCAAGAAATATTCAAAGTGATGAATACCAAGAACCTACAACCAAGATTACTTTATCCAGCAAAGCTATCATTCAGAACTGAAGGTCAGATAAAGAGCTTCACAGATAAGGAAAAGCTAAAGGAGTTCATCACCACCAAACCAGTATTATATGAAATGCTAAAAGGTATCCTTTAAGAAGAGGAAGAAGAAGAAAAAGGTAAAGATACAAATTATGAACAACAAACATGCATCTATCAACAAGTGAATCTAAGAATCAAGTGAAGAAATAATCTGGTGATCATAATAGAATCAGGGACATAGAAAGGGAATGGACTGACTATTCTTGGGGGGGGGGGTAAAGGGGTGTGGGAGATGCAGGAAGAGACTGGACAAAAATCGTGCACCTATGGATGAGGACAGTGGGTGGGGAGTGAGGGCGGAGGGTGGGGCGGGAACTGGGAGGAGGGGAGTTATGGGGGGAAAAAGAGGAACAAATGTAATAATCTGAACAATAAAGATTTAATAAAAAAAAAAGAAATGAAAGAGGTGAAATAACAACAGACCCCACAGAAATACAAAAAATCATAAAAAAATACTATGAGCAACTTTATTCCAATAAACTGTTCAACCTAGAAAAATGGACATATTCCTAGAAAAATACAACCTTCTAAAACTCAACCAGGAAGAAAAAAAATCTGAATATGTGGATAACTATGGAGGAAATTGAAGCAGTAATCCAAAAACTTCCAACAAACAAAAGCCCTGGACCAGAGGGCTTCACAGGAGAGTTTTATCAAATATTTGAAGAAGAACTGAAAACTATATTCCTCAGGCTATTACAAAAATTTCAAGAGGAAAGAACACTTCCAAGCTCCTTTATATAAAGCCAGCATTACCCTAATCCTAAAACCAGATAAAGACACTACAAAGAAAGAGAATTACAGACCAATATCCCGCATGAACATAGATGCCAAAATTTTCAACAAAATTCTAGCAAATCGAATCCAGCATTACATTAGAAAGATCATACACCATGACTAAGTGGGATTTATTCTGGGGATGCAAGAATGGTACAATATCTGCAAAAGATCATACACCATGACTAAGTGGGATTTATTCTGGGGATGCAAGAATGGTACAATATCTGCAAATAAATATATGTGATACACCACATAAACAAATTAAGAGATAAAAACCATATAATTATATCCATTGATGCAGAAAAAGCATTTGATAAAATCCAATACGCTTTCTTGATAAAAACCCTCAGCAAAAAGGGAACAGAGGGGTCATACCTCAACATAGTAAAAGCCATATATGACAAACCCACAGTCAATATCATACTCAATAGGCAAAAACTAAAATCATTCCCCCTAAGAACAGGAACAAGACAGGGATGCCCACTCTCACCACTCCTGTTCAACATAGTACTGGAGGTACTAGACATGGTGATCAGACAAGAAGAAGAAATAAAAGGCATCCAAATTGGAAAAGACGAAATAAAATTGTCATTATTCACAGATGACATGATATTGTACATAGAAAACCCTAAAGACTCCATCAAAATCTACTAGACTTAATAAATGAATTCAGCAATGTAGCAGGATACAAAATTAACACCCAGAAGTGTATGGCCTTTTTATACACCAATAATGAACTCACTGAAAGAGAAACAACAACAACAACAAAAATTAAGATACTTAGGAATAAATTTAACCAAGAAGGTAAAGGACCTGTACTCAGAAAATTACAGGATGCTGAAAAAAGAGATAGAGGAAGACATAAACAAATGGAAGAATATACCATATTCATGGATTGGTAGAATCAACATCATTAAAATGTCCATACTACCCAAAGCAATCTATAAATTCAATGGAATCCTCAGGACCCCATTTTTAGACACTAGCCAATGTGTGGTTTAAATATCTCAAAACTTTATATAATTAAGTCCTAAATTAAGAAGTACATATTATTTCTTGGTAGAGTCAATGTGAACTTCAGCCAGGAAAGGCATCAATAGTGGTGCTGTTGGTTGGTGGGTGTGGAGTGGTCTTCAGCTGAGCCTTGAAGGAAGTGTATGAGACAAAGCTGCTTTGAGCTAGAATGGTGCCAGTATGACTAAATAAAGAAGAAAAGTCTACAGAAAATGAACAGGGTTTGAAGACTATTTGGGACTGGAGAATAATATGGAGCAGTTATTGAAATCTCCAAGGTTTGGAACCATTGGACTTAGAAAAATTTTGTGGCCATTCAGATATATAGACTAAGGGGGTGAGCAATGGGAATGCTAAATAAAATTATCAATTCCATTTGAGAAATATTGCTTATAAATGTAAGAGGAGCAAAAATGTAGATGCCATGCTAATGGTATAAAAGATTAAACTTGAAATTGATTTGGGAATATGGAAGAAATGTGAAAACTGAGATTGAAAACAACTTTGAGGGAAAGGGATCAGAGTATGTCAGGGTGGAAGGATAAAATGGAGCCCTGGAAGGAGACACTAAAAGAATAATCATTGCAGCTGGAAAATAAATCAGAACATCATCACAAATAGAATAAAAAACAGCCAAACAAAGTTACTTACTACAAGTAAAGATTGAGGAAAGAACACTGCATTTACCTACCTTATAGAAATGTCTATAGACTTATAAGGACAAGATATTAAGGAAAAAGCAATGTTGTACTTAAAATGACAACAATGGATCAGATTTCCAAATTGTTAAGTCTGAGGAGTCACTAAGCACTGTGTGATGTAATGTTGCTTATATACTTACGTCAACCTCATATATTAGGGAGGGAAATTCCTTTTTATTACTATTTACAATTCTTTAGTAATTGATTACTTCCAATGCTATCCTTCCTTCTCCATGAAGTGACACCTACTTTAATTTTCCAGAATATCTTTCTTTTAAACCTCAGGTATGCCCTTCCACCTACATTTGGAATTCAGCAACTAAGTTTGCTCAGGAAAGAACCACAACCTCATAGAAGATGGCAAGAAGTAACAAGACTCCAAAGGAGATTATTAAAGAAGCAGATTAGCTTGTCACAGGTGCCAGAAATAGACAATAAGACTCAGTGGATCAGAGCAAGAAAATTTATTGCTCACAGTACAGCAAACATCAGGAGAAACAGCATGGCACTACTGGCTCCCATAAATCTAAGTCTCATGGGGTAATGCAGTGGACCAGATGTCAGCTACATGTGCAATGGGTTTTGCTACAGTTGAGAACCCAGGGTTAAAGACTTTATAGCATGCACCTTTATAGCATGCAGTAAACTAACCAGTCCCTCTCCTCCACAGAGTAGTCCTACAGTAGTCACATTGTGTCTCCTTGACCTGCTTACTTGCCTCTGCGACTAGCTATAGAAGCTGCTCATGGTCAGAGCACAGATAGGCCTTGAAGAAAGTCACTATCAGCAAAAAGTGCAAATACACTCAGGGCCCATAGCAGACTACCTCTCCCAACAAATTGGAATCCACTATATTTGTTAAGCATTTATAAATTATATAGATTTTGTTTATCAAAAGTCTTTCTGGTATTCATTCTTTCTAGAATTAAATACACTAATCTTAGAAGTCTTTTTTCCTGCTGCAATTATCACTCCTCATCCCCCAGCATCTGAAACTCCCAAACATCTGAGTTATTTTAGCTCCCTCCTCTACAATTTTTGCCCTAATCCTCTATTTCTTTTATGTGGAATAATGGTTGAATTTATTCCCAGAATTCCATATCTAGATGCACCATCATAGAGCAGGAGTAAGCAAACATTTTCTCTAAAGGGCCTGATAGTAAGTAGTTTAGGCTTTGCAAGTCACATGATCTCTATCACTACTATTCAAATCTGCTATTTTAGCATGAAAGCAGCCACTGACAATAATACATAAATGGATGAGTCTGACTATGATCTAATAAGACTTTATTTACAAAAATGGACTGTGGGCCAGATTTAGCCCACAGGCCATAGTTTTCTGACCCTGGTTTAGAATGATAATAGGATGTTTTGTTTTATAGGATTACAGACTAATATGTCTGATAAACATAGAGGCAAATATTCTTTTAAATACTAGCAACTGAATCGAGCAACATGTAGAAAAGATTATACACCAATACCAAGTGGGGTTTATCCTAAGAATGCAAGATTGGTTTAACATTCAAATTAATCAATATAATCCCCATATTAACAGAATAAAGGGGGAAAGTGTATAATCATATCAACAGATATAGGCATTTGACAAAATTTAGTACCTATTCATGATAAAAATTCTCAGCAAACCATGAATAGAAGGGAGCTTACTCATTTATATAAAATCTACAGCAGCCCAGCTGGTGTAGCTCAGTGGTTGAGTGTCGACCTATGAATCAGGTTGGGTTCCCGGTAGGGGCACATGCTTGATTTGTGGGCTCGATCACCAGTGTGAGGTATGCAGGAGGCAACTGATCGATGATTCTCTCTCATCATTGATGTTTCTATCTCTCCCTCTCCCTTCCACTCTGAAATCAATAAAAAATGCCGGAGGCTAATTCAAGCATGTCATAAATGAAAGAAGTTTCATCAAAAGGTTGATGGAACCTTGAGGCTTCAGCAGGGCTAAATCATATGTTATTATCTACTGGAATGATGGAAGGCATTTCCCCAAACCTGAAAAAGGTACATAAATGAGTGCCTGTTGCCAGACAGCCAAACGCATTTTAATCTACATGTTATTGCCTCCTGCTGGCTGAACATCTGAACAACCGAAGGCACTTCCCCCAATCTGACAGTGCCAAATGTGTGCTAGGCCTTGCTTTTGATATGTATATCTGCTTTGCCTTAGGACAACTTGTGTTAATAAAGAGCAAAGGGTCCTGAGACAGAGAGAACTTGGTTCCTACAGCTAAGCTTCTCTGGCTCCTCCATGTATTACAAATTTATATTATATTTCTAGTCTCTTTATTAATTTACTCCACCGCGCCTTCTCCAGATTCCTGAACACTTCTAGATGCTGGAAAAGACCCCCGGCATTAAAAATATATACTAAAAATAAAAATAAAAAACTACAGCAAATATCATACTTACTGGTAAAAAGACTGAATGGTTTTTCTCCAAGATCAGGAACAAGGCAAAGATCGACTCTCAACACTACTATTCAACACTGTATTAAACATCCCAGCCATTGCAAAGCCAAAATAAATAAATAAATAAATAAATAAATAAATAAATAAATAAATAAATAAATAAAAATTATACAGATTGAAAAGGAAAAAGTAAAACTAACTTTATTGGCACATGACATGGTTGTGTACATTTTTAAAAATTCTAAAATATATCCAAAAATGCTATTATAACTAATAAGTGAATTTAGAAAGATAACAGGGTACAAAGACATTGTAAAAACTTTTGTATTTCTATGTACTAGCAATAAAAATTTGAAATTAAAAAAATTCAATTTACAATAGCATCCCTAAACATGGAATGCATAAAAGTAAATGTAACACAATATGAGAAAGACCTATACACTAAAAACATTTCAAAAAAAAATAAAATAAACATGTATAAATTGAGAGATACACCATATTCATGGATTAGAAGGCTAAAAATTGATAAGATAATCAATTCTCCCAACATTGACTTATAAATTCAATATAGTTCCAGTCAAAATGCCAGCATGCTTTCTTTTATAGAAATTGGCAAACAATCTATACTATATATGGAAATGGAAAATATCTAGAAAGGCCAAAGTAATTTAAGATGTAAACAAATAAAATTGAACAAAGTTGAAGACTGTCTGATTTCAAGTCTAACTATAAAGCTATATTAATCAAAGATAGGCACATAGATCAATGGATTAGGGCAGAGAGTCCAGAAATAAACCCACACATATAGAGTCAATTGATTTTCAATAAGACTGAATTAGAAATTCAACTAGGGAAAGAATAATTTTTTATATAAGTGGTGCTGAAACTACTGAATCTCCACATGGGGAAGAATAAACATCAACCTTCATCTCATACTGTACATAAAATTAATTTAAAATTAATTAAATCTACATATAAAAACTAAAACTACAACATTTTAGAAAGAAAACATAGAAAAAAATGTTCACCATGAATTGAACAAATATTTTTTATATAGGATACAAAAAGTATAAACCATAATTGGAAAAAAATGATAAAGTTAACTTGATAAAAATATAAAGTTTCTGCTCTTTGAAAGACATAAATAAGAAAATGAAAAGGCAAGCCACAGACTGGGAGAAAATATTAGCAATGCATACTTCTGATATAGGACTTCTATCAAGAATATATAGAGAAGTCATACAGCTAAGTAAGAAAACAAACAGCCTATTCCTTCTTCCCCAATAAATGGTCAAAAAGCATAAATAGAAAGTCAAAAAGATACATAAGAATAGCCAATAAGTATATGAAAAAAAGTGCTTGACATTATTTGTCGTCATAGAAAGGCAAATTAAAATCACACGAGATACCAGTACACACCCATTAGAATAGCTAAAATGAAAAGACAGACCATCCCAAGTACTGGTGAGGATATGGAGCAAACGAAAATTTCATACATTGCTTGCAGGAGTGTAAAATGGTACAACCCACTTGGGAAAACTCCTTGGAAGTTTCTTATAAAATTAACCCTTTGCGGTCGTATTAAATTTGGACATGGGTGTCGTACTGGTTGGAATTAATTTCCATTGAAAGAGCAGTGATACGGAGGAGGAAAAATGGCGGCGGTATAAACGGACGTGTCCTGTGCCTTGTCCTGGAGCAGATAAGGGTGAGCAGCTGAAACGGGTAACATGCAGCCCGAATAGGCAGAGGATTTTCAGCTGAGAGACTGTCTGCAGCTAGGAAAGACCGAGAACCCCCAGGAAAAAAAGGACGTTTGGAGACTAAGGCTGAAGCCTCTCGTGGTGCGCCAGCTAAGCAGCGGAGACTGCGCCATCTTGGGTGGTTGTTGCCGGCATCCAGAGACCAGCTACTAACCTGGAAACAAGGGATTCAAGCAGCGTCACTGCCTCAACTCAGACGAGTACTGCTTCTTCTCACGGAAAGGTTGGACATCCCCTAAAGGTGCGGTTTGAAGTTCGGGTTGGAGGGAGGACCAAGCTCGCGCGCGCGCGCGGGGCGGAATCTGCGCCCCACAGAGTCTGCAGCCCTTGGGACCAGCGTGACCCGCGAGTGGGGAAGGGGCCCCACAGGGCTGCTGGCAGAAGGGAACGCGAAAAATGAGCCCATAGCTGGACTGGATGTAAGGGAGCAGCCTTGGACTTTGCCAATCTGCTGGCTGCTTGGTGCCAAGGGCGAGTGAGCGCGCGGAGACTGCGCGCGGAGACTGTGCGCAGACCTGGAAGGTGGAGGCTTGCGAATTCGCACAACTATCAGGCTCTTGTTACAGTTCCCCTTAGATCCGTGCATTTGATTATTAAACCCAGTGCATGGGATTCCCCAGTTGGGGTCATTCGCAGAGCCTGTAGGGGAAAGTTCTTTTTGGGGAGCCTGGGAAACAGCGGGCAGTGGCAAGGAACCAGCTCTGGGCAGTGGTCTTTCCTGAATCAGTTCCCAATACCATAGAGGAAAAAAAAAAAAAAAAAAAAAAAAACCCTACTGATAGAGAGGACTTATAGCCTCGGAGGTCAATCTAGACACACTGCCACCCAGAGGCAGAGCCACGAACTGTCTCTTCTGCGATCACAAATAAAGGCAGTCTGGTAAACAAATACAAGCTGCCTTAAAATCAGGTCTGTGGTTTACTGCACAGAGGGACAGTGTATCGCAGGGAAGTTCAACACTCCCCTGAATGCCTGGCAGGACTGAGGCGCGCCAAAAAGAAGAGTGGAAGATCTGAAGCACCTTCACTTCCGAATATTTTTATATATATATATATTTTTTTTTTAAATTCTTTTTTCACCATTTCATTAAGAACCTATTTTATTTTTTTTTATTTTATTTTTTATTTTTTTCATCACTTGATTTTACCTTTTTAATTACTACATTTTTTAACCAGTATTATTGCTATCCTTTTACCATTTTTTCAAGTGTCATTTTATTTTTTATTATTTTTTAATTTTTCTTTATTTTATTTTGGGATTAGTGTTATACACACTATTTTCATCGTTCCTTTAGCATCACTTCTCTCTAGCTCACATTTACCCTTAAGCCAAAACTCTCTTCCTCACTTTTCCCCTTTTGTTGTCCTGTTTCTCTTACCCTATTCCTGCTTTGGATTTTACCTATTCCTTCTTTCTAACCACTGTCTAAATTTCACCCTACTTATATATCTAATTTCCAATCCCCCGCTCTCCCCATACAAATAGCCTCTTCCCCACCTCTATTTCATTCTCTTACTTTTTTTTTTTTTTTGTATTTTTGTTTTTTTTCTTCTCTCCCTTTTCCCAATCTCATTTCGGCACTCCTTTTTGTTTTTTATTTTTCTCTTTAATCTTTTTCTCTTTTTTCTTCTATATCCCCTAATTCTCTTCGCTCGGGGGGGTCACCTTTATTTGGGGTTATTAATATCGTGAATGCATTTAGTTTGTTGCCTTGTACGTTGTGCCTTGTTGTGTTGTATTTTGTGCCTTTGAATCAGTGCAGCAGAGAGAGAACTACATAACCAAACACCTTGAGAAGAGAAATCATGGTGAAACAAAGAACCAACCCAAATATGAAAGAAAAACAGGCATCATCAGAAAAGGAAGTAAACGAAATGGAGGCAATGGAGGCAAGCAACCTGTCAGAGAAAGAATTCAGAGTAATGGCCATAAGGTGGATGAAAAAAATGGAAGACCAATTCAACAATATGTGTAGGAACCAAGAGGAAATGAAGAAGAACCAAGAGGAAATGAAGAGAAACCAAGAAGAAATGAAAAATGACATCACTGCCATAAAGAACTCAATAGAAAGCATCAACAGTAGACTAGAAGAAGCAGAGGACCGCATCAGCGAGCTAGAAGACAAGGTAGAAAAAAATACCCAAACAGAACAGCTTCTAGAAAAAAAAATTAAAAAGCAGGAGGAGAGCCTAAGAGAACTCTGGGACAATGCTAAACGAAACAACATCCGAATAATAGGGGTGCCAGAAGGAGAGGAAACTGAGCAAGGAATAGAAAACCTGTTTGAAAAAATAGTAACAGAAAATTTCCCTGATATAGGGAGGAAAAAACTCACACAAATCCAAGAAGCTCACAGAGTCCCAAACAAAATGAACCCGAAAAGACCGACACCAAGGCACATAATAATTAAATTGGCAAACACCAACGACAAAGCAAGAATCTTAAAAGCAGCCAGAGAGAGACAGAAAGTTAACTACAAAGGATCCCCCATCAGACTAGCGACCGATTTCTCAACAGAAACACATCAGGCAAGAAGGGAATGGAATGAAATATACAAAGTCATGCAAAGGAAGGGTCTGAATCCAAGAATACTATACCCAGCGAGGCTATCAATCAAAATCGAGGGTCAAATCAGGAGCTTCACAGACAAAAACGGTCTACGGGAGTTTATTACAACCAAACCAGCAATGCAAGAAATGCTACAGGGTCTGCTGTAAATAGAAAAAACAGGAAACAAAGAAGGAATGCAGCGGTAAAGAACAAAAATGGCGACTAACAAGTTTCTATCAATAATAACTTTAAATGTAAATGGATTAAATTCCCCAGTCAAAAGGCATAGGGTAAATGAGTGGATAAGAAAACATGACCCATATATCTGCTGTCTACAGGAAACCCACCTCACAAAAAAAGACGCACACAGACTGATGGTGAAGCGATGGAAAAAGGTTTTTCAGGCCAATGGAAGTGAAAAAAAAGCCGGGGTAGCAATACTTATATCTGACAAATTAGATCTCAAAGTGAAGGACATAAAAAGAGATCAAGAAGGCCACTTCATAATACTAAAGGGAGCAGTCCAACAAGAAGAAATAACTCTGGTAAATATATATGCACCCAATATAGGAGCACCCAAATACGTAAGAAATCTTCTGGAGAAGATCAAGGGAGAGATTGACAGCAATACAATCATAGTAGGGGATCTTAACACCCCATTATCTCCACTGGACAAATCCTCTAAACAGAAACTCAGCAAAGAAACATCAATCCTAAATGACTCACTAGATCAGATGGAATTAATTGACATCTTCAGAACATTTCACCCCAAAGTCACAGAATATACATTCTCCTCGGGTGCACATTTGTCATCTTCAAAGATAGACCATATATTGGGTCACAGACAAAGTCTCTTCAAATTCAAGAAAATTGAAATCATATCAAGTATCTTCTCAGACCACAAAGGCATAAAACTGGAAATCAACTACAACAAAAACAATCCAAAAAAATCAAACACATGGAGACTAAATAGCATGCTATTAAACAACGACTGGGTCACCAGTGAGATCAAAGAAGAAATAAAAAACATCATGGCAACAAATGACAATGAAAACACAACAATCCAAAACCTATGGGACACAGCAAAAGCAGTCTTGAGAGGGAAGTTCATAGCTCTACAAGCCTACTGCAAGAAACAAGAAACAATGAGAATAAATGACCTAACTCTACAACTCGAAGAATTAGAAAGAGAGCAACAAAAAAAGCCCACTGTAAGCAGAAGGAAGGAAATAACAAAGATCAGAGCGGAGATAAACGACATGGAGACCAAAAAAACAATACAAAAGATCAACAAAACCAAGAGCTGGTTCTTTGAAAGGATAAACAAGATTGATACACCTCTAGCCAGGCTCACCAAGAAACAAAGAGAGAGGACCCAAATAAACAAAATCAGAAATGAAAGAGGAGAAATAACAACAGACCCCATAGAAATACAAAGGATTGTTAGAAAATACTATGAACAACTCTACTCCAACACACTAGACAACCTGGAGGAAATGGACATATTCCTAGATAAATACAACCTTCCAAAACTTAACCAGGAAGAATCTAAAAATCTCAATAGGCCAATAACTATGGAGGAAATCGAAGCAGTAATCAAAAACCTTCCAGCAAACAAAAGCCCGGGGCCAGATGGCTTCACAGGGGAGTTTTACCAAACATTCAAGGAAGACCTAAAACCTATCCTCCTCAGACTATGTCAAAAGATCCAAGAGGAAGGAGCACTTCCCAGCTCATTCTATGAAGCCAACATCACCCTAATCCCAAAACCAGATAAAGACAATACAATGAAAGAGAATTACAGGCCAATATCCCTCATGAACATAGATGCCAAAATCCTCAACAAAATCCTAGCAAATCGGATCCAGCAGTACATCAAAAAGATCATACAGCATGACCAAGTAGGATTTATCCCAGGGATGCAAGGATGGTACAATATCCGCAAATCAATAAATGTGATACATCACATAAACAAATTGAGAGAGAAAAACCACATAGTCATATCAATTGATGCGGAAAAAGCATTTGACAAAATCCAACACCCTTTCTTGATAAAAACTCTCAGCAAGATAGGAATTGAGGGATCATACCTCAACATAATAAAAGCCATATATGACAAACCCACAGCCAACATCATAATCAATGGGCAAAAACTAAAACCATTCCCCCTAAAAACAGGAACAAGACAGGGATGCCCCCTCTCACCACTCCTGTTCAACATAGTACTGGAAGTACTAGCCATTGCGATCAGACACGTAGAAGAAATAAAAGGCATCCAGATTGGAAAAGAAGAAGTAAAACTGTCCTTATTTGCAGATGACATGATACTGTACATGCAGAACCCTAAAGACTCCATCAAAAAATTATTAGACTTAATAAATGAATTCGGCAATGTAGCAGGATACAAAATTAATGCTAAGAAATCCATGGCATTTCTTTACACCAATAGTGAACTTACAGAAAGTGAAACTACAGAAGCAATCCCATTTACCATTGCACCAAAAAAATTAAAATACCTAGGAATAAACTTAACTAAGGAGGTAAAAGACTTATATGCTGAAAACTACAGGACACTGAAAAAAGAGATAGAGGAAGACATAAACAGATGGAAGAATATACCGTGTTCATGGATTGGTAGAATCAACATCATCAAAATGTCCATACTACCCAAAGCAATTTATAGATTCAATGCAATCCCCATTAAATTACCAACAGCATATTTCACAGATCTAGAACGAACGTTCCAAAAATTCATCTGGAATAAAAAAAGACCCCGAATAGCTGCAGCAATCCTGAGAAAGAACAAAGTAGGTGGGATCTCAATACCAGATATCAAACTGTATTACAAAGCCACTGTTCTTAAAACAGCTTGGTACTGGCACAAGAACAGACATATAGATCAATGGAATAGAATAGAGACCCCAGAAATCAACCCAAACCACTATGCCCAATTATTATTCGACAAAGGAGGCAAGAGCATACAATGGAGTCAAGACAGTCTTTTCAATAAATGGTGTTGGGAAAATTGGACAGAAACATGCAAAAGGATGAAACTAGATCACCAACTCACACCATACACAAAAATAAACTCAAAATGGATAAAAGACTTAAACGTAAGACGGGAAACCATAAAAATACTAGAGGAATCCACAGGCAGCGAAATCGCAAACATATGCCGAAGAAATTTCTTCTCTGATAATGCTCCTAGGGCAATGGAAACTAAAGAGAAAATAAACAAATGGGACTACATCAAAATAAAAAGCTTTTGCACAGCAAAGGAAACCATCAACAAAACAACAAGAAGACCCACTACATGGGAGAACATATTTGCCAATGATACCACCGATAAGGGTTTAATTTCCAACATTTACAGGGATCTCATGAAACTTAACAAAAGGAAGATAAACAATCCAATAAAAAAATGGGCAACGGACCTAGATAGACACTTTTCGAAAGAGGACATACAGAAGGCCGAAAGACATATGAAAACCTGCTCAAAGTCACTAATTATACGAGAGATGCAAATCAAAACGACAATGCGTTATCATCTCACACCTGTCAGAATGGCTATCATCAACAAATCAACAAACAACAAGTGTTGGAGAGGATGTGGAGAAAAAGGAACCCTTCTGCACTGCTGGTGGGTATGCAGACTGGTGCAGCCACTGTGGAGAACAGTATGGAGCTACCTCAGAAGACTAAAAATGGAACTCCCATTTGACCCAGTGATCCCACTACTAGGAATATATCCCAAGAAACCAGAAACGCCAATCAGAAAGGATATATGCACCCCTATGTTCATAGCAGCACAATTCACCATAGCTAAGATTTGGAAACAGCCTAAGTGCCCATCAGCAGATGAGTGGATTAGATAACTGTGGTACATATACACAATGGAATACTATGCTGCGGTAAAAAAAAAGGAACTCTTGCCTTTTGCAACAGCATGGATGGAACTGGAGAGCATTATGCTAAGTGAAATAAGCCAGTCAGAGAAAGATAAATACCACATGATCTCACTCATTTGTGGATTATAGAGAACAACATAGACTGATGAAAAGGTACAGACTCAAAGACTGAGAAACAGCAATCAGGCTATCAATCCCCAGAAGGAAAGTAGGGGAGGGCGGGGGTAAGGGGAAGAGATCAACCGAAGGACTTGTATACATGTATATAAGCCATACCAATGGACATGGACAACAGGGGGAAGGTAGCATGAGTGTGTGTGGGGGGGAGGTTGGGGGTTAATGGGGGGGATGAGGACACATTTGTAATACCTTAACTAATAATAAAAAAAAAAAAAGAAAGAGCAGTGATACATAACATGCAAGATTATGAAGTATAAACAAGATTTATTAATTCTTTTTTGGAACTACGTCACTACTAGTAGAATCACTACAAACGTTATCACTTTCTACGTCAGAGTCAGTATTCAAGGTGCCAAAATAAAACTCTTCATCGTTACTTTCAGATTCGCAGTACACTTCTTTCGGTAACTTTCTTTTTGCCATTTTGGAGTATTATTTTGAAATATCTTAACAAGCAAGAATGCCTAATTACAGTTAAATGTAATTTGTAAAGCTTTATTTGAAATTCTCCGAAGTATCTCCGAAGCTTGTGAATTTCTTCACTCTCAAAAGGCGACTGACTCGCCATGGTGTTTTGCATGGCGAGTGTGGAACGACCGCGTTTGTTTATATTGAGTTTTGATATCTCCGATTTGTCGGGGCAATGTTTTGGTTCGTGACAAGGTCGCTTAGAAGCTTAAGAGCTTTCAGAGAAATTATGAACTGATACATGAATGAATAGAGTTAAGATTCATACGGTTCCTTGCTGTGGTGGCTGAGAACAGACATACGAACAGAACGGTAAAAAAGCTTTGGTGGCTGAGAGTAGACAAACGACCGCAAAGGGTTAAACATTCACTAACCATATAACCCAAAGATCCTATTTCTAGGTATTTACCCAAGAGACATACAAATTTTTGTATACAAAAGATTTCTACATAAATACTCATTGCATCTTTATTCTTAACTAGTGGCCTGGTGCACAGATTCATGCACATTGAAAGGAAATTAATTAGAAGAAAGATTCATGCAGTATTTACTGCAAAAACTTACATGTCAAAATAGTATATATAACTAGAGGCCTGGTGCATAAAATTTGTGCACTCGGGGGGGGGGGGGCTCAGCCCGGCCTGTGCCCTCTTGCAGTCTGGGACCCCTTGGGAGATAATGACCTGCTGGCTTAGGCCTGCTCCCTGGTGGCAGAGGGCAGGCCCAATCCCTAGGTGCAGCCAGCCCCTGGTCGGGCTCAGAGCAGGGCCGATTAGGGAGTTGGGGCACCGCCCTCTGTCATGCACAGAGCAAGGGGGATTGGGAGGTCGCAATGCCACCCTCAGTCACGCTCAGGGTAGGGCCAATTGGGGGGTTGGGGCACCGCCCCTTGTCACACTCAAGGCAGGGTCGATGGGGACGTTGCAGCACCACCCCCTGTCACGCACAGAGCAGGGCCCATCAGGGGGTTGGGGAGCTCCCCCCTGTCACGCACAGAGCAGGGCCCATCAGGGGGTTGGGGAGCTCCCCCCATCATGCACAGAGCAGGGCCCATCAGGGGGTTGAGGAGCTCCCCCCTGTCACTCACAGAGTAGGGCCAATAGGGGAGTTGGGGCACCGCCCCCTGTGACACACAGAGCAGGATGGATCAGGGGGTTGGGGCGTTGCCCTCTATCACCCACAGAGCAGGGCCAACAGGTGGTTGGGGCGCCGCCACTCTCACACTCAGGGCAGGGCCGATGGGGAGGTTATGGCTCTACCCCATCACACACAGAGCAGGGCACGTGGGGTGGGGGGGTTGGGGCGCCACACCCTGTCACACACAGAGCCGCAGGGCGATCAGGGGGTTGGGGAGCTCCCCCCATCAGGCACAGAGCAGGGCCGATCAGGGGGTTGGGGCGCCTTCCCCTGTCAGGAACAGAGCAGGGTAGATAGGGAGGTTGTGGCCCCGCCCCCTGTCACACACAGAGCTGCAGGGCGATCAGGGGGTTTGGGTGCTGCCCCCTGTCATGCTGATCCCGGTGCCGAGAGGCCTCGCAGCTCCACTGATCCCGGTGCTGGGAGACATATTACCCTTTTACTATATAGGATAGAGTCCTGGTGCACGCGTGGGGGCCGGCTGGTTTGCCCTGAAGGGTGTCCTGGATCAGGGTGGGGGTCCCCACTGGGGTGCCTGGCCAGCCTGGGTGAGGGGATGATGGCTGTTTGCAGCTGGTCACACACCCTTCAGGGTGGGGGTCCCCACTGGGGTGCCTGGCCAGTCTGGGTGAGGGGCTGAGGGCTGTTTTCAGGCTGGGACTGAAGCTCCCAACTGCTCCTTTTTTTCTTTTCTTCTTTTTTATTCTGGGCCAGCTTTAGCTCTGAGGCTCCAGCTCTTAGGCATCCGCTGCTGAAAGCAGATATCTGGTTTGTTTAGGTTCTATAATCGAAACTCTGTATCAATTCCAGCTCTGAGATCCCGGCGCGCTCAAAGCAGGTTTCTGGGGTTTTGTTTAGCTTCTATATTTGTTACAATGTTTTTTAAAATGCAGGCTCAGAGGCCGGCAAGGCAGGCAGGGAACGTTGGTTTCCTCCGTCACTGAAGCAAGCAAGCCTCATGTTAGTTTCAAGCTGCCTGGCTGCCGGCCGCCATCTTGGCTGGCAGTTAATTTGCATATCTCGCTGATTAGCCAATGGGAAGGGTAGCGGTCATACGCCAATTACCATGTTTCTCTTTTATTAGATAGGATATCCTATATAATAAAGGCTAATATGCAAATAGTTCAAACGGTCGAACAACCAGAACAACCAAACAACTGAACAACTGGTTGCTATGACATGCACTGTCCACCAGGGGGAGTGTGCAGAACATGGTGTGCATTGGCCTCAGCAGGATGGTGGAGCAGGTGAGCAGGGGTGCCAGACCAAGGCAGGGCTCTGGTCACTGTCATCGGGGTGAGTCTCTGGTGGTTACTGATAATTCTTTGTTCCTGTGCACTGTGGTCCTGCCCAGCACTCGCACCTGCTGCCAGTGCCAGCCCAGCTTGCACCCACAGCCAGCACTGGAGCCACCACTCGCACCTGTTACCGGTGCCCAGTGGTAGGAGCGGGGCTGCCAAGTAGACAGGGGACTAGGGGGCCGTGGTGGGAGGGGCTGAGCAGGGGTGCAGAGGATGCTGCAGCCTCACGGCCCACAGTTCTTTTCAAGATGCACAAATTTGTGCACTGGGCCCCTAGTAGTATTATAAAATTAAAACATGTGTGCAATTGGTGCCAGCAAGAGCTTTATATGTATCACATATGCACTAGTCAACGTTTATTTTTAAATCGCCAGTACCCTTCATATGTACTGGCCAGTTGGTTGAGTGGTTGGACAGAAGTACAGTCAGTCACTTAGCCTTTTATATATATATACTAGAGGCCCAGTGCATGAAATTCGTGCACTTGGGGGTGTCCCTCAGCCCAGCCTGCACCCTCTCCAATCTGGGACCCCTCAGGGGATGTCCAACTGCCTGTGGGACCGGGCCTAAACCGGCAGTCAGACATCCCTCTCACAATCCGGGACTACTGGCTCCCAACTGCTTACCTGGCTGTCTGCCTGCCTGATTGCCCCCTAACCACTCCCTTGTCAGCCTGATCGACACCTAACTGCTCCCCTGTTGGCCCAATTGCCCCCAACTGCCCTCCCCTGCTGGCCTGATCTTGCCCCCAACTGCCCTCCCCTGCCACCCTGGTTGACCCCAATGGCTCTCTCCTGCAGGCCTGATCACCCCTAACTGTCTCTGCCTGCCTCATTGCCCCTAACTGCCCTCCCCTACCGGCCTGATCTCACCCCCAATGGCCCTCTCCTGCCAGCTTGATCTCGCCCCCAACTGCCCTCCCCTGCCGGCCTGATTGCCCCTAATGGCCTCTGCCTAGGCCCCCATCACCATGACTTTGTCTGGAAGATGGCAGGTCTACCTGGTCTAATTAGCATATTACCCTTTTATTAGTATAGATAGATTATATAGGCTAGGATTGCTTAAATAGGGGGAAAAGCCTTTTTCAGCAAGAGGAGATGCTCTTGGCAGACAAAAACACATAATCCCTATATCTGGACTGATAGCCAGCCATATGCACTATACTGCTGATGTGGTCATTAAAAAATTGAATTGCTTTTTTACACCTTACTTTGAACAGGTGATGCCCTTAAAACCCCTCCTCAGCCCCCACCTTAGATTCTGCCTTCACAGCTCATCCGGATTAGGTTCTGATTGGTCGGTTTCTATGCCAGTCAGTGTCTTCGGGCCTATCTCTGGGCCTGATAAAAGAGGCAGGGCTGATTAGCAGCCTGGCCCCTCCAGAGGCCCAGAGAGAAACAGAGACACGGCTGCTGTGGAAGCCCAGAGAGAAAGAGCGAGGCAACAACTGATCAACAGCTTCCACAGAGGCTGCGGATCAGACCCTGCCTCTCTCTCTGCAGGCCTCTCTCTGGGCCTGATCTGCAGCCCCCTCGGCAGTCAGTGCTGGGTCACCATGGCAACCCAGCACTGACTTCCAGTGTTTGATCGAGCCTTCGGTTGTTACAGACCCTGGATCTTTATATATATTGATAGATAACCAGTGTAGTATTGATAAAACTGGCTCCTTGGTAGAAAAAAAAAAGTCCTGTTTTGTCAATTTCCTTGGTGTAAATACTCCCACCATGGTTCATTTCAAGCTCTCAGCCTGGTGGCATTGAACATGGAGTTGAGAAGGAGTGTGAATCATCAGCTCCTGAAAGCCAGTATGAGTCAATTTCAGCACACCACTAATTTTTAGCTCATAAGCAGGTGAGTGAATAAATAAATTGTGCTGTATTCAATGTAATGAGATGCCATTCATCAATTAAAAACAGTAAACAACTGATGCATGCTACAACATGGATGAACCTCAAGGACATTATGCTAAATGAAAGAAGCCAGACACAAAAGAATGCATACTATATGCTTCCATTTATATGAAATTCTAGAAGATACACAGTAAAATTAGATGATAGAAAGAAGATCAATGATTCTCTGAGTCTTGAAGTGGGATGGGGTTAAAGATAATTTTGATAGTGGTTACTCAGCTGAACATACTTATCAAAACTCATCTAAATGGGTGCAGTTTATTATATTTAAATTATACCTCAATAAAGTACATTTAAAAAGCTTACTTTCTCGTTTTTGCCCACTAATTAGGAAGGTCTCCCTCCAATTTATGTCCATCAATTTAGCTTTTCACTACTAGTAGAACTAAATGTTATATGCAAACACAGACATTTAAATATACACTCGTACCTTGAAAACATTCATAAAAATGTTAAACTGGGTAGCTCTGACACCATGAGAAAGTACATTGTTAATACCTCTTTAACTAAAATAGTAGCCTTCAATTCTTACCATTTCTACACTGTCTCTAAATTGTTTTCCTATTTGTCTCTCCTCCCCTACCTCCAATTCTCCATACCCTAGGCTGGTCTTCATATGGTATATACATGTACCACCTAAGAAGATGGTATTACTCTCAAACAGTAATAATATCACTAACAGAAAAAAAACAAACCTCCAAGATTTGGATTCCCTAGCAGCAAAACAATTATTTGACCACTGGAAAACCAGTAAAGTAATTTGTATGGCCAATATTTACATTGCACTTACGATGTGCCAGGCACTGTTCTATATTCTCTCTAATTAATCCATTTGATCCTCCCAACAACGCTCTGATGTAGGCACACCATCATTCTCCCTGAGTGGCTAAGTATTTTTTCCAAGGTCATACAGCTAGTAAGTGAGAGTTATATTTCAATTATCTTTGTTTACAAGAACCTGTGTTCTTCAAAATATAGAACTTTTATAATAAATACAAATGTCAATCAGTTCTAAGGTAAAGAAAAAATGGAAGGAAATGTTCTTTTCAGTGGAACCATAAAAACTAAGAATTTGAACAGTATGTATAATACAACTCCAATTTTATTACTGCATAGCATACACACAAATGGATACATAGATAAAAATCCATTGAAATTTTTTGTTGTTGTTAATCCTCACCTGAGATTTTTTTCCATTGATTTTTAGGGAGAGTGAAAGAGAGAGAGAAAGAGAGAAACATCAATGTGAGAGAAAGACATCGATTGGTTGCCTCCTGCATGAGCCCTGACCAGGGCCCGCACTGGAAAGGAGCCTTCAACCAAGGTACATGCCCTTGACTGGAATTAAACCCAGGACCAATTTGGTCCAGAGGCCGACGCTCTATCTACTGAGCCAAACCAGCTAGGGCCATTAAAAATTCTTGAAAGATAAAAACCAAAGTGATAACAATGATTATCTCTGGGTGGTGAAATTATATATGACCTCTGCCCTTCTTTATACTTTTCTGAATTTTAGAAATGCTATATACAATAAATATACATTATGTTTATAATTTTTTAAAAACCAATGTCTTTTAAACTATATGCAAATTTAAAATATTTTTCTGGTACTTGATGGTATTGAAAAATCTATGATTTTAAGTCAAATTTTTCCCCATAAACGATACCTCACAGTAAAGAGCAAGGAACATTCGAGTTACACCTGGTGTGATACCTGTTTTATAGAATAGTTTCATATGCTATTTTTTAATTTTATTTTATTGTTTAAAGTATTACAAATAGTAGTACATATGTCTCGTTTTTTCCCCATTGACCTTCCCCCCACCTTCCCCACACCCTGACACATGCCCTCACCCCAGCTCCCCAGTGTCTTGAGTCCATTGGTTATGCTTATATGCATGCATAAAAGTCCTTTGGTTGATCTCTTACCTCCACCCCCAACCCTCCCCAGCCTTCCCACTGTAATTCGACAGTCTGTTAGAAGCTTCTCTGCCTCTGTATCTAACTTTTTGTCCATCAGGTTATAATGTTCTTAATTATCCATAAATGAGTGAGATCATGTGCTATTTTTCTTTCACTGACTGGCTTATTTCACTTAGCATAATACTTTCCAGTTCCATCCATGCAAATGGTAAGAATTCCTTCTTTTTTATAGCAGTGTAATATTCCATTGTGTAGATATACCATAGTTTTCTAATCCACTCATCTGCTCATGGGCATTTAGGCTGTTTCCAAATCTTTGCTATTGTAAATTGTGCTGCTATGAACATAGGGGTGCATATATCCTTTCTGATTGGTGTTTCTGTTTTCTTAGGATATATTCTTAGAAGTGGTATTACTGGGTCAAATGGAAGTTTCATTTTTAAATTTTTGAGGAAGTGACATACTGTTTTGCACAATGGCTGCACCAGTCTGCATTCCCACAACAATGAAGGAGGATTCCTTTTTCTCCACATCCTCTCCAGCACTTGTCCTTTGTTGATTTGTTGATGATAGCCATTCTGACAGCCATTCATTGTTGTTTTGATTTGCATCTCTCAGATGATTAGTGAATTTGAGCATGTTTTCATATGTCTCTTGGCTTTCTGAAAGTCCTCTTTAAAAAAGTGTCTATTTAGGTCCTTTGCCAATTTTTTGATTGGATTATCTTCCTTTTGTTAAGTTGTATGAGTTCCCTATAAATCTTAGAGATTAAAGCCTTATTGGAGATAACATTGGCAAATATGTTCTCTCATGCAGTGAGCTTTCTTGTTTTGTTAATGGTTTCTTTTGCCGTGCAGAAGCTTTTTATTTTTATATAGTCTAATTTGTTTATTTTCTCCTTAGTCCTCATTGCCCTAAACAGTGATGGCGAACCTATGACACGCGTGTCAGAGGTGACACGCGAACTCATTTTTTTGGTTGATTTTTCTTTGTTAAATAGAATGTGGACCTAAATACCCTTAAGTACCCCCAATTGTAAGATTTGTAACAAAAATTAATATGAATGGAGTTAATAGTTCTACTGTAGTGGTTGACCCAAGGACCGTATTAGTGCTAGAGAAATGGCATCGTTCATATAGTATCAAACATGTCCTGCACAAGCTTCGGCACCTAATGATGACTAGTGATAATGTGTCACTCCCTCAGCCACCTGAAGGACAGTCTTACAACTAATCAAAAAGAAAACAACAGGCCCACCCTTCCCCCATTTGATTTAATCAGTCTTCATTTTCCACAGTAGTAACCTTTCTAGATACGTCTTGTAGACATCAAAGTACTGGAAAGGAAGTTCCTGTTCAAAGGCAGTTTATCTTAAGATGCTGTAAGTGATATTACTTTGTTGTCCATTTGAAATATATAAGTGGTGTTATAATAAATCATCCTGTCAAGTGTAAAAAAATGGCATTTAAATATATAAAATAAATATAAAAAATATAAGTCTTTGTTTTACTATGGTTGCAAATATCAAAAAATTTCTACATGTGACACGGCACCAGAGTTAAATTAGGGTTTTTCAAAATGCTGACACGCCGAGCTCAAAAAGTTCACCATCACTGCCCTAGGATCTGACTGTAAATATATTGCTGCGACACATGTCTGCAATTTTGCTGCCTACAGAGTCTTGTAGGATTTTTATGGTTTCCCATTTTACATTCAAGTCCTTTAGCCATTTTGAGTTTGTTTTTGTGTATGGTGTAAGTTGATGATCTAGTTTCTTTCTTTTTTTTTTTTTTTTTTGCATGTATCTGACCAAATTTCCCAGCACCATTTATTAAAGAGACTGTTTTGACTCCATTGTATGCTCTTGCCTCCTTTGTCAAATATTAATTGAGTATAATGGCTTCGGTCAATTTCTGGTTCTCTATTCTGTTCCATTGGTCTATGTCTGTTCTTGTGCCAGTACCAGGCAGTTTTGAGAACTATGGCTTGATAATATAGCTTGATCTCTGGTATTATGATCTCTCCAACTTTGTTCTTTTTTCTCAGGATAGCTGTGGCTATTTGGGGTCTTATTTTATTCCAGATGAATTTTTGGAGAGTTTGTTCTAGATCTTCGAAATATGCCATTTTAATATGTATTTTAATAGGTATTGCATTGAATCTATAGATTGCTTTAGGTAGTTATGGACATTTTAATGATGTTGATTCTACCAATCCATGAACAAGGTATGTTCTTCCATTTGTTTGTGTCTTCCCCTATCTCTTTTTTTTTAAAATGTCCTGTAGCTTTCCGAGTACAGGTCTTTTACGTCCATAGTTAAGTTTATTCCTGGGTATCGTAATTTTTTTGGTGCAATGGTAAATGGGATTGTTTCTTTCATTTCCCTTTCTGTGAGTTCATTATTGGAGTATGAAAAATCCATAGATTTCTGGGTGTTAGTTTTGTATCCTGCAACATTGCCAAATTCATTTACTAGGTCTAGTAGTTTTTGTATGGAGTCTTTGGGGTTTTCTATGTATAGTATCATGTCACCTGTGAATAAGGACAGTTTTACTTCTTCTCTTCCAATGTGGATACCTTTTATTTATTCTTCTTGTCTAATCACGATGGCTAGTAATTCTAGTACTATGTTGAACAGGAGTAGTGAAACTGAGCATCCTTGTCTTGTTCCTGTTCTAAGGAGAAAGGAGTTTAGTTTTTTCCCATTGAGTATGATGTTGCCTGTAGGTTTGTCATATAGGGCTTTTATTATGTTGAGGTATGATCCCTCTATTCCCACTTTGATGAGAGTTTTTATCAAAAAATGTTGTTGATTTTGTCAAATGCTTTTTCTGCATTGATTGATAAGATTATGTAATTTTTGTCTCTCTGTTTATGTGATGTATTTATTTTAGTTGATTTCTAGTTTTATGCCATTGTGATCTGAGAAGATGATTGATATGATTTCTATCTTCTTGAATTTGAAGAGACTTTGCCTGTGTCCCAATATATGGCCTTTCTTTGAAAATTACCCATGTGCACTTGAAGAATATATAATCTGTGGCTTTGGGGTGAAATGTTCTGAAGAGGTCAATTAATTCCATCTGATCTAGTGCATCATTTAGGATTGATGTTTCTTTGCTAATTTTTGTTTAGAGGATTTGTCCAGTGGTGTTAGTGGGGTATTAAAATCCCCTACTATGACTGTATTGCTTTCAATCTCTCCCTTGATATCCTCCAGAAGTTTTTTATGTATTTGGGTGCTCCTGTATTGGGTGTAGATATGTTTACTAGAGCTATATCTTCTTATTGAATTGCTCCATTTAGTATTATGAAGTGGCCTTCCTTATCTGTTGTTATGACCTTCACTTTGAGGTCTAATTTGTCAGATATAAGTATTGCTACCCCAGCTTTTTTTTTTTTTTTTCATTTCCATTCACCATCTGTGTTTGTGAGTCCTTTGTTCTGAGGTGGGTTTCCTGTAGACAGCAGATATATGGGTCATGTTTTCTTATCCACTAAGCTACCCTATGCCTTTTGATTGGGGCATTTAATCCATTTACATTTAAAGTTATTATTGATAGGTACTTGTTTGTCCCCATTTTTTATTCTTTATGCCTGTGCTCCTTCTTCACACCCTATATTTCTTCTTTTTACAGCAGACCCTTTAGCCTTTCTTACATTGCTAGTTTGGTGATAATAAACTCCCTTAGTCCTTTTTTGTCTGTGAAGCTCCTGATTTCACCCTCAATTTTGATTGATAGCCTTGCTGGGTACAGTATTCTTGGATTCAGACCCTTGCTTTGCATGATTTTGTATATTTCATTCAATTCCCTTCTGGCCTGATGTGTTCTTGTTGAGAAATCAATCACTAGTCTGATGGGGGATCCTTTGTAGGTAACTTTCTGTCTCTCTCTGGCTGCGTTTACGATTTTTACTTTGTTGTTTGTGTTTGCCAATTTAATTATAATGTGCCTTGGCATCAGTCTTTTGGGGTTCATTTTGTTTGGGACTCTGTGAGTTTCTTTGACTTGTGTGAGTTTTTCTTCCCTATATCAGGGACGTTTTCTGTCAATATTTCTTCAAACAGGTTTTCTACTCCTTGCTCAGTTTCCTCTCCTTCTTGCACCTCTATTATGCAGAAGTTATTTTGTTTCATGTTGTCCCAAAGTTCCCTTAGGCTCTTCTCCTGTTTTTAAAGTTATTTTTCCAGATGCTGCTCTGCTTGGGTATTTTTTCCTACCTTTCTTCTAGCTCACTGATCTGGTCCTTTGCTTCTTCTAGGCTACTGTTGATGTTTTCTATTGAGTTCTTTATTGCAGTGATGTCATTTTTCATTTCTTTGTGGTTCTTCATTTCCTCTTGGTTCTTACACATATTGTTGAATTTGTCTTCCAACCTTTTCAGCAACCTTATGACCATTTCTCTGATTTCTTTCTCTGACATGTTGCTTGCCTCCATTTTATTTACTTCCTTTTCTGGTGTTGCCTCCTTTTCTTTTGTATGCATGTGGTCACAAGATGGCCACCACAAGATGGCCGGCAGGAAAGGGCAGTTGTGGGTGATCAGGCCAGCAGGGGAGGGCAGTTGGGGGCAACCAGGCCTGCAGGGGGGGGCAGTTGGGGTCGACCAATCCTGTAGGAGAGGGCAGTTGGGGGCAACCAGACCTGTAGGGGAGGGCAATTGAGGGGGACCAGGCCTGCAGAGGAGGGCAGTTAGGTGTGACCAGGCTGGCAAGGGAGGACAGTTGATGGGGACCAGGCTTGCAGGGGAGGGCTGTTGGGGTAGACCAGGCCAGCAGGGGAAGGCAGTTGGGGGTGATCAGGCCAGCAGGGCAGGGGGGGAAATTGGGCTGGCAGCGGAGCAGTTAGGCATTGATCAAGCTGGCAGGGGAGTAGTTAGGGGGTGATCAGCCTGGCATGCAGAAGCAGTTAGGGGCAATTAGGCAGGCAGGCAGGTGAGCCATTGGGAGCCAGCAGTCTCAGATTGTGAGAGGAATCAGGCCTAAACCCACGAGGGGTCCCATATTGGAGAGGGTGAAAGCTGGGCTGAGGGACACCCCTCCTCCCAGTGCATGAATTGCATGTACTGGGCCTCTAGTTAGATATATAAGTAGGATGAATTTTTAACAGAGGATAAAAAGAAAAATATGGAAAAATCTAAAGCAGGAATAGGGTATGAGAAACAGGACAACAAAAGGGGGAAAGTGTGGAAGAGAGTGTTGGCATAAAGGTGAAGTTGAGATAGAGTAAAATGATGCTAAAGGAAAAATAAAAATAGAATGTAGGACACTAATCCCAAAATAAAATAAAATAAAATAAAATAAAATAAAATAAAAAAGAAAAGAAAAAATAAAATGAAACTTAAAAATGTAAGATAATAGTAGTAATAATACTAATTAAAAATAAAAATCTAATAATTAAAAAGGTAAAATCAAGTGAGAAAAAAAAGAAAGAAAAAGTTAGTTTCTTAAGTAAAAGATAAAAATGTGCAGTAGTGAAGGTCATTCACTTCCTCTACTGTTCTGTTTGGCATGCCTGTTTTCTGTCAGGTAGTCAGGACAGTATTGTAGTTCCCTGTGTTCCACTGCTCCTCTGTGTCCTAAGCCACAATCCTGTTTTCAAGCAGGCGGTATTTCTTTGTTTCTCAGCCTGCTTTTAGTTGTATTTACACAAGAGTCAATTTGTGATTCAACCCTTAGGTGGCAGTGTTTCTGTATTGACATCTGGGGCTATAAGTCTTCTCTACCCAGTATTTAGTTTTTGTTTTCCCTGCTGAACTTAATACTGGGTTGGAGGAATGGACAGCCCCAGAGCTGGTTTTCTAATCGTTTCTTCCAGCTCTGATCACCAGGTTCCACAAAAACAACTTTCCCCTGCAGTCTCTGAGAGTGTTTTTAATTGGGAGATCCTATGTACAGGGCTTAGTAATCAAAAGCAAGGATGTAAAAACAAACAAAAAAGCCAGAGAAAGCACACAGACTTGTGTCTTTTTCCCCCAGCACTGCGTGCGTCTCTGTGCACGTCTCTGCACATGTCTTTTTTCGTTGGCACTGTGCAGCTGGTTTACTGATAGATTTTCCAGCTGCCTTTTCTGTTCCCAGCCCAGCTATGGGCTGATTTCTAGAATTCCCTTCTGCCAGCAGCCCTATGGACCCCTTCCACATTTGCGGGCTACGCTGACCCCAATGGCCACAGATTTTGTGGGGCAGAGACTTCCTTTGAAACTCTAATCCTGATGCACACGTTTCTCCCTCCAGCCTGGATCGCAGACCTCACCTTTCTCTAGGCAACATTTAACCTTTTCCTGAGAAGATGCTGCATCCATGTATTCGTGCTGCTTCAGACCCAGTGTTCGTGGGTTCACAGCTGCTCCCTGGGTGTTGTGGTTGTAGGGTCCCGGGAGGTATCCGAGTTCTTCCCAGTTGAAGGTAAGGCTAGGCTTCCGATCACAGCCACTCTCCCCTTCAAGATGGTGCGGTCTTTGCGGCAGAGCTGGCTGCTCCAGGAGAGATTTCAGCAGCAGTAGGGGCTGCCCTTTCAGAGGAGCCCAGTTCGGCAGTCCCCAACAGTCCCTTGGAATATAGCTGTCCCTCACTCACAAATAGATACTCCCCGCACGTCCACACTCTTTCCTTTCGTTCTCTCACTCACACACTATCTTGCTGCCTGCCTTCCTGTCGGCAGCCATCTTCTCCATCTTTCGTTTATATACTATTTTATATCCCTCATAATGTTTGGCCTTGTGAATTTTAATAAGGATAGCTTTTAAGCAATTGCTGAAAACAATATTATGAAAATCAACTTGTTTTGTCATACACTTTGGAAAAGAGATGAATTAATTGAAAATTCATATGCAATAGCGTGGGTGTAATTATATGTGGTAAGCCAAATTTATTTATGATAGACTTAATTAGAAAATTCTTTAATGTACAATTTTAATAAAGGGATTAAAGAAATTGGGAACTAATCATTTCTGAATTATAATTGTAAATGAGTGCAGATGACCTAATCTGCTTACGTAAATGATAATTATTAATCTAGCAATTGTGCAAATGAGCTCAAAACATGAACTACAGTTATTACAATTCAAACCAATATTTTCCTTGTCTGCCATTTGCACAAATGATTAAATTACATGAAAAAATGTTTTCTCTAGACTTTAAAAACTAATGTAAATTTAAGAACTCAGGGAAATTATTATTGTAATTAAAACTAATAGGTACACACAAATGCAGAAAACAAACAGCTGGATTTGTAAAGTTTGAAAAAAGAATTTCATTTTACTTTAAATCCTAATTTCATGCATCTTTTATTGTAGCTGTAATAAATAATGAATTACTGGAAAAATAATATTGCTTCCTGTAGTAGGTTACCATCTATGGTACTGATTTTTAAAAGCATTTTTTTTACCCAAGAACAATGTCTTCTCATTTCCATCACATCACAAATAATTTCACACTTTGAATATAATGTTGCCCTGGCCAGGTAGCTCAGTTGGTTAGAGCATGTCCCGATATGCCAAGGTGGTGGGTTTGATTCAGGTCAGAGCACATACAAGAATCAACCAATGAATGCATAAATAACTGGAACAACAAATCTCTCTCTTTTTCCCCCATCCTCTTTCTCTTTAAAAAAAGGAAGGAAGGAAGGAAAGAAAAGATAGAAAGAAAGAAAGAAAGAAAGAAAGAAAGAAAGAAAGAAAGAAAGAAAGAAAGAAAGAAAGAAAGAAAAAGAAAAAAAGAGAAAGAGTGGAAGGAAGGAAGGCATGAAGAAAGAAAGGAAGAAAAGAAGAGGAAGAGAGGAGAGAAGAAAGAGAAGAGAAGAGAAGAGAAGAGAAGAGAAGAGAAGAGAAGAGAAGAGAAGAGAAGAGAAGAGAAGAGAAAAAATTGCTATGGATTATCAGTTCACCAAAGGCACTAAGTGTAAACCCGAGGTAATTTTCAAAGCATCTTTAAATGTCTAATACCTTTAGTAATATTGTGATTCACATTAAAAGAGTTTGTGTAGGAAAAGGTTGGAGTGGGGGGTGGGTATCAGAAAATTACAGCGTTTAGGTCTATTTATTGTTGAGAGTGGGAAGGAGCTAAAGCACAAAACCTCTGTCAATTAAGGAGGAACATTGCCCAGGCTGTGTGGAAACCTTGAGCCCAGACCATGACTGCTACACCCAGGCTCTGGGAGGGCGAGGCTAGCCCCAGAGGTTCAAGGCCCATGCCTTTCACCATGCGCTCCCAGTGACCCTTTGTGTGCCTAGCCCCAGTTTCCTTCTGAAAATGGCCCAATTTCAGACAGGGTGAGAGCTGCCTATCCCTGGGAGGGTTCACACTGTGAAGGGCTCCAACTTCGGGTGACACCAATGCAAGAGAGTCCAAGACTTCTATCATCTTTTCAGGAGAGAGTATTTCCAACCCATGCTGGGTGCGAAGTAGGGAGCGCTCCTCTGCAGGCCAGGCAGTCTGTATCCCAACGTCCATCCCAACATCCCAATGTGCCTTGCAGATAGTTGAAGGCTGTAGGCCTGTTTTACAGAGGAAAAGGGAAACAGATGGAGCAGTCTGGAAGGCCTGCCTGATGGCTACATGTGAAAACCACCACTGCAGCCCAAGGATGTCTGAGCCCTCCTTGATCAAGGCAGCTGCCCACAGCTCACCTTCCTGCTGCAGCAACCAAGTGATTCACTAATCTTTTTTTAAATCCTCACTCGAGGATATCTTTTTAATTAAATTTAGAAAGAGAGAGAGAGAGAGAGAGAGAGAGAGAGAGAGAGAGAGAAACATAATGTCAAAGAGAAAAGTCACTTGGTTGCCTCTTGTACCTGCTCCGATGGGAACCCACAACCTAGGTATGTGCCCTGACCTAGACCCACTACCTTTTGGTGTACAGGAGGATGGTCCAACCAAGTGGCCACTCAGCCTGGACGCAATATACTAATCTTAATGTGGGGCTTTGGAATGCAGGCTTTGAAGCTTTACAAAAGCTTCTTGAATCCCAGATTTGCCACTTGACTGCTCTATATCTCAGTTTCCTTATTTGTAAAAGGAGGACAATTATAGAGCCTACATTGAGGTTGCTTTAAAACTCAGTGAAGTGATATGTGTATGTGTCTGGCAAATAGATGCTCATTATTAGCATTAGCATTATTATCATACTAGAGGCCCGGTGCACAAAAATTTGTGCACTAGCGGGGGGGGGGTGGTCCCCCCAGCCCGGCCTGTGCCCTCTCGCAGTCTGGGACCCCTCAGGGGATGACAACCTGCTGGCTTAGACCCGCTCCCCAGGGGATTGGGCCTAAGCTGGCAATCAGACATACCTCTGGCAGCCCGGGAGCCCTCGGGAGATGTCCACTTGCCAGCAGAGAGCAGGCTTAAGCTGCAGTCTGACATCCTTAGAGCTGCTGAGGAGGCGGGAGAGGCTCCCACCACCACTACTGTACTGGCAGCCATCAGCCTGGCTTGTGGCTGAGCAGAGCTCCCCCTGTGGGAGCACACTGACCACCAGGGGGCAGCTCCTGCATTGAGCGTCTGCCCCCTGGTGGTCAGTGTGTGTCATAGTGACCAGTCATTCCCAGTTGTTCTGCTGTTAGGGTCAGTTTGCACATTACCCTTTTATTATATAGGATAGAGGCCTGGTGCATGGGTGGGGGCTGGCTGGTTTGCCCTGAATGGTGTCCCAGATCAGGGTGGGGGTCCCCACTGGGGTGCCTGGCCAGCCTGGGTGAGGAGCTGATGGCTGTTTGCAGCTTGTCACACCCCCTTCAGGGTGGGGGTCCCCATTGAGGTGCCTGGCCACCCTGGGTGAGGGGCTGATGGCTGTTTGCAGGCTGGTCAAGCCCCCCCCCCAGTGGGGACCCTCACCCCATGGAGGTTTGGCCAGCCTGGGTGAGGGGCTGATGGCTGTTTGCAGGCTGGCCACACCCCCTTCAAGGTGGGGGGTCCCCACTGGGGTGCCTGGCCAGTTTGAGTGAGGGGCTAAGGGTCGTTTTCAGGCTGGCCAATCCCCCCGGCAACGGAAGCTCCCAGCCTCTCCTTTTTTCTTTTTTTTTCTTTTATTCTGGGACTTATTTACCTTCTATAATTGAAACTTTGTTGCCTTAAGAGGAGCTCGGAGCTGGCCAGGGCGGGCGGGAAGGAAGCCTCTTGCTCGCTCCAGCTCTGTGGCCACGGCCAGCTGAAAGCAGGTATCTGGGGTTTATTTACCTTCTACAATTGAAACTTTGTTGCTTTGAGTGGAGCTCAGAGCCGCCACAGCAGGCAGGAAGCTTGGCTTCCTCCATCATTGGGGAAACCAAGCCTCCTGCTTGCTCCAGTTCCATGGCTGCTGGCCGCCATCTTGGTTGGGTTAATTTGCATATAGTTGCTCTGATTGGCTGGTGGGCGTGGCTTAAGGCATAGCAAAGGTATGGTCAATTTACATGTTTGTCTTTTATTAGTGTAGACTAGAGGCCCAGTGCACGGATTCGTGGACCAGTGGGGTCCCTAGGCCTGGCCTGTGGGGATTGAGCCAAAACCAGCTCTCTGACATCCCCTGAGGGGTCCTGGATTGCGAGAAAGTGCAGGCCAGGCCAAGGGACCCCAAGGGTGCATGATTGGGGACCTTCAGGAGGGCTCCAGGGCATGTCTGGCCCAACTTGCCCAGTCCCCATCGGCCTGACCCAGCCGTGGGCAAACTACGGCCCGCAGGCCGGATCCAGCCCATTTGAAATGAATAAAACTAAAAAAAAAAAAAAAAGGCCGTACCCTTTTATGTAATGATGTTTACTTTGAATTTATATTAGTTCACACAAACACTCCATCCATGCTTTTGTTCCGGCCCTCCAGTCCAGTTTAAGAACCCATTGTGGCCCTTGAGTCAAAAAGTTTGCCCACCCCTGGGCCCTGACCCCAGCAGCAAGCTAACCTACTGGTCGGATCATCTGCCCCCTGGTGGTCAGTGCATGTCATAGCTACCAGTTGAACGGTAGGCTTTTAAATATATAGGTGTATGTATGTATGACTCAAGTCATAGCAGTGACAGACAACTGCATTGTTGATAGCCTAATGGGACCTGAAAAAAAAATAGATATTTTTTAATGTCTCCAGCAATGGCTGTGTCTCCTGGAAGGCTCCAGATCCTTCTAAGTAACCTAAGAATGTGGGCTCTGATAACCCTGCCTCCTGCCCTTCTATAACTGTGTAACCAATTCCTTGAATAAATTCTTTCCATGTACAAAAAGAGACCATATCATTTAAATTATGAGATATATAACACCTTCAGAAAAAGTGCATAAAACGTGTAAACTTCACAGCAGTGCTTTTTAAATTTTAATATGCACAGAACTTACCTGAGGATCTGTTAAAATGCAAGTCTGGGGTAAAGCCTAACATTCTGCATTTCCCATGCTTCTGGTAGTAAGGATCGAAACAATAAATATAAGTCCAACACCCATGTAGTCACCATCCTCATCAAGAAACAGAACATTGTCCCCATCAATTGATTCCCGGCTACTTTCAGAGTTAACCATTCTCCTGATTGCTGTAGTAATCACTAACTTGCTTTTCTTTATATTTTTGAACCTATATATGAGTCCCTAAACAATCAGGTTTATGCTTGCTTGTGTTTGAAATTTATACAAATAAAATTATTAGTCTTTCTCTGTCTGACTTATTTCACTTGTCACAAATGGTAAGATGCCTTTCTTTCTCGTGGCTGAACAACATATTTATAGTCACTTCATCCATCAATGGATACTTAGGTTGTTTCTATATCTTGGCTATTGTGAATAATGCTGCAATAACCATGATGCGCAGGTATCTCTATGAGATTCTGATTTCAATTCTTTTTTATATATACCCAGAAGTAGGATTGCTAGATCATACCGTAGTTCTATTTTTATTTTATTTTATTTTATTTTATTTTATTTTATTTTATTTTATTTTATTTTATTTATTTTCCATGGTGGCTGCACCAATTTGCATTCCTATCAACGGGGAGCATGGGTTCCCATTACTCCACATTCTTGGCAACACTTGTTACCTCTTGTCATTTTGTTGATAGGTACTTTAACAGGTGTGAGGTGACATATCATTGTGGTTTTAATTTGCATTTCTCTGATGATTAGTGATGTTGAGCACCCTCTCATGTACCTATGGGTCATTTGTATGTATTCTTTGTGAAAAATGTATATTCATTTCCTCCATTTATTTTTAATTGGATTATTTGGGGGTTTTGGCTATTGAGTTCTATGAGTTCTTTATATTTTGAATATTAATTCCTTATCAGATATATGATTTGAAAATATTTCCCCATCTGTAGGTTACCTTTTCATTTTGTTTATTGTTACTATACATTTTAGAATATTTCCACGAAATTCTTACCAGGAGTTAGATAGGAATTGCATTCAATCTGTAAATCAATTTGGGGGATAATTGACATCTCTACTCTTTTGAATTTTCCAACCCTTAAAAATGATATGCTTCTCCATTTATTTTTATCTTATTTTATTTATTTCATCAGCATTGTGTAGTTTTTATCATATAAATCCTGTATATGTTTTATTAAGTATTTCACTATTTTTAGTGATTGTAATTGCATTGTATTTTAAATTTCCAAATCCCCATGTTTATTGCTAATATATAGAAATGCTTTTTATTATTTCTAAGTTGATCTTATATACTGCAACCTTGCTAAAGTTACTTAGTTCTAGGAGTTTTTTGTGTGTTCCTTCAGAGTGTTCTACCTAGACAATTTTGCCATTTGCAAATAGGGACGATTTTATTTATTCATTTTTTACTTGAAAACTTTTTATTTCCTTTGCATTCCTCATTACAGGGACTAGGACTTCCTGTACTTGGGTAAAAATTAGGAAAGGAAGGAGCATTCTTGCTGTTTCCAAACATTTTTATGTTGCTGGATTCAGTTGCAGTTCCCTCCCTACCCCCAGTCAGGGCACATGCAGGAGGCAAGTCAATGTGTCTCTCTCACATTGATCTCGCTCTCTCTCTCTCTTTCTCTCTCCCTCCCTCCCTCCCTTCCACTCTCTCTGAAAAGCAATGGAGGGAGATATCCTCAGGTAAGGATTAACCAAAACCAAACAAACTCATTTAATCCTCACAACAATCTTAAAAGGTAGGTATTATAATCTTCTTTCAAAGTTGAGAAAACTAGGGACAGAAAGGGCAAATAAATTAAACAAATTAAAACATCTAGTAAGTAGCAAAGTCAGAATTCAAACCATGGCTATCTAATTTAAGAATCCGTGTACTCAATCACTACCATATTATAACTTTGAAAAATTTACATTACCTTTGGAAATTTCATTTCTTCATTTTTGAAATGGAGAAATACTAACTCATTGGGAATATGAAGTGAAATAGTGCATGTGCTTGGCATATGGTAAAAGTGCTCAATGAATGAATGTCAGGTATGGTAGGAGAAGTCCGTAGAGTTTGTGGCATAAGAATCTAGTCTACAGACATTTAGAAATAGAGCGAGCCTTTCTGACTAAGCTGGAAAAATGAGTCAATTCATTCTAATGTGGAAACAGATCACCCCATTCTAATTTAAGATTGTATAGAATAAATGATTAGAGACAGATAAAGTTAGAGAACTCCCAACCACTCTCACATTAAAGCTTTAAATTCTATTCATACCCAGTAGAGAATGTCCAGGACTGGAAGGCACCTTAAAGATAACAGGATATACAAAGACAGGATGTATAAAGCAGTTAACGAGAAGCGTAGTATCATAGACATTTACTAAGTTCCCTTTTGGGCAGGGCAGGGTCTAGACGATAAAATATTTAGGTCCTTCCTTTCCCAATTTTCACCCGAGTAGTTGTTATTTGGTTATAAATTGGACGAGGTGCTGAAAAGGCTGCATTTGTCTGCAGTTACAATTTTTTTTCCCTGATTTATTTTCAGGTGTAGATCACCTCTTGCCTTTTTAAAGTCAGGAAGCAGTGACTGAGAAAAAAAAAAAAAAAACAACTTTCAACAATTTTAACAAATCCCAGGTGTGTGTTCAGTGTTCCTGAGGGGGATTAACAGGCCTGCTGAGTGAGCAGAGCATTTCAATCAAAACACCCAACTGGCACTGGGGGTATAGTAGGAAAAAATGGAAAAGCATGAGGTCAATAGAAATTCTTTTATTCCAAGGGTAGTGGCAACTCAGACAGCAGCTTATACACCTGGGTTCCTGCAATGCTCTTTCCATCACAGCTGTGAACAGCTTTTTGGACCTTTTAGCTGTCATCCTTTTTCATCCATGAAGCTTTTCTTCTGTTTTATGCTACCACCACCTGCTGTCCTATTCCTACCACACAGAAATTGTTCTCTTCTTTCCAGAAAGAACTAATCTGACTGCAAGCACACAATAGGAACGTCTTTAAAGGAGTTTAAGCAATGACACAACTCTTTAAGGCTTAATTTTAAAATTACAGAGTTTTAAAAATAGAAATGTCTTGTTTTTCAATGCCTATAAGTAAAGTACCTTTCTTTCTAGACATGTAATGACAGAGGGCTGAATATATGATTTTCATTATGGCAAGAGGAAACAATTATATAGGCAGAACTTTAGTTATTTTTATTTAACAAACATTTATCTAGCATTTATTATTTGCTACCTAGCCAGGCACTGTTTTAAGTGCTCTACTAGAATAAGTCTTACAATCTTTATTATAACCCTGTTAGGTAAGTTCTGTTATTATTCTCATATTAGCGATGAGAAAACTAAGGTGCAAAGAGGTCAAATAACATGCACAAGGTCACTGTAGAGTGCAGATGATTATATTCATGTTTAAAATGTTAGGCGCTCCTCCTTGTTCATATCAGCCTTAGCCATGTTACTTTTGGTGCCTCTTCCCTTCTCCAGAAATGGGCCATCTCACTTGCTTTATCCTATGACATATGAACAGAAGTAAAATGGTCTAAACAAAAGCCTTGGCCCAGGCTGGGTAGCTCAGTTGTTTAGAGCATTGTCCCAATATGCCAAGGTTTCGGGTTCGATCCCTGATCAGGGCACATACAAGAATCAACCAATGAATGCATAAATAAGTTGAATAACAAAAACCTTGAAGTCATCTCTGTGTTCACCATGTTCTTTTCTGCTTCATCCATGAGACCAACAGTATTTGAGAGAAGAGCCATTCCTTTATATTAGATCTGAGAATGAAGACAGATGGAGCAGAACAAAACTAACCCGAAGAGTATACATAACATGACTGCAAATTAAACCACTGTGATTGTAAGCTATCAAAATCTTTGGATTATTTGTTCATGTATTTGTCATCTTTGACAGTGTAACAAACAACCACAAGATCTCAATGGCATTTAATAATAAACATTTGTTTCTTTCAAGTTTGCAGGTCAATGGGTCAGCTCTGCTCCATGTATCTCATTCTAGGGCCCAGAATGTAAGGCTATTAATTATCAATGGCATGTTCTTATGCAATGGCACAATTGCAAGAGGGCAAGTTCAACTGCTCAAGCATATTTCAAACATTCTACTGGCACCATGTCCTCCAACATCCTATTGGATACAGAAGGGCACATGACCAAGCCCAAAGTCAGGAGGTTCAAAAGTATAAGTTACTCACCAAAATACAATGACAGGGTGTAAATGTTCAATACCACTATTGATGTAATGAAGAATTGGGAACAGGTTATAGTATCTACCATGGTTACTAAGTCATAAGCTAGCTAGGTGAATGATTGTGTCAATAGCCAAAATTCAAATCCAGGCAGTCTGGCTTTGTATGTTTTTATATAAAATATTTTGAGATATAATTTACATACCATAAAATTGATACCCTTTCAAAGTATACAATTCAGTGGTTTTTAGTATATTAACAGAGTTGTGCAACTATCACAACTAATTCCAGAACATTTAAATCACTGCCAAAAAGAAACACCATTTCTTTAGCAGCCTCTCTCCATTCCTTCCTACTTCTAGTCCCTTGAAACCACCAATCTCTTTTCTCTCTCAATGGATTTGCTTTTCTAGAGAATTCATATCATCAAATCATACAATATGTGACCTTTGTGTCTGGCTGCTTTCACTTAGCATAATGTTTTTAAAGTATATCCATGTTTTAGAATATATCATACTTCATTCCTTTTCATTGCCAAATAATGTTCCATTATACCTAACCCCTGGCAACCACTGATCTTTTTACTGTCTCCATAGTTTTGCCTTTTTTAGGATCTCATATAGTCAAAATCATATAGTATGTAGCCTTTTCAGATTAGGGTTTTTCCATGTCTTTTCATGGCTTGATGGCTCATTTTTTAGTACTGAATGATATTCCATTGTGTGGATGTACCATGGTTATTTAATTATTCATCTACTGAAGGATATCTTGGTTGCTTCCAAGTTTTGGAAATGATGAATAAAGCTACTATAAACATCTATATGCAGGTTTTTGTGTCAACATAAGGTTTCAATTCCTTTGGGTAAATATCAAGAAGTGTGATTGTTGTGTCACATGGTAAAAGAATATTTAGTTTTGTTAGAAACAACCAAACTGTCTTCTAAAATGGCGTTACCATTTACATTCCCACTAGCAATGAATGAATGCTCTTGTTGCTTTACATCCTTATCAACATTTAGTGTTGTCAGTGTTTTGTATTTTGGTCACTCTAATCTATAATAATAAAAGCGTAAGATGCTAATTAGACCAGACGTCCTTCTGGACAACCTTCCGGATGAAGCCACAGCGGTTTGGGGCTGAGGCAGAGGTAGCCGCTGTGGTGGCAGGGGCCTAGGCAGCCACCTCAGCGGTGGTGGGGGCTGAGCACCTTGCATGAATTTCGTGCATCGGGCCTCTAGTAGGTATATAATGTTATTTCATTGTTGTTTTAATTTGTAATTCACTAATGACTCAATTCAATAATGTTGAGACTCATTTCAGATGATTATTTGCTATTTGATTTGTATATCTTCTTTGGTGAGGTGCCTATTAAGATCTTTTACCCATTTTTCTTTAATCCTCACTGGAGGATTTTTTTTTCATTGGCTTTTAGAGAGAGGGAGGGAGAGAAAGGGAGAGAGAATCATTAATGTGAGAGAGACATATCAATTTGTTGCCTCCTGCATATGCTCCAACTGGGGCCAGGGATTGAACCTGAAACCCAGGTACATGCCCTTGACTGGAAATGGAACCTGTGACCCTTCATCCAGGACCTTTTACCATTTTTAATTGGATTATTTGTTCACTTACTGTTGATCTTTAAGTGTTCTTTGCATCTCTCTTAATTTTTCTTCATTCTTTTTTCTATGTATAACTTCAATTGACTTAATTTCCCTTGTTCTTCTGACTAATCACATTTGTGGATGAGTTCTTCTAGTGAATATTTCATTTTATTTATTCTTCTTTTAAGCTCTAGAATTTCCATTTGGTTCTTTTTAAATATATAATTTATGTTTCTTTATTGATACTTAGTGAGGCATCTTTCTCATACCTTTCAGTTCTTTAGACATGGTTTCTTTAGTTCTTAAATATATTTAAAATAGCTGATTTTCATTCATTGTCTGGTAATGACGCAATTCTGGAAATCAGATTCTCTCCCCACCCAGAATTTGTTGTTGTTCTTGTTTGTTGTTGTTGCATGTTTGTTTAATGAAATTTCTGAATAAATTATATAAAGTCTGTATTATCAATTTTTTTTGCATGCAGTCTCTGAAGTGTCTGCATCACCTGAGAGAGGTTTTTTGTTTTGTTTGGTTTTTTAAATATATTTTATTGATTTTTTACAGAGAGGAAGGGAGAGAGATAGAGAGTTAGAAACATCGATGAGAGAGAATCATCGATCAGCTGCCTCCTGCACATCTCCCACTGGGGATATGCCCGCAACCCAGGTACATGCCCTTGACCGGAATCGAACCTGGGACCTCTCAGTCCGTAGGCTGACGCTCTATCCACTGAGCCAAACTGGTTTCGGCGAGAGAGGTTTTATTAAAACACTCTCTTTCTCACCTAAAGTCCAAGCACAGAATTCATACAATTTACCCCATACAATTCGCCACACTGATTTGTATTTAAAGAGATTAGTAATGCATAGTAGTTAAGAGGATGGGCTTGAAAGCCTGGCTGCCTGGGTCTAAAGTCTTGTTCAGGCACTTAGTAGCTGTATAAATTTCAGCAACTTATTTGATTTTTCTCTGTTTCATTTTCTTATATTAACAAAGGGTCCATAACAGTATTTGCCTCATAGTTACTGTGAATGTATTAATCTATATATATAAAAGCCTAAGTGACCGAACAACCAGTCGAACAGTCAGTATGACATGCATTGACCACCAGGGGGCAGACGCTCAATGCAGGAGCTGCCCCCTGGTGGTCAGTGCTCTCCCACAGTGGAAGTGCTGTTCAGCTGATTGATGGGCGCCAGACGCAAGGCTCATGGCTGGCAAGCACCACTGCAGCAGCAAGAGCCTCTCTGAATCACCCCTGACTGAGCTTGAGCCTGTAGCAGGGGCAGTGGGCAGGAGCGGCAGGAGTGACAGGTGTCATTTGACTGCCGGTTTCAGCCCGATCCCTGCAGGCCATGCCCAGGGGCCCCAGTAATGATATAATAAATATAAGGTGCTTAAAATGGCCCCTGATACAAGACAAATGACAGAGTAAACAAACATTAGCTATTATTATTAGAAGTATTGACATTATTATATTTACATAACAGGTCCTTTGCTTTTGATGTACTCTCTGTCAGCACTTCTCTATCCCTGGATTTCTTGTGGCTGGCCTCTTCTTTTAACTCACTGCTCAAATGTTACCTCCTCTCAGAGGCTCTACTGACTACTTAAATCTAATGAATTCTTCCACCATCTTTCTGCATTACATTACCCTTTTTGTTTTCTTCAGAGAACATGTTACTCTGAAATTTTTCTATTTATTTATTACTTCTTTTTTTAATCTTTTAATTTTTTTCTTATTTATTTATTGTCTAAAGTTTACATATGTCTCCTTTTTCCCCAATTGACCCCCGCCCCGCAGTCATTCCCACCACAGGCAAGCCTCCATCGCCCCAGTGTCTGCTAATTGGTTATGCTAATATGCATGCATACAAGTCCTTTGGTTGCTCTCTAACCCCCTTCCCTTCCCCTGCCATTTGTCTCTGGATCTATTCTTATTCATCAAATTATGTTGATCATTATATCCCACATATGACTGAGAACATGTGATATTTATCTTTCTCTGACTGACTTATTTCGCTTAGCATAATGCTCCCCAGTTCCATCCATGCTGTTGCAAATGGTAAAACTTCCTTCTTTTTTATAGCAGCATAGAATTCCATTGTGTAGATGTACCACTGTTTTTTAATCCACTCATCTGCTGATGGGCACTTAGGCTGTTTCCAAATCTTAGCTATTGTAAATTGTGTTGCTAGGAACATAGGGGTGCATATATCCTTTATGATTGGTGTTCCTGGTTTCCTGGGACATATTCCTAGAAGTGGGATCACTGGGTCAAATGGGAGTTCCATTTTTTAGGAAACCCATACTGTTTTCCACAGTGGCTGCACCAGTCTGCATTCTAACCAGGAGTGCACAAGGGTTCCTTTTTCCCTGTATCCTTGCCAGCACTTGTTTGTTGATTTGTTGATGATAGCTGTTCTGACAGGTGTGAGGTGGTATCTTATTGTTTTTATTTGCATCTCTCAGATGATTAGTGACTTTGAGCATGTTTTCATATGTCTCAGGGCCTTCTGTATGTTCTCTTTCAAAAAGTGTCTATTTAGGTCCTTTGCCCCCCCCTTTTTTTTATTGGGTTGTTTACCTCCCTTTTGTTAAGTTGTATGAGTTCTCTCTAAATGTTGGAGATTAAATTCTTATCTGCAATATCATTGACAAATATGATCTTCCATGGAGTTGGCTTTCTTGTTATTTTGTTGATGGTTTCTTTTCCTGAGCAGAAACTTTTTATTTTGATGTAGTCCCATTTGTTTATTTTCTCCTTAGGCTCCATTGCCCTAGGAACTGTGTCAGTAAAGATATTGCTATGACATACACTGAGTGGCCAGATTATTATGACCACCCGACGTTTGTAGGAAAATTAGCTATAATTTCACGCTGAAGTTGCTAGAGGGCTAGATCATTACGTCTTAATACCACAACATACCTAAGTATCATTGCTGATCAAGTTCATCCTATCATGTTGATAACATATCCCAATGGATTTGGCTTCTTCCAACAAGGCAATGTGCCATGCCATGGTGCTCGTACTGTGCAGGAGTGGTTTCAAGAACATGAGGGAGACTTTACCTTGCTTATGTGGCCCCCACAATCACCAGATCCCAATCCAATTGAGCATTTGTGGGACGAAGTTAAAAAGAGCCATCAGGCAGCTGGTTCCACAACCATCAAGTCTCACAGAACTGGACAGTGCTATTCATCAGGCATGGTGTCAGATTCCTCACATCACCTTTCAACATCTCGTGGAGTCAATGCCAAGAAGAATTGCCGTAGTATTGAAGGCAAAAGGTGGCCCAACGAAGTACTGATGGGGTGGTCATAATAATCTGGCCAGTCATAATAATCTGACCACTCAGTGTATGTCTGCTATTTTGCTGCCTATGGAGTCTTGTAGGATTTTTGTGGTTTCCCATCTTACATTTAAGTATTGTATGCATTTTTTTCTTTTTCTTTTTGTGTTCCCTTGACTGGGATAGAAGCTGGGACTCTTCAGTCCACAGGCCAACGCTCTATCCACTGAACCAAACCAGTCAGGGCTATTTTATGGATTTTTAATTTATTTTTGTGTATGGTGTAAGTTGGTGATCTAGCTTCATTTTTTTTTTTTTACATTGTATCTGACCAAATTTCCCAGCACCATTTATTGAAGAGACTGTCTTGACTCCATTGTATGTTCTTGCCTCCCTTGTCAAATATTAATTAAGTATAATGGCTTAGGTCCATTACTGGGTTCTCTGTTCTGTTCCATTGTTCTGTATGTCTGTTCTTGTGCCAGTACTAGGCAGCTTTGAGAACTTTGGCTTGGTATATAGCTTGATCTCTGGTATTGTGATCCCTCCAACTTTGTTCTTCTTTCTCAGGATAGGTATGGCTATTCGGGGTCTTCTTTTATTCCAGGTGAATCTTTGGAGAGTTTGTTCTAAATCTTTGAAGTATGCCGTTGGTATTTTAATGGGGATTGCATTGAATCTGTAGATTGCTTTGGGTAGTATGGACATTTTAATGATGTTGATTCTACCAATCCATGAACATGGTATATTATTCCATTTGTTTATGTTTTCCTCTATCTCTTTTTTCAATGTCCTATAGTTTTCCAAGTATAGGTCTTTTACCTCCTTAGTTAAATTTATTCCTAGGTATCTTAATTTTTTTGGTGCAATGGTAAATGGGATTTTTTTTTTCATTTCTCTTTCTGTGAGTTCATTATTGGTGTATAAAATGGCCATAGATTTCTTTTTTTTTTTTTTGACAGATAACCATATTAAAATTTTATTTAAATTCATAGTGACAGAGTAATATTTGTTCCATTTTATAGACAGACAAATTAAAGAACAACAATTTACTGACAATGTTGGCTAGCAGTAAAGACATAAACCGAAGTCAAATATACAGCTGAGTGCAAGGACAAAAACAAGACATAATCATCATTTCCACATCATCTTCCTTTTAATCATCAAATATCTATATTTTATAGGAAAGATTTCTAAATCTGTGAGTCATTTTAAAATTTTAAAGCTGTAGTGTTTCCCATCAAATGACAGTGCCATTTATATTCAAGGCAGCTGGAGATTATTTTTTTTTCACACATAGCTTTATGCCTAAGCTTCTGTTATTTCTGTTCCAGGAAAATTCAATAAATATGTCTACAGACAAGGGACAAAGTTAATAAAAGGCTGTCCTTTCCTTTGCCTAGAACCCTGTTTTAAAATGAGCTATTTTCCCTGAACACCATGTATTAATTGGATGGTTTCAGCTTCAGCCACAGACAAAAACAGTCCAGCTTATGATTATTTGCAATATAACTTGCCTTGATCTGATGAGCAGTCACTGAGCACAGATATGAAAAAGCAAACGTCTTCCGTGATAAGAAAGATACAACATCTTAGTAGGTCAGTTAAAGGACCATCACTAATATAATTTCTTATGTGTGTGTATCCTTCTCAAAGATTCATGAATATTTTGTAATCATAGAGCCTTCAAAAATATTTGTCTTATAGTTACCTCAGTTTTTAAAGAATGAGTTATTTCAATAAGTGTGCTTTTTTGTTTTGTTTTTTTAATTAAATCTTTATTGTTCAGATTATTACATTAGTTACTCTTTTTTTCCCCCCATAGCTTCCCTCCACCCAGTTCTCACCCCACCATCAGCCCTTACCACCCCACCACTGTCCTCATCCATAGGTGCATGATTTTTGTCCAGTCTCTTCCCGCACCGCCCATTCCCCTTTCCCCCCCTAGAATAGTCAGTCCACTCCCTTTCTATGCCCTGATTCTATTATATTCACCAGTCTATTCTGTTCATCAGATTATTTATTCACTTGATTTTTACATTCACTTGTTGATAGATGCATATTTGTTGTTCATAATTTGTATCTTTACCTTTTTCTTCTTCTTCCTCTTCTTAAAGGATACCTTTCAGCATTTCATATAATACTGGTTTGGTGGTGATGGACTCCTTTAACTTTTTCTTATTTGTGAAGCTCTTTATCTGACCTTCAATTCTGAATGACAGCTTTGCTGGGTAAAGTAATCTTGGTTGTAGGTTCTTGCTATTCATCACTTTGAATATTTCTTGCCACTCCCTTCTGGCCGGCATAGTTTCTGTTGAGAAATCAGCTGAGATGGGTACTCCCTTGTAGGTAACTGACCGTTTTTCTCTTGCTGCTTTTAAGATTCTCTGTCTTTTGCTTTTGGCATTTTAATTATGATGTGTCTTGGTGTGATCCTCTTTGGATTCCTTTTGTTTGGGGTTCTCTGTGCTTCCTGGACTTGTAAGTCTATTTCTTTCACCAGGTAGGGGAAGTTTTCTGTCATTATTTCTTCAAATAGGTTTTCAGTATCTTGCTCTCTCTCTTCTTCTTGCACACCCATAATTCGGATGTTGGTATGCTTGAAGTTGTCCCAGAGGCTCCTTACACTATCTTCATATTTTTGGGTTCTTTTTTCTTTTTGTTTTTCCAGTTGGGTGTTTTTTGCTTCTTCATATTTAAAATCTTTGACTTGATTCTTGCGATCCAATAGTCTGCTGTTGGAACTCTGTACAATATTCTTTATTTCAGTCAGTGTATGCTTAATTTCTAGTTGGTCCTTTTTCATATCCTCGAGGGCCTCACTAGATTTCTTGAGGGTCTCACTAAATTTATCAATGGTTTCTAGAAAATTCTTGAAAAACCTTATAAGTGTGGTTTTGAACTCTATATCTAGTAGTTTGCTTTCCTCCATTTCTGTCATTTGTGACCTGTTTCTTTGTCTCTGCATTTTTTATGCTTCCCTGTGTTGATAGAGTGGTTTTCTGTGCTAGGTGTCCTATAGGGCCCAGTGGCTCAGCCTCCCCAATTACCTGAGGTGGACAATCTTGGTGCACCCCTTTGTGGGCGTTGTGCACAGTCTTGTTGTAGTTAAGCCTTGATTGTTGTAGGTATCACTGAGAGGAATTGACCTAGGCCAATTTGCTGTGAGAATCAGCTGTGTCTATGGTGGGAGAACTTCTGTGCTGGAGACACCCTTATAAGGCAAGACTTGCTTTAGTGGGGCTTTGGTGCTCACTGAGTCTGCCCCCTGAGTGTGTCCCTTATGGATCTGAGGAGTTGTAATCTAGATAGTCCCACTCTGACCACTGGGTACACTGGCTCTTGGATCTCTAAGGAGGTGCTAATTTAGCTGCCTGAGGCTACCCAGCAGGAGCCATGGAGAGATCTGCAGATTCCTCTTCTTTGTTTGGGGTTTGGAGGTGCCAAGATGAGGCCCATCTGTGAAGCAATGCAAGCTGTTGTGGGGCTTGGGGCCTTCTTTTGGAAGTTTTGGGTCTCTCTGACTCACCTGCAGTTTATTAGGTAATTTTCAGATTGCAAAGGGCCAGGCCTTTCATATGCAAATCCTCTGGACACAGCTTGGGTGGGGCAGGGTCTCTGGGAATCAACAGGGTGGAGCAAACAACTATGGCTGATCCTCAGTCCTACCCTAAGATGCCCCGAGTCTCAGTGTCCTGAGGTAATCGCTGCAAGCACCTCTGAGAGAAAGCCGCCCTCAAGTTCCGACTGATGCCAGACAGTCCAGTTTCTCCCTGTATGAGTCTGGGTCCCCAGAGACTCACCCGGAACTGGAGCTCAGAGCAGTCGGGAGCTTGAGACTCCCTCCCAATTGAAAAAGACAACCATGTCTTCAGTTGCCAGCTCTTTCCATGTGCACCTCTGTACCTTTGCACTTTACTTTTGCACCTCCTCTGAGTCTCAGTGTGCTTTTCTCTTTCCTTCTAGCTGTAGAATTTCCACTCCACCAGCCTTCCTGTGGTTCTGGGTGATGTCCGTTTTGTCCTTTAGTTGTATTTTTGAAGTGGTTGTGCGAGACAGCAATTTCCGCTGTTTACCTATGTCACCATCTTGGTTTCCCGGCCATAGATTTCTGGGTGTTAATTTTGTATCCTGCTACATTGCCAAATTCATTTTTTTGGTCTAGTAGCTTTTTGATGGAATCTTTGGAGTTTTCTATGTATAGTATCATGTCATCTGTGAATAAGGACAGTTTTACTTCTTCTCTTCCAATTTGGATGCCTTTTATTTCTTCTTCTTGTCTGATCGCTATGGCTAGCACTTTCAGTACTATGTCAGACAGGAGTGGAAAAAGTGGGCATACCAGTCTTGTTCCCATTCTTAGGGGAAATGAGTTTAGTTTTTGCCCATTGAGTATGATGTTGGCTGTAGGTTTGTCATATAAGGCTTTTATTATGTTCCGGTATGACCCCTCTATTCCCATTTTGCTGAGAGTTTTTATCAAGAGAAGTTGTTGGATTTTGTCAAATGCTTTTACTGAATTGATTGATATGATTATGTGATTTTTGTCTCTCAATTTGTTTATGTGATGTATCACATTTATTGATTTATGGATATTGTACCATCCTTGCATCCCTGGAATAAATCCCACTTGGTCATGGTGTATGATCTTTCTAATGTAATGCTGAATCTGATTTGTTAGAATTTTGTTGAGGATTTTAGCATCTATGTTCATTAAGGATATTGGCCTGTAGTTCTCTTTTTTGTGGTGTCTTTATCTGGTTTTGGAATTAAGGTAATGCTGGCTTCATAGAAAGAGCTTGAAAGTGTGACTTCCTCTTGAAATTTTTGGAATAATCTGAGGAGGATAGGTTTTAGTTCTTCTTTGCATGCTTGTTAGAACTTCCCTGTAAAGCCATTCAGACCAGGGCTTTTGTTTACTAGAAGATTTTTGATCACTGCTTCAATTTCTTTAGTAGTTATCAACCTATTCAGGTTTTTTTTATTCTTCCTGATTGAATTTTGGGAGCTTGTATTTTTCTAAGAACATTTCCATTTGGTGTAGGTTGGCCATTTTGTTGGAATAGAGGTGTTCATAGTATTTTTGGTAATCATTTGTATTTCTGTGGGATCAGTTGTTACTTTGTCTCGTTCATTTCTGATTTTGTTTATTTGGGTCCTCCCCCTTTGCTTCTTGGTGAGCCTGGCTAGAGGCTCATCAATCTTGTTTATCCTTTCAAAGAACCAGCCCTTGGTTTTGTTGATCTTTTGTTTTGTTTGTGTGTTTTTTTGTCTCTATGTTGTTTATTTCTGCTCTGATCTTTATTATTTCCTTCCTTCTGCTTACGCTGGGCTTTTCTCATTGTTCTCTTTCTAACTCTTTGAGTTGGAGGGTTAGATAATTTATTACCATTTTTTCTTGTGTTTATTACTTTGTGTGTGTGTGTGTGTGTGTGTGTGTGTTCACTACATCCCCAAATATAATGCTCCTGGAGGATAGGAACCATGTCTACTTTTGGTTACTTGTCAGTGGGTCCTTATTGCCTAGAACAGTGCCTGATGCAAAATGGAACTCAATATGTATTTGATTAATGGATTTCCTTTACTTGGCCTTTACAAGAAAAAGAAAACTAACAAGTTTAGAAGCAACATTCAGAAGTTCCTCAAATAGTGTTGTTTTGTTAAAGATCCTTTTGTTAAAACTTTGATGAGAAAAAATTTATTCCCACTCAAGGCCTCTGTCTGTGTGGAGTTTGCACATTCTCCATGTCTGCATGGGTTTTCTCCAGGTCCTCCGTTTTCCGCCCACTTCCCAAAGGTGTGCATGTGAGGTAAGCTGGCATGTCTACATTGTCCCAGTCTGCGTGAGTGTGCATGTGTGCATGTACCTTTCAATGGAAGGGGGTCCTCTCCAGGGTGGGTTCCCACCTTGTACCCTGGACTGCCAGGATAAGCTCCTGCCACTTGTGATCCTGAACAGGTATAAGCAAGTTGAAAACATGCTTGTTTTTATTCATCTTGTTTATTCATCTTTCTTAAATGTGTGTATAGTTTACATTTATTTCAATGTTTAATATTAGAAGTCTTTGGGGTCTTTATTTAGATGTCTTTGTGACTATAAATATTCCATAGGAACTTAACTTTTGTTTATGTCAATTAGCAGATGGTGAAATTGGTTTCATTATACATGGTTTTACATAAAGTTGCAGTTTCCAAGAACCTATTGATGACATTAAGTAAGTACTTACTGTACCGTATTCATGGATAAGAAAGATATGGTATCGTAAAGATACTAATTGTTTCGCCCAAACAAATGACTTTAAATTAATTCCAAACACGGGTTTTTCATATAACTCAATACGTTAACCTAAAATTTATATGATAAGAACTAGTAGCCTGGTGGATGAAATTCATGCACATTAAAAGGGAATTAATTGCCCTAACTGGTTTGGCTCAGTGGATAGAGCATCGGCCTGTGGACTCAAGGGTCCCAGGTTCGATTCCGGTCAATGGCATGTACCTTGGTTGTGGGCACATCCCCAGTGGGGAATGTGCAGGAGGCAGCTGATCAATGTTTCTCTCTCATTGATATTTCTAACTCTCTATCCCTCTCCCTTCCTCTCTGTAAAAAATCAATAAAATATATTTTTTTTAAAAAAGGGAATTAATTAGTGGAGATATTTTAATATTGCTATTTGCCCTTTCTCTATAATAGAAGTGTGAGAGATGAAAGGAAATTAGTAAAATGTATATGAAAATAATATATAAATTTATTTATTTATTTATTTATTTAATATATAAATTTATTAATAAATAAACAGTAACAAAAGGATATAACAACAGAGGCATGATACAAAAAAGACAAAAACATAATATGAAAACAACAAAAACATGATATAAAAACAATAGTGATTCAAACAATGACTGATAAACTGATTAAACTTATTCTAATATCTCCCTGTACACCACATTAAGAGTGAAAACTTGACTAATTTCCCTTGTGATGAAGTATTTAGAACTTTAAATGTAACTTCACATGCTCTTCAAACTCAAGAGAAAGCAACATATAACTGACCATGTGTGAAAACAGGTTCAGGTAGGAATATGCTTACTTTGTCTAGAGTTTGTCCTTGTGATTTATTAATAGTCATCACAAATGCTGGCATCATGGGAAACCATCATCAAATCAATTTAAATGGGAGGCCAGTGTCAGATGGGGACAAATTAATTCTTGGAATCAGAACAACCTCTCCCTCTGCAGATCCTGTTAATACTTCAGCTTCGATAATGTTAGGTTGTAATCTTTTGATAATAAATCTGGTACCATTACAAAGACCCCATTTACTATTGAGATTTCTCAATAGCATGATGATTGCACCCACTTTCAATTTTAATGTATAATACGGCATTCCCAAAGGAGTAATACTATTAAGAAATTCGATGGGAAAATTGTCCTTTTCAGCATCATCTGTGGATTCAATGGAATCATCACTCAAATATGTGTGAAAATCTCCATCGAGTATATCCAAATTTTTCTTCATTTAATTTTTGAACAGGCTCATTTTTTGGACAAAGAATTGCACGTTTAGATATATTTTTAATATTATCTATAGCAGTGGTTCTCAACCTTGGCTGCACATTAGAATCACCTGGGAATCTTTTGAAAATCCTAATTCCTGGGCTTCACCCTCCGGAAATTCTGTTTCTTTGTTACTAATGTTGTGGCCCCACCCCATAACAAAGAAACAGAACTTCCGGAGGATGAGGCCCAGAAATCAGGATTTTAAAAAGATTCCCAGGTGATTCTAATGTGCAGCCAAGGTTGAGAACCACTGATCTCTAGATATAGTATTTCCAAAGGCAGCTTCAATAATAGATCCATTACAAATCATTTCACTTCCATGCTCTGCTCCGAGGGTGGGTTCCTGCCTGAAACCTTGCCCTCCAGGAAACAGCTGGGGAGGGCGCAGCCGTTTCCAAGACGACCCCTGCAGGACTGACTTCCTTCCCGTTGGTCGCCCTTCTGGCCGTGATGTTACACCCAGGGTTTTTATATAAGTAGACAGCAGACAAAGAATAATCAAGGTAACTTTCTAAAAAAAGAATGTGGAGTAGAAAGTTGGAGAAAGATAGAACTGCAAGAAGAGATTTAAAAATCTAAAAATGTAAATAACTCTCAATAATTGATATAAAAGTAAACAAAAATTTAGCAAGCATATATTAGTTTGGAAAAACACTATCAGCCACATTGACCTAATTGTCATTTATATTATACTCCACAGAAAAACAGCAGAATACACATTCTTTTCATGTGCACATGGAACATTTATCAAGATACACCATATTTTTGGCTATAAAACAAGTATCAATAAGTTTAAAAATAATCAAATAATATAGTCTGTTTTCTGAGTCAACAGAATTAAAATGGAAAATATGTAACAGAAAGCTAAGTGGAAAATTCCCAAATATTTGTTTGGAAACAAAAAAAAACAAAAAAAAACAAAAAAAAAACAAAACAAAAAAAAAAAAAGAAAGGAGAAGAAAAGAAAAGAAAAAAAGAAAAGAAAAGAAAAGCAGCTCTAGATAACCCATAAGTAAAAGAAAAAAACCAAAAGAGAAATTCGAATAATACTGAAAACACAACAAATTAGAATCATGAGATGCCACTTAGAGCAGTACTTTAAGGAAAATCTATAGCACTTCAAACCTATATTAAAAAAGAAAAATTATCTGAAACCAATGACCTCACTTTGTACTTTAAGAAACTAGAAAACAAAAATCATAGAAAACCCCAAAGTATGTATAAGAAAGGAAAAAAAAAACAAACATAAACATCAGAGTAGAAATCAATGAAATAGAAAATAGGAAAACAACAGAGAAAATTAATGAAATCAAAAGCTGGTTCATTGAGAAGATCAATAAAATTGATAAACTGTTATATAGACTTATCTTTTTATATAGAAAAAAGACACATATTACCAATGTCAGAACTGAGAGAGGGGATATCATTACAAGTAGTATCCTGGAAGTTAGGTGTAAAAAGTGTGTCAAGGTAGGTAGAAATGACTAACTGCTGTGTCACATGCTGATGATAGGTCAAGAAATATGTCATTGGTAGAATTCAATTGTGACCCCCATAAGACCAGTTTTGGGAGTAGTGGGGACAAAAAACAGAGTGAATCAAGTTCAAAACAGAATGAGAAAAGAATAAGTTTAGTCCATGAGTATATACATTTTGAAGAATTTTGCTGCAGAAAGGAACAAAGAATTAGGGCAGTATCTACAGGAGGAAGCAAATTCAGGAAAGAGTATTCTTTCTAAGATGTGAGAAATAACATAATTGAATGCTAACAGGAGTGATCCATTGGGGAGAGAAAAATTGATGTACAGAAGGGAGAGGGAGAATTGTTAGGGCCATGTTCTTGAGTATGCAAGGTGAATAGAATGTATGTAGGAGCCAGTTGCTTTAGCCCAGTGATGGCAAACCTATGACACGCATGTCAGAGGTGACACGTGAACTCATTTTTTTGGTTGATTTTTCTTTGTTAAATGGCATTTAAATATATAAAATAAATATCAAAAATATAAGTCTTTGTTTTACTATGGTTGCAAATATAAAAAAAATTCTATATGTGACACGGCACCAGAGTTAAGTTGGGGTTTTTCAAAATGCTGACACTCCGAGCTCAAAATGTTCGCCATCACTGCTTTAGCCAGTAGCACGTATGACTCATCTATAATTATTGAACAGAAGACCAAGTCTAGAAGCTGCAGGTAGATGTATAAGTGGCAATTAGAACTTGTGGATTATCTCTTCTGATTACTTCTATTTTCTTAATAAAATAGGAAACAAGGTCATTAGCTGCAAATTAGTATAGGAGAGGAGGTAATAGAGATTTGAGAAGAGAGGGGAATATGTCTAACGTCTATTTTAGTTCTGACATTCTTCTGTGATCTTCAACCACAGAATGAAATACACAGAAGCTTCACTTTTTCCTCCTTGGGGGAAAAAGTAAATTGTTTCTGTATAAGATCCTTAGTCAAAAATGCATGGGACTGTATGTAATATCAAAAATAATAGAAATATGCCCTGGCTGGTTTGGCTCAGTGGATAGAGTGTTGGCCTGCAGACTCAAGGGTCCCAGGTTCGATTCTGGTCAAGGGCATGTACCTTGGTTGAGGGCACATCCCCAGTAGGGGGTGTGCAGGAGGCAGCTGATGGATGTTTCTCTCTCATCGATGTTTCCATCTCTCTATCCCTCTCCCTTCCTCTCTGTAAAAAATCAATAAAATATATTTTAAAAATAATAGAAATAACCTAAGTATTCATTAGCTGTGGGAAAGGTTAAATAAATTATGATCCATCCACATTATAGAATAAGATGTAGCAGATTAATGGAATAAAGTAAATCTATACTTGTCAACAGAAAGATCTCCAAGGCTTATAAGGAAGTGAAGGAGGTACTCTCTTTACTTCTTATTGCTATTCTCTCCCTTCCTCCTTTAAAAAAACCCATCAGCTTTGAATCTTGAATCAGACTAAACCCTTCACCATCCCTCTTGCTTCTGTTGTTCATGGATCCCCACATTTTGCTGACATAAAGTGACCTTCTTTCTGTAGTTAAATACAAACACAGATATTGGATCACTTAGTTTTCTCTGCAACCAAAAAGGCTCTACCCAGAGCAGTGAAAAGGGACAGGCCAAAGAAAAAAATAATAATACTCTATGGTAATTGCTGCTAATATGAAAAAGTCACACCTCTAAATCCACATTTCTGAGGATTTTAAATTGCAGTACCCTCATAAAACCGAGTTAAGACAGGGACACAGGAGAGCAAGAGGTGGGAACCATTAAAATAAAAATACATTATTTTCACACAGGAAGTTATTTATTATGAAATTTTTAAAAGGCTTATTAATGTTTTACTAGAACTAGTAATAAAACATTACTTAATGGAAAAAGCATTGATCATATGAAACTAGTGTTACTTTTATTTTTTATTTAAAAATTGTTTCTAATATACCTTGGTCAATTATAGTTTGTACTTCTGTCCTTCCTGCCATTTAAAAGCAGAAAACCAATAAACAGCTTTAAGTATCAAGAACTGTTTGCAAGCACTTAAAATATAAATGAAAATATAATAATATGAACAATGAAGAAAAAGAAGGAGAAAAATGGAAGAGTAGGAAACACAAAAAGAAAAGGACAAAGAGGATGAAGAGACATTAATAGGAATCTTCTCTGCTTTACAGAAAGAAGTCAACTGAAAAATGAAGAGTAGCAATATTACAAAATGGACTTCTGGAATATATTTGCTTGCTGTCCTTTATAAGCTTATAGTTTCTTTTTACACTTTCAAAGCTTTTTGAAGAATATGATACTACCTCTAGCTTGTAAATTCCTTGAAGGCACAGGCCGTATCTTATAGATCTTTGTATCTCACATAGAATCTAGACAATTACTAGCCATGGTGAAGGTACTCAACAAATATCTGGGGAAGGAATGACTACAGAAGCTGAGAGATAGTAAGTATGTTTAAAAGGAGTAAAAACTGCCTGGCCGGTGTGGCTCAGTGGTTGAGCATCGACCCATGGACCAAGAAGTTACTGGTTCCATCCCCACATGCTGGGATTGCGGACTGGATCCCCAGTAGGGGGCATGCAGGAGGCAGCTTATCAATGTTTCTGTCTCTCTATCCCTCTCACTTTCTCTGTAAAGATCAATTTAAAAAATACATATTTAAAATAAAAGAAGTAAAAACTCCATCTTAATAAAATTTAAAATTCATTTTTCCACATAATTTTATACTGTGAATCCATACATTTTAAAGTAAATTTAATCTATATTTTGCCAAATCACTCATATTTTTATTTATTCATGTATTAACCTTTTAATTGTTTAATATGCACTGAAATCATTATAGCTTATTAACACTTTCATTTTTATGTGTTTCCCTAAGTTTTGAAAGTTTTAAAACTACAAAAAGTTTTAAAAATATAGCCTTAATCTCAATTCATCAGCTGTTAGTAATTTGCCAAATTTATTTTATAGAATTATTAAATAGCAAAAAATTTCTTTTGGAGCAATTTTAATAATACAAAGAATGTTGAAGCTTTTTTATAGAAAGTAGAAAGGGTATTTCATCAACTCTGATGATGAAGTCAAACCTCAAACATTTCTAAAACTTTAAGACCTTGATGAAAGAAACTGCCAAACCTATTTTTGTTTCACAATTTTAAGTCAACCTGAGCAAAGATAATTACAACAGTTTTTCAACATTCACATAAAGTATGGCTATATTTTTTTACTAAAACTTAGATTGTTTTTGTTCTTAATCTATGAATAATTTTAATTAATGTATGTAACCTATATATTCATCTTTTAATTGGTGGTATATATTGATTTTTTTAAAGATAAATATATAATTTGGCACAGAACCCGGCAAAAGCATCCCATGTTCTTTTTATTTTATCCATGTTATAAAGGAGAGTTAAATTTGTAAATCTAGAATTAAATATGGTGTTTGTATCCTGCATGTCAAGGTTGAATTCTAGGCTAAGTAATGAATATTCAAAACCAAAGCATATCTATCTTGGGAATTAAACATTTGCACTAGTTTCCTGCAATGAGGTTGTCTTTGCTCACAGCGCATTTCCTGTTTTTCTTTCAATAACACAAGATTAAAATTTAGAAGTTCACAATTTGTTACAGTTGGATTTTGGTACCCCAAAGTTTCATATGCAAATTAGGATAAATTATTATTATATATCAGTGCTAAGGAATAAAAATATTTATTTAGCTCTTCCATAGTTCACAAAGTTGCATTACCTCATTAATTTTCATAATATTTCTATGAGTAAGTTAAGGACATAGGGGGGGTCTGGAAATGTTTCACCCCCATGGACAAATCAAAGAATTAGACATATTTCAGAAGGGTAGGTTCAAAAAGGTGGAAATTGTTTTACATATGTTAAATGCTGCCTTCAGGAAGAGGAAGCATATTTATTACATTGCTTCCAGGACAGAACTAAAACTAATATGTGAAAAATAATAGTATAATAATAAAGATCAATCTCAACATTCATGATGTGCTGGGTACTTATAGTACATAGCACTTTATACACATTCTTTCATTTAACAATGTGAAAATACTATACAAATTTACAGATTTGGAAATTAAAGCTTTTTTTATTGATTTTTTTTTACAGAGAGAAAGGGAGAGGGATAGAGAGTTAGAAACATCGATCAGCTGCCTCCTGCACACCCCCCACTGGGGATGTGCCTGCAACCAAGGTACATGCCCTTGACCGGAATCGAACCTGGGACCTTTCAGTCCGCAGGCCGACGCTCTATCCACTGAGCCAAACCGGTTACGGCGGAAATTAAAGCTTTGAGAGGTTTGGTAACTTACCTAAGGCCATATAGATAATCACTGGTGGTGCAGTTTGAATATGTGTGTGACTCCAAAGCCAGTGATCTCATCCTCTATGCCAGTGATGGCGAACCTTTTGAGCTCAGCATGTCAACATTTTGAAAAACCCTAACTTAACTCTGGTGCCTTGTCACATATAGAATTTTTTTTGTATTTGCAACCATAGTAAAACAAAGACTTACATTTTTGATATTTATTTTATATGTTTAAATGCCATTTAACAAAGAAAAATCAACCAAAAAAATGAGTTCACGTGTCACCTCTGACATGCGTGTCATAGGTTCGCCATCACTGCTCTATGCTATACTTTCTATATAAAGTATAGAGGAAGGGTGCCGGAAGCTGGTCCATCCGCCAACTCCATCCACACCTTTGGGATCCCCTGGACCTGTTGGGGCTGGACCCCAACAGAAGGGAGAGGGAGAGATAGAAACAACAATGATGAGAAAGAATCACTGATTGGCTGCCCCCTACTGGGGATCAAGCCTGCAACCCTGCACATTCTCTGACCTGGAATTAAACCGTGATCTGCTGATTCATAGGTCCATGTTCAACTATTAAGCCACACCAGCCAAGCTATACTTTCTTTTCTTTATGCCACACTGCCTATACATAGGAAATGGAGTTACCTGAAGGAGTCATTCCAGAATGCTTTAGGGATGAACTGAAAACTGTCTCAAGGCTGTTAACTACTTATATTTGCCATGCAAACTAGTTCTGAACTAGGTGTTGGCTCCAACTGAATACTTCAATCAAGTGGGAAGAACCTGGGGCATTCTGAGCATTCTGGAGAAAAACAAAAGCATTGACATTTGTCCTGGGAAAGAACAAGAGGCTAAATGGTTCCTAGATATCAGGAAGGCAGGATGGCACCCAGAATCTACATGGTTAAAGAGCAGTAAAAAGGCTAAGTACCATCATCCATCTAGTTGCTGAAGTCCAAAAATATCAGTCATGTTTGATTTATTTCTCTTTTTTCACTTAACCTCCTTTGGTCTAGTTCACCAGGAAGTCTCATTAACTCTACCTCCAACATATTTACTAAATCCCTCCATTTCTCCCTTCACTGCCACTCACGTCAATGACTACAATAATCTCTATTCCAGCGGTTCTCAACCTGTGGGTCGCGACCCCTTTGGTGGTCGAATGACCCTTTCACAGGTCCCCTAAGACCATCCTGCATATCAGATATTTACATTATGATTCATAACAGTAGCAACATTTCAGTTATGAAGTAGCAACGAAAATAATTTTATGGTTGGGTCACAACATGAGGAACTGTATTTAAAGGGCCAGAAGGTTGAGAACCACTGCCTAGTCGATCTTGCTGACTCCAACCTTTACTCCTACAGTTTGTTCTCAACAAGAAGCCAGAGTGATTTTGTAAAAATGTAAACCAGATAATGTCACTCCTCTGCTCAAAATATTTCAGGGGTTCCTCACTGCTCTTAAAGTAAAGCCAAACTCCTTCCCAATACCTACAAAGTCTCCACATGGATTGGCCCCCATCTGCCTCTCCAATATCCTCTCACCCCATGCTCACCCATGCTCTCTCCAGGCAGTGTAGTGTATTGGTTAAAACCCTAGGCTCTGAAGTTAGGCTGCCTGGACTTGAATTATGGCTTGATCACCTATTAACTCTGCGATCTTGGGCAACTAACTTAAGGTTTCTGTACCTCAATTTCTCCCATCTGTAAAATGGATTGAGAGAATTGAGTTTGCAAATCAAGAGTTCTTCAAATAATGCCTGGGGAATATAGTGAGCATTATTATTTTTATGCCCAGGTCAGTCCTGCCTCAAGGCATTTGCAGTTGCTATTCCTTCTGCCTGAAAAGTTCTTACCCCAGGTCTTCAGTATACAAGCACATTCTCTTCTTTAAGAGCTCAGTACAGACACAATTTAATTAAAACCCATCCCTGATCTCTCCCACACCAATCCAGTCAACTGTATTATAATATGTACCTGGTTTTATTGCCTTCATGTCACTAAAATTTGTTAAATGAATGAATAAATATACCTGTCTTCTTAGGACTACATTAGAGTGTAATTAGAAGGGGGACTGGAAACTTGTAAGGCTCCTTGAAACTATAGCATAAACAAGAAGCATAAAAATATACTTCTAAAACATTGATTTCTGATCCTTTAATCCCAGTAATGGCAAACACACACATATATTCCTAAATTAGGGGACTAGGAAGGAGGAGCATGAAAGTGGCATGGGGAATCCAAGGAAGAGACCCCCAGGAAAGTGAGGCAGAAACAAGGACTAAGGGCACAGCTATAGTCTAGTGACACTTCTTAGGAGAAATGTCATGATTTATAGGTGATTATTTTAATAAGGAAAGCTGAACTTTTACCACATATATCTGACCCAGCTGTGGCACAGGTGTCCTGCAATGAAGGTGAGATCTTCACAAATAACTTGGTTCACAGTATGCATGAAGTAACTAATTATAGCTCATGCATATTACTTGCCTACTATATACAAGGTACTGTGCTAAGCTCAGACTGTGCATGATCTTATTTCATCCTCACATGAATCTTTTAATACTAGTTTTACAGAGGAGAAAACTGAGGCTTAGGAAGGTTAAGTGATTTTCCTATGGTCACATAACTAGTATATAGGATTTGTACTCAAGTCTATGCTCTTAACAGACTCCCTATTTTGTGAATAATGAATTTCCAAGGTCCTTGCTGACTATAAGATTTTAAGTTTTACAGAATTCAACAAAAAAAAAGCAATTTGTGTAAAAATCAAACATAACACTGTAGAATAGTGGTTCTCAACCATGGATGATTTGGCCCTAAGGGGATATTTGGCAATTTCTGGGAACATTTTTGTTGTTAACAACTCAGGGTGCAGAGGCCTGTGAGAGGGTTTGCTACTGGCATCTAATGGGTAGAGGTCAAAGATGCTGCTAAAGATCCCAGAATGTACAGAATAGCTTTCCACAACAAAGAACTATGTAGTCCAAAATGTCTATAGTGATAAGGTTGAAAAAACCTACTGTAGAAAGAATGTTTAAGGCAAAAAAAAAATGTTTCCTTGAGAGACTGTATCAGATGAAATGGAACAGCTTTAGCTACAATTTTTTACTTTCCCTTCATAATGGGCTAGTTCAAAGATAAAATGTAAAGTATGTCTTTTATAGTTTTATCAGTGTGGGTCAAAATCAGCTAACTCCTTTGAAAACTATCATTCTTTAATAGAATGTAGCAAACTGTTGAGCTATAGAACTAACCACCCATGATTTTGTCTACCAACACATTCTTTACTCCTTTAATGCACATTAATCCAAGATGGCAGATGGAGTTCAAAATTTTTTTCTGAGCTCACAACTCTGGGCTAGTCCTGACCTCTCCATAACATATTATAAAAAAATAGCTTCTCTAATGGCTTCAAACACTGGGGCCCTAGTTACATGAATGGTAGCTTCAATTTTGATTAATTTTTTTTTTTAGTCACAGTCATATGTCTTTTCACCCTGTGAAATAAAGAAATGCATCAGCACAAACGAGAGCAAGGGACTTTGACAATTCTAAATTATTCACAAAGTTTTTCCATAATTGTGAATTCAGGGAATAGTTTTGATGCTAAGAAACAAATTTCTTACAAAAACTCATTTTGGCCCTCTTTTCCCAAAGGTTGACAATAACTATTGCTGTGTTAAACCTTATGAATTACATTTCAAAAGAAATGCCACTCTAATCTTTCTATTAATGATAGCAAGGTTGAAGATTAACTTTTGCCTCAATTTCGTGACCCTTCCACAATGACTAACATAGTGTTTGTAAGTGTGGTACAGGGATTCTCCCTCTCATTTAAAAAGCCTATGTTGTGTCTTGAACTGCGTGCCAGCACCCCCTTACTCCCCCCCACCAAAAAAAAGACACACACACAACTCCACCACCATGGAGGAGGTACAGCAACACAGAAGAATTTGCAGAGGGATCCAAGATCAAGCAGAGCAAAAATCAGCAGGATGATGGTAAAATGTTTATTGGAGGCTTGAGCTGGGATACAAGCAAGAAAGATCTGACTGAATATTTGTCTCAATTTGGGGAAGTTGTAGACTGTACAATTAAAGCAGATCTAGTCACTGGATCACGAGGATTTGGATTCATGCTTTTCAAAAATGCTGCTAGTGTTGATAAGGTTTTGGAACTGAAGGAACACAGACTGGATGGCAAATTGATAGAGCCCCCAAAGGGCCAAAGCTTTATAAGGGAAGGGGCCACTGAAAAGGTTTTTGTGTGTGGATTGAGCCCAGATACTTCTGAAGAACAAATTAAAGAATATTTTGGAACCTTTGGAGAAATTGAAAATATTGAACTTCCCATGGATACAAAAGCAAATGAAAAAAGAGGTTTTTGTTTTATTACATATATGGATGAGGAACCAGTAAAGAAATTGTTAGAAAGCAGATATCATCTGCTTGGTTCTGGGAAGTGTAAAGTCAAAGTTGCCCAACCCAAAGAGGTATATTGGCAGCAACAGCAACAACAAAGGGAGGAAGAAGTGCTGCAGCTGGTGGATGTGGTAGTAGGGGTTGAGGTTGAGGTCAGGGCCAAAACTGTAACCAAGAATTTACTATTATGATCAAGGATATGGAAATTACAATAGTGCCTATGGTGGTGATCAAAACAATAGTGCCTATGGCAGCTATAATTATACTGGGTATAACAGATATGAACAGAGATATGCACATTACAGTGGCTAACAGAGCACTGACAGCAAGGCGTCTCTAGCTTCTAGGACAAATACAAATAAGCAGATTATGTTGTTTACCCAACCCCCGCTCTTTGTAACTGTCATAACATGTATGGAGTAGAATGTGATGAAATAGATTTTAAGGAAATAGTAGCATACAGAAAATACTTGTCATGAAATACAAGCACTAATTTAAAAATTTCTGCAATGCCTGCAACTTAAATCAGGATCAAATTTAGTAATAAGTTAGTTTTTAAAAAGTATGATCTTAGCCATTTTTAGGTGTACAGATCAGTGGTATTAAATAAATTCATATTGCTGTGCAACCATCATCACCATCCTTGATGAACCTATTTTGTAGCTTGATAGTGGTGGTGATTGCACATTGTAACTCTACTAAATACCACTGAATTGCTCACTTTAAAAATGGTTAATTCCATGTTATGTAAATTGTACTTCCATTTAAAAAATAAATATATGTGGCTATTGAAATATGCAGTTATATAATGTATATTCAGGTTGGTGTTCACAGGGTTAACCAGCATCCCCATTATCACAAAATGCTTCATGCATGTTTGCACACTTAAGATATTTATACATATTATAATTTTCCTTCCCCTTTTTGATAAAACAAGATTTAAACTAATAAAGGTAACTAAGTTACCAAGAAATATAATCCAAGAATATTAAAAATATGTCATTGAATTTTAAATTATCATGAACCTAACTATTGAGGATACAAGATGTGTCCTGAATGTTTAAGTTAATTTCAGTTCTTCAGCTCTGTAATGAACAGCAGTAGGTCTTTCACTCACTGAGACCAATATATTTTTTTTCTACTTTGCATGTCTATTTTAGCTGAAAGAAAAGAGAAAATAATACTCTATGAAATAAGTAAGCTTTATATTTATTGTAGAACACTTCTGAGTTGCTTCAAACAATTGTTTTTTTGTCCTGGTGTCTTGTTTATCTCTCCCTGTGTTGCACTACTAATAACCATTCTAAAAACCCCATCTGCAAAATGAGGTGGGGTACTAAAACATAGTTACTACCTAGAGCCTTCTTTTATAAAGTCTTCATCAGCAATAGATAAAACCCTTCCCTTTCCAAGGCCAACATAACTCAAGGCAGCGAGTTCAAACAAAAATTTCATTTATGGCTGGTACGAGAAACCCCCTCTCCCTAAGGCCAATATATCTTCTGATATGTTAGGTATTTCCAGAGAGGTCCTTAAGTAGAGAGATAGAAATAAATTGTTTTATATACACATAACACAAAAGGAAAAGTAGAAAGAAGTAACTCAATGAGCCAGTGCTAAAATCTTGGCGAGATACAGACATGCCTGCGCCCCCCTCTCTCCCCCGCGGGCGCAGGAACACACACACACACACACACACACACACACACACACACACACACACACAATCTATAAAGCCCGGTGCCTGCAGTCAGCTGTTTTTTTCTGCCTGGATTCACTTGTTGGGGGAGGGGACCAAAGACAAAGTTTGAAGTGCTAGTTCCCTTTCACTACCTAACCTGCCAAGAAGCTCCCGACTTCCCCTTTCCTCCCTACCCCTTTATCCCAATAATAGTTCGTGCATCCCTCCTCCGCCCCCCCCCCACGCCACTGAATCCCCCATCTTCTCCAAATCTGATTTATGCCTACCTCCTTGAGTTAGTTCCTTGCAAGAAATCTTACTACCATGTGTGAGCCAGTCCACACGAGGGTTGGGGAAGTAGTGGGGGCAGTATGACTCTTCACACCAAACACAAATAACGATTAGATTGCATTTAATTTTTAATGAATCACCAAGAGAAATAAGGCCATTTTCGTTTTCATTGGATCCCTATCCTTTCCATGGGCATCTCTTGCCGGTGCAAATTGTCCCGACCTCCCTGGAGCCTCCCAGCTTTAGGGCAAGCAAGGAGTCTCAAGATAACTATTTAGTATAAACAAACTATGCAGTTTTAATGGAATTACCTTCGCCTGCTAGTAAATAATTTATAGAAGGCAGTAAATAAAATATGGTTCTACATCTTTAAAAGAGTTATCAAATGGAAAACACCCACCAGAGGGATGTAAACCCTGACGAGTGTCACGCTTAAAGATGCAGGTTGGGATCAAGACCCAAGTAAAAGACGTGTTTTTATACCCTGAAGGAAGGCATTGGTGTTGCCAGAGCCAGAGCCTGCAGCTTTCTGGGAAGGTTACCACCAGGAGAAGGGAAGAGACACAAGGTCAAGTGATTAAAATGTAAATGAAGGGGGCTACACTTTCAGAATAATAAATTCCCCTTTGAAAATTTAGAGGCTTTTACATTCGTTATCACCTTCAATCCTTGCCACCACCCTTCCATTAAGAGCAGGCCCATGATTCCCATTTTACAGATGGGTTTTTAAAAGGCTCTGAGGCTAAGGGACAGACAGCCTCCAAGTATGCCTGCTGGGGACTACAAGTAGGACGCAGGAGTCCAGGTCTCTGCAACTCCGGCCAGTTGTTCATTTCCGCAGTGCCCAGGAGTGGCTGGTGTCCCCCACCACACACTGTCCAGCCCAGCACACTTGCCCAGTTTTACAACCCTTCAGCGTCTCTTCTGTTTTCGATGACCTGAGGACCCCCTAAATAAAAGTTCTCCCCCCCCTTCCCTGCATCACCCTCGCCCCTGGAAGGCGCATCCCCAGTTCAGAGAGGGCAGATTTATGAGCATCTCCTCAAGGTTACCCCTAAGACAACCTTGACCATGAAACCAGAATCTTGAACACTTGACCTAAATTTGCAAGGGCATCTGTTTCCTTCTGTAATTGTCACAAGACTTCATTTGAAATTTGATCTTGTGTCACTAATGGTATTAACAGGAGCTGAGGTCCAATCTTCCAACGGGAGACTGTTGCATATGATTTTACTTCCAAACGAAGGTAAATGAATTTCTATAAACCTCCAGCAACCCCCTCTCTGTGTACAATAAAACTGTTGTCACAATCAATAAATCTCTGGTTTGGGGCAATAAAAATTAGATAATTGTTCTCTCTCTGTCTCTCCCCCACTCCATGAGACAAAACCACTATTTAAAGAACGGGTCTTATTAACCATTTCTGAAGTCCTTCGCTGTACTCCGCACCTTTCAGACATGCACCTCTGTCATCAGAGAAAACCAGACGTTTAATTATGGTGACTTTTGTTCAATCACTGCAGATAATAAAGACAACCTTTCCGCGAGTTACAATTATAACGCAAGCTGCTCCAACACCTGCACCGACAGCATTTGTCTCCAGAGTGGTTTCTCTCTCCTCTAAACTGCCTTTGAGTTTCTCCTCTTCTGATCAGAAGATTTAATATGTTGCAAGAGATAGATTTCACGAAAATGTGTTGTCCCTTCTGTAGCTACATCTGCTCCGACCTATTAAGAAAAGTAAGGCATTTTGATACTAATTGCAAATAAATTGTGATGTGTTCACCGAGTAATTGATTTAATGAAGTTCATATAAAACTCCTGAGATTGGCCAAGTAAAAGGCCCCCTGATGTGTCTATTGTGGAGGGAAAGGAAGGTTGATTTTTCGTTTTCCTTTTCTCTTAAAAAAAAAAAAAACTGAGGTGGTGTGGCGCGGGTGGAGGGTGGTTAGAGGGTTTGGCACAGATGTTACCTCCACAGACCGCGCGGTGACTGGAAGGAGCCGCGGCGCTCGCGCCTCACGCCCTGGCGAGAGCCCTGAATCAGCCAGAGCCAGACCAATCGCTGGCGGCCGCACCCTGACTGGGCCCCGGCAGACAGATGTGCGCAGTGCTGTTGAAAACTTGGGCTAAGGAAAAGCCAAATGGGAGGGCCGTCAGCGTTCTCAGAGTTCCAGAGGTTGCATAAGGCGCAGCTGCCCCTAGGTTTTGTCCCGGCTTCCTGAAGTGCTCGATGCTGTCCTCTAAACCCCTTTCTTGGCCCCAAGGCTGGGAGGGAAGGAGGCGCACCAGGCGGCTCTCCTCCTCAGTCCCAGCCCCCAAGTCACAGCCCGAGAGAGAGCTGAGGTAGCTAGTACGCAGCGCCCCACGTGCGGGGCGGGGGTTCTCGTGTGCAGGGGCAATGAAACCGCATTCAGCGTTCACATGGGTTTACTTTTCAACCTTTCTGACCAGACAAATCTGCAAGTTAAGGGGCTGGGGCTTGCGTGGTGCAGAATGGGAATAAGCATTTTCTGAACACCCGCTGTGTGTTTCACAATTAGCTCCCTCTTTCCGAGCAAAGGGCATTATTACTCCCCGCTAACAGATGGAGAAACTGAGACTGGAAGGATACTTGACAGCAACTTGCCAACAATGTGTTGGCTACTCTGGGTCATCCGCCACGCCGGGTTTTTTAGAAAGAAGCGAAGTTCTAAAAAAAAAAAAAAAAAAAAAAAAAAAAAAAAAACCCTCCCCGTGTGCCCCTGGAGCCCTCCAAATATTCCTCTGCGTAACTTAGTTTGGATGGCGTGGGGGACAGGGCAGAACCAGCCGCATGACCAGGCCATGTCTCTGAGTTGGAGGCGGACAGTCTGTGGGGGTTTTTTTGTTTCGTTTTGTTTTAGAGAAGCAAGAGCTCCTTTACATAATCAGGACCGCACCGGAGCTAACAACTGGCTCCAAGTTTCTTGGAGTTGCCCTGCTGACGTATTTTCCCCGAGTTGCTTCCTCCAGGGTCCGGGAGCTGCTAATCTGGGTCCCAAAGCACTCGCAAGCCACATCGGGGCAGGGGGAGGAGCTGACTCTGCCCTGCTGTGGAACGCTGTGCGGACCTGGGAGTGAGTACAGGTGGAAAGGAGAGGGGTGGGCCTGAGCCAGCTCTGCCTGTGGAAGAGACCAGCCGCAGCACGCAGGTCAATTCTCTCTGTCCGGTGAGGCAGAGAGTTTAAAACCCAGGCTAAATGCAAACGTTCAACGCTGAGGTCCGACCGCGGCCCCGTTCCTTCCCCGAAAGGCAAAAGCCAGCGTAAAACTTGGCGAAGAAATCACCCCCTCGCTTTCCCCTCCGACCTTTCCAGCCCACCATGCCCAACCTAGAGCATCTGAGAAGTGAGTGGCAGCTGCTTGAGCTGGGCCGCCAAAAATACCACCTTGTCCCTGGGCAGAACTGGGCACCTAGTACCCAGCCTGCTCCTTCCCAAGAAGCTGAGCTCACCATGTTTGTCCGGGCTCTTCTGGTGCAGGCCCACCCTTGCAGGGGCTCTCAATTGACCGCGTTCGTTGTTCAGGCTAAAGCAACTCTACTTTTACCTTGGTGGAGCCCTTTCCCCCGTTTTTTCGGGGACGCAGAAGGATGGAAGAGGGGCTAGCCCACCTCCTCCTGTACGGGATAACCGAACCCGGCTAGCCTCTCGGCCCCAGGCTTAGCATTTCTGGGATCCAAGGGGACTGGATTTCCGGAGCCCCCTCTCTTCACCTCTGGGCTAAAGAGTTGGTGAACTTGGCCCAAGACCACAATTACACTTTCTTGGACAGAGAATCCAAGCTTCCCAAACCCAACCTCAACCCCATCCAAGCTTCCCAACCCCAACCTCAACCCCAGTTGGCACAAAAGCCAACTGGGAGGGACCTGGGCGTCAAGAAAAGAGTGGCGCTTTGTGGACTGGGAGCCCAGGCCACTAGAGGCTTAAGGATTGTTGGGGGACGCGCGTGTTGGGAAAGAAAGGCTATGATTTGAGCGGCTTGGTCGGTCAGGATGGTTTTTGCGTGACCTTTTCTCCCCAGAAGTGGGCACCAGCAGCTGATAATCACGGATGAGGAGTATGCAGCTTTTGTGAACATTTTTCACATTCCTGGGGCCAGGGGAAGGGTGAACTGGCCTTGGAAAGTATAGGAGTCACTCACGGTATCCCGCTTATTTTGAAGTGGCAGCCAGTGTACCCCAGGACTTTCTTCCTCCCAAACGCAGTAGACCCCAGGGTTCAGCTGCAATCCGGTCTAGGAGGTCCACTACCCCCGCCCCGCTGCAGCACCTCCTATGGTGTTGAGCTTGGACCCTTGGACCTCAGCACCCAGGAACCGCGGTGATAGGGCACAGGGCGGGGAAAGGGGGACGGGGCTAGGGAAGCTGGGTGTGTGCCTGCCCAGTCTGAGAAGTGGTCACCCGCGGGGGTTTGCCATCTGAAAATGAGATTTGGGTATCTAGGAGTGGAGATTTACGATCCTGGAGGACAGAGCGTGAAAAGGGTATCATCATCAGTTTTGACTGAAATAAAGAAAACATATCTTTAACAAAAAGAAGGACTCTTGCCATTCACCCTCGTTGTTAGGACAACGTGAACTATCCTTGAAATGATTAGTTCCACTTCAAAGGAAACAGTGAAAACTCAGCCTCTTTTTATTTATTTGAAAAGACTTTTCACTACGGAGAGGCATATGTTCCATCCTTCTATTTATTTTTTCGCATTCATTGTGCACTTGTACTAAATCAACAGATAAAAAGCCACACAATACACTCATTATTCAGAAATCCTGGTTCTGGGAGCCCAGAACTACAGGTAGACTGGGTGGGGGAGAGGGAGGGTCAGGGTGCTGGTGGATTGGGTGGAAAGTAAGGGGAACAAGTCTGCTGAGTGGGAAACAGACTGCCTTAAAAAAAACTGACTAAAGCCCAGTCCAAGCACAGTAACAGGAGGTCTTGAGTGCTTGGTACAGGTGACTGACACACTTTATGTTCCTGGTGAAGAACATGGACCTGAAGTTCCCAATGGCACCCCAGGAATATCTGTGAAAAAATTGATCTGGTTGACACATTATGCTCAGCACAATTAAAGCTGATCTCCACAAACTGAGAAGACAAACCCCATCTCTTAGTAGCTTGGTATGACTGCTCACATATACATACATTCCCAGGGTGCACCTTTAAGTCCCATCCCCACCCCTGGATCACCACTTGAAGCCAAAGCCAAGAAACCTCTAACAAAAGGAACAAAAGTAAAATGGTTTAGGAGTGGTACATCCTGGTCGTGGTGGTGGTGTGTGGGGGTGTGCTACCTCTCTGCCTGTCCCTGAGCACCATTGGGCAGTGGCTGGGACAAGTTTCCACCAACTCCTCATCCCAAACTGAAGAGCAGCCACCAACTCTGTTTCACTTCTCTCTCTCTCTCTCTCTCTCTCTCTCTCTCTCTCTCTCTCTCTCTCTCTCTCTCTCTCTTTCTCTCCTGCTTTTTTCTTCAGCCCAAGACTAAGTTTTTCTCAACAAGAACCACGATACTAATAGGAAAAAAAGGTGGGGGGGATCTGTAATATTTTCAACAATAAAGATAATTTTTTAAAAAGAACCATAATACTAAACTTTTTCTTAACGATATTTTCCAGTTTCTAATTAAATAAGAAAGAGAATCTGAGTTAGCCATCGTATGTAAGAGTTGGTCCACCATTTCCTAACATATCCTGATTCACACCCTTCCCCTCAAAAATCTGAGCCCATGCCTTGAATTATTGTCAATATGAATTCTAACAGTTGTCCTTTCTAACCAGGTTTTGTGATCTCCCTCACTAGATTCAGAAGCAGTGACCACAGGCTGCTTGTCTAGGAGTTAAAAGTGGCTACCATTTGCCATTGAATAGCAAAGTCATGGGTCAGGGTAGTGACTGGGGAAGACACTAACTTTCTTGTCTTTACACAAGATCTTTTGGACTAAATCAGAACTCAGATTTTGTTCAGCATTCTGCAGCTACTCTCATGTTCTTCCTTTCTCCTGGATTTATTTAACCTTCTTGATCTTATGGTTTCCTTTTGTCTCTTCTTCTGCCCAAATCTGAGGCATCCCCTGCCCACTCCCTCTCCCTCTGATAACTTTCCTGTCCTCACATCTTCTGACCCTTCATGGAGAATTAAACTACAGCTAAATCAGAACCCCTCTATATGTGCCAACCCCTATGTGGTTTAAGAAAATATACAAATAATCACGAAATTCCCCACCTTCAACTAGATCAATGTCTTAGTTCTAACATTGAACTCCTTGAGATTTCCAAATGGGTTGGCATTTGTTCCTCAGTAGTATCTACACTTCCCAGGTAGCAAACACATTCCAGTGTCTATCTCTATCAAATTTCTTTGGAGGTGCCGCCCTGGATCTTAGGGAGGGCGGGAGGGAGGGAGGGAAGGAGGGAGGGAGGGAGGGAGGAAAGAAGGGAGAGAGAGAGAGGAGAGAGAGACCAGTAGGAAGCAATACTAAGAGAGTACTGGGAGACCTCCAGATGAAAAGGCTTGAGAATGAGTGACTCAAGGCTCCCAAGGCAATTCTGGTCAAGGGAGGGCAGGAGGAGGTCTGTGAGAAAAGTGACACTTCCTAAATCATACCCCAGGAAAGCTGGGGATCTAGGAAGGCCTCAAAGTATATTCTTAATTACTTTTACTACTCCCAGGAAGGGGGCACCTTTTAGGTTCCATTTTAAAAGATTGTTATTGTTCTGAATCATAGTTCACATTTTGAAAGTGCTTTTTATACATCTTAATTGATTAGAGTGGGGGATGATAAATGCTATAAATGTACTTTTCTGGCAGAATCTGTAGAAAATCAGAACTTGGAAAGACCTTTAACAATAATTTCTCATTATAAGAACAGAAGAATATCAAATATATTGATTTGACAAAAATATTTACAGAGTCGTTATAAGAAATAAGGAAACTCTCATTCATGTCTTGTTTCTGTTCAATGTAGCTAAAGCTCCAAATGTAAAAGTGTGAATTATGGGACATGACTGCAGAGTAGACATCCAGTCAGCAGAGGGCACACTTGTCACTGTCAAACCCTATTTCTAGATTTGTAGGTGACAAAGGTAGGTAGGTGCAGAAATGGTGGACATAATCTAATTGGAATGGGATTCCAATGGAGATCTAGAAAATGATTTTTAAAATGTCTATTTCTTGAAAACAAATACAAAGATAACAAGAGAGGACATGTTGGTAAGCTTTACGCCCATATAATTTCCAAAAGTAAAATATCTCAGGCCTAGAAAAATAGACCTTTTAAAATCTTGACTTGATTGGTATGAGGTTAAGGTCAGAGTATCCATTGAATGAAGACCTGAGGTTTGCTGTGTGTCCATGATATCTTGAAACAATTAGGACTTCTCAGAACCAGGGGACAACTGGAAATGCTGTAAAAAGCACTGGATATGAAACTGAAAGCCCTTTGGTTCTAGTACCTTCCAGTGAGTTCTTAGGCAAGTCACTGCCCCTTTTTTGAGTTTCAGTTTCTTCATTTGCAATATAAAGAAGTAGAAATGGCCCTGGATGTTTTTTTTTCAGTGGTTAGAGCATAACCCAGCCAACTGAAGGGTCTTAGGTTGGATTCCCTCTTAGGGGCACATACCTCAAGTGCAGGTTCCTCAGCCCCGGTTGGGGCATGGTAGGGGATGTGTGCAGTAGCCAACCAATCAATGTGTCTTTCTCTCTCCCCCTCCTCCCTCTCTTCTACTCTAGAAATCAATGGAAAAAATATCCTTCGATAAGGATTAAAATTAAAAAAAAAGAAGTAGATATGCAACTATATCATATCTAAGTTTTCTTCCTGTTACACACTGTGTGATTTGGGGAACAAAATGAAATCTGAATCTACTTAGAATTTAATCCTCATATTCTAGGATTCTCAAATCATGTTTTCTAAAAGAGTGACATGCAGGCAGGGATGATGCAGCAAGCAATGCTGAGGACTTTGTAATGCTAACTTTTTGCATTATCCATCCTGAGAGCAGTTCGGAGAACACTTGATCTTTCAAGGTGGAAACAGTAGACTCTGAGAGGCTCTCAGGCTAAACCCAGATGCGTTGTAAGTAGAAAATCTTAAGGGGAAAATAGCCAGAGATCAAGGCATTGTTCCCAATGGAAAGGTTGAGGTCTTAGGACTAGGCCAGAATATTTAAGTTAGAGCAGAACCTTAAAATTCTCCTGGACTCAGTGTAGAAACCTTTGGGAACCCTCAGATTCAAGAATGCCACTGTCCTTTCTGTTGATGGATTTGTATTCCTCAAGCCTTTTTTAACCAAGAATGAAGTTTTGGTTTTCATCTGATGAACAATTTTTATACTGATTTGAACACCTGAAGTAGTTGCTTAATTGGGGTTTCTTGTTTCTATCTAGAGTATATAGTAGATCTGTCTACCACAAAGAGTAGGGCCACCACTGAGTTTGCTAATCCACTCTTTTTTGGCATGAAATTTCTAAAATTGATAATAGCAAAGCCATGTAGAGCTATGAATGTGAATGTGAATTTGCTCACTGGCTAAGTGGGTTAAGACATGTCACACCTGAATAAGCAAAAGCATGAATCCTTGAAGGCTTAAGTTCTACTGTGTTCTAGAACCTGCCAACTTCTGTAGCCTTCACTTCACTTTTCAGCCACAGAACGGGCTCATAGATTATGAAGCCTCAGAGAGACTAGCCTGGTTTTCATCAAAGTTAGGTGTTTTAGAGCAAGGCTGTCATTCACCTTAGACCCACTACCATCCAGTATGGTGGTTACTAGCCATATGTGGCCATTGAGCTCTTAAAATGTAGCCCAAATTGAGGTGTGCTATAAGTGGACAATGTACACCAGATTTTAAAGATCTGGCACAAAAAAATTGCTAAATATCTCACTAATAATGCTTTATATTTTACATGTTGAAATGATGAGTTAAATATATTATTAAAATTAATTTCAGCTGTTTCTTTCTACTTATTTTAATGGGGCTACCAGAAAATTAAATGTATACGTATAGCTCATAATTGTGCCTCAAATTCTGTTTCTATTCAGCAGCACTCTCTAGAACAGTGGTTCTCAAACCTTCCTAATGCTGTGACCCTTTAATACAGTTCCTCAAGTTGTGGTGACCCCCAATTTCATTGTTACAAATTGAACATAATTAAAGCATAGTGATTAATCACAAAAAATATGTAATTATATATGTGTTTTACGATGGTCTTAGGCAACCCCTGTGAAAGGGTCATTTGACCCCAAGGGGGTCGCGACCCACAGGTTGAGAACCGCTGCTCTAGAAAGTTGAGAAAGTGCTCCTAAATACCTACTCTGTGTGCAGCACTAGAACAGATCATGTTTTCTTGCTCTTTGCATTTGCAGAGTCAAGTACAGTACCTGAAACATAGAATGTACTTATTCTTGAATGAATGTATGAATGAATGAATGACCTCTCTATCACTCCATCCCTTGGAAACATTGACTTTGGGAAAGGCAGATAAGATTAAATGTTTTTCCCAAGAAGCTCTATCTTGCCATTGCTTGATAATGAGTGAAAGAACTTGGGAAATTGCAGGAGACCTTAGTTCAAGATTCAGATCAGTAGGTCACTCACTTGCTGTGTGATCTTAAGCAAGTCATTTCTCTCCTAACTTCTTTTCCTTCCTTGGTATAGTAAGGGGGTTAGGCCAGACAGTCACTCCAGGCTTCTTCTGGTGCTGATATTATGAGTCTGTAATGTGGGTGGGGGGTACCTTTAAGAAGATCTGATATTCCATTCAGAATCACCACACCTCTCTTAAATTCTCTTTTGGCTCCCTCTTGCTTGCTTTTCTTTTCCTCATTTCTATTTTACCCTTGTCCATTACACTCTTTGGTCTTGATTATGTCTCTCTTTCCTGTCCCCCAAGCAATGCCAGTACTGTCTCTCTCCTGATTTTGTAGTGCTCTGCTTCTATAGTTGCTTGAGATGGAAAATGAGGAAGGAAAAACATTTTCCATTCTTGAAGCAACTACAGAGCAGGTTTTGAATGGAGTGGGATTCCTTGTCCACCAGTACTTTTAGCATTCTGGCAGTGGTAAGGGACAGTGTTGGCAAGTGAGAGGCCTAAAATTTAGAGCAATGGGGAGCTGGGCAAGATTCCAGTCCAGACATGTCAAGGCAGCCACATAATTTCAGCTTCCCTTGCTAACATTTGCTAACTTATTGTTGCCCTTAACATTTCCCCTAAAGTTAGGGAATCTGTAGTGCCAATTTAAAGCATTTGCTCATCTAGCTGTTGAATGGGAACAACAAGTCACTAAATCAGTGGTCATATACCCAAATGCTTTCTCAGAGGTCAGGCAGGTATCATCAATGGATGGGGTGATTTAATGTAAGCCAATAAAGAATGGTAGAAGCCGTGGCAAACCAGAGAGTGCTTGTTGTAGCTAAAGGCATTCAAATACTTCTTTTTTAAAAAAAAAATGCTGTGGTGACTAAACAAAACACAACTCTAGACTGGATTTGGCTCATATACAGTATACTTAAAAGTTCACCCTCCTGCCTAGATTATTTTTGTCTAGGTTCTGGCTAGATTCTTTCTAAATTCTAGATTTTCTTTCATGATAGTGTATGCCATATTAAGACAAATAACTTTATAATTAGTAGTTTAGCCCTAGCTGGCTTGGCTCAGTGGACAGAGCATTGACCTGCGGACTGAAGGGTCCTAGGTTTGATTCCAGTCAAGGGTACAGGCCCAGGTTGCGGACTTGGTCCCTAGTGGGGTTGTGCACAAGGCAGCTGATCAATGATTCTCTCTCATCATTGATGTTTCTTTCTCTCCCTCTCCCTTCCTCTCTGAAATCAATAAAAATATTTAAAAAAAGAATTAGTAGTCTATATTTAAAGTCTAAGTTCCAATCAACATATGCAAATCTTCCCTTCCTCCCCCTATTCTTCATTCCTCATCGCCACCCTGGGACCTCCATTCCTTTCAAAGGTTGCTTGAGCATTAGTTATGTTTAAACTTCAAACCAAAGCAAAGAATCTTCATGAGATTTGCATCCTTGGAAATCTGATTATAAATTTTCTGCAGATTTTTCCTAAAACTTAAAAATACAAGTATTTAATATACATGTAATATGAGCTTCTTGATAACTAGGTGTTTCTTCTAATGGGAAAAATTATTCTCAATATGTCCAGGCTGTCATGGAGTTGGAAGTTGCCAACCCACATCTGCCTCTCTAAAGTATTCTTCTATCTGCTTAGGGAAAAAGATGCATTCATATCCAAATGACCTAAATATATAATCATTACTCCTCTGTCATCCTGCAATGTCACCCCTAGGAGTCAATGAGTACCCTAAAGACACAGCCTGTGTTTTAGCCATCCTTGGAGCCCAGCACCCAGTGCCAGGTCTGGCACTCAAAGTTTATTGAACTGAACTGTAATTCTGCACAGTTATGGAACTGAATTGGCTCCTTCCCTAAATACTCAATTTTTCCCATTTGTTTACTTATTAAGCACATATCCATATCAAGTATGTTTTCCACTATGAAAACGGGAGAGAACATGTTTAAGCATACTCCTTTCCTTGTAACACTCAAAGAAAGACTTATATCCTGAGTATCATTTGTTGAGTATTAGGTACTCTTCTAAGGTACTGAGGACACAGTGGTAAAATGACAGACAGTACTTGCTCTCAGAGAGTTTACAATTGACAATGGCAAAAGCTGGGCTTTGGTGGAGCTCAGACATCACTTCTTGGAGAAAGCCTTCCATGGGTCCCCAACCTACTCACTTGCCTCTCTTATACAATGAGTACGCCACTTCTCACAACCCCAGTTATTCCATATTTGTGTTGCCTGTCTACTTGAAGTTCTTGTAATCTGGACTGTGTGCTGACTTAGTTGATGAACAATTGACAATTCTATCTATAATTTGAAAATGACCAATGAGACTCAAGGATATTGAAGTTATAATAATTTGACCTTACACTATTTGAGGTAGAACACAAAGCAATAGGGTACTAGAAGACCAAAGAAAGAACATCTTGGTTCTGAGGTGGCATAAGGTCCATGCTAGAATCTGTTCTCATTGCATTCATTTGAGCATTCCATTTTAAGGTTACTTGAAACACAATAACATAGTAGTTCAGAGGAAAACTTCTAGATTTTGGAGGAGGTATTAATTTGAAGCAGAAATCTAAGAAGATCTTTGGAGTATACTTCTTTCAAATTTCCTGCTACAGTTATAGAGTCCGAATCTAAGTCAATTATTCATCAACTAAGTCAGCACACAGTCCAGATTGCAATACCTTCAAGTAGACAGACAACACAAATATGGAGTAACTGGGGTTGTGAGAAGTGGTATACACATTGTATACGAGGGGCAAGTGAATCTAAATCCATATGCATATCCATATTCAGATCTATCTTCAATTTCCTTTGCTCTTCAGATTGAGAAATAACATTGAACCTGAACAAAAATAATGTGGGGAAATTAAATCATATGAGGTTAGTACATAGGAATATTTTCCTGCAAAATATATACTTGATTTGAACCTTTTTATGCTTTAAGTGTTGTTGTTTTTTTAAATAGTGTGTAGCCTGGCCAGTGTGGTTCAGTGGTTGAGTGTCAACACATGAACCAGGAGGTGATGGTTCGATTCCTGGTCAGGGCACATGCCCAAGTTGTGGGCTCAATCCTCAGTAGGGGATGTGCAGGAGGCAGCCAATCAATGATTCTCTCTCATCATTGATGTTGTTTCTATCTCTCCCTCTCCCTTCCTCTCTATGAAATCAATAAAAACATATTTTGAAAATAGCGTGTAGCTTTTTTTATTTAAAGGTAATTGTTGGGAAATTGAGCATTATTTTTTCAGTTGTACTGATAATGTATGTTAAGTCTATTTAGATTCCTATAGGTGTTGAAATTCCTTTTTCTATAGCTTTTGTGATTTCTTTCCCATCTCTTTTTATGCCCATTGCACATCTGTATTTTCTAAAATAACACCCTCCTAACCTCAAATACAAAACACCATCAGATACATTTTTGAGAACATCTTACACTGGGACAGTGTTTGAAGTATGCCCCCCTTTTCCCTAACATTTCCTGGGAAATTGTTTTAAACCAAATGCACACTAGTTTTACAGCCTTTCATATCTCAGTGTTTTTCCTGTTATCATTCATCTAATAAGCTTCCAGAGATTGATGATTTCATCTGGGTAATGTAAATGTCCTGGAAAATACTTCCTGTTTTCTTTCCTGCATGCATCCCTTTAATTCTGTGTTTTGCCAGAGCCTTTTACTTTGAGCTTGGGCAGAATGAAGTCAGCATCTGCACTTCCTAAAATGCCACAGTACCTGCATTTTTCAGCTTGGTGCTGGGTAATCATGACACCCATAGTCTCCACCTGTCTCCCTGCATATCTATTGTACACAAGCATACAGCTCCCATGGACCTCCAATCAGATCATTGCATAAAAAAAGAAGTCAGGGCCTTGGTGGGAAAGTTCCCTCTTTGGTGATCACAAAGCACCTCATTAAGCAGTCTTTACTGCTTGGTTTTCTCCAGAAAGGAGGCTTGGTTAGGTGGCATCTGTCATGTTGGAGGACTACTGAGAATGGTATAGCTTCCTTCTGGACCTGCCTCATGATTCTCCTAGACCTGTGGTCAGCAAACTGCGGCTCACGAGCCACATGCGGCTCTTTGGCCCCTTGAGTGTGGCTCTTTCACAAAATACCACGTATGGGCGCGCATGTATAGTGCGATTGAAAATTCGTGGCCCATGCGCAGAAGTCGGTATTTTGTGGAAGAGACACACTCAAGGGGCCAAAGAGCCGCATGTGGCTAGCAAGCTGCAGTTTGCCGAGCCGCAGTTTGCTGACCACTGTAGACATTTCAACTTAGCCATATGTTTGTTACTATTGACTTAGTTCCTGTCATTTAAGGAATAGGTTTAAAGTTGTTTAAGTCTGAAGCTTAGTGGTTGGCTTGACTGTAGCTCACAGGGCCATTTCTGTAATGAGCAATCAAAAGTGCTTCCAGCCATTCATGCCCCCTTGTTTTGCTTCCTTTCCCTAGAACTTTCTTGGATAGAGGAAATAGACAGAAAGTATAATGACTTTTCCTGTTTGACCTTGACCAGAGAAGAGTTAAAAGGTAATCAGTTATTTCTAGGAGAAATGAAAGGGGTGTGTGTGTGTGTGTGTGTGTGTGTGTGTGTGTGTGTGTTTGTGGGGGCAGGGTGGGGGGGCTAGGGACAGAGAGAAGGCAATGATGCAAATCAATCTGATCTTTCTGTTCCTATATTTTCTTTTAAATTTTTGAAAGGAAAAATCTGAAGACTTAGTCATTTAACTGCCAATATTGTCTTCCTCCTGGAGTTCTACAGATAAGGCAAAAGCACCTACTGTGTATCCAACTTTCTGCCTGGTATAGAAAGAGACTTAGAGGACAAAATACTTGCCCTTAGGTTATGGAACATCTTTCTTTGGCTCTTTGAGGCCTTGGGAGAGCAGTACTTGAAGCCACTACTTCTTTCCTTCAACTGATGTCTCAGGTTGGGTTCTCTAGAGAGCAGAATCTGAGACAAAGTTAGAATTTAGGATATTTATGATTGACTTACGTTGGGATCAACATCTGTGAAAGGTAGGGAGAAGAAGCAGGATTAGGCAGAGGAAGATGAGGTGATACAGTGCTCTCCAGAGGGTAATGGACCTTCAGAGTAGCCCTGAATTAGGCTGATATAGTGGGACTTCTTTGCTTCCACACAGATCATTCAGTCCATGTGTCAAATTGGAAAAAAAGCATGGACTTGGTAAAGTGACTTTCTGAAGCTTAGTCAATCTCTGAAGGAGCTAGCTGCTAAAGACCATGCACAGATAGTATCCCCAACTGCCAAGCAACACATTTTTTATTGAAAGTAGATATGAGAAGATACCTAGGAATAAAGTTAACTAAGGAGGTAAAAGACCTGTACTCAGAAAACTACAGGATGTTGTAAAAAGAGATAGAGGAAGACATAAACCAATGGAAGAATATACCATGCTCATGGATTGGTAGAACCAACATCATTAAAATATCCATACTACCCAAAGCAATCTATAGATTTAATTCAATCCCCATTAAAATACCAATGGTATATTTCACAGACCTAGAACAAACTCTCCAAAAATTTATATGGAATAAAAAAGACCCTGAATAGGTGCAGCAATCCTGAGAAAGAAGAACAAAGTTGGAGGGATCACAATACCAGATATCAAACTATATTACAAAGCCACTATTCTCAAAACTGCCTGTTACTGGCACAAGAACAGATATATAGACGAATGGACTAGAACAGAGAACCCAGAAGTTGACCCAAGCCATTATGCTCAATTAATATTTGACAAAGGAGGCAAGAGCATACAATGGAGTCAAGGCAGTCTCTTCAATAAATGGTGTTGGGAAAATTGGACAGATACATGCAAAATTTGATACTAGACCATCAACTTACACCATACACAAAAATAAATTAAAAATGGGAGACTTCGAAAATGGCGACCAGCAGGAAGGTAGGGAGGGAGAGAGTGTGAGAGCTCAAGGAAGTGATAGAGGAGTGTGTGGACCCCTGTGGTGTGTGTGTATGAGCTAAGGACAGTTAGATTCTGCAGGTCTTCTAAGGGGCTGCTAAACCCGGCAGTCTTAGGCGGCGGAGTCCCGCTCCCTGCGCAGACACTCCTGGGCTGCCAGCACAGGCACGGTGATCACGCCATCTTGGGAAACAGAGCTGCTTGAGACTAGGATCCTGGCCTCAGCACCACCCAGTCTGATCTCAGAGGCATACCAGGACCCTGCAGCCACTGGGGACAGAGACCTGTGACCACAGCTACAGACCTGCGGACACCAAAAGTTCAGAAATCCTCGCGGCAGATCCGTGAGTAACAGAGCCCATCCCCCCTTCCCGCAGGCTTGCAGGCAGCGCCAGAGTAACTAACTGATAGACCCACCCCTTGCTGGGGCCTCAGCGCTCCAGGAACTTTAGCCTGGAAGTGCGCGAGCACCTTGGAACTGATCCCGCATAGGGCCGGGTTCAGGAGTCCTGGGCTGGGAGCAAGCTCGCGAACCCCAGGAACTGAGCCTAGGCGCACTGCGGGCTTCTGAGCCCTGGGCTGGGAGCAATCTCGTGAACACCGGGAATTTGTCCCGCGTATCACAGGCCCAGGGACCTCGATTCTCTGGGCAGGAGGCAGCACCAAGCACCAGTGACTTGACTGTGTTTCTTTTCACCTGCGCCTGAGATCCTGATTTCCTGTGCATTCATACTAAGAGCCAGTGACTCCAATTCCTGGTGCAAGGGCACACAGGGACCCTGATTCTCAAGGCAAGGTCGCGCGAAGCAACAGAGACTCTGATACTGGATTCTGGGGAACTCTGACTCCTGGCACATGCTAGGGGGCTCTGGTTTTCAACACGCTTCAGGGGGGTCTCTGTTTCAGCACTGTGCAGGCAGGGTCCCTGATTCTAAGGGCGCATACGAGGCCACATTGAGCGCTGACAACACTGACTCTAAGCGAGCATGGTTTCCACCAACCCACAACAACCACACATCTTAGTGTCAAAGCCTTTAGTGACACTAGCGTGGTGGGAGGTTCCAACTGCACACGGCCCAGGCCCACGCTACTCGACGTTTGAACCATCGGGAGATAATCAGAATGAAGAGACATAACAACACCCAGAGGAAAGACAATGAGGAGTCACCAAGAAAGGACATTAATGAAGTTGAAGCATGCAACATGACAGAAAAAGAATTCAGATAATGGTTGTACAATTCATTCACCGGATGGATGAGAAAATCAACAACCTATGCAAGAATCAGGAAGAAATGAAAAGTGATATAGCTACAACCAAAAACACCATGGAAAGTTTCAACAGCAGACTAGAAGAAGCAGAGGACCGAATTAGTGAATTAGAAGATAAGGCAGAGAAACAAGTTCAATCTGAACAGCAACTGGAGAAAAAAATTAAAAAGCAGGAGGAGAGCCTAAGGGAGCTTTGGGACAACATGAAACGAAGTAACATACGCATAATAGGGCTGCAAGAAGGACAAGAAGAGCAGCAAGGATTAGAAAATCTATTTGAAGAAATAATGTCAGAAAACTTCCCAGATATGGGGAAGAAAAAAGTTGAAAAGTACAGAGAGTCCCAGGCAAGATGAACCCGAAAAGACCCACACCAAGACACATCATAATAATGATGGCAAATGTACAAGACAAAGACAGAATCTTAAAGGCTGCAAGAGAGAAACAGAGTTACCTACAAAGGATCCCCCATCAGATTATCAAATGATTTCTCAACAGAAACACATCAGGCCAGAAAATAATGGACAGAAATTTACAAAGTGATGCAAAGCAAAGGACTGAATCCAAGAATACTCTATCCAGCAAGGCTATCATTCAAAACTGAAGGGGAAATAAGAAGCTTCACAGACAAAAAAAAGGCTAAGGGAGTTTATCACCACCAAGCCAGCAATGCAAGAAATGCTAAAGGGACTGGTGTAAAAAGAAGAACTAAAAAGCCCAGAAAGAAAACAGCCACACACACACAAAAAAATAGAAATGGCTACAAACAAGTACCTTTCAATGATAACTTTAAACGTAAATGGACTAAATGGTCCAATCAAAAGACATCGAGTGGCTGAATGAATAAAAAACATGACCCATATATTTTCTGTCTACAAGAGACCCACCTCATTAGAAAGGACTCACAAAGACTGAAAGTGAAGGGATGGAAAAATATCTTTCAGGCAAATGGAAATGAAAAAAAAGCTGGGGTAGCAATACTTATATTGGACAAAATAGACCTCAAAGTGAAGGCCATAACAAGAGATAAGGAAGGCCACTTCATAATACTAAAGGGATCAATACAACAAGAGGATATAACCCTGATAAACATATATGCACCCAATGCAGGAGCACCCACATACATAAGAAAACTCTTGGAAGATATCAGGGGAGAGATCGACAACAATACAATCATAGTAGGGGACTTTAATACACCACTGACATCACTGGATAAATCCGCTAGACAAAAACTCAGCAAAGAAATAGCAATCCTAAATGACTCACTAGATCAGATGGACTTAATTGACATCTTCAGAAGACTTCACCCCAAAGCCACAAAATATATGTTCTTCTCAAGTGCTCATGGGACATCTTCAAAAATAGACCACATATTGGGTCACAAACAAAGTCTCCCCAAATTCAAGAAGATTGAAATCATACCAAGCATCTTTTCAGACCACAAGGCCATAATATTAGAAATAAACTACAATAAAAACAACTCAAAATACTCAAACACTTGTAAGCTGAATAGCATGTTATTAAATATTGATTGGGGTACCAATGAGATCAAAGAAGGAATTAAAAACATCCTGGAAACTAATGACAATGAAAACACAACAATCCAAAACCTTTGGGACGCAATGAAAGCAGTACTGAGAGGGAAGTTTATAGCTCTACAGGCCTATCTCAACAAACAAGAAAAAATGGTAGTAAATCATCTAAATCTACAGCTCAAAGAATTAGAAAGAGAGCAACAAGAAAAGCCCAGAGTGAGCAGAAGGAAGGAGATAATAAAGATTAGAGCAGAAATAAATGACATAGAGACCAAAAAAACAATACAGAAAATCAATGAAACAAAGAGCTGGTTCTTTGAAAGGATAAACAAGATTGACAAACCTCTAGCCAGGCTCACCAAGAAACAAAGAGAAAGGACCCAAATCAACAAAATCAGAAATGATAGAGGCGAAATAACAACAGATCCCACAGAAATACAAATGATTATTAAAAAATACTATGGACAACTCTACTCCAACAAACTAGACAACCTGGAGGAAATGGACATATTCCTAGAAAAATACAACATTCCAAAACTTAATCAGGAAGAATCTAAAAATCTCAATAGGCCAATAACTATGGAAGAAATTGAAGCAGTCAAAACAAAACAAAAGCCCAGGGCCAGATGGTTTCAAAGGGGAGTTTTACCAAACATTCAAGGAAGAAGTAAAACCTATCCTCCTCAGACTACTACAAAAAATCCAAGAGGAAGACACACTTCCAAGCTAATTCTATGAAGCCAGCATCACCCTAATACCAAAACCAGGTAAAGACAACACAATGAAAGAGAATTACAGGCCAATATCCCTCATGAACATAGATGCGAAAATCCTCAACAAAATCTTAGCAAATCAGATCCAGCAGTACATCAGAAAGATCATACACCACGACCAAGTAGGATTTATCCCAGGGATGCAAGGATGGTACAATATCCACAAATCAATAAACGTGATACATCACATAAACAAATTGAAAGAAAAAAACCACAGTCATATCAATTGATGCAGAAAAAGCATTTGACGAAATTCAATGCCCATTTTTGATAAAAACTCTCAGCAAGGTGGGAATTGAAGGATCATACCTCAACATAATAAAAGCCATATATGACAAACCCACAGCCAACATCATACTCACTGGACAAAAACTAACACCATTTTCCCTAAGAACAAGAACAAGACAGGGATGCCCACTCTCACCACTCCTGTTCGACATAGTACTGGAAGTATTAGCCATTGCAATTAGACAAGAAGAAGAAATAAAAGGCATCCAAATTGGAAAAGAAGAAGTAAAACTGTCCTTATTTGCAGATGACATGATATTATACTTAAAAAACCTTAAAGACTCCATCAATAAACTATTAGACTTAATAAAAGAATTCGGCAATGTAGCAGGATACAAAATTAACGCCAAGAAATCTATGGCATTTCTATACACCAATAGTGAATGTGCAGAAAGAGAGACTACAAAAGCAATCCCATTTACCATCACACCAAAAAAATTAAGCTACCTAGGAATAAACTTAACTAAAGAGGTAAAAGACCTCTTCTCAGAAAACTACAGGACGTTGAAAAAAGAGATAGAGGAAGACATAAAGAGATGGAAGAACATACCATGTTCTTGGATTGGTAGAATCAACATCATTAAAATGTCCATACTGTCCAAAGCAATCTATAAATTTAACGCACTTACCATTAAAATACCAATGGCATATTTCACAGACCTAGAACGTACTCTCCAAATATTGACCTGGAATAAAAAACGACCCCAAATAGCTGCAGCGATCCTGAGAAAGAACAAAGTAGGTGGGATCTCAATACCAGATATCAAGCTGTATTACAAAGCCACTGTTCTCAAAACTGCCTGGTACTGGCACAAGAACAGACATATAGATCAATGGAATAGAATAGAGAGCTCAGAAATCAGCCCCAACCAATACGCTCAATTAATATTTGACAAAGGAGGCAAGAACATACAATGGAGTCAAGATAGTCTCTTCAATAAATGGTGTTGAGAAAATTGGACAGATACATGCAAGAAAATGAAACTAGACCACCAACTTACACCATACACAAGAATAAACTCAAAATGGATAAAGGACTTAAATATACGACGGGAAACCATACAAATACTAGAAGAATCCAAAGGCAACAAAATCTCAGACATATGCCGAAGCAATTTCTTCACCGATACAGCTCCTAGGGCATTGGAAACTAAAGAGAAAATAAACAAATGGGACTACATCAAAATAAAAAGCTTCTGCACAGCAAAAGAAACCATCAACAAAACAACAAGAAAACCCACTGCGTGGGAAAACATATTTGCCGATGTCATATCTGAAAAGGGCCTAATCTCCAAAATTTATAGGGAACTCATACAACTTAACAAAAGGAAGATAAACAATCCAATCAAAAAATGGGCAAAGGATCTAAATAGACACCTTTCAAAAGAGGACATTCAGAAAGCCAAGAGACATATGAAAACATGCTCAAAGTCACTAATCATCCGAGAAATGCAAATCAAAACAACAATGAGGTACCATCTCACACCTGTCACACTGGCTATCATCAACAAATCAACAAACGACAAGTGCTGGAGAGGATGTGGAGAAAAAGGAACACTTGTGCACTGCTGGTGGGAATGCAGACTGGTGCAGCCACTATGGAAGACATTATGGAGTTTCCTTAAAAAACTACAAATGGAACTCCCATTTGACCCTGTGATCCCACTTCTAGGAATATATCCCAAGAAACCAGAAACACCAACCAGAAAGGATATATGAACCCGTATGTTCATAGCAGCACAATTCACCATAGCTAAGATTTGGAAACAGCCTAAGTGCCCATCAATAGATGAATGGTTTAGAAAACTGTGGTACATCTACACGGTGGAATACTATGCTGCTGTAAAAAAGAAGGAGCTCTTACCATTTGCAACAGCATAGATGGAACTGGAGAGCATTATGCTAAGTGAAATAAGCCAGTCAATGAAGGAAAAATACCACATGATCTCACTCAGTTCTGGACAATAAAGACCATTATAAACTTATGAACAAAAATAGATACAGAGGCAGAGCTGCCTCGAACAGACTGTCAAAGTACAGCAGGAAGGCCGGCGAGGGTGGGAGGGCAGGAGGGGTGTGGGTAACAGATAAACCAAAGGACTTGTATGCATGCATATAAGCATAGCCAATGGACATAAGACACTGGGGGGGTAGGGGGTCCAGGGGATTGTCAAGGTGGGGGGGGGGGGAAGGAGACATACGTAATACTCTTTGTAATATTTTAAGCAATAAAAAATAAATAAATAAATAAAAATAAAAATGGGTAAAATACGTACACATTTGATGGGAAACCATAAAAATATTAGAAGAATCTATAGGCAGCAAAGTAGTAGACATATGTCGTAGCAATATATTTACTGATACAGCTCCTAGGACAATGGAAGCTAAGAAGAAAATAAACAAATAGAATATATCAAAATTAAAAGCTTCTGCACAGCAAAAGAAACCATTCACAACCCAACAAGAGAACCCACTGCATGGGAGAACATATTTGCCAATGTTCCAACATTCAATAAGGGTTTAATCTCCAAAATTTATAGGGAACTCATACATCTTAACCAAAGGAAGATAAACAACCCAATCAAAAAATGGACAAAGGACCTAAATAGACACTTTTTGAAAATGGGCATACAGAAGGCCAAAAGACATGTGAAAACATGCTTGAAGTCACTAATCATCCAAGAGATGCAAATCAAAACAACAATGAGGTACCATCTCACACCTGTCAGAATGGCTATGATCAACCAATCAACAAATGACAGTGCTGGCGAGGATGTTGAGAAAAAGGAACTCTTGTGCACTGCTGATGGGAATGCCACCTTGAAAATCAGTATGGAGTTTTCTCAAAAAATAAAAAATGGAACTCCCATTTGACCCAGTATTCCCACTTCTAGGAATATATCTCAAGAAATCAGAAATACCAATTAGAAAGAATATATGCACCCCTACGTTCATAGCAGCACAATTTATAATAGCTAATATTTGGAAACAGTCCAAGTGCCCATCAGCAGATGAGTGGATTAAAAAAACAGTGGTACATCTACAGAATGAAATACTACGCTGCTGTAAAAAAGAAAGAACTCTTACCATTTGCAACAGCATGGATGGACCTGGAGAGCATTATGCTAAGTGAAATAAGCCAGTTGGAGAAAGAAATATCACATGATCTCACTCATTTGTGGAATATAATGAACAACATAAACTGATGAACAAAAATAGATTCAGAGACATAGAAGCATTGAAAAGACCATCAAACCTCAAAGGGAAGGCAAGGGAGAGTGGGAGTGGCGGTGGGAGCGGGGATAAGAGATCAACCAAAGGACTTGTATGCACACATATAAGCATAACCCATAGGCACAGACAGTCTGGGGGTGTGAGCCTGTGTTGGGAGCAGGAGTGAGTGGGAAGAGGTCATTGGGGGGAGGCATATGTAATACTTTCAACAATAAAGAATTTAAATTGGAAAAACAACCTAGATATGAGTGTTACAGCACAGTGGCTACCATGATCAGCTGTAAGTTGGCTTTTCAGAAGCCAAGTAAATCCCTCTTGCAAACATTAGCAAGAAACTCTTAATTAGAAAACTTAGCAGCTTGTCTTGATCCTCTTATCACATAAATTTTCTGAGCATTTGGCACTTATAAACTTCTCTGGCATCAAAATCTTCCTTCACTTCTGCTACAGTTGACTTTTATCTTTCTAACAGCTTTGTCAAAGTCTTCCCTCTATCTTCCTCATTGAGTCATTCAATTACTAGTGCTATCCCCACTCCCCACTTTCATCTTAGCCCCCATTCTTTTTCTTCTCCGTGTTCTTTTTCTCTCTGGTTTCTCTCTATATATATCCTCCACCTCCAAATGCTAATGATCGGATGACTCCTGCAGTTACATGTCTCTTGTGAGTTCCAGGTCTATTTTCCCCTGACCACTGCATATTCATACCATAAATGTTCTGCTTTCCCGAACTAAACCTGTCTGTATTAGTCAACCCAGGCAACCATAACAGACTACTTCAGAGTTAGTGGCTTAAGTAACAGAAATTTATTTCCTCACAGTTCTGGAGACTGGAAGTGCAAAATCATGGTGCCAGCAGGGTTGGTGTATTCTGAAAGCTCTCTCCTTTGGTTGAAGACTACCACCTCCTAGCTATGTCTTTACATGGCTTCTTCTCTGCATGGAGAGAGAGAGAGAGAGAGAGAGAGAGAGAGAGAGAGAGAGAGAGAGAGAGAGAGAGATCTGGTGTCTCTTCCTCTTTTTGTAAGGACAGCAGTCCTACTGTAATAGGGCCCTACCCATTTGACCTTATTAACCTAATTACTCCCCCAAAGACACTATCTCACAATACAGCCACATGGGGGTTAGGACTTCAACATATAAATTTTAAGGAGGGACACCATTCAGTCCAAAAACCTGTGCAAAATGAAATTTTGATCTTACTCTCTGGCCACTATCCCTCAAAATTGCCCTTCACCCTCTCTTCACTTCTCAGTAAATCACACTACCCAGTGGCTTAAGCCAGAAATTTGTGAGCCATCCTTACCTTATTCATTTCCTTTACCATATACATCAAACTCTCATATTTATCTATTGCTGTATAATAAACCACCCTGAAACTTAGCATCTTAATATGATAAACACTTATTATCTCATTCAGTTTCTGAAAGTGAGTAATCCAGGAGTAGCTTAGCTGGGTGGTTCTGTCAGAATCTCTCATGAGATTGTAGTCCAAGTGTCAGCTGAGGATGTAGTCATCTGAAGGCTTTAATGGAGCTACAACATCAGCATTCAAATTTGCTCACTTATGTAACCATTGGCTGGAGGCCGCAGTTCCATTGTCGGCTATTGGCAAAAGGTATTAATTCCTTAATATATGGGCCTCTCCATTGAGCTGAGTACCTCATCACATGACAGCTAGATTTCCTCAGAGTGACTGATCCAAGAAAGAGCAAAGAGGAGACCTTTTATGACCTAGTTTCAGAAGTTACAGGCTCTCACTCCCACCATATTCTACTCGAGACAAGTTACTGAATACAGCCCACACTCAAAGAGAAGGCAATTAATCTATCAAAATAATAGTGTCAAACACCTACTACACAAAGCCATTCTACCAATTTCAGCAGACACAGCAACTCTACCTAATACATAGATACAACACAGGGAAGCAGCCAAAATGTGGAGACAAAGAAACATGTCACAAATGAAAAACAGAAGAAATCTCCAGAAAAAGACCTAAATGAAATGGAAACAAGCAAACTACTAAATACAGAGTTCAAAACAATGGTTATAAGGATGCTCAAGGATCCTAATAAGAGCTTTAAGGGTCTTAGTGAGAATTTCAAGGATCTTAGTGAGAACATCAAATACATGAGAAAGGACTAGTCAGAAATTAAGCATACACTAACTGAAATGAAGAATAATTTACAGTGATTCAACAGTAGAGGATGCCAAGAATCAAATCAGCAATTTGGAATCTGAGGAAGCAAGAAACACCCAATAAGAAAGGCAAAAAGAAAAAAGAATCCAAAAATATGAATATAGTGTAAGAAGCTTCTCAGACAACTTCAAGCATACCAACATCCACATCATGGGGGTACCAGAAGGAGAAGAGAGAGAGAAAGATATTGAAGACCTATTTGAAGAAATAATGACAGAAAACTCCCCCTACCTGGTGAAAGAAATTGACTTATAAGTCTAGGAAGCACAGAGAGTCCCAAACAAGATGAACCCAAAGAGGCCCACACCAAGACACATAATAATTTAAATGCCAAAGGTTTAAGACAAAGAGAGAATCATAAAAGCAGCAAGGGAAAAGCAGTTAGTTACCTACAAGGGAGTGCCCATGTGACTGTCAGCTGTCTTTTCAACAGAAACTTTGCAGGCCAGAAAGGGGTGGCAGGAAATATGTAAAGTAATGAAAAGCAAGGACCTACAGCCAAGATTACTCTACCCATAAAAGCTATCATTTAGAACTAAAGGTCAGATAAAGAGCTTCACAGACAAGAAAAAGCTAAAGGAGTTCATCATGACCAAACCAGTATTACATGAAATGTGGAAGGGTATTCTTGAAGAAGAAGAAGGAGAAGAAGAAAAGAAGAGAAGAAGAACAAGGAAAAGAAGAAGAAGAGATGAAGAAGAAGAGATGAAGAAGAAGAAGAAGAAGAAGAAGAAGAAGAAGAAGAAGAAGAAGAAGAAGAAAATAAATAAAAATATGAATATAAAATGGCAATAAAGACATATCTATCAACAATTGAATCTCAAAAAAAATAAACAAATAAGGAATCTAATGAACAAAATTAACTGATGAATAAAATAGAACCAGAGGTATGGAAACATGGAACAGACTGAGGAATCTCAGGGGAAAGGCAGGGGGAGAGATTAACCAAAGAACATATGCATATATGCATTATGGACAAAAACAATAGGGTGGTGACGGCCTGGGGTGGGAAATGGGTGGAGGGAGGCAATGGGAGAAAATAGGAGAACATCTGTAATACTCTCAATTATAATAAAGACTAGAGGCCTGGTGCACAAAAATTTGTGCACTGGCAGGGGGGAGGTGTCCCTCAGCCCCACTTGTGCCCTCTCACAGTCTGGGACTCCTTGGGAGATAACGACCTGCTGGCTTAGGCCCGCTCTCGGGTGGCAGAGGGAAGGCCCAATCCCTAGGTGCAGCCCCTGGTCGGGCTCAGAGCAGGGCCGATTGGGGAGTTGGGACGCCGCCCCCTGTCATGCACAGAGCAGAGCAGATCGGGAGGTTGCGATGCCACCCTCAGTCACGCTCAGGGTAGGGCCCATCAGGGGGTTGGGGAGCTCCCCCTGTCACACACAGAGCAGGGCCGATCAGGGGGTTGGGGTGCCTTCCCCTGTCATGAACAGGGCAGGGCGGATAGGGAGGTTGTGGCCCCACCTCCTGTCACACACAGAGCCACAGGGTGATCAGGGGGTTTGGGCGCTGCCCCCTGTCACGCTATTCCAGGGGCCAGGAGGCCTCACTGCTCTGCTGATCCCAGTGCTGGGAGGCCTCACGGCTCCGCTTGACACCGGGGCAGTGAGGCCTCACTGCTCTGCTGATCCTGGTGCTGGGAGGCTCCACTGATCCCGGTGACAGGAGGCCTCGTGGCTCTGCTGATCCCAGTGCTGGGAGGCATATTACCCTTTTACTATACAGGATAGAAGCCTGGTGCACGGGTGGGGGCCGGCTGGTTTGCCCTGAATGGTGACCTGGATCAGGGTGGGGGTCCCACTTGGGTGCCTGGCCAGCCTGGATGAGGGGATGATGGCTGTTTTCAGCTGGTCACACACCCTTCAGGGTGGGGGTCCCCACTGGGGTGCCTGGCCAGGCTGAATGAGGGGATGATGGCTGTTTGCAGCTGGTCACACCCCCTTCAGGGTGGGGGTCCCCACTGGGGTACCTGGCTGGTCTGGGTGAGGGGCTGAGGGCCATTTTCAGGCTGGCAGGTGACTGAAGCTCCCAACCTCTCCTTTTTTTCTTTTTTCTTTTATTCTGGGATTTATTTACCTTCTATGGCTGTCACTAGAGCTGAGAACTGGCTTTAGCTCTGAGGCTCGGCTCCAGCTCTGAGGCCTCAGCTGCTGAAAGCAGGTATCTGGATTTGTTTGGCTTCTATAATTGAAAAACTGTTGCAACCCCAGCTCGGCTGGCTGGCTGAAAGCATGGGTTTTGTTTAGCTTCTATAATTGCAACATTGTTCCTTAGAGTGCAAGCTCAGAGCCCAGCAGTGGCAGGCGGGGAACCTTGGCTTCCTCCTTCACTGGAGCAAGCAAGTCTCCAGTTCACTTCAGCTGCCTGGCTGCCGGCCGTCATCTTGGTTGGCAGTTAATTTACATATCACCCTGATTAGCCAATGGGAAGTGTGTCAGAGGTACAGTTAATTACCATGTTTGTCTATTATTAGATAGGATTGGTTTTTTAAAAAACGAGAAGTATCAGATAATTTGGGAACGTATCTTAAAATACACCAAATATCTCTCATATCCACTCAACTTTCATATATTCTTAGACTATTACATTGGCCTCCTAAATTGTCTTCTTGCTTTCAGTATTTCTATAATCCAGATAATTACTAGGGGGATGCCAGCCATAAGCATCATAAAGTTTCAGACAATCAATCACAATGGACTAGGATACTTGTAGCATTGATAAGGTGTTTCTTGTCTAATAGCCTCTCAATAAAGGTTTTTAGTCATGTGTCACTAGTTGCAAGGAACAGACACTCATTAAACTTAGCTAAAAAAAGAGAGAGAGTTTGTTGAAAATAAATGACACAGGGGATTGTCACAGAACCCAAAATCAGTATACAAAGTAAGCCAGTCCCCATAGGAGCCTAAAAAACAACAGAAATTGACACTACATGGAGTCACACAGTTGCTCTCCCATGTATCTCTGATCTACTCTTCTCTCACTATAGATCTGTTTTCTCATTTCACTTAACTGCTTGCACATGGAACATCATGGTCATCCTCAAATGACTAAAGAGCTCAGTTTTCTGGGGCCTAAATTCTATATTCCCAGGAAAAGAATTGGATTGGTCCATTTTGAATTAGGTAGGTTCTGTCAGTTGGGGTCAGGATGGATGGGTTCACTTGGGCAGCTTAGGCTCATCTCTTCAGCAGAGACTATAGGTGAGAAGCAGTTCTCAGAGAAGGAATGTGTGGTTAGGCAGGCACCTCAAACTTGCCTACTAAATGTTTACTGTATCAAAGAATCAGAAACATGTCTTAAAGGAGGGGGATTAATAGCTTTTGTTTTATGGGCATAGTCAGTAGCATTAAAGTCCAAGATCATCAGAACTTGTATGTGTTGTAGAAAAATAGTATCATTGGCCTGTTACTATCACTCCTGTATGATATTCAAAATAGTTTGGCCTTTGGAAAGAGCTTATCAGAGTGCCTGGCAAATAATAAGCACTCAATAAATGTTAGCTATTGTTAATTTTAGATATTGAAAAAAAGGCTGCATTGCTGAACATTTGGATCTGTAGGCTCCCTAAATGTGAAAAAGGCTGAAAGTAACATTGTGAAGTCACTGTCTGGTAGTTATCATTGTTTAAATAGCTAGCTTTATTTTTTCACACTATTTGTAAAAAAGCACATTTTCAGATGCTACTGATTAAACATAGATGAAAAACCTAGGGTTCAAGTATATACATGAAGTTGTGTACTATACATATTACTTCTTGAGATATACTTGGGGCAAATGGTCCTCCCCTGGGGTAATCACAGTGACCTCACTTCCAGCTAGCTGATGAAAAGCAGACGAATGGGAATGTAAGTGCTCAGGAGTCATGCTGCTGAGTCATGAAAATGTTTAAAAGAAGAGGAAGTATTATGGAGATGAGAGCTTTCAAGTAATTATCTGAGGAAGGGTAATTAAACATGGGACATAGAAGCCCCTAACCCAAGCAAATGAAAGGTTGAGGGATTTTAGAGCACCCCAAAGGTAAGATGAATGTATGACTCAGTTGAGGTGGAACCTTTGCTAGTTGAGCAAGGTGCACTAGACCAAGAAAATACATTGTGTTGGGCTAAACTCTAAAATTGGCCTTGGGTCTGTCATGCTTATCTGTGTATTCTGAGAACCTAGAATAGTACCTGCCACACAGTACTGATTTAAGACACTACTTAGCTACTTAGCACTTATTCATTGATTCATTTGTTTATTCATTTATTTTATCATTCATTCATTCATTCATTCATTCAGGAATGCATATCTTACAGGTTTTCTTAACTTCAGCATAATAAAAATTGATATTTTATTGTGTTTTTATTGCTTTTTAGAGAGAGAGGAAGAGAGAGGGATAGAGAGATAGAAACATCAATGAGAGAGGAGCATCATCCATGAGCTGCCTCCTGCATGGCATGGACCCGACTGAGGATGAAGCCTGTAACCTGAGCATGTGCCCTGACCAGGAATTGAATAGATGACCTCTTGGTTCCTGGGCCCATGTTCAACTGCTAAGCTACACCAACAAGGCAGCACCATTGATATTTTGATCCAGATAATTCTTTGTTGTGGGAGACTGTCCTGTGAATTGCAGGATGTTTAGAGGATCCCTAGTCTCAATCCACTAGATGCCAGTAGCAGACCTCTCCAAGATGTGACAGCAAAACATATCTTCAGATATTACCACATATTCTTTTTTCATTCATCCATAAATGGGCACTTAAGTTATTTCACCATCTTGGCTATTGTGAATAATGTGGCAATAAACATAGGAGAGAAAATATCTTTACAAGATTCTGATTTCAATTCCTTTGAATATATACCAAGAAATGGTATTGCTGGATCATATTGTAGGTTGTTTTTAATGTTTTGAGGACAATCCATACTATTTCCATAGTAGCTGCACCAATTTACATTTCCACCAACAGTGAGCAAGGTTCCCTTTTCTCCACAGCCTCCCCAATAATTGTTGATGAGGTTTTTCTTCCTAATTAGTTTATGGACCTGAGATAACTATTATTGCTTGAATGAGACAGGATTCAACATTGATTTTACTTCTGTTTTTCATTGTTATATATACAAGTGCAAAGAAACCTTATTTATGTAAATAAGTATATTGGACTAGAAGGAGGAGCAATGTCACCTGATTTTCATGTTTCATGCCCTCCAAATCACATAAGATTATGTTGAGAATTTTTAAAAATTATGATTAAAATTATCATTTTAACAATTTTAAGTTTACAGTCCTGTGGCATTAAGTACATTCACATTGTTGTGCAACCATCACCATCATCCATCTCTGGAACTTTTTCATCTTCCCAAACTGAAACTCTGTACCCACAAAACATTATCTCCCCATTCCCTCTTACACACAGCAACCACCATTCTTTCTGTATCACTGACTTTAGTGCTGTAGGTACCCCAGATAAATAAAACCATACAATATATGTCCTTTTTTGGAAAGATAGAAACATTGATGAGAGAGGAGCATTATCCATCAGCTGCATCCTGCATGGCAAGGTCCCTACTGGTTTATTTCACTTATCACAATGTCTTCAAAGTTAATCTATGCTGTAACATGTGTCAGAACTTCTTTCCTTTTTAAAGATGAATAATATTCAATTGTAGGCACATACCACATTTATTCATTTATTCATTGATAGACACTTCAGTTGCATTTTAGCTATTGTGAATAATACTGATTCTGCATGTTAGCTATTGTAAATAATGAGTATGCAAATATCTGAGTCCCTGTTTTCAGTTCTTTGGGGTTTATAATCAGAAATGGAATTGTTGGATTTCATTATAATTCTATTTTTAATCTTTTGAAGAACTGTCATACTGTCTTCTAGTGTCTGCACCATTTTACATTCCCACCAGCAATTCACAAGAGTTCCACTAAAAAATATTTTTAATGGTTAATCAACTGGCAATACAACTAGGCCCTATTTCAATTTTGTTGAACTTTCAAAGAATTGGATACCACCTACTTGCAAAAAGATTTGTTGCCCAGTCTTGATTAGAGTCATCTTCTTTCTTTAACACTACCACAGTATTTCAAATTACCTCTTTTTTCCCCCAGAGGCATTTACATCCTTGGGGCAATGCACCGTAGTAAGAGTTAGGATAGGTGAAAGTTAGCTTTTCTTTAGTAAAATTAGAGAAGGTTAGTGATGAAAGGAGAGGTAGTAAAGAAAAACTGGCTTGCTTTCCCCACCATGGAAATTTTCTCAGGCAGATAAACTTTATGGAAAATGTACATATTGAAATTGAGGATATGAAACTTGGTTCTCTTAAACCTTCATAGAAAGTCTCCCAGGAAAACAGACCTCAGTTTGAAGACCAATGGTGCCTCCTTAAGAAATGAGCAAGTAAAACTGGTGGTAAGTCAGTGCCTCTTAAAAGTAATGTACACCATCAGAAAGATCATACACCATGACCAAGTAGGATTTATCCCAGGGATGCAAGGATGGTACAATATCCGCAAATCAATAAACGTGATACATCACATAAACAAATTGAAAGAAAAAAAAACACATAGTCATATCAATTGATGCAGAAAAAAACATCTGACAAAATCCAACACACAGCAAGGTGGGAATAGAAGGATCATACCTCAACATAATAAAAGCCATATATGACAAACCCACAGCCAACATCATACTCAATGGACAAAAACTAACACCATTTCCCCTAAGAACAAGAACAAGACAGGGATGCCCAATCTCACCACTCCTGTTCAACATAGTCCTGGAAGTATTAGCCATTGCAATTAGACAAGAAGAAGAAATAAAGGGCATCCAAATTGGAAAAGAGGAAGTAAAACTGTCATTATTTGCAGACAACATGATATTATACATACAAAACCCTAGAGACTCCATCAAAAAACTACTAGACTTCATACATGAATTTGGCAATGTAGCAGGATATGAAATTAACCCCAAGAAATCTGAGGCATTTCTATACACCAATAGTGTACTTTCACAAAGAGAGATTATAAAAACAATCCCATTTACCATCGCACCAAAAAAATTAAGCTACCTAGGAATAAACTTAACTAAAGAGGTAAAAGACCTCTACTCATAAAACTACAGGACGTTGAAAAAAGAGATAGAGGAAGACATAAACAGATGGAAGAACTTACCGAGTTCATTGATTGGTAGAATCAACATCATTAAAATGTCCATACTACCCAAAGCAATCTATAAATTCAACGCACTTCCCATTAAAATACCAACGGCATACTTCAGAGATCTAGAACGAACTCTCCAAAAATTCATCTGGAATGAAAAACGACCCCGAATAGCTTCAGCGATCCTGAGAAAGAACAAAGTAGGTGGGATCTCAATACCAGATATCAAGCTGTATTGCAAAGCCACTGTTCTCAAAACTTCCTGGTACTGGCACAAGAACAGACATATAGATCAATGGAATAGAATAGAGAGCTCAGAAATCAGCCCCAACCAATACGCTCAATTAATATTTGACAAAGGAGGCAAGAACATACAATGGAGCCAAGATAGTCACTTCAATAAATGGTGTTGGGAAAATTGGACAGATATATGCAAGAAAATGAAACTAGACCACCAACTTACACCATACACAAAAATAAACTCAAAATGGATAAAGGACTTAAATATACGACGGGAAACCATACAAATACTAGAAAAATCCAAAGGCAACAAAATCTCAGACATATGCCAAAGCAATTTCTTCACTGATACAGCTCCAAGGGCACTTGAAACTAAAGAGAAAATGAACAAATGGGACTACATCAAAATAAAAAGCTTCTGCACAGCAAAAGAAACCATCAACAAAACAACAAGAAAGCCCACTGCGTGGGAAAACATATTTGCCAACATTATATCTGATAAGGGCCTAATCTCCAAAATTTATAGGGAACTCATACAACTTAACAAAAGGAAGATAAACAATCCAATCAAAAAATGGGCAAAGGATCTAAATAGACACCTTTCAAAAGAGGACATTCAGAAAGCCAAGAGACATATGAAAACATGCTCAAAGTCACTAATCATCTGAGAGATGCAAATCAAAACAACAATGAGGTACCATTTCACACCTGTCAGAATGGCTATCATCAACAAATCAACAAACGACAAGTGCTGGAGAGGATGTGGAGAAAAAGGAACACTTGTGCACTGCTGGTGGGAATGCAGACTGGTGCAGCCACTATGGCAGACAGTATGGAGTTTCCTCAAAAAACTACAAATGGAACTCCCATTTGACCCTGTGATCCCACTTCTAGGAATATATCCCAAGAAACCAGAAACACCAATCAGAAAGGATATCTGCACCCCTATGTTCATAGCAGCACAATTCACCATAGCTAAGATCTGGAAACAGCCTAAGTGCCCATCAGTAGATGAATGGATTAGAAAACTGTGGTACATCTACACGATGGAATACCATGCTGCTGTAAAAAAGAAGAAATTCTTACCATTTGCAACAGCATGGATGGAACTGGAGAGCATTATGCTAAGTGAAATAAGCCAGTCAATGAAGGAAAAATACCACATGATCCCACTCATTCATGGATAATAAAGACCATTATAAACTTATGAACAATAATAGATACAGAGGCAGAATTGCCTCAAACTGATTGTCAAACTGCAGCGGGAAGGCCAGGGAGGATTGGGGGGCAGGAGGGAGGGGGGTAAGAGATCAACCGAAGGACTTGTATGCATGCATATAAGCATAACCAATGGACATAAGACACTGGGGGGTAGGGGAGGCCAGGGGATTGTCAAGGGCGGGGGCGGGGGGGAAGGACACATATGTAATACCCTTTGTAATACTTTAAGCAATAAAACAATAAAAAAGTAATGTACACAAGAATCACCTAGTTGTGTGTGTGTGTGTGTGGGGGGGGGTATTGCTAAGACATAGATTGCTTGGCACTACCAATAGAGTGTCCAATTCAGTAGGTCTCTAGTGGGGCCCAATAATTTACATCACTCATAAGCTCCCCAGTGATGATGGTGCTGGTTTGGGTACCACACTGAGAACCAAAGCTCTAAGGTAAATCAAATGAATCATGGAAGTTAATGCACATATCTCCATAACTAACTTTTGCCCACATTATAGCAAATGAGTTTGTGTACCCTACTTGGTGTCTGTACTGTTTGGACACTGCAGGGGAGAAATTCAGCCTGAATTATTATTTGTAGCTTTGTTTTATACTCTCATCCTCCATTGAAAGATCATTTCAAGGAGGAATTAGGTCTTATTTCTCTATCATCTATTGCAGATGCCTGATGACTATTTGTGGAACTAAATACTATAATTGTATTCCCATGAAAAGATGTGACTGATACATTTATTAGTATTTACAACAGGAAAATGTAGGCATATTTCTTAGGGTCACCATGTGTATTGCTTATCCTTAGAGACAAATTGAGATATATCAAGAAAAACATAAAAGGAAATAAAATATGAGTTATAACATATCATCCAAACCTTCAAGTAATAGCACTGAAAATGAATCTGCCCTTTTTTTTCTGTGACCCTGAAGCAAATGGGCATACGTATTTAATGGGATGAATTTAAGATTTTAAACCTATTGATATGTATATAAGGGTGCAGAGCACAAGAAAAGAATCAAGCTCATACCCTAGCATCAATAAGCTTTTAGTCTGGAAGGAAGGAGAAAATTTGAACAGAAATACCTAGGTAAAGTGCCATAAAATAGAGAAGTACAGTAACGGATTCTGGGATTTCATAGTACAGAAGAATTACCTTCAAGTCAGATTTTTCAGAAGTTGGAATAATCAGGAAACTTCTGTTTAAGTAATGTCATTAGAGGTATACCATGGAAGACAGGTAGGAGCTGACTCTGGATAATCAGGACAAGGAATGGGGAAATAATTTCCAGGCTGAGGGAAGAAAGAACAAGAACAAAGCCATTGAGGCAGGAAATCACAAGCTAGATAAGGAACAGATAGAGATTCCACATGATTGGATGACACAATACATGTAATGAGTAGGGATTACGGACAGGACCAGATCGTGACAGGCTTGAATGATAGACAAACTAAGAAATTTGAACTTTGTTCTATAAATCAATGGGCAACCATTGATGGTGTTTGAATAAGGAGTAGAATGATCAGATGAGTGCTTCAGGAAAATTCATCTGAAAAGAATGTGTAGGAGAGAATTGGGAGTGGAATCCTGGTGGCTGACTCTCCATGTGATCCCACCTCTTTTTTTCCCCAGAGCCGCAAGTGTCATGATAAGGAATGGAATATGTCGATAACCTGCTCTGTAGGTTTCCTGTCTTAGATGTCTGGATCTCATCACATATCAGGAGACATATCCAAACAAATATTAAATCCTTATCCATGAGAGACAAAATGGCAGTGGGATAGACGTACGTGTCCTGAGCCTTGTCCTGGAGCAAATAGGATGAGCAGCTGAAACAAATAACATCCAACCCGAATTGGCTAAGGAGATTCAGCTGGTGAGACAGTTTGCAGCCAGTAAGGGCAGAGGATCCCTGGAGAAAGCAACCCCTGCAGTGGATCTGCTACTTCGGCTGTGGTCTCACCGTCAACTAGTCTCCAGCCACCCTGGGTGCAGGCTCCTCTGAGTTCTGAAGCATGCTCCCCTCTGACTGGCTCAAGGCTTTAGCCCAGGGCACTGCAACCACACAAGCAGCAGGCATGTGAGCAGCCTGCTCCTGTGCAAAGAGCAGCATCCCTGTGAGCAGCCTGCTCCTGTGCAAAGAGCAGCATCCCTGTGAGCAGCCCACCCCAGTCCTAAGAGTAGCAGCATCACATGGCCTGCCCCTGTCCAAGGAGCAGTAGCTGTGTGAGCGGCCCACTCCCCTGTCTGAGGAGCAGCAACCACGCAAACAGCCCACCCCGTCCGAGGAGCAGCAGCCACATGAGCAGCCCACCCACGATTGAGGAGTGACAGCCCCACGCAGCCTGCCCCTATCTGAGGAGCAGCAGCTGTGCAAGAAACCTGCCCCTGTTCCAGGAGCAACAGCCGCATGAGCAGCTTACCTCCATCCGAGGAGCAGAAGCAGTGTGAGCAGCCCACCCCTGTACGAGGAACAGCAGCACCACGAGCAGCCCACCCCCATTCAAGGAGCAATAGCCACCAGAGCAGCCTACTCTGGTTCGAGGAGCAGCAGCCACATGGGCAGACCGCCCACGTCCAAGGAGCAGCAGCCCTGTGCAGTCTTCACTGGTCCAAGGAGCAGCAGCCACATGCAGCCTGCACCTGTCCAACAAGCAGCAGCTGGGTGAGTGGCCCGCCCCCATTCAAGGAGCAGCAGCTGCACATGCAGCTCACTCCTGCCTGAGGAGCAGTAGCCACCTGAGCAGACCACCCACATGTGAGGAGTGGCAGCCCTGTGTAGCCCACACTGGTCCAAAGAGCAGCAGCCACACTCAGCCTGCACCTGTCTGACGAGCAGCAGCTGGGTGAGTGACCCGCTCCTGTCCAACGAGCAGCAACCTCATGTGCAGCTCACTCCCGCCCGAGGAGCAGCAGCTGGTCAAGCAGCCCATCCCCCATCTGAGGAGCAGCAGCTGTGCAAGCAGCCCACACCCCTACGAGGAGCAGAAGCCCTGCAAGCAACCTGCTCCTGTCCAAGAAGCAGCAGCCTCACAAGAAGCCCGACCCATCTGAAGAACAGCAGCAGTGTGCAGCCAGCCCTGTTCCTAGGAGCAGCAGCCATGTGAGCACTCCACCACGCCCAAGTAGAAGCAGCCATTTGAGGAACCCACCCACGTCCAAGGAACAGCAGCTGTGTGAGCAGCCCCCCCCCCCCCCCAAACAGCCAGAGGAGACACTGCTGCTGAAAACAGCACCCGCCAGAGGAGCCACTTCCAACTGAGAAGGAGCCGCTTCAGCAACCGCCCGAGGAGCAACCACAGCCTGATGATGCACTGCCACCAAAGGAGCAGCGCCGGCACGACTCAGCATCTAGATCAGTCGGTGAGACCAAAAATGGGCAGACAAAGAAACCCCAAAGGAAAGAAAAGGAGAAATCGCCAGAAAAGCAGCAAAGTGGAACAAAAGCATGCAATATGTCAGAAAAAGAATTCAGAATAAGAGTCATATAGTTCATAAACCAGATGAAGGAAAAAAATCAATAACTTATGTAAGAATCAAGAAGAAATGAAGAGTGATATAGTTGCAATAATAAACACCATGAAAAGTTTCAAGAGTAGACTAGGAGAACTGAAGGACTGAATTAGGAAATTAGAAGACAAGAAGCAAAACACATCCAAACTGAAATGCAATTGGAGAAAAAAAAAATAAAAGACAGGAGGAGAGCCTAAGGGAGCTATGGGACAACATGAAACGCAGCAACATATGAATAATAGGGGTGCCAGAACAACAGGAAGAGGAACAAGGGTTAGGAAACCTATTTGAAGAAATAATGTCAGAAAACTTCACTGAGGAGAAGGAAAAAAGTCACACAAGCACAGAGAGTCCCAAACAAGGTGAACCAGAAAAGACCCACACCAAGACACATCATAATTACAATGGCAAATGTTCAGGACAAAGAGAGAATCTTAAAGGTGGCAAGAAAGAGACAGAAAGTTACTTACCAGGGATCTCCCATTAGATTATCAAATGATTTCTCAACAAAAACACATCGGGCCAGAAAAGAATGGAAGGAAATTTACAGTGATGCAAAGCAAGGGAATGAATCCAAGAATACGCTATACAGCAAGACTATCATTCAAAATTGAAGGGGAAACAAGGAGCTTCACAGACAAAAAAACAAACAAACAAACAAAAAAAAACGGTTAAGGAAGTTTATCAACACCAAGCCCGCAATGCAAGAAATGCTAAAGAGACTGGTATAAAAAGAAGAAATGAAAAGTTAAGAAAGAACACAGGTACAAAAAATAAAAATGGCTACAAATAAGTACCTTTCAATAATAACTTTAAACATAAATGGATTAAATGCTCCAATCAAAAGACATCGAGTGGCTGAATGGATAAAAAACAACAACAAACGACAACAAAAAAACAAACAAACAAAAAAAAACCCATATATATGCTGTCTACAAGAGACCCACCTCAGAACAAGGGACTCACACAGACTGAAAGTGAAGGAATGGAAAAATATCTTTCAGGCAAATGGAAATGAAAAAAAAAAAATAGACCTCAAAGTGAAGGCCATAACAAGAGATAAGGAAGGCTACTTCATAATACTAAAGGGATCAATACAACAAGAGGATATAACCCTAATAAACATATATGCACCCCATGCAGGAGCACCCAAATACATAAAAAAAAAAAACTCCAGGAAAATATCAAGGGAGAGAACAACAATAATACAATCATAGTAGGGGACTTTAATACACCACTGACATCACTGGATAAATCCTCTAGACAAAAAATCAGCAAAGAAACAGCAATCCTAAATGACTCACTAGATGAGATGGACATAATTGACATCTTCAGAAGATTTCACCCCAAAGCCAGGGAATATATGTTTTTCTCAAGTGACATGGGACATTTTCAAAAATAGACCACATATTGGGTAACAAGCAAAGTCTCTCCAAATTCAATTAGATTGAATTTACATCAAGCATTTTCTCAGACCACAATGGCATAATATTAGAAATAAACTACAATAAAAACAATCCAAAAAATTCAAACACTTGGAAGCTGAATAGCATGCTATTAAACAATGATTGGGTTACCAAAGAGATCAAAGAAGAAATTAAAAACATCCTGGAAACTAATGACAATAAAAACACAACAATCCAAAATCTATGGGACACAGTGAAAGCAGTCCTGAGAAGTTTATAGCTCTATAGGCCTACCTCAAAAAACAAGAAAAAATGGTAACAAATCATCTGACTCTACAACTCAAAGAAGTGGAAAGAGAGCAACAAGGAAATCTCAGAGTAAGCAGAAGGAAGGAAATAATAAAGATCAGAGCAGAAATAAATGACATAGAGGCGAAAAATACAAAAAAAAAATACAAAAGATCACTGAAACAAAGAGCTGGTTCTTTGAAAGGATAAACAAGATTGATGAACCTCTAGCCAGGCTCACAAAGAAGCAAAGAGAGAGCACCCAAATAAACAAAATCAGAAAGGAAAGAGGTGAAATAACAACAGACCCCAGAGAAATACAAAGGATTGTTAAAAAATACTATGGACAACTCTACTCCAACAAACTAGACAACCTGGAGGAAATAGACATATTCCTAAAAAAAAAAAAAAATACAACCTTCCAAAACTCAATTGGGAAGATTGTAAAAATCTCAATAGGCCAATAACTATGGAAGAAATTGAAGCAGTCAAAACAAAACAAAAGCCCAGGGCCAGATGGTTTTACAGGGGAGTTTTACCAAACATTCAAGGAAGAACTAAAACCTACCCTCCTCAGACTATTCCAAAAAATTCAAGAGGAAGACACACTTCCAAGCTCATTCTATGAAGCCAACATTATCTTAATACCAAAACCAGATAAAGACAACACAATGAAAGAGAATTACAGGCCAATATCCCTCATGAACATAGATGCCAAAATCCTCAACAATATTCTAGCAAATCGGATCCAGTAGTACATCAGAAATATCATACACCATGACCAAGTAGGATTTATCCTGCGGATGCAAGGATGGTACAATATCCGCAAATCAATAAATGTGATACATCACATAAACAAATTGAGAGATAAAAATCAGTCATATCAATTGATGCAGAAAAACCATTTGACAAAACACAACACCCTTTCTTGATAAAAATGCTCAGCAAGGTGGGAATAGAAGGATCATACCCTAACATAATAAAAGCCTTATATGATAAACCCACAGCCAACATCATACTCAATGGGCAAAAACTAAAACCATTTCCCCTAAGAACAGGAACAAGACAGGGATGCCCACTCTCACCACTCCTGTTTGACATAATACTGGAAGTACTAGCCATTGGAATCAGACAAGAAGAAGAAATAAAAGGCATCCAAATTGGAAACGAAGAAGTAAAACTGTCTTTACTCGAAGATGACATGATACTGTACATAGAAAACCCTAAAGATTCCATCAAAAAATGATTAGACTTAATAAATGAACTCAGCATTGTAGCAGGATACAAAACTAGTGCCAAGAAATCTATGGCATTTCTATACACCAATAATGAACTTACAGAAAGGGAGACTAAAAAAACAATCCCATTTACCATCACACCAAAAAAATTAAGATACCTACGAATAAACTTAAATAAGGAGGTAAAAGACCTATACACAGAAAACTACAGGACACTGAAAAAAGAGATAGAAGAAGACATAAACAGATGGAAGAACATACCGTGTTCATGGACTGGTAGAATCAACATCATCAAAATGTCCATACTACCGAAAGCAATCTATAGATTCAATGCACTCCCCATTAAAATACCAAAAGCATATTTCACAGACCTAGAATGAACTTTCCAAAAATTCATCTGGAATAAAAAAAAGACCCCGAATAGCTGAAACAATATCGAGGAAGAAGAATAAAGTTGGAGGGATTTTAATACCAGATATCAAGCTGTATTTTAAAGCCACTGTTCTCAAAACAGCCTGGTACTGGCACAAGAACGGACATTTAGATCAATGGAATAGAATAGAGAACTGAGAAATCAACCCAAGCCACTATGCTCAATTAATATTTGACAAAGGAGGCATGAACATACAATGGAGACAAGACAGTCCCTTGGTGTTGGGAAAATTGGACAGATACATGCACAAAAATGAAACTAGACCACTAACTTACACCATACACAAAAATAAACTCAAAATGGATAAAGGACTTAAACATAAGATTGGAAACCATAAAAATACTAGAGAAATCCACAGGCAGCAAAATCTCAGACATATGCTGAAGCAATTTCTTCACTGATACTACTCCTAGGGTAATGGAAACTAAAGAGAAAATAAACAAATGAGACTACATCGAAATAAAAAGCTTTTGCATAACAAAAGAAACCATCAACAAAACAACAAAAAAAGGGAGAGATAGAAATCAATAAAAATAAATCAATAAAAATAAATATTTTTAAAAAGGAATGTGTAGAATAGATGAGGAGAGATAGAGACAGGGAGACCAATTATTATAGTCCACAGGGACAGAGAGAAGAGGACAGATGACACAGGTTTAAAATAAACAAATTTAGTAATTAATTTAATTACTAAATGTGAAAGGTGGAGAAAAAAGAAGAATGAAATATAATGTTGATGTTTTACATCTGAGTGATTAGGTAAATGGCAAAGTCAGAAATTGGGAATAGCGGAGGAGCAGGGTTTGGTGAAAGTGGAGAAAATATGCTGATTTTGAGGACCCAGCGCACCATCCATTTGGATGTGTCACAACCATTTAGACAGAAGAAACAAGGCTCAGGAGAAACACCAAAGTTGCAGATGAAGATTTCAGACTTATTTCTATAATGATGAAGTAGGATGGGATTGCCATGGCAAAAACAGTAGAAAGGGGAGATGTGAGCATGAGAATCAAGGGCTTACAATGTGAGAAATTCTTTCAGTACTTACTGAGTCAGTGTTCACATTTTTGTTAATGTGCCCACTCTCAGGCAGGCCTCATACTTGTTGGGCAGGAAGCAGACAAGGAACAGAGATGGGAACAAGAAAGGAGTGATAAATAAGTGGGAAACTAAAGTATTGTGCAATCCCAGTGAAGGGAGAATTTCAAGCTGGAGATCTGGCATAGATGAGAGGCTCCAGAAATGTCAGAAAGGATGAAACATATAAGTGTTCATGGTATTTGGCAATGAAGTCTAAGTGATCTCCATGTGGTAGACAGACTTCTAAAATGACCCCCAATGACACTGGTCTCCAGGTTTTTACTTCCTTGTGTAACCCCTTACCTTATAGTGTGGGCTAGACCTAGTGACTTCTAACAAATAGAATATCTTCTAAGAATATGACGGGATATTACTCATAAGATTAGGTTTAAATGACTGTGAATTCCATCCAACCCACATTCTTTCTCTCTTTCCCTCTCACTTGTTCACTCTGATAAATCCAACTGCCATGTTATGAGCTAACATGAGGAGAGGCCTATGTGTTAAGAAACTGGTGGTGGCCTCTGGCCAACAACCTTTAAGAAACTGAAGCCTGCCCTGGCTGGTATGGCTCAGTTGGTTGGACATCGTCCCATGCACCAGAAAGTTGCTAGTTACATTCCAGGTCAGGGCACATGCCCAGGTTCTGGGCTTGATCCCCAGTAGGAGGTGTGCAGGAGGCAGCTGATTGATATCTCACTCTCATATCAATGTTTTTCTCTCTCCCTCTCCCTTCTCCTCTCTCTAAATATCAATAAAAAATATTTTAAAAAGAAGAAGAAACTGAGACCCTTAGTTCAGCCACCCATGAAGAATTGAATCCTGCCAACAACTACGTGACAGAGCTTGAAAACAAATCCTTCTCTAGTCAAGCTTTGAGAAAAGTACGGCCACAGCTGATGAGAGATCCTAAACCAGAGGCTTCAGTCATACCACGACCATCTCCTCACCTACACAAACTGGCATAATAAATGTGTGTTGTCTTAAGTCATTACATTTTGGAGCAATTTGCTATGCAGCTATAGATAACTAACGTACTGCACTTTAAGTAGAATGGTGAGGGCAGGAGCCAAATCACAAGGGATTAAGTAAATGAAGGCAGGAAATATATACAACTCTTCTAAGAAGTGTGATAGTAAAGGGAAGGATGACTGCAATATTTACTACCCCAAGCTGATTTTCAAATGAATATAACAAATTAAAACATTATTTAGTGCTATTAAGATTATACAGACTTACTATAGCCTCAGGTTTGTTTGAAATGACATTCCTTAAACAGTCAGAGATTTATAAGTCTTTACTGAATTAGTTCTTGCTGAGAAACTACTAAGTAATAACAATAGAACTTATCCATTTGTGGGCATACTTTGGCCTGTGCCTTCAAAGCTTGACTTTCATACTTGGATATCAATGTACATCTGGCAATAGCCTTCTCATGCATTATCCTGTGAATATTCACTTCCTGTGAAGTAGGCATGGCAGTGTTCACTTTTTTGAATCAAGATTCACTAGCAGTGCCATCTTTCTATCTTTGTAATTTGGTGAACTTGGTTCCTGCATCACACTACTTACTATTGGTACAATAAAACTGAGCTAGACAGATGTGACCTAAAATACAAGTCTAGTTCCATAAACCTTACATGGCAAAGGTTCTTGGACTCCTTGTGGGGGTGTGTAGCTGTGACGGAGAAAGGGGTGTCCCAATGCAGCATGAACAAATCCTTACAAACCATTGTATTGAGAGGGGCATATTGTCATGCTTGTGAGAGTTAAGCTCTGCTTGGTTATACAATTCACCCCCCTCTGCCAGCACAGAGACCCCAGCTGTTGCTCTTACCAAATGACTGACATTAACTGACACTTTATCATTTTTATGGGCAGAACATTTGATACCATTAATAACTCTGCCAGCTTTAGAAGGAAAACTCTCCCAAGATCTCTGCATTTGGGTGACATATGCAAAGGGCTACAACAGTTTACCCATTTGTGGGCATACTTTGGCATGTGCCTTTGAAGCTTGACTTTCAGAGTCTTCCTAATTGCCCCAGTCAGTTATTCAGCATATAATTCTTCAGGCTACCAAGTGTTCCAGAAAAGCTGTGCAAAAGCTGCCAGTCAGATCATCCACCCCAGCCCTTCCTGCTGTGCTTCAGACAGTAACTTTCAATATGAATCAACTTGGGAGGGAATAAAACAATACTTGAGGCCTTGTTCAGTGGCTTCGGGAGGATAACAGCACACTTAGGAATATGCTGAAATTCATAGCACCTCAACTCTGTTGGATCACCCTAGGACAGTGATGGCGAACCTTTTGAACTCGGCGTGTCAGCATTTTGAAAAATCCTAACTTAACTCTGGTGCCGTGTCACGTATAGAAATTTTTTGATATTTAAAACCATAGCAAAACAAAGATTTATATTTTTGATATTTATTTTATATATTTAAATGCCATTTAACAATGAAAAATCAACCAAAAAAATGAGTTCGCGTGTCACCTCTGACACGCGTGTCATAGGTTCGCTATCACTGCCCTAGGAGTATATAAGCAAATGAAGCATGTGTTTACTCATGAAATTCCAATTGCTGGAAAACATTTTTCCTCTTCTTAAAGGTAATGATGGTGGTAAAAATACATTTAGTGATTTTTATTTTTCCATTAAATTCATTTTGATCTTTTTATGGTTAAAAATAATTTTCTCTACTCAGCACTAGGATTTCTAAAATGCTGCTTACTAAGAGGTAAAAATGAGTTAGTCACCAGTACCTATTTGCAAGGATGAGTCTTCACACTTGTAAGCAATGAAAAGATTTCCTACTCTGATTTTGCTCTTTTACATCTATAATATGTAACTAATCATTTAAAAATAATTTATGGAGAGGAAACCAAGATGGTGGCATAGGTAATCACCTATACTTGCTGCCTCTCACAACCACATCAGAATTACAACTAAACAGCAGAGCAACTACCACCCAGAACTGCGAGAAAGCTGGCTAAGTGGAAATTCTACAACTAGAAAGGTGAAGAAAGCGCATTGAGACCGGTAAGAGGTTCAGAGACGCAGAAAGTACTGGCACCTGGATGTGTTGTTCTTTAAACAGGGAGGGAGATACAAGCTCCTGCTTGCTCTGAGTTCCAATTATGGGTGGGACTCTGGGGGACCCAGACACATACGGGGAGAAACTGGACTGTCTGGCATTGGGACAGGAACGTGAGGGCAGCTTACTCTTAGAGGTGCTCGAAGCAATCATTGTTCCTGCAAGGGTGCTCAGATGCTGAGAATCAGGGACTTCTCCGGTTCAGGGAAGCCATTGCTATTTGCTCCACCCTGTTGATTCCCAGAGACCCTGCCCCACCCAATTTACAACCCCATCCAAGCTGTGCGCATAGGCTTTTGCATATAAATGGCCTGTCCTTTCACCTAAAATAAACTGCAGCTGGGTCAGAGAGCCCCAGAGATTCCAAAATAAGGCCCAATACCTGGTAGCAGCAGTGGCCTTGCTTCACAGCTGGGCCTCGTCTGGGCACTTCGAAACACCATACAAAGAGAAGGAATCTGCAGATGTCTCTGTAGCTCCTGCTGGGTGGCCCCAGACAGTGGCTGACCTTGCACCTCCTTGGAGATGATAACGGAGCACAAGTATTCACATCCATAAGAGACACACTCAAGGGGCAGACTCAGTAAGCACCGAAGCCCTACTGAAGCAAGTCCTGCCCCATAAGGGTGTCTCCTGCGCAACAGATCTTCCAGTGTAGACACAGCTGGTCACCACAGCCAATTGGCCTAGAGGTCAATTCCTCTCAGTAATACCAACAGCAATCAAGGGTTAACTACAACAAGACTGTGCAAACATCTCACAAAGAGGTGCACCAAGAGGGTGCACCTCAGCTGATGGGGGAGGCTGAGCCACTGGGCCCTATAGGACACCTAACACACAAGGCCACTCTATCAACTCAAGGAGACTTAGCAGCTACCCAGTACATAGAAACAAACACAGGGAAGCTGCCAAAATGTGGAAACAAAGAAACAAGTCACAAATGAAAGAAATGGATGAAAGCAAAATACTATTGGTACAATAAAACTGAGTTCAATAAACTCAATAAAATAGAGTTCAAAACCATGGTTATAAGGTTACTCAAGAATCTTTTAGAAACCTCTGAGAAATTTAGTGAGACCCTCAAGGATATGAAAAAGGACCAATCTGAAATTAAGCATACACTGACTGAAATAAAGAATAATATACAGAGATCCAACAGCAGACGAGAGGATCTCAAGAATCAAGTCAAAGATTTGAAATACGAAGAAGAAAAAAACACCCAACCAGAAAAGCCAAAAGAAAAAAGAATTCAAAAATATGAAGATAGTGTAAGGAGCCTTTGGGACAACTTCAAGCATACCAACATCCAAATTATGGGGTTGCCAGAAGAAGAGAGAGAGCAAGATATTGAAAACATATTTGAAGAAATATTGACAGAAAACTTCCCCTACCTAGTGAAAGAAATAGACTTACAAGTCCAGGAAGTGCAGAGAACCCCAAACAAGAGGAATCCAAAGAGGACCACACCAAGACACATCATAATTAAAATGCCAACAGCAAAAGACAGAGAGAGAATATTGAAAGCAGCAGAGAAAAACAGTTAGTTACCTACAAGGGCATACCCATACGACTGTCAGCTGATTTCTCAACAGAAACTATACAGGCCAGAAGGGAGTGGCAAGAAATATTCAAAGTGATGAATAGCAAGAACCTACAACCAAGATTACTCAACCCAGCAAAGCTATCATTCAGAATTGAAGGTCAGATAAAGAGCTTCACAGACAAGAAAAAGCTAAAGGAGTTCATCACCACCAACCCAGTATTATATGAAATGCTGAAGGGTATTCTCTAAGAAGAGGAAGAAAAAGGTAAAGATAAAAATTATAAACAACAAAGTGACAACAAATACATATCTATCAACAAGTGAATCTAAAAATCAAGTGAATAAAAAATCTGAAGAACAGAACAAACCGGTGAATATAATAGAATCAGGGGCATAGAAAGGGAGTGGACTGACAATTCTCAGAGGGGAAGAGGGTGTGGGGAGTACAGAAAGAGATTGGACAAAAATCTTACACCTATGGATGAAGACAATTGGGGGGTAAGAGCATGGGGTGGGATGGGAACCCAGTGAAGGGGAACTATGCGGGGGGGGAGAGGAACAGCTGTAATAATCTGAACAATAAAGAATAATTCAAAAATAAAATAAAAAAAATGAGAGGAAAAAAATAAAATAAAATAATTTATGTCTCCTTGATAATGAGATAGTTTTTATCCCTGAACTCCACCCTCAGACTATGTACTGAGAGTGGCCGGGGAGATAGTAAAGACATCTGAAGTTTCATTTATAGGATACACTACTACTAATTTATGACTATCATGTTTGTTTACAAAGATAGTTCCTCCCATCTTCTGATTTGATATGGACAATTGTCATTATTTTTGTATGTACTATTTAGCAAACACTTATAGCACATATTCTGTACCAGGACTGTTCTAAGCACTTTACAAATATGAACTCATTTGCTCTTCCTAACAACCTCATGATTATTATTATTATCCCAATTTCAGAGGTGAAGGAACTGGGATACAGAGAGGTTAAGGAACTTTCCCTAGGTTACACAGCTAGGAATGGTAGCGCTGAGATTTGTCCCCAGGCAGTCCATGCTCAAACTACTGCCCTCTGCTGTCTCTGAGTCAATTAGTTTTGCTTCTAAAAGTTTTCAAAGTGCTGTTTTCAGTCACATCAAACTAATAACAGTAGGGTATTCCAGAACACTTATTAAGTAGAAATGATGATAGCAAAACCCATTCTTGGTAAATGACTTTTAGCCCAGGATTGGACCTCCAGGGGCCTGGGAGATGTTTACTGTGAGATTCTGGCTCCTTGGGCACTCTTTGAACAATGTTCCAATGCCTTCTTTTTCTATCTTGAGAAATTTTACTCATCCTTCAGGGCATAGTTCAAATGTTCCCTCCTTTGAGACACAGCCCCTGAAAGCTAGGCAAGCAGGACACATTTATGGTGGATATGCCACCGGGCAGTCTGGAAGAATACTCTGAAGGTAACTTTTCTGAAGGCTGAACTTTAACAAGCTCCTATTGATCTGGAAATAAATGCAAACATTTCTAGAGTGCTTACCAAATGCTAACTTAATCCTCACAACAATGCTGTATTATGGGTATTCTTATTATCTCTATTTTACAAATGAGGTAACTGAGAGACACAAGTTAAATAGTTTGAGATCACACATCTGATAGATGGTTGAGCCATGATTCAAGTAAACATGGGCAGTTTGGTTCTAGTTACCATGCACTTAACCACATCACAGGATCCTACCTGTGTGGGAAAGCCAGCTCCATTTAAAGAACTAAGGCAAATATTGGAAAGAAGGCTTGAGAACCAACCATAATATAGGCCTCTGGATAGAACCACCTGTCATCTTTGCAGAGCCTTTTGTAATTTCCCATGGGGTGGTTCCCATGGCTAGCTTTGCCTGGGGTTATAAGTATGGTCTCCTGGAGGGAATATGAAACAAAAACATTTGAAGCTTTTTGGGGGAGAAAGCAAAAAGCTTTACTATATGCTTAGTATTGACTTTCCCCTGAGTATTGACTTTCCCCCCTAAAAGTGTAGAACAGCATTCATTCATTCAACAAATTCTTCATCGAGTACCTACAGTATGCCAAGTACTCTTCCAGCATGGAGACACAGCAGTGAACAAAAGTGGGCAAAATCCCCGATGTTGTGTTTTTGCTCTGGGTTTTTCTGTTTTAATCCAACTACTCCCATCTCTAAACATGATAATATTATGCACAAATAAAATGAACACATCCATATATTTATCATTCATACAACATTTACCAGATGGGTGATTTTACACAAGCTACTTAACCTGTGACTCTCAGTTTTCTCACATGTAAAACAGATATAACAAAAGTTGTTGTGAGGATTAAGATAGCATAAAGTAAATACTTTAGAAATGTTTGCAATTTTTTCCAGATCACATATCTTTAATGAGACACAGTTTGATGAGAGCGGTGTGGTGTTGTCCTTTGGATTCCATTTCTACTGGATCTGTGAGGGCTTGACAAATTTTGTGAGTTCCTCAATTAATTTTCTTATTCATTAAAAATAGGGTAGTGGCTTCTAGCTCTAGTATCATACTTTATCCTGATAAATCTTATTTTATACAGCTATACAATGGGGATAATAATGTCTTGGCCTCTTTTTTCTGCCCCAGTTCTCTCCTAACATCTGAAGTATATGTGAGCCTCTTGTAAGTAGGTGTAGGGATGTCAGTGTCTGTGTTTGAGCCACACCTCTCCTCTTTTCCTAGAACTTGTGCCACCTACACACTCCAATAGATAAACCTAATATCTGTACCGTCACCTCTTAGGCAATTAATTGTAAGTAGAGCATACATTTCAATAAAATTATTTAAAATGCAAAAATATATTTTTTTAAAAAATTTCAACTCACAGAAAAGTTGCAATAATATTATCACTACATTTCCTCCCAGAATTATTTGATAGTAACATGTCAACCTGATGCCCCATCACCACTGAAAGCTGTGGTGTGTATTTCCTGAAAAGAAGGACATTCTCATACATAACCACAATACAACCATTAATACTAGGATGTTAACACTGATACATCACTACCATCTAATCCTCAAATTCCATTCACATTTTCCTAAATAATGTTCCTTTAAAAATTTAAATCTTTATTTTTTCAATTAAAGTACCATACAATATTATATTAGTTTCAGGTGTATACCCCAGTCATTAGACATTATATAACTTAGTGATCATCTCAATATTTAGTACCCATCTGACACCATACATAGTTATTAGAATATTAGTGACTACATTCCCTATGCTGTACTTTACATCCCCATGACTATTCTGTAACAACCAATTTGTACTTCTTAATCCCTTCACATTTTTTACCAAACCCCCCTCCCATTAGGCAAACCATCAAAATGTTCTCTGTATCTATTACTGTTTCTGTTCTGTTTTGTTCATTTTGTTTTTATAAATTCACTAGAGGCCCAGTGCATTAAATTTGTGCACGGTGGCGGGGGGTGGGGGGGGCATCCCCTCAGTCCAGCCCACACTCTCTCCAATCCGGGACCCCTTAGACATTCCTCTCACAATCCTGGAATGCTGGCTCCTAATCACTCACCTGTGTGCCTGCCTGGTTGCCCCTAACTGCCCCCCCCCCCCGCCACCAGCCTGATCGCCCCTCACTGCTTCTGTGTGCTGGCCTGATCGCCCCTAACTGCCCCTTGCTGAGGGCCTAGTCACCCATTACTGCACCCCTGCTGGCCTGTTTGCCCCCAAGTGCCCCTCTCTGCCAGCCTGGTCACCCCTAACTGCCCCCTGCCAGCCTAATTACCCCAAACTTCCCCCCCCCCCGCTATCCTGGTTGCCCCAAACTTCACTCCCACCCCCTGCTGGCCTGGATGACCCTAAGTGCCCTCCCGCCACCAGCCTGGTCTCCTCTTACTGCCCACCCTGCCAGCCTGGTTGCCACCAACTGCCTCCCTCTGCTGGCCTGGTTGCCCCCAACTGCCCCCGCTGCTGGTCTGGTTGTCCCTCATGCCCCCCCCCCGCCTGCCTGGTTGCCCCACACAACCTGCTTGCTCAGTCATTTGGTATCCTTCACTAACCTCCCTGCCAGCCTGATCGTACGCAACCATCTTGTGAGGGCATGAGGGTTAATTTGTATATTACCTCTTTATTATATAGGATTTGTTGATAGATATGTATTTACTGCCATTTTATTGTTCATATATTTTAAAAAATATATTTTATTGATTTTTTACAGAGAGGAAGGGAGAGGGATAGAGAGTTAGAAACATCAATGAGAGAGAAACATTGATCAGCTGCCTCCTGCACACTCCCCACTGGAGATGTGCCCGCAACCAAGGTACATGCCCTTGACCAGAATCAAACCTGGGACCCTTCAGTCTGCAGGCCGACACTCTATCCACTGAGCTAAACCAGTTAAGGCTATTGTTCATATTTTGTCTTCATTTTCTTAAAGAAGACACTTTAACATTTCATATAATTTTAGTTTGGTGGTGATTAACTCCTTTAGCTTTTCCTTGTCTTGGAAGCTTTTTATATGTCTTTTGATTCTAAATGATAGCTTTGCTGAGTAATCTTGGTTGTACATAACTGCTTATCATCGCTACTTTGAATATTTCTTGCCACTCCCGTTTGTCCTGCAAAGTTTGTGTTGAGAAATCAACTGACATTCATATGGGCACTCCCTTGTAGGTAACTACCTACTTTTCTCTTACTGCTTTTAAGATTCTCTCTTTGTCTTTAACATTTGGCATTTAAATTATGATGTGTCTTGGTGTGGGCCTCTTTAGGTTCATCTTGTTTGGGACTCTCTGCATTTCCTGGACTTGCATATCTATTTCCTTCACCAGGTTAGGTAAGTTTTTTGTCATTTCTTCAAGTAGGTTTTCAATATCTTTCTCTCTCTCTTCTCCCTCTGGCATCTCCATTATGTAAATATTGGTATGTTTCAAGTTATCCCAGAGGTTCCTTACACTATCTTCATATTTTGTATTCTTTTTTCTTTTTGTTCTTCTGATTAGGTGTTTTGTACTTCTTTATATTCCAAATTGCTGATTTGATTCTTGGCTTTCATATACTCTACTATTGATTCCCTGTCAATTATTCTTCATTTCAGTTAGTGTATCCTTCATTTCCAATTGGTTCTTTTTTATGGTTTCCATGTCCCTTTTATGTTGTTGAAATTCTAAGTTCAACCACTCTTCCACTAAGTTCACTGAGCACCCTTATAACCAATGTTTTAAACTCTGCATCTAATAGATAGCTTGTCTCCATTTTGTTTAGTGTATTTTTTGTGTGTGGGTGTTTTTTTTTTTGTCTGGAGTTTTCTTCTGTTTTTTGTTTGTTTGTTTGTTTCCATTTTGGATGTGTTTCTTTGTATCCTCTTTTTGGCAACCTCCCTGTGCTTGTTTCTATCTATTAAGTAGAGTTTCTATGTCTCTTGGTCTTGCTAGAGTGGCCTAATGTAGTAGACGTTTTATAGGGTCCAAAGGCACAGCCTGCCTGATCACAAGCTGGGCACTCAAGTTGTGCCAGTCCTCTGTACATCCTCCTGTTATAGTTTAGCCTTGATTGCTGTTCGCACATCAATAGGAGATTTTACCCCCAGGTCAATTAGCTGAAAGGACTGGCTGTGACCACCAACTACCAAGGAGAATCAGCTGTGCAGAGGCCTGCCCCACAGAGCAAAACTTACTTCAGTGGAGCTCTGGTGCCCAATTAGTCTGCCCCTTGAGTGTTGCTGTGGAAGTTTTGGGGTGGTGTTTTGATGTGGTCTAAAGCAGTCCACTGGGTGTATTGGCTCTGGGGCATCCTAGGAAGTGCAGGCCAAGGTGAGCTGATGATTGTGCTATGCCCAGGACCACCCAGCTTGAGCTACAAAGCATCTGTAGATGGCTGCTACTTGTGCTGGGTTTGGAAGTGCCCAGGTGAGGCCAAGCTGCAAACCATGGCCAGCTTTTGCTAGTGCTGGGCCTACAGCCATTTAATGAGAGGTTCAGAGCACTCTGAGGCCAGATGCTGCTTGTTGGAGAGATTTTAGGAAAGTCTGAAGCACGAGCCAAGACAGGCCATTTGTATAAAAAAGCCACTGGAAATAGCTTAGGTGAGGCCACAAATTGGGTGGGGAAGGGTCTCAGGGAATCACCAGGATGGGGCAAACAGTGATAGCAAGGTTGAAGGAGACCTACCTTCTGGCTCTGTGGGTGGAAGGCTCAATAAAGAAACAATGGCCTCTTGTCAGCATTTTTGTCTGGGAGAAAGCTACCTCCTCAGCTTTCACACTGATGCCAGACACTTCAGTTTTTCCCCATATGTTCCTGGCGCCTTTTGAGATGCTGCTCCAGTACTGGAGCTTAGAACAAATGAGTCCATCAAGGAGTAAGTCCATGCATGGACCCTTTAAGAGGAACACTTGGGACTCCTCCAGCCCTCTGTCTCACTCAGCCTCAATTCCCACTGTGTTTTATAGCCAGAAGTTTTGGAAACTTCTCTTTTGGACACTGGAAACCTGGTCTTGGGGGCCTGGTGTGGATGGAACTTCCTCCACAGGGAGGACCTCCAAGCTGAGGTATCCCCCCTGATTTTTATCTGCCACACAGCCTGTTCTGAGTCTCCACCCCTCCCACCAGTCTGGATGTGGCTGATTCTTTAAACCTTGGTTGTAAGACTTCTATTCAGCTTGATTTCAGGTAGTTCTGAATGATGGTTGTTCTGTAATTTAGTTGTTATTTTGATATGATTGTGGAAGGATGCAAGTACTATATTTAACTATGCTGCCATCTTGATTGGCTAAATAATGTTCTTTATAGCAAAAGAATCCAATCCATTGTCACAGGTAGCATTTTACTTTCCTGTATCTTTAATTTCCTTCAGTCTAGAGCAGTTCCTCAGTTATTTTTCCTTGATTTTCCTGATCTTCACACTTTTGAAGAGTAGAGAATATTTCTTTTGTAGAATGTCCCCTAATTTAGGTTTGTCTGATGTTTCCTCATTATTGGGTTCAAGTTATGCATCTTTTGCAATAATGGCACAGAAGTGATGCTGTGTTCTTATTGCATCCTATCAGGTTGCCCATGATTTCAATTTGTCCCATTACTAATGATGTTCACTTTGATCACTTCATTAAGGTGGCAGTATCTGCCAGGCTCCATGACTGTTAAGTTATTCCCTTTATAATTAGTAAGTATTCTGTGGGGAGAGGAGGTACTATGTCAATATCCCATTCCTCATCAAATTTTCACCAACTAATTTTAGCATCCATTGATGTTTCTTGGCTGAATTAATTATTACTATGATGGTTGCCAAATGGTAATTTTCTAATTCAATCATCCCTTAAATATTTATTAGTTGTTGTTTTGTTTTGTGTAATGGAAAGCTTTACTTTCTCCTTATTTATTTACTGATTGATTTAAATATGGACCTATAGGTTTCTAAATTTTATTAAGATTTTATAAATTATTCTTTCCTGACTCTTCTCAAATCTCCTATATAATCTGACATTCCTCCCTTCAACAGAATGTAGGGCAGACAGCAGTATACTTATTAAGCCTATTCTCAGAGATGCAAAACTCTTCAAGCTATAGAGCCCCATTGCATAAAATTTACCACATTGTAACATAAGGGTTTTCATTAGAAGATATTAATAGCTTACTTTATTGACCACTTAGACTGTGTGCTAAGTTGTTTACATGCATTATTTGAATGTGCCAATAATTCAACTCTGTGAAGTAGGTGTTATCATTAATAAATTACATATAAATAAATCAAGGCATTGAGAAGTTTATTTATATGCCCAAGAACACACAGCCTGTGCTAAAGTAAAGAGCTCAATAAACCAGTGCTACTAACAACTTTAATATCCTGTTCCCAATTTACCTCCAGCAAATACAAAATTTCCTAAGACCTGACTGAGTAATCGCTTTACGTTTTCTCCTCATTTTCATTTGTTCCCTGGGCCAAACTGCTGGCCTGTTCCACAATCCATCCTTGGAGTATAGCTTTATTAAATTGTTCATACAGATTGCAATTAAATCTATTTGCTGAATAAAAAAAGAGATTGTCGAACTCGAGGTGTGAAAAGTCAGCAGATTTCATAGACACTGAATTCAATGATGAAATAAAATTGGAAGAAAGAAAAACCCAACCCCCTTTCCTTGTCCACAATGCTAGCTCTTAGAGTTAAATTTCTCAGCCAATGTTCCAGTCAGAGTGGGACATGAACAGTGTGATGGGCTCCACAGTGCCATGCCTTTCTTCACCAATGTTCCAATTGATCTCCAAGACTTCAGGCCACTCAGAGTTAAGCCCCTGAGATTGAACAGTTTGTAATTTATACTGTAAGTCTGAGACATAAGTCCAACAAATGGCAGGCCTTCACTAAGTATGGTTGTGTAAGAATGATCCTTAGGGACTTCTTCCTCCCCCATTCATTCATTTGTTCACTCATTAAGTACTTACTAAGCACCATTTATTCAGGTGATACAGAACAAAGCAAATAAAATATTTTATCACATAATCCAGAGTCATCTATTCCAGGAGTGAGACAACTAAACAGAATTCCAAAAGTGCTATCAGTACTAAGGGAATACAAATACAACCCCCATTCAATAGCTAGTCTCAAAACTCCATAATTTAAAATGTTTCACAATGATTATGTGTACCTATGCTCATTTGTGAATGGTTAATTTACTGACAATCTGGTCTGTGTTGGGTACCAGAAATATGGAGAAGGACAGAAGCCCTCAAAGAACTCACTGTCCAGGACAATACATTGTCAAGTGGTGGGACAATGACAGTTCACATTGGGAGAGACATGGGCTTCAGGAAGCACAGAAAAGGAATCTCCATCTAGTATGGATGAGAATTAAGGAAGGTATGGAAGGTTCTAAAGGCTTTCTAGAAGCCAGATAAAAGAGTATTTGGGTTTTTGTGATACCCAGGCTTAGAGAGGGAGACCGCAGGTAAGATAAAAGCTGCTGGTGCTAGAGGGTTTAGGGAAGATGTGGTCTCAGGGGTCATGTGTTCAGCACAACTAATGAAGGTTTGGCTGCAGCCTGAGGTAGAGGTTCCTGAGATTAAAAAAAAAAAAACAGGATAAGTGGCCCACTGGTGTGGTTCACTGGTTGAGCGTAGACCTGTGGACCAGGAGGTCATGGTTCAATTCCCTGCCCAGGTTATGGGCCTCATCCCCAATAGGGGGTGTGCAGAAGGTAGCCGATCAATAATTCTCTCTCTCATCATTGATGTTTCTATCTCTCTGTCCCTCTCCCTCTCCCTTTCTATCTGAGATATATATATATATATATATATATATATATATATATATATCTATATACATATTAGAGGCCTGGTGCACAAAAATTTGTGCACTCGGGGGTAGGGGATCCCTCAGCCCGGCCTGTGCCCTCTCGCAGTCTGGGACCCCTCGGGGGTGACCACTTGCTGGCTTAGGCCTACTCCCCGGGGGATTGGGCCTAAGCTGGCAATCAGACAACCCTCTGGCAGCCTGGCAGCCCTTGGGGGTTGTCCACTTGCCAGCGGGGAGCAGACCTAAGCTGCAGTCGGACATCCTTAGTGCTGCTGAGGAGGCAGGAGAGGCTCCCACCACCACTGCTATACTGGCAGCCATCAGCCTGGCTTGTGGCTGAGCAGAGCTCCCCGCTGTGAGAGCGCACTGACCACCAGAGGGCAGCTCCTGCATTGAGCATCTGCCCCCTGGTGGTCAGTGTGTGTCATAGTGACCAGTCATTCCCACTTGTTCTGCTGTTAGGGTCAGTTTGCATATTACCCTTTTACTATATAGGATAGAGGCCTGGTGCACAGGTGGTGGCCAGCTGGTTTGCCCTGAAGGGTGTCCGGGATCAGGGTGGGGGTCCCCACTGGGGTGCCTGGCCAGCCTGGATGACAAGCTGATGGCTGTTTCCTGCTGGTCGCACCCCCTTCAGTGTGGGGGTCCCCACAGGGTGCCTGGCCAGTCTGGGTGAGGGGCTGAGGGCCGTTTTCAGGCTGGCGGGCGACTGAAGCTCCCAGCCTCTTTTTTTTTCTTTTTTTTTTATTCTGGGATTTATTTACCTTCTATAGCTGTCACTGGAGCTGAGAGCTGGCTCCAGCTTGAGGCTGTGGCTGGCTGAAAGCAGGTATCTGGGTTTGTTTAGCTTCTATAATTGAAAAATTGTTGCATTTGGAGCTCAGAGCTGGGCCGCAGCAAGTGGGGAACCTTGGCTTCCTCCATCACTGGAGCAAGCAAGCCTCATGTTTGCTTCAGCTGCCTGACTGCTGGCCGCCATCTTTGTTGGCAGTTAATTTGCATATCCTGCTGATTAGCCAATGGGAAAGGTAGCAAAGTTATGGTTAATTACCATTTTTCTCTATTATTAGATAAGACATATATATATATTTATATATATATATTAAAGCAGGGTAAGCGGAGAAGCCCTCAGGCTGTCATTACAGACTGCTGACTTAGGCCCTGTTTCTCTTGGCCAACTAATAATCTTAAAAGGGCATCAAACACCCTGAATGAACCAAAATATAGTCCTAGAGATCCAAGATGGCTGCTGACAACATGGCAGACTGCAAGATAGTGTGTGAGTGAGAGAACAAAACGAGAGTGTGTGCACGTGTGGGAGTGTCTGTATTTGTGAGAGAAGGACAGCTATACTCCACATGACTGTTGGGCACTGGCAGACCGGGATCCTGTGGCTGGGCAGCCTCTATTGCTGCTGAAACCTCTCTCAGAGCAGTCATCTCTGCTGCAGAGACTGTGCCATCTTGAAGGGGAGACTGGCTGTGATCGGAAGCCCAGCCTTACCTTCAACCAGGGAGACCTTGGATACCTCCCGGGACCCTAAAACTACAACACCCAGAGACCAGCTGCCTCAGCTGGAAAACAATGAACACTGGGACTCCAGGCTACCCGACCACAGGTGCCTACAAAGTCTGTCCAGGGGGAGACAAAGTGGAACCAAATATGTGGATGTGCCCTGCACCTTCTCACAGAACAGATAGAAAGAACAGCTGAATCACAAAACACCCACCCGGAATTGGCAAATTAAAAACAGCTGGTGAGGCAAGCCATGGACAGAAAGGTCAGACATCACCTAGAGCAGTGATGGCGAACCTTTTGAACTCGGCATGTCAGCATTTTGAAAAACCCTAACTTAACTCTGGTGCCGTGTCACATATAGAAATTTTTTTGATATTTGCAACCATAGTAAAACAAAGACTTATATTTTTGATATTTATTTTATATATTTAAATGCCATTTAACAAAGAAAAATCAACCAAAAAAATGAGTTCGTGTGTCACCCCTGACATGCATGTCATAGGTTCGCCATCACTGACCTAGAGAAAGCTCCACCTCCTCAGATACATCTGGGTGTTTGTTGTTTGGGTGTTTATTGTTTGCATTTTTTGGATTAGTTGTTGGTTTATTAAAGTTTTCTCCCCATATACATATATTTATCCCCTTCCCCATCCTCTCTTTTCTCTCTTACATTTTTTCCTTTTATTAATATCATTTTTGCACTCTTTTCTATTCCCTAATTCTCTTTTCTCTAGTGGTCACCTTTATTTGGGGTAATTTGTATTGTGAATACGTTTGTGTTTGATTATCTGTGCATTGTGTCTTATTGTGTTGTATTTTGTGCTTTTAAGTCAATGCAGGAGAGAGAGAGCTACATAACCAGACACCTTAAGAGGAGCAATCATGGGGAGACAAAGACACAGTCTGCATGTGAAACAAAAGGAGGAATCACCAGAAAAGGAAGTAAAGGAAATGGAGGCAAGCAATGTGTCAGAGAAAGAATTCAGAGCAACGGTCAAAAGGACACTGAAAAGGTTGGAAGACAAATTCAACAATATGTGTAAGAACCAAGAGAAAATGAAGAATAACCAAGAAGAAATGAAAAATGACATCACTGCAATAAAGAACTCAATAGAAAGCATCAACATTAGACTAGAAGAAGGGGAGGACCACATCAGTGAGATAGAAGACAAGGTAGGAAAATGTACCCAAGTAGAGTAACATCTAGAAAAAATCTTAAAAAACAGGAGAGCCTAAGGGAACTTTGAGACAACATGAAATGAAACAACATCCACATAATAGGGGTGCCAGAAGGAGAGGAAACTGAGCAAGGAATAGAAAACCTGTTGGAAGAAGTATTGACAGAAATCTTGCCTCATATCAGAAAGAAAAATCTCACAGATGTCCAAGACGCTCACAGAGTCACAAACAAGATGAACCCCAAAAGACCGACACCAAGACACATTATAATCATATGGGAAAACACCAACAACAATGTAAGAACCTTAAAGGATGCCAGAGAAAGACAGAAAGTTACCTACGAAGGATTTCCCATCAGAATATTAATTGATCTCTCAACAGAAACACATCAGGCAAGAAGGGAATGGAATGAAATATACAAAGTCATGCAAAGCAAGGGTCTGAATCCTAGAATACTATACCAGCAAGGCTATCAATTAAAATTGAGGGTGAAATCAGGAGCTTCACAGACAAAAAAAGACTAAAGGTGTTTATTACCACCAAACCAGCAATGCAAGAAATGCTAAAGGGTTTGCTGTAAAAAGAAGAAATAGGATGTGAAGAAGGAACACAGGCATAAAGAAAAAAAAATGGGGACAAACAAGTACCTATCAATAATAACTTTAAATGTAAATGGATTAAATGCCCTAATCAAAAGTCATAAGGTAGCTGAGTGGATAAGAAAACATGACCCATATATATGCTGTCTACAGGAAACCCAACTCAAAACAAAGGAATCACACAGACTGATGGTGAAGGTTTCCATGACACAGGCTGATGGAAAAAGTTTTTTCAGGTGAATGGAAATGGAAAAAAGCTGGAGTATCTGACAAATTAGACCTCAAAGTGAAGGCCATAACAAGAGATAAGAAAGGCCACTTCATAATACTAAAGGGAGCAAATCAACAAGAAGATATAACTCTGGTAAACATATATGCACCCAATGCAGGAGCACCCAAATACATAAAAAAAAACAACTTTTGGAGGGTATCAAGGGAGAGATTGACAGCAATAAAGTCATAGTAGGGGACATTAATACCACAGTAACACCTCTGGAAAAATCCTCTAAACAAAAAATCAGCAAAGAAACATTAATCCTAAATGACTCACTAGATCGGATGAAAATTGACTTCTTCAGAACAATCCACCCCAAAGCCACAGAATATACATTCTTCTCAAGTGCACATGGGTCATTTTCAAATATAGACCACATATTGGGACACAGGCAAAGTCACTTCAAATTCAAGAAGATAGAAATCATATCAAGCATCTTCTCGGATCTCAATGTCATAAAACTAGAAATCAACTATAATAAAAAAATTTTAAAACATTAAACACTTTGAGGCTAAACAGCATGCTATTAAACAATGATTGGGTAAACAAAGAGATCAAAGAAGAAATAAAAGAATCATGGCAACAAATGAAAATGAAAACACAACAATCCAAAATCTATGGGACATACTGAAAGCAGTCTTGAAAGGGAAGTTCATAGCTCTACAGGCCTACCTCAAAAAAACAAGAACAAATAGTAATAAATTATCTAACCCTACAACTCAAATAGTTAGAAAGAGAGCAATAAGAAAAGCCCAGGTAGAACCAAGATGGGGGCATAGGTAAACACCTGAGAATGCTGCCTCGCACAACCACTTCAAAAATACAACTAAAAGACGGAACGGACATCACCCAGAACCACAGGAAAGCTAGCTGAGGGGAAATTCTTCAACTAGAAGGAAAGAGAAGAGCATACTGAGACTCAGAGGAGGCGCAGTGCGGAAAATACAAAGGTGTGGAGGTGCGCGCAGAGTGGACTGGTGGCTGAGGGCGTGGTTGGTTGTCGTTTTCAATCCGGAGGGAGGCTCAGGCCCTGATCTCCAGTTCTGGGCGAGTCTCTAGGGACCCAGACTCAAACGAGAGAAGCGGGACTGTCTGGCATCAGTCAGAACGCGAGGGCAGCTTTATCTCTGAGGTTTGCAGTGGTTGCTGGGACTCTGAGAGGCAGAGCCTCTGGGGACGGGACTGAGAGCAGCCATAACTGCTCTCTCTGCCCGCCCTGTTGATCCCGTGCAACCCGCCCTGCCCAAGCCCTGCACAGAGCCATTTGCCGGATAGCCTCAGGCAGAGGCTAGATTAGCACGTCCCCAGAGGACAGAAGTTTTCCCACTGCAGACACAGCTGACTCTCACAGCCAGTTGGCCTGGAGGTCAAATCCCCCCAGTATTAACTACAAAAATCAAGGCTTAACTACAATAAGACTGCGCACAAATACCACTAGGGGGTGCACCAAGAAACAAAAAAAAAAATGAGGAGACAAAGAAACAGGACAAAATTGTCAATGGAAGATATAGAGTTCAGAACCACACTTTTAAGGTGTCTCAAGAACTGTCTAGAAGCTGCTGATAAACTTAATGAGATCTACAAGAAATCTAATGAGACCCTTGATGTTATGATAAAGAACCAACTAGAAATTAAGCATACACTGACTGAAATAAAGAATATTATACAGACTCCCAACAGCAGACCAGAGGAGCGCAAGAATCAAGTCAAAGATTTGAAATGCGAAGAAGCAAAAAACACCCAACCAGAAAAGCAAAATGAAAAAAGAATCCGAAAATACGAAGATAGTGTAAGGAGCCTCTGGGACAGCTTCAAGTGTACCAACATACGAATTATAGGGGTGCCAGAAGATGAGAGACAGCAAGATATTGAAAACCTATTTGAAGAAATAATGACAGAAAACTTCCTCCACCTGGTGAAAGAAATAGACTTACAGGTCCAAGAAGTGCAGAGAACCCCAAACAAAAGGAATCCAAAGAGGACCACACCAAGACACATCATAATTAAAATGCCAAGAGCAAAAGACAAGGAGAGAATCTTAAAAGCAGCAAGAGAAAGAAACTCAGTTACCTACAAGGGAATACCAATTCGACTGTCAGCTGATTTCTCAACAGAAACTTTGCAGGGCAGAAGGGAGTGGCAAGAAATATTCAAAGTGATGAATGCCAAGAACCTACAACCAAGATTACTTTATCCAGCAAAGCTTTCATTCAGAATTGAAGGTCAGATAAAGAGCTTCACAGATAAGGAAAAGCTAAAGGAGTTCATCACCACCAAACGAGTATTATATGAAATGCTGAAAGGTATACTTTAAGAAGAGGAAGAAGAAGAAAAAGGTAAAGATACAAATTATGGACTGAGCAACTAAGATGGCGGCATAGGTAAACACCGGGAAATTATCGCCTCACACAACAATTGAAAATTACCGCAAAGGACTGAGCAAACATCATCCAGAACAACAGGAAGGCTGGCTGAGTGTAAATTCCACAACTAGAAGGAAAGAAAAGCACGCTGAGAGCCAGAGGCGCTGCGGAGGTGAAGTGCAGAGGTACGGCGGCGCGCGCACGCGAGGAAAGGGGGTGGCGCCTGAGGACGCGGCTGACTTTTTGAGTCACAAACTCCTGACTGCTCTGAACTCCGGTTCCGGGAAGTCTCTGGGGACCCAGGACTCATACGGGGAGAGGCTGGTCTGTCCGGCAGCGAGCGAACTTGAGGGCGGCTTTCCCTCAGAGGTGCTTGCAGCCGTTACCGGAACACTGAGACGCGCGACTCCGGGCGGAGAATCGGCCATGGCTGCTTTCTCCGCCCTATGACTCCCTGAGACCCCGCCCCACCCAGGCTGCGGCAGAGGCTTTTGCATGTGAATGTACCTAACTGCAGCCGAACCAGGCAGACCTGGAACTTCCAAGAGAAGGCCCAAGGCCCCGCAGCGGCTTGCATTGCTTCACAGCTGAGCCTCTTCGTGGCTCCTGCTGTGTGGCCTCAGGCAGAGGCTGAATTAGCACCTCCTTAGATCCAGGAGCCACTGTACCCAGTGGTCAGAGGGGGTCCATCCAGACTGCAACTCCTCAGATCCATAAGGGACGCACTCAGGGAGCAGACTCAGTGAGCACCAAAGCCCCACTGAAGCAAGTCTTGCCCCAGAAGGGTGTCTTCAGCACAGAAGTTCTCCCACTTTAGACACAGCTGATTCTCACAGCCAATTGGCCTGGAGGTCAATTCCTCCCAGTGAGTCTACAACAACCAAGGCACCAAGAGTGCACCAAGAGTGTCCACCCCAGGTAACTGGGGAGGCTGAGCTACTGGACCCTACAGGACACCTGGCGCACAGGGCCACTCTATCAACACAGGGAAGCTGCCAAAATGCGGAGACAAAGAAACAGGTCACAAATGGCAGAAATGGAGGAAAGCAAACGATTGGATATAGAGTTTAAGGCCACGGTTATAAGGTTTTTCAAGAATTTTATGGAAACCGCCGATAAATTTAATGAATCCCTCAATAAGTATAGGGAGACCATGGAGGACATGAAAAAGGACCAACTAGAAATTAAGCATACACTGACTGAAATAAAGAATAATTTACAGAGATCCAGCAGCAGAAAAGAGGATCCCAAGAATCAAGTCAAAGATTTGAAATACAAAGAAACAAAAAATACCCAACCGAAAAAGAAAAAAGAAAAGAGATTCCAAAAATATGAAGATAGTGTAAGGAACCTCTGGGACAACTTCAAGCGTACCAACATCAGAATTATAGGGGTACCAGAAGGAGAGAGAGGGCAAGATATTGAAAACCTTTTTGAAGAAATAATGACAGAAAACTTCCCCTACCTGGTGAAAGAAATGGACTTACAAGTCCAGGAAGCACAGAGAACCCCAAACAAAAGGAATCCAAGGAGGACCACACCAAGACACATCATAATTAAAATGCCAAGAGCAAAAGATAAAGAGAGAATCTTAAAAGCAGCAAGAGAAAGACAGTCAGTTACCTACAAGGGAGTACCCATACGACTGTCAGCTGATTTCTCAACAGAAACCATGCAGGCCAGAAGAGACTGGCAAGAAATATTCAAAGTGATGAATAGCAAGAACCTGCAACCAAGATTACTTTATCCAGCAAAGCTATCATTCAGAATAGAAGGTCAGATAAAGAGCTTCACGGATAAGAAAAAGCTAAAGGAGTTCATCACCACCAAACCAGCATTATATGAAACGCTGAAAGGTATTCTTTAAGAAGAGGAAGAAGAAAAAGGAACTCTTACCATTTGCCACAGCATGGATGGAACTTGAGAGCGGATAAACACCACAGGATCTCACTCATTTGTGGAATATAATGAACAACATAAGCTGATGAACAAGGACTGATCCAGAGACGGAGAGGCATTGATTGGACTGTCGGGACTTGGAGGGAAGGTAGGGGAGGGTGGGGGTAAGGGGGAAAGATCAACCAAAGGACTTATATGCAAGCATATAGGCCTAATCAATGGACAGGGACAACGGGGGGGTGAGGGCATGAGCGGGGTTGGGGGGGTGGGGGGTAGAGGGTAACGTGGGGACAAGGACACATATGTAATATCTTAATCAATAAAAAAATAAAATAAAAAAAGATACAAATTATGAACAACAAATATGCATCTATCAACAAGTGAATCTAAGAATCAAGTGAATAAATAATCTGATGAACAGAATGAACTGTTGATTATAATAGAATCAGGGACATAGAAAGGGAATGGACTGACTATTCTTGGGGGGGAAAGGGGTGTGGGAGATGCGGGAAGAGACTGGACAAAAATTGTGCACCTATGGATGAGGACAGTGGGTGGGGAGTGAGGGCGGAGGGTGGGGTGGGAGCTGGAGGGAGGGGAGTTATGGGAGGAAAAAAAGAGGAACAAATGTAATAATCTAAACAATAAAGATTTAATTAAAAAAATATAGAAAAGCCCAGTGTAAGCAGAAGGAAGGAAATAATAAAGTTCAGAGCAGAGATAAATGACATAGAGGAAAAACAAACAAACAAACAAAAAATACAAAGACCAACAAAACCAAGAGCTAGTTCTTTGAAACGATAAATAAGATTGATAAACCTCTAGACAGGTTCACCAAGCAAAGAGAGTGGACCCAAATAAACAAAATCAGAAGTGAAAGAGGCAAAATAACAACCGATCCCACAGAAATAGAAATGATTATGAAAAAATACTATGAACAACTCTATTCCAACAAAATGGACAACCTAGATGAAATGTACATATTCTTAGAAAAATATAAGCTCCCAAAACTCAACCAAGAAAAGTCAAAGTACCTGAATAGGCTGATAACTACCAAAGAAATTGAAGCAGTGATCAAAAATCTTCCAGCAAACAAAAGCCTTGGTCCAGACAGCTTTACAGGTGAGTTCTACCAAGCATTCAAATGAGAACTAAAACCTATCCTCCTCAGACTATTCCAAAAAATTCAAGAGGAAGGCACACTTCCAAGTTCTTTCTATGAAGCCAGCATTGGCCTAATCCCAAAACCAGATGAAGACACCACAAAAAAAGAGAACTACAGGCCAATATCCTTGATGAACATAGATGCTAAAATCCTCAACAAAATTCTAGCAAATCGGATTTGCATTATATTAGAAAGATCATACATCATGACCAAGTAGGATTTATTCCGGGGATGCAAGGATGGTACAATATCTGCAAATCAATAAATGTGATACATCACATAAACAAACTGAGAGACAAAAATCACATAATCATGTATATCAATGCAGAAAAAGCATTAGAAAAATCCAACAACATTTCTTGATAAAAACTCTCAGCAAAGTGGGCATAAAGGGATCATACTTCAGTATAGCCAAAGCCTTATATGACCAACCTACAGCCAACGTCATACTCAATGGGCAAAAACTAAACTCATTTCCCCTAAGAACAAGAGCAAGACAGGGATGCCCACTTTCACCACTCCTGTTCAGTATAGTACTGGAACTGCTAGCCATAGCCATCAGACAAGAAGACTAAATAAAAGGCATTCAAATTGGAAAAGAAGAATTAAAACTCTCCTTATTCAAGATGACACTATACTATACATAGAAAACCCAAAAAAACCCATAAAAATACTAGTAGACCTAATAAATGAATTTGGCTATCTAGCAGGATACAAAATTAACACCCAAAGATCTATGGCTTTTTTATACACCAATAATTAAGTGACAGAAAAAGAAGTGAAAAAATAATAATCCCATTTACCATTGCACCAAAGAAATTGAGATACTTAGGAATAAACTTAACTAAGGATGTAAAAGACCTGTACTTGGAAAACTACAGGACATTGAAAAAAGTGATAGAAGAAGACATAAACAAATGGAAGAACATACCATATTCATGGGTTGGTAGAATCAACATCATTAAAATGTCCATACTACCCAAAATGACCTACAGATTCAATGTAATCCCCATTAAAATACCAATGGTCTATTTCAAAGGTATAGAACAAACTCTCCAAAAATTCATCTGGAATACAAAAAGACCCCGAATAGCCACAGCTATCCTGAAAAAGAACAACAAAGTTGGATGGATCACAATATAAGATATCAAGCTATATTACCAAGCCACAGTTCTCAAAACTGCCTGGTACTGCCACAAGAACAGACATATTGACCAATGGAACAGAATAGAGGACCCAGAAATTGACCCAAGCCATTATACTCAATTAATATTTGACAAAGGAGGCAAGAGCATACAATGGAGTCAAAACAGCCTCTTCAATAAATGGTGCTGGAAAATTTGGTCATATAAATGCAAAAAAAAAATGAAATTAGATCACCAAATTACACCATACACAAAAACAAATGCAAAATGGCTAAAGGACATAAAGGTAAGATTGGAAACCATAAAAATCCTACAAGACTCCTTGGGCAGCAAAACAGCAGAAATATGTCATAGCAATATCTTTAAAGACTCAGCTCTAAGGGCAATGGAGACTAAGGAGAAAATAAACAAATGGGACTACCTCAAAATAAAAAGCTTCTGCATAGCAAATGAAACAACAAGAAAGCCCACTGCATGGGAGAACATATCTGCCAATGATATTTCTGATAAGGGTTTAATCTCCAAAATTTACAGAGAACTCATACAACTTAACAAAAGGAAGATAGATGATCCAATCAAAAAATGGGCCAAGGATCTAAATAGACACTTTTCAAGAGAAGACAGAAGGAAGGCCAAGAGACATATGAAAACATGCTCAAAGTCACTAATCATCTGAGAGATGCAAATAAAAACAACAATGAGATACCATCTCACACCTGTCAGAATGGCTATCATCAACAAATCAACAAACAACAAGTGCTTTCATGGATGTAGAGAAAAAGGAACCCTCCTGCACTGCTGGTGGGAATACAGACTGGTGTAGCCGCTGTGGAGAACAGTATGGAGTTTCCTCAAAAAGTTAAAAATGAAACTCCCACTTGACCCAGTGATCCCACTTGTAGGACTATAACCAAAGAAACCAGAAACACCAATCAGAAAGGATATATACACCCCTATGTTCATAGCAGCACAATTTACAATAGCTAAGACTTGGGAACAGCCTAAGTGCCCATCAGCAGATGAGTGGATTTAAAAACTGTGGTACATCTACACAAGGGGATACTATGCCACTATTAAATGGAAGGAACTGTTACCATTTGCAACAGCATGGATGGAACTGGAGAGCATTATGCTAAACGAAATAAGCCAGTTAGAGCAAGATAAATATCATATGATCTCACTCATATGTGGGATATAATGATCAACATAATTTGATGAACCAGAATAGATCCAGAGACAAATGTTAGAGGAGGGGGGGGTTAGAGAGCAACCAAAGGACTTGTATGCATGCATATTAGCATAACCAATGGACACAGACACTGGGTGGTGAGTGCTAGCCTGGGGTCGGAATGACAACTGGGGGAAAAGCAGACATATGTAAAACTTTAGACAATAAAATTAAATAAATACATACATACATACATACATATCCTATCTAATAAAAGAGAAACATGGTAATTGGCGTACGACCGCTATCCTTCCCATTGGCTAATCAGGGAAATATGCAAATTACCTGCCAGCCAAGATGGCGGCTGGCAGCCAGGCAGCTTGAAACTAACGTGAGGCTTGCTTGCTTCAGTGACAGAGGACTCCAACGTTCCCCGCCTGCCACTGCAGGCCTCTGAACTGCAACACTAAGCAACTATGTAACAAATATAGAAGCTAAACAAAACCCCAGAAACCTGCTTTAGTCCTTCGGGCTTCAGCCAGCAGGATCACAACATTGTAAGCAAAGGCCAGAAACCTACTTTCAGCAGGGGAGGCCTAAGAACTGGAGCCAAGCCTCAAAGCTAAAGCTGGCCCAGAATAAAAAGAAAAAAAAAAAGGAGCGGTTGGGAGCTTCAGTCACCCCCAGCCTGAAAACAGCCCTCAGCCCCTCACCCAGACTGGCCAGGCACCCCAGTGGGGACCCCCACCCTGAAGGGTGTGTGACCAGCTGCAAGCAGCCATCATCCCCTCACCCAGGCTGGCCAGGCACCACAGTGGGGACCCCCACCCTGATCCAAGACACCCTTCAGGGCAAACCAGCCGGCACCCACCCATGCACCAGGCCTCTACCCTATATAGTAAAAGGGTAATATGCCTCCCAGCACCAGGATCAGTGGAGCTGCGAGGCCTCTCAGCACCGGGATCAGCATGACAGGGGGCAGTGCCCAAACCCCCTGATAGCCCTGTGGCTCTGTGTGTGACGGGGGTGGGGCCACAACCTCCCTATCCACCCTGCTCTGTTCGTGACAGGGGAAGGCGCCCCAACCCCCTGATCAGCCCTGCTCTGTGTGTGACAGGGTGCAGCGCCCCAACCCCACCCCCCCCCACTGGCCCTGCTCTGTGTGTGACGGGGTAGAGCCATAACCTCCCCATCAGCCCTGCCCTGATTGTGAGAGTGGCGGCTCCCCAACCCCCTGATTGGCCCTGCTCTGTACGTGACAGGGAGTGGTGCTGCAACCTCCCCATCGACCCTGCCTTGAGTGTGACAGGGGGTGGCGCCCCAACTCCCCAATCAGCCCAGCTCTGAGCCCGACCAGGGGCTGCACCTAGGGATTGGGCCTACCCTCTGCCACCTGGGAGCAGGCCTAAACCAGCAGGTCATTATCTCCTGAGGGGTCCCAGACTGCGAGAAGGCACAGGCCGGGCTGAGGGACCCCCCTCCCCCGCGAGTGCACAAATTTTTGTGCACTGGGCCTCTAGTCTATATATAAAGAGCCAAGGTCCATAACATGCACAACAACCAAAGGCTCAACCAATCACTGCCATAGGTGCTGGCACAGCAACTCAGCACTGACTGCCGAAGGGGCTGAGGATCAGGCCCAGAGAGAGGCCTTCAGAGAGAGAGGAAGGGTCTGATCCACAGCCTCCGTGACAGCTGTTGATCAGCCGTTGCTTCTCTCTTTCTCTCTGGGCTTCGCCAGCAGCCAGGCTTCTGGTTCTCTCCAGGCCTCCAAGAGGGCTGCTGATCAGCCCCGCATCTTTGATCAGGCTGAGGGATAGGCCTGGAGATGCTGACTGGCACAGAATTTGACCAATCAAAACCTAGTCTGCGTGAAGTGCCAGGAGCCAATGGCTGCCTAGGAGGCAGAGCTTTTGACGCTGACTGGCATAGAAACCAACCAATCAGAACCTAATCTGGGTGAACTGCGAAGGCAGAACCTAAGGTGGGGGCTGAGGAGGGGTTTTAAGGGAAACAGCTGTTTGGTGTAAGGTGTAAGAAAGTGATTCAATTTTTTAATGACTGGTTTGGCAGTATAGTGCATATGGCTGGCTATCAGTCCAGATTTAGGAATTATGTGTTTTTGTCTGCGAAGAACATCTCCTCCTCATGAAAAAGGATTCTCCCCCATTTAAGCAATCCTATCTTATATAATCTATCTATACTAATAAAAGGGTAGTATGCTAATTAGACCAGGTCAACCTGCCATCTTCCGAACGTCCGACTTCTTTCTGGACAAAGCCATGGTGGTGGGGGCCGAGGCAGAGGCCATTAGGGGTGATCAGGTCTGAAGAGGATGGCAGTTGGGGGCAAGATCAGACCGGCAGGAGAGGGAAGTTAGGGGCAATCAGGCAGGCAGAAGCAGTTAGGGGAGATCAGGCCTGCAGGAGAGGGAAGTTGGGGGCAACCGGGGTGGGGGGGAGGGTAGTTGGGGGTGATATCAGGCTGGCAGGGGAGGGAAGTTGAGGGCAACCAAGGTGGAGGTGAGGGCAGTTGGGGGCGATATCAGGCTGGCAGGGGAGGGCCATTGGGGGTGAGATCAGGCCGGCAGGGGAGGGCAGTTACGGGAAATCAAGCAGGCAGACAGGTGAGCAGTTAGGAGTCAGTGGTTCCAGATTGCGAGAGGGATGTCTGACTGCCGGTTCAGGCCCGATCCCTGTCGGACATTCCCCCAAGGGGTCCCTGATTGGAGCGAGTGCAGGCTGGGCTGAGGGACCCCTCCCCCCCTGGGCACAAATTTCGTTCACCGGGCCACTAGTATATATATTTAGTTACTTCACGGTTTCACCAAATTCTCCTCACACAACTGGCCAAAAGTAAATAGCTTCTGTCCCTGGTCAAAGGAGTCCTAAAGTGAGATTTTAAAGACATATGCATGTACACACACACACACACACACACACACACACACACACACGTACTTCTTGTTTTTTTTTTGTTTTTTTTCTGTTGTCCATTTTTATTTTTTTTGCTGACAGAGGAGAAATGAAGAAGATTGGCTTCTGAGGCCAAGTTATCTGCTGAGGGAACAGCACCGGTAGCGCTGGCCGACATGCTCTGTGTGTGAAGTGCCTTCCGTACTTCTTGTTAAGCTTACTCACCTTTGTTGATGTTGTTTGCACAGGACTATGCAACTTTCCAGGGGCAGCTACTGGCCAGGCCTCTGGCAGCTAACCACATTTGTCATGGTCCTAGCAGCCAGCCCAAAAGCCGAAATCACAAAATGCATGTTTTAGGGCAATTTACTAGAACTACTGATTAATTTTATTGCATTTAAACTACCTGAAAAGGCCTCCAAAGTAATATCCATCTCTGCCTGCTGTGGGTCCTCACATGTATCTATCTGGACCTGCTCCTAGATAAACCTCTAGGTCTCCAGTCTAGCTGTGACCAGAAGCCTGGGGCTGTCTTTCCCAATGACTTCACTGAGGGCCCAGACTCTGCTGCCCTAACAAAATGGGAGCTGCAGAGGAAAAGGGCTGGAGAGGAAGGGAAAGTCCTGACCAGAATTTCACCTCCAGAGCCCAACACTGTAGCACTCAGAAAATCCATTGCTGTGTTATACAAAGTACATAGGCAGACCTGATAGATACAAATTTCAACCATTGTGATTTTAGTCATGTTACACAATCTCTCTGAGCCTCAGCGTCCTCTTCAGTAAAATAAGAATAAACCAACCTTTAAGGGTTTGGGGGATGGTTAAACAAGATGATAGATGTAAAAGTACTCTATAAACTGGAAAATATAAATATTTCTGTTGCCATTCTTTCTTCTGCCCAAAGGAAAGACCTGGGAGAGAGCCAACTGGTTACCTACTGAAGGCAGAAATGGCAGGAGGAATAGCTGGATGGAGATAGAGTACACTATGGCCCTTGGCAGAGAAGAGGCTTGCCTGACAAAACTAGGCAATTGGCAAAGCAGACTTGAGGACCACAATCTCCTAGTGGCCTTATGTAGAGTGTGCCCTTCCACTTGTCTTCTACTCTGATGTTCCCAGGCTACCTTCTGAGATTGCCCAAGTATCTGTAAGAGCCAGTGCCTGGTAACAGCCCTTCTGTGTTCAGACCTCAGAGCTGCTTTTCTCCAATAATGCAGTATATCTATGTTCAATCTCAAGCCATCCCCATAGGGAAGAATAATTATGATTAATCTCATTTTATAGATTTAAAAAATTGGAGCCTAGAGAAGGTTAAGGACATGCTCAAAGTCACAGTTAATGGTAGGACTGAGCTCCACATGAGAGAGTATTCAAAGGCCAGTGTGACTGGAAAATGGTGAATGAGGGGAAAAGAATGGAAGATAGGATCCAAGAGAGATTGATAGGGAATATATATTGAGGGCCTTATAGACCAGTATAAAGAGTTTGAATTTTATTTTAAGTGCCTTGGGAAACTGGAGGGTTTTAGGGATTGACACAATCTGGCCAAAAGGTGGGGGATGGACTGGAGGTAACAAAAGTGGCAGACAGCAGGGAGACTGGTCAGGCAGCCATCAAAGTAAGCAGCCCTGACATGAAAGGTTAGTGTTCAGACAGGAGCTGCCAACATTGGAGATGGAGCGCGGTGGATGGATTTAGGATTTGTTGATTTATTGGGAGTGCTAAAAAGTAAATAATCAAGGGTGTGAGGAACTGTGAGTGGTGAAACCATTACTGGGAAAGAGAAATCTGGTGAAGAAGCAGGTTGGTGGAGCAGTAGGGGTGTAGTGTAGAAATCCATGAGCTTGGGGTAGGCCATATTAAATTTGAGATGTCTATTATGCATACTGGGCATTAAATGATAAACAAAATAGACAGCCCACGTCCTCATTTCAGCTGAGGTCTGTGGTTGGTGGTCACACAGGTCTCCTAAAGGGTCTTAAATGAGGTCCATGGATATGCTGGAGAGGAGTCTGTAGATCTGAAATTCTGTCTCCAAATGCCCCTCCTACTGAATCCTTTTGAGATTATGATCAAAACTATTGATCTCAGAAAAAAACACACACACATACATGTGGGGAAGCATGGGACTTGGTTGGAGAGTCTGTAAGGAGGAAAATACAAAAGGTCAAAGACCTCTGGGGGAAACTTGCTGAAGGTCCTTGACTTTTCTAAATAAGTCTGAGCCCCCGGGTGTTTTACTGGAATCTCTATGTTTAGGCTTTAGATGTCCTTGCTTAAAGGACACTGTAGATGCATGTGTCTTCTCAAGGACACTTACCTTGCTGACAGTATCTAATGTTTAATTTTAGTTCAAGTTTTTGTTACAATAAAAGCCTAAGGAGGCAAGTGAATAGGACTGTTTGGTTTCTCAAGCCAAGCAGTCCCTTAGCCCTCTCTTTCACAGAAACATGTGTCAGAGTAATCATTCATCCATTGCTCAGGGACTGCTGGTCAGCTCAGGCACATACATACACATGTACACAACCCCTCTGAGGCTTCCACTCACTACTTACCTTATAATTTATATGCTAATGCTATTGGACTCTATGCAGATCCCTGCACCTACTCAGTAATTTCTCACCTCCAAGCTTTTGATCATGCAGTCCCTTCCCCTTGTTACTTAGATGATCTTTAATCATACTTCTTATTTCTGTACCTTTCACTGAATTAAAACACACACCTGGCCCATGCCCTCCTTGAGCTTATGGTCTAACCAGAGAATACAAACAAGTAATGACAATAGTGTGGGATGAGCACCTTGAAGAAGAGTGTGGGGTGCTATTGGAAAGTACAACAGGTAAGTCTAGTCATAAGTGATGGTGGAGTGCATCATAAAAGAGTTCCTGGACACAGCCATCTGTACATTGAGAACTGAAAGAAGTAAAAGTGGCATGGGAAAGGTGGGAGTGGGAGGAAGGGAGGGAAAAATATGTCTGGTAGGGAGATAGCATGTGTGAAGACCTGGGGTGGATGATCATGGAATATAAGGGGAAATAACATGGAGAGTGCCCTCTAGGTCAGCTAAAGTTGCAAAGGGAAGACATAAAGAGGTTTTAAGCAGCACAGTACATAATAAGACTTGTATTTGAGAAATAGCAGTGACTACTGCATACAGTGTGGATGGGGGAGGGGTGTCAAGAGAGGAGAGCAGGCAACATGTTCCTGCCTAACTATCATAGGAGAAATGGTTCCCATGCTGTGGAAATGTTATTGTGTTGGAGGAGCAACTTATTCATTTCCCCCCTCACTCCACCTTAAGCCCATGTTAAAACCATAATCATTTATATCAACAGGTGTCTTATTTCTTCTCCCAAGAGACAGATTCATCTTTCCTTGACTGTAGACCAGTGGTCGGCAAACTGCGGCTCGCGAGCCACATGCAGCTCTTTGGCCCCTTGAGTGTGGCTCTTCCACAAAATACCACGTGCGGGCGAGCATGTACAGTGTAATTGAAACTTCGTGGCCCATGCGCAGAAGTCGGTATTTTGTGGAAGAGCCACACTCAAGGGGCCAAAGAGCCACATGTGGCTTGCAAGCCACAGTTTGCCGACCACTGCTGTAGACCATTTGGAACATGCGATAGAAAAGAGAACATGTCCCTGCACTGTAGAAAAAAGACATGTTTACACAACCACAACAAAAAACACCTTTCATCTGAGACCTGTAAGTTTGTTCCATATCCTGATATTCCAAATTGCTTCTAAGCACTTATAGCCATCGTGATGAGTGGTGAGGTGTGCAAGCCCCATATCACATTCTTGGGCCACACTTATATTAGGCTGGCAGGAGGAATAGAAATGTGATGTTTATGGGTTTGGGGGAGTGCTGGGGCTAACTGGCAGACCCTGAATGAAGGATGAATGATTACTCTGACATGTGTTTCTGTCAAAAAGAAGGCTAAGGGGCTGTTTTGCTTTAGGAGCCAACAGCCCTTTCGCCTGCCTCTTAAGGCTTTTATTGTCACAACAGCTTGAACTAAAATTAACCTCTCGATACAATCAGCAGGGTAAGCATCCTTGAGAAAGCACCTGCATCTGTAGTGTCTTTCAAACAAGGATGTTTTGAAGTCTAAACAAAGATTCTAGTAAAACACTCAGGAGCTCGGACTTATTTTAAAAAGTCAAGGCAGGGTCTGCCGCCTTCGGCAAGGTCCCCCAGAGGCCTCTGACCTTTCAGAGAATCCTCCTTACAGACTTTCCAACCAAGTCCCATGCTTCCACACAAGGGAGGGGTTGGGTACCCACAGACCTTGGATATTCTCAAGTTGACATAGGATTTCTCTCAAGACTGGTAGGTATAGAAAAATTATAGTATCTGATTGTAGTTTATCGTTAACTGGTAGAGTAATAATAGGGTAGATTTTGGAGACGATAAAGTATTTTCTGTGGTCTCCTATGCTTTAGGGTTTATTAGTGTCTAAAAGTTGGAGGTCCTGTCCAAAACATGCTCAGGGCATTGAAAATACTTCCTGGAATCATATCCTTCTACCCACATGGCATTGGTTTGAAAGCACACTCAAGAGTCAGACTGCCTGAGTTCAAAATGTGGCATTGTCACTTAGCTGTCTGACACTGGGTAACTTAAACTCTCTGAGCCTCTATTTACCCATTTGAAAATCAGGAAACTACCCACTTCACAGGTTTATTAGCATTGTGAGGGTAAAATAGGATGGCACATGCCAGGTGCCTGACACATCATGTTAACAGCAGTTATTGAATGTTTACATTACCTGTAACCAAACCATCAGGCAATTTAAATTCTCTCTCCACCCCCAACCATTTGTTATCTTCTTATTGCTACACTTTCAGAGACTTCCTTAAATTCTCTCATAGAAATAATCTCAAACAAGATTAGCCTAAAACCAATTCTTGAAGATATAGAATAATTTTATGTATTTTCTAATATGATTGATTTTGTTCAGCATTAAGTATTTGCAATCTAAGTAAACAAGAAAAATGGGGGAAACAAAATCTAACTTTGGAGTTTGAATCCTAATGCAGAAAAAAAAAAGTAAATGTTTAAAAGTCAAACTTGGTGCTATCCACAATGAAACTAGAAAGCACAAATTCTAACAATGTTTGTGTCTGTGTGATGAGGAGATAGTTGTTCTCCTTACTTTTTTCAACTTATCTGCCATTTCCAACTTTCATTTAAGGAACCTATAGTATTTATATGCATTTAAAAATAAGAATTGAAGATAAGAGCAAAATCAGTGCAAGTACTGTTTCAAACTTCAGTCTGAACATAAGCTAGTTACAGTTCTAAAAATTAACTAGCTTAATTCATGCTGTTTGTTCACTGAGAGTTAATTTAATATACTTATCTTAGAAAATAATGCATTATCCAGTTTAATCAATATTCATTTGTTCTTTGCACAGCCATATTTGCAAAAGCATTCATTAACAATGTTCCTGCAGACTCACAGGGAGAGGACATGCTATAAGTAGAGTAAAATTTTTGAAATAAAAGAAAAACTAAATTTACCAACATTAGACAAATGATTGATTCTAATATGCTTCAGGTTTCCATTTAAAATTCAGCCAGGAGCCTTTTGTATATGCGTTTTCATTGAAAGCAACTGTCAAGTTCATAAATATCATGTTAATTAGGAAGGAAATTAAATCTGGGTTATTATTGAATAGTCAGCATATTGGTTCATGTAACATTGCCTCTTTCTTCATAACCTCAATAGACTGGAGCACACAATGCTATGGATATTTGCAAATGTTTTTTCTTGTACAGCTAAGAAATATATTTTTTCAATTTTAATCTGGATGCTTAACATTACATAGCACATATAAAAACTCATATTAAATTTTTCAAACATTGAGACTTGGAAAAATATAATATTTTAGGGATACAGAGAAGTTTCCGATGAATTAGTTCTATTTACATTGTTGAATTTTTCTTTAGGAATATTTTTTAGATTGTTATTATCATTTTTCATTAATTCACTTTATGTAATTTTTCAGAGCTCAGACTTTCAAGGAAAAATGGTAAACTGAATTCAGAGGATTATTGATTAGCTTCCATATGACATTCAGGACAATACAACCTTTGGAAAAATGGGTAATGTTACAGTTGTACCTACATTTCCATTTTATTTGTTTAGTGGTTGTTTTGCTTTTTTAGCTGTAGCACAGTTGTAAATATTTTTAAAATAAAACACCAATTAAAGCTATTTTCAGCTAGGATTGAATTAAAGTTATTAAAGCCAGGTTGGAAACTTTCAGGAAAATATAGATTGAGTGCAGTTGGGGGAAACTAATGTAAACACTAAAGAGGGTATAACACACTATTTTAACTTCCATGTTGGAGAATTAACCCTGAAGAATTTTGCATGATTCTTTCCATGACCTATAACTTAAACTTTTTTACCCTAAGAAGTGTCTAAAGCCTTAAATTACATGATTATTCAGAAATAACTATATGAAAAAGATAACTACTAGTAAGGAAGTACCCCACAAGTTGAGGTAGATTGAGGAGAAAAAGTAATATTAAGAAAATTGTAATTGTCATAATGGTCATGGATATCTTTAATATAGGTAGATCCCACTTAAATAAAACTTATTAGGTGAAACATACATACAAATTATGGTAATAAACCTTCAGCCAGCATCTGATGTCTCAACTATGCAGAAAAATAGGTGTCTTCCCCCTACTGAATTTAAAGGGATACTGAGCAAACACTAACTACTGGCAGCCTGGAACAGGGTGATTAAATAAACAAACAGTTAAGGGATTTCCTATAAGATAAACCCTTTACAGAAGGGGCAGCTAAAGGCTTTGAGTTTTCAAAGAAAATATTTATCTAGGGAGCAGTGAGCAATGGGATACATTTCACAACTAAGGCAACACACAAGGCCCACCTCCTTCTTTATATGTAATAGAGCAACATTTCTAATCATTTATTATAAAAGAATAATTTGTCTTAAAATATGTGATTTTTAAAAAGCCTTGTAACTTTTTTTATTGTGCAAAAAAAAAAAAAGGAAAAAAACCTTGCCACATTCTAAAATGTAATTTATATTACATCTTAGTGGCCATAGAATATTCATGAAAACAGCTATAACTTTATCACAGAGGTTGATGAGGGCAATATGGTTTAATTAACAAAACCAGAAACAGCCAACTTTTCTGGAAGATACCAGTTCAAAAAAGGCAAGCACATCTGTACCTGAAGTGACTGTGTTCCATCAGTTTCCACTGCTCTCCAAAGGCACCTACCAGGCCATATTCAATGAAGTCAATGGCAGATCAAGTATTTTTAACAATTGGCAAGGTGACAATGTTTCCTCAAAACTGAAATATCATATTTAAATTTAAATGTAGATGCAAGCTTTCTTTAATACAACTAAGAAAAATGTTTTAGAGTCCTGAGTTCTATATTAAACTCCGTGATTTCTCAGTTTGTGATTTTATTTTATTTTATTATTATTTTTTATGTATCTTTTTTTTTATTGCTTAAAGTATTACAAAGGGTATTACATATGTGTCCATTTTATCCCCCCGCCCTAGACAGTCCCCTAGCCTCCCCTATCCCCCAGTGTCTTATGTCCATTAGTTTGTGATTTTAGAAATGTCCCTTAATATCAGGGATGGTTCCAGGGACCTGACTTTTTTCTTGCCTGCCAGCACAATCTTGGGAGTTTGTTAAGGGAAGACTGCATTTGAATATCCTGTCAGATCAGCATAGGTGCAGTAGTCCAGGGGGAAAAAAAAAAATAGTGTACAGCCCAATTCCATGTCCTAGAACAGTGACTTTTTTTTCTTAGAGATGCTTGCGTACTTTGTAGATGCCGATTAGTTAGGATTCATCCTTGTCAATAAGGGGTGCTATCTCTTATTCAGAGAAAACCTTTCCCAGTTCAGTAACCTTTCCCAGTTGAGTAAAAGTTGTATTGGGGGTGGGGAAGTAGCTCAGATTAAAGAGGCCCCTCGGGACACAGAATTAGTTACTCAGGTGCCAACAAACTCACCTGATCATCCATCTATAGACCCCAAAAGGCTGCAGCTGGATAAACGAAGCTGTGCTGTTATTTACAGAGAGAAAAGAAACTATTCCAAATCAAAGGGGAAACAATAACTTTGTATAAAGGAGTAATGTACTCCATCTCAGCTGAAAGGGTTTTAACTTTTTCACTCTTTTGCCAGTTTCTTGCCAAAGTGAAGAACCACCATGTTATATTTACAAATATGCTTGTTAAACAAGGGAATCTTTTAGATTAATTACCCTGTGATTTAATAATTGTTATGATACTGCCATTGTAGGCAAAGACAAGATATAGTCATAGCTAATCTTTGCCCCTACCTTTAGCCAGTCTCAGTGTATCTAGTCAGTCTCTGTGTTATCCTTTATTTAGTAAAATTTGATGTTTCCTAATCCACTTCATTCCCACCAATATTGAACTGTCATTCATGCATTTATTGTACCTGTATATCTCTAATAAGGCTGCTTTTCTTAAGAGGGCTGGCTGCAGTGCTGAACTTTGAGAACTGTGAGGGTGGGAGGGTAATGGGGGGATAAAGACACATATGTAATACCTTAATCAATAAAGAAAAAAACACAAGCAATGTGAAGTCATATAACATCAAACAATGCTGCTCTTAATTTTTTTAACTAGCCATTCCAGAAAATTTGCCTCCAAAATCCTATCAATCCAATAAGAGAAATATACCTGTGTTCAAATTAAGCCACTCATTTAAAAACTCCTTTTATTAGGAAAATTGTTAAAAATATGCAGAAACAAAAATATTGTACAGTGAAATCCCATTGATCCATCACCCAGCTTGAATAGTAATTATGATTTGGCTATACTTGCTTCATTGCTTCATCTATTTCATCTTCTACCTTGGGTTACACTATGTTAAAGCAGATGCCAAAGTTGTGTCCTTTCACCCCAGTGTACTTCAGGATACCTTTTAAAATATATGAACTTTTTTTAGAAAACCAGAGTACCATATTCATAGCTGATACAATTAATGACAATTCCTGTCATCATCTAATATCCAGTTCATATTCACATTCCCAGATGTCTCAAAAATTCAAATAAGAACATCAGGTTAAAACTCCTTACAAAATTTTACATACATAACAACCCTTCCAGTCTCCACCCCAGAAACCCACACTTGGTGGGAGCTCAGTCAATATTTGTTGAACCTGGCCTTTCTCTTGCTTGAGGAAAGAAATCAAAAGTGACATGAGGAGAGGTAGTTTATCCAGGGCAGCTGCAGTTCCTGGGATGGAAGCCCGAGAAAGCAACTATTGGTTTCTGTAGCCTCCTGCCCAAGTGCAGTAATGCTCCTAGTGAATATTGCAGTCAGATTGAAAAGACCACCTTCCTGGCTGGCTCTGTTCTCTGTGTGCATCTGCAGTTAATTGAGAGGCCGATTAAAGAATCAACAAACCCAAATTGAGTGGTTTTGTTGTCTCCTTTTTCATTTGATTCAGCTATAAAAGATCAAGTAAATACATTTCCCCTCCCTTCCAAAGGTGCAAAATCTCAAACACATGCCAACTAACTGCTCTCTCCTATGACTAATTGGTGTTTTGCACTCACAGTCTTGAAAAACAATCCTTTCCATACCCAGTGCTGGTTGTAATGAGATATATTATGCTGGCAGCTTGAGCCCTTGTGAAGGCATGGAACTCGGCATGTAAATAATTGTGTCTGTAATTTAAAATTTTTGTATAAATGATGCACTGTTGGATGTGAAGACTATGCTTGCCATAACTTGGCCAGGTATGCCTAAAGGTCATATTTAACCAGTCATATGTAACCTGGGACAACTGTATAGATTGCTTATACAATGCTTGGGAAATGGGGATTAGTCAACAAATATTTGTTGAATGAATGAATGAATGAATGAATGAGTATTAAAAATCCATCTTAATGCAATAAAAATTATTTCAGTTCACCAAATAAAAAGGAAAACACCCCTAAATCATCCAGTCCCAGACAAGCACATGGGAGGATGGCAGTTCAGGGGGCTCTGACTGAGCTCAGTACCATGTATGATGACCATAGGCTATTGGGTAACTCACACGGGCTACCCATAGGGTGAAAATAAAATTCTGAATTTTAAATAAGTATTTAATGTTTGTTTGTCTCGACAAATCTTCTCATCCCACTAGCACAAATTCAAATTTTTAATTCTGGATAAGAAAGTTTTTAAAAAGTTTAAAAATTCTCTAAAACCATAAAGGACAATATTTTAGTTATGAAAACAAATTAACTCAACTGGAATTGTTGGGTGGCCCTGTGAATGGTGGATTCAGGCAGAAGCTATTGAATGATACAAAGGTTTATACAAGTGCCTACACTTTGACCTGATAATCTCACTTATGGGACAATATCCTGAAGAAATAATTCGAAAAACAAAAACTAATATTATAAGGATATTTATAGCACAACCATTCATAAATAAGTGAAAATTAGGAACAACCCAAATGCCCAACAGTAAGGGGACTGGCTAAGCCAAAAGTAGCATAGCAATGCCATGGTGCCCCAAACAGCCATTAGAGCATCCAGTAGGTGGTTTGTGTCAATGTATGGCAATGTCTACATGAAATAATGTTAATTAGAGAAAGCAGAACACAAAACATCATGTGCCTCTGTAAAAATATACCTGGTATTTTGAAAATGGTCAGAAAGGCATCAAGAGTGATGTAAACAGCCCTAGCCGGTTTGGCTCAGTGGATAGAGCATTGGTCTGCAGACTGAAGGGTCCCAGGTTCGATTCTGGTCAAGGGTACATGCCCAGTTGTAGGCTCTATCCCAGTAGGGGGCATGCAGGAGGCAGCCAATCAAAGATTCTTTCTCATCATTGATGTTTCTATCTTTCTCTTCTCCCTTCCTCTCTGAAATCAATATATATATATATTTTAAAGTGATGTAAACAAAGCTATAAATTCACTGAATTCTTTTTCTGCCCTGCGAATGGTTGTTTTACTGTGTAATGCATAAAAAGGAGAGAAGGGTTAGGGTTTAATCTCCAATATTTACAGGGAACTCATACAACTTAACAAAAGGAAGATAAACAACCCAATCAAAAAATGGGCACTGGACCTAAATAGATACTTTTTGAAGAAGACAGAAGAAAGGCCAAGAGACATATGAAAATAAACTCAAAGTCACTAATCATCTGAGAGATGCAAATCAAAATGACAATGCGGTACCGTCTCACACCTGCCAGAATGGCTATCATCAACAAATCAACAAACGACAAGTGCTAGAGAGGATGTGGAGAAAAAGGAACCCTCTGTCACTGCTGGTGGGAATGCAGACTGGTGCAGCCACTGTGGAGAACAGTATGGAGTTTCCTCAAAAAACTAAAAATGGAACTCCCATTTGACCCAGTGATCCCACTTCTAGGAATATATCCCAAGAAACTAGAAACACCAATTAGAAAGGATATGTGCACCACTATGTTCATAGCAGCACATTTCACCATAGCTAATATTTGGAAACAGCCTAAGTACCCATCAGTAGATGAGTGGATGAGTTCAGTCACAAGCTCTCAACTGAACAGAATGCAAGTTCCGGGCGAGTCTCTGGGGACCCAAACACATATGGGGAGAAACTGGACTGTCTGGCATTGGGCAGAACTCGAGGGAGGCTTTCAGAGGTGTTTGCAGTGATTACCGCAGACCACTGAGACCCGGGGCCTCTTAGGGCAGGGCTGAAGATCAGCCATAGCTGTTAGCTCCGCCCTGTTGATTCCCTGAGACCCGCCCCACCCAAGCTGTGCGCAGAGGCTTTTGCATATGAATGGCCTGGCCCTTTGCAATCTAAAATTACCTAATAAACTGCAGCTGGGTCAGAGAGATCCAGAACATCCAAAAGAAGTCCCAAGGCCCCACAGCAGCTTGCATTGCTTCACAGCTGGGCCTCATCTGGGCACCTCCAAAACCGAAACAAAGAAGAGGAATCTGCAGATCTTTCCATAGCTCCTGCTGGGTAGCCTCAGTCAGGGGCTAAATTAGGACCTCCTTAGAGATCCAAGAGCCAGTGTACCCAGTGGTCAGAGTGGGACCATCCAGATTACAACTCCTCAGATCCATAAGGGACACACTCAGGAAGCAGACACAGTGAGCACCAAAGCCCCACTAAAGCAAGTCTTTCCTTATCAGGGTGTCTCCAGCACAGAAGTTCTCCCACCATAGACACAGCTGATTCTCACAGCCAATTGACCTGGAGGTCAATTCCTCCCAGCGATACCAACTACAGTCAAGGCTTAACTACAACAAGACTGTGCACAAAACCCACAAAGGGGTGCACCAAGAGTGTCCACCTCAGGTAGTTGGGGAGGCTGAGCTACTGGGCCCTATAGGACACCTAGCACACAAAGCCACCCTATCAACACAGGGAAGCAGCCAAAATGCAGAGACAAAGAAACAGGTCACAAATTACAGAAATGGAGGAAGGCAAACTACTGGATATAGAGTTCAAAGCCATGGTTATAAGGTTTTTCAAGAATTTTCTAGAAACCGCTGATAAATTTAGTGAGACCCTTGTTAAATCTAGTGAGAATCTTGAGGATATGAAAAAGTACCAACTAGAAATTAAGCATACACTGACTGAAATAAAGAATATTATACAGAGATTCAACAGCAGACTAGAGGATTGCAAGAATCAAGTGAAATATTTGAAATATGAAGAAGCAAAAAACACCCAACCGGAAAAACAAAAAGAAAAAAGAATCCAAAAATATGAAGATAGTGTAAGGAGCCTCTGGGACAACTTCAAGCATACCAACATCCGAATTATGGGGATGCCAGAAGAAGAGAGAGAGCAAGATATTGAAAACCTATTTGAAGAAATAATGACAGAAAACTTCCCCTACCTGGTGAAAGAAATAGACTTACAAGTCCAGAAAACACAGAGAACCCCAAACAAAAGGAATCCAAAGAGGACCACACCAAGACACATCATAATTAAAATGCCAAGAGCAAAAGACAAAGAGAGAATCTTAAACACAGCAAGAGAAAAACAGTTACCTACAAGGGAATACCCATAAGATTTTCAGTTGATTTCTCAATAGAAACTATGCAGGCCAGAAGGGAGTGGCAAGAAATATTCAAAGAGATGAATAGCAAGGACCTACAACCAAGTTTACTTTACCCAGCAAGGCTATCATTCAGAATTGAAGGTCAGATAAAGAGCTTCACAGATAAGAAAAAGCTAAAGGAGTTCATCACCACCAAACCAATATTATATGAAATGCTGAAAGGTATTCTTCAAGAAGAGGAAGAAGACGAAAAAGGTAAAGATACAAATTATGAACAACAAATACACATCTATCAACAAATGAATCTAAAAATCAAGTGAATAAATAATCTGATGAACAGAATAAACTGGTGAATATAATAGAATCAGGGGCATAGAAAGGGAGTGGACTTACAATTCTCGGGCAAAAGGGGTGTGGGGGGTGCGGGAAGAGATTGGAAAAAAATTGTACACCTATGGATGAGGACAATGCGGGGGGTAAGAGCAGAGGGTGGGGTGGGAACTGGGTGGAGGGGAGCTATTGGGGGAAAAAAAAGAGGAACAACTGTAATAACCTAAACAATAAAGATTTAATTTTAAAAAACTAAAAAAATAACTTAATAAAAAAATTTAAAAAAGGAGAGAAAGAAGAAGGGAGGGAAACTACTGACTACAAACTGGGGCTCCCATTTAAAACATTCTGTCATTCAGAAATATTCATAGATTAAGAACACCAGAGAGAAATACAAGTAAAAATATTAGAAAAACCCAGGAACATCTAAATCTAGTGTTTATGCCTAATAGAAAGACGAAATTCATTTGGAACAAGATCCTTTCTGAATTCTATCCAACACTGAATCAAGTATTAGAAGCCATCCCTAAGATGGTGTAGCTCAGTGGCGTAGCATCAACGTATACCAGGAGGTCATGGTTTGATTCCCAGTGAGGGCACATGCGTGGGTTGCTGGCTTGATCCCCAGTAGAGGGTGTGCAGGAGGCAGCGGATCAATGATTCTCTCTTATCATTGATGTTTCTATCTCTTCCTTCCTCTCTGAAATCAATTATATATACTAGAGGCCTGATGCATAAAATTCATGCACAGGGGGGTCTCCTCAGCCCAGCCTGCACCCTCTCCAATACAGGACCCCTTAGGGGATGTCCTACTGCTGGTTTAGGCCCAATCCCAGGGATTGGGCCTAAACCGGTAGTCAGACATCCCTCTCACAATCCTGGACTGCTGGCTCTTAATCGCTCACCTTCCTGCCTTCCTGGCAGCCCCTAACTGCTCCCCCTGCCAGCCTGGTCACCCCTCATGGCCCCCCTGCCAACCTGGTCGCCCCACGCAGCCTGCTTGTTCAGTTGTTTGGTCGTCTCTCACTAACCTCCCTGCCAGCCTGGCCATAGGCAGCCATCTTGTGAGGGTGTGAGGGTTAATTTGCATATTACCTCTTTATTATATAGGAGATATATATATATATATATATATATATATATATATATTTATATATATGAAACCATAATGACCAAGATGTGTTTAGACTCCTACAGGGAAAGACAACTTCCCACCAGCAATGTGTGTTCCTCAGCTGCCGGGGTCCAACCCCAGCAGGTCCAGGAGTTCCCAAAGGCGTAGACGGAGTTGGCGAAGAAGGAATGACACGGAGACAGCGTTCAGTTGATCAGCAGCCTAGCCAGGATCTCCAGCCAGGATCTCCAGCCAAGTTCTGGTCTGGATCTCCAGAGAGGTTCTGCTGTTTATTGTCTTGTCACATCCGTATTTATACCAGTTGATTTTAATCCTGTCAATTTCTATTACAAAGGTTAGGGCGTTTCTTATCTCCATTCCAGGGAGTAAAGATTATGTAGCTTAAGCATGATTGTTTATAGTTAAAGTGATTAACTACCCGCCTGGCACTTAGTTAAGGAGTTTCATCCCCTCCCTAACTTCAGGGAAAAATCCCTACCTGGGGAAACAACTTTTCTCGGAGAGGTGACCTTGGTTAAAACACACAGTGCTAAGGGGAGCAAACATATTAAGAACAGTATGCCATATACGCCAGGTCCCTTGAAACATATGCTGTGCAGATATTTCTATCCTGCAGCGACTGTGTCAAGCAGCAAGGATGGACCGGCTTCTGGCACTCAGCAAACCATTTTTTAAAGTGATAATGTCATCGTTAAAGAAAACAATCAACATCTGCAGAATTAAACATTACACCACAGAAAATAGAATGCCAAAACTTTTAGAATTGATTTCTGTACATTTGCAGCACACCTTCCAGATTCTGTGGCTTAAATTAATCACTAATGAAAATAAGAAAGCATTAGTTCTATTTTATTTGAAGCATGGCTTTTGCAACTAAAGGGGTAAGGGTTTGGAAAATAAGTAAAATTATTGCCTTAGGACTTAGACCAGGTTCTATGTAGGGCATCTTAAAATATTTTTTAAAATAAATTATCCATGATAAAATTAGCCTTCATTGTTGCTAGCTTTTTCTTAGTATTTCTTACAAATCTTATATAATAAAGAGGTAATATGCAAATTAACCCTCACACCCTCACAAGATGGCTGCCTATGACTAGGCTGGCAGGGGGTTTAGTGTGGGATGACCAAATGACTGAACAAGCAGGCTGTGTGAAGCAACCAGGCCGGCAGGTGGGTTAGTGAGGGATTACCAAACAACTGAACAAGCAGGCTGCATTGGGCGACCAGACTGGCAAGGGGATTAGTGAGGGACGACCAAATGAACAGCAGACTGCATGGGATGAACAGGCCAGCAGAGGGGGTCATAAGGGGCAACCAGGCCAGCAGGGGGGCAGTAAGGGGTGACCAGGCCAGGGGGGGGGGGGCAGTTAGGTGTGATCAGGCCAGCACGCAGAGGCAATGAGGGGAAATCAGGCCAGCAATGGGGGGCAGTTAGGGGCAACCAGGCAGGCAGGCAGATGATTGATTAGGAGCCAGCGGTCCTAAACAGGCCGTTGGACATCCCCTGAGGGGTCCTGGATTGGAGAGGGTGCAGACTTGGCTGAGGAGACACCCCCCACACACACAAATTTCATGCACCAAGCCTCTAGTGCAATTATAATTAAGAAATGAGAATGTAATGTGTTTTGAAAAAAAAAGAGCATCACCTGCCCCTCTCTGTTAGAGTCTTTTAAATATTACAGGACCAAATTTAAAGGGAGAAATCCCTTAAAATTATTTTAGCTATAAAGACATCCAATATCAGCATGCAAGTTGGGAAGAAGCCAAAGATGATAGCAGATAGCTGAAATACATTTGACCTGAAAGTTTTCATTTATGCCACCATTTTATTGCTGCGAAGAGACTACAGCAAAATGTTGGCTGCCTATACCTTATTTCTATGAACAGGATATATATAAAACAGCCACCCCCTGTGAGGTGGTTAATATGCCACCTCAGCTTTAAAAGTAGTGCCCTTGCTAGTACAGATACTAACTCTCTGGCATTTGTGCTGATATTAAAGTTGCAAAATCAAATATTAAGAAGCCATATTTTTCTCAAATGGAAAGATTTACCAGTTTAATTAAACAGTACATCCCTTGTCTTTGTATCTCCCTCTCTTCTCTCTTCTGTTGCCCCCTGGGGAATAGAAAGAATTCCTGTGCCACAAGAAACCCAGAGCTCTAAGGAGCCTCAATGCTTTGACTGTATTTGTGAGTATGAGATCTATTAAAAACTAGTGATGGGTCTTACTTTTCCTCTTATAGCCACTGTTAGAGGTTCATATAGTGTGTTTTCCTCTTAGTTGTTGAACAAGAAGTGATTTTGTCCACTTTGTTATTTTTCTTTAAAAAAAAAAAAAGGAATAAAGAGGTAGACACCAATCACACCCCTGATCCTAAACAAAACACTGTTTTTTTTGGTGTGTGCGTGTGTGTTTTTACTAATTATTTTTTTTATCAGTCTTTTTTAGTTTAAAGTATTACAAATAGTACATATGTCTCCTTTTTTTAATTCTGTCCTTTGTCTCTGCCTCTCCCCATGTTCTCTCAGATTCTAAAAAAGTTCATTATGTTTGCCTTTTCATATGCACAGATGTGTGTGTGTGTGTGTGTGTGTGTGTGTGTGTGTGTGTGTGTGATGTGTGATGCTTAAGTTTTCTCAGCTATAAAATGGAGATTACACTTCTTTTTAATATATTTTATTGAGTTTTTTACAGAGAGGAAGGGAGAGGGATAGAGAGTTCGAAACATCGATGAGAGAAATATCGATCAGCTGCCTCCTGCATACCCTTTACTGGGGATGTGCCCACAACCAAGGTACATGCCCTTGACCAGAATCGAACCTGGGACCCTTCAGTCCGCAGGTTGACACTCTATCCACTGAGCCAAACAGGTCAGGGGAGATTACATTTCTTGCTCTATTTTATCTCATAGGGTTTCTGTGAGAATAAAATGAGATTAAGTATGTGACAGTGCTTTTAAAATTGTTGAAAGCAGGCTACAATTGAATGTGATAGGTATAGCCATCTTTTCTTTGAGATCTTGATAGTGTTTATGCTATAGGTAGTGTTGAACTAGGTAATTTCTACATTTTGAAAGGTAAATACTTTTCCAATGGATTTAACCAAAGTTTTAGTAAGGTTTGTCTATTAGACAGGTTCTCATGCTGTATATAAATTGGTCACTCTTTAAGCTCTGGGTCAGGTCTGTGCTTTAGAGGTATAAAACAATCAAGGGAGCTCTCAAATCTGCTTAGACCAGCGGTTCACAACCTTTGAGTCGCGACCCCTTTGGGGGTCAAACGACTCTTTCACAGGGGTCGCCTAAGACCATCGGAAAACACGTATATAGTTACATATTGTTTTTGTGATTAATCACTATGCTTTAATTATGTTCAATTTGTAACAATGAAAATACATCCTGCATATCAGATATTTACATTACGATTCATAACAGTAGCAAAATTACAGTTATGAAGTAGCAACAAAAATAATTTTATGGTTGGGGGCCACCACAACATGAGGAACTGTATTAAAGGGTAACGGCATTAGGAAGGTTGAGAACCACTGGCTTAGACAAAGAGTAGGATGGGCAACAACATGAGTAGAAGGAAATAGAAAATGAGCTCTTCATCACCATTTACTTCTGAAAAAAAATGTTACTTAGGAGAGAAGAAATAGGATATATAATTGTTTTGTGCAAAGGGTAATTAAATCAGTATAAATCTTTGTTCCAAAATCTAGCTAAAATATTCTTCAGAAAATGCCTTGGTGCCCCTTGAACTGAGACAGTTTGTAATTAAGAACATGACTTCAAATGTTTGCTACAGATTTGCTAAGAAATATCAGCTCTGGGAAGTTATGTAATCCATTCACCACCAAAAGGAAATGTTAGGCCTGGTTGGTAAAGCTTCTACTGTACCCCCACAGTACAGACTGAAGTTGAGCATTGCTATAGTCTGAGTTGTATTCCCCCAAAATCCATATGTTGAAGTCCCAACTTTCAGTAACCCAAAATGTACCTGTATTTGGAGATAAGGTCTTTTAAAGAGGTAAGTCAAAATGAAGTTGGTAAGATGGAGCTCTATTTTCCACAGTGGAACAGAGCTGATTTTTTGTTCAGTTTTGAGCTTGAACACAGAGTATCTCTGAGTTGCCAGATAACTAAGTGGTAACATTGTTCAAACCTTTTCTGATACCTAAATGCCCTGAGCAACATGTAGCTTCTGCTTGAACAATTGATGAATATCTATCTCACTACCTGTTTTGACAGTCCAAGAGAAGCCTCAGTCATGACAAAGCATTCCATATGTAGAATACAAATCTGCTGCTCTGTAACTCCCACTAATTTCTCCTTTTGCTGCTTTCTAAAAGTATCCAAAGAAGACAATAGACTTAGCCCAATTCTTAGCCCCTTTGATATTTAAAGACAGTTAGTTCATAAGTCCCCAGCCTAAGTCAGCAGTTTGTTAATCTTTCCCTCTACAACAAAGATTTATATCCCTAAATTATAGTAGGAATTCTTTGTGCTTATTTATCAAAATTTATCTTATAATGTGTCACCTAGAATCAAGCACAATCATTTAAATGTGGTTCAATCAGTGTCAAGCATATAGGACCTTCATCTACTTTCCCTTACCCTGCTTTATTGGGGTATAATTGACAACTAAAAATAGTGTATATCTAAGGTGGACAATATGACTATTTGATATAGGTATATACTGTGAAATGATTATCACTGTCAAGCTAATTGACACCTCTACAACCTCACATTGTTACTATTTTTGTGTGTTTGTGGTGAGAACATTTAAGATCTATCCTCTGAGAACATTTTCAGTTTACAATACATTATTAATAATTACTAGAGGCCTGGTGCACGAAATTCTGCATGGAAGGGGGGCAGTCCCTCAGCCCGGCCTGCACCCTCTCCAATCTGGGACTCCTCAGGGGATGTCCAACTGCCTGTTTACGGACATCCCTCTCGCAATCTGGGACTGCTGGGTCCTAACTGTTTGCCTGCCTGCCTGCCTGATCACCTGTAACCCCTCTGCCTGCCTGCCTGATTGCCCCTAACCACTCTGCCTGCCTGCCGGCCTGATTGCCCCTACTTTGCCCCCCTCCCAGCATGATCGCCCCTAATGGTCTCTGCCTCGGCCCCCAGCCTAAGCCGCAGTCTGGCCTCCCTCTGCTGGTGGTGACCTGGCTGATCAGGGGAAGGCATGGCCCCCACTACCCCGCTGCTGCTGTTACTGGCAGCCACCATGGCTGCCTGAGCCTTGGGCCTCAGAGCCAGACGCAGCTGCCTGAGCCTTGGGCAGGCCCTGGGCAGCCACAGCCACCATCCATGGCTTGCCTGAGCCTCAGGCAGCCACTGCGACTTTGTCCAGAAGAATGTCTAGATGGTCTTCTGGATGATGTCCAGTAAAATTAGCATATTACCCTTTTATTAGTATAGATAATCACCATGCTGTAAATTAGGCCAGTTTATACCCTTTTACTAACGTTTTGCTCGCTCCCCAGACCCTGACAAACACCATTTTAATCTCTGGTTCTTGAATTTGTTTTTTTCATATTCCACATATAAGTGAGATCACACAGTATCTGTCTTCCTGTGTCTGGCTTATTTCACTGAGCATAATGACCTCCTGGTTCAGGATCCCTCATCTTCTGTTTGATTTTAGGTTGAACCATATGCAATTGCCATTTTTTTAGGTCAAAATGGTCAGATATCAGCAACTTCAACTAGTTAATTTACTATATTTCTATTAATACACCCTAATATCAAATTATTTGTTTTGGCAGCAACATCAAACTGTTGACAAATATGGAGCTTAATCGGCTAAAACTCATAACTTTTTCTATGTTCCTTGTTAATCTACATTCTCCTAGTCTTGAAATTGTGTAGTTGATTTTTGGACTTAGGCCCTCACTTTACATTTATTTAATATAATATTTGGCCCTAGCTAGTGTGGGTCAGTGTTTAGAGAATTGACCTATGCACCAAAGGGTCTTGGGTTCAATTCCCAGTCAAAGGCACTATCTGGGTTGCAGGTTCAATCCTGGGCCCTCGTTGGAACACATGCCGGAGGCAAACAATCAATGTGTCTCTCTTACACTGATGTTACTCTTTCTCACTTTTCCTCTGTCTCTCTTCCTCCCTTCCTTCCACTCTCTCTAAAAAGCAATGGAAAGTGACAAAGAAGGCAAGAGCATACAATGTAGTCAAGAGAGTCTCTTCGATAAATGGTGTTGGGAAAATTGGACAGATACATGCAAAAAATGAAACTAGACCACCAATTTACACCATGCACAAAAATAAATTAAAAATGCATAAAATACTTAAATGTAAGATGGGGAACCAAAAAAAATCTTAGAAGAATCCATAGGCAGAAAAATGTCAGACATATGTCATAGCAATAACTTCACCGATACAGCTCCTAGGACAATGGAAACTGTCGGGAGCCGGTCCATCCTTGCTGTTTCAAGGAACCTGGCATATATGGCATATTGTTCTTAATATGTTTGCTCACCTTCTTGGCACTATGTGTTTTAACCAAGGTCTCTGAGAAAGGTTGTTTCCCCAGGTAGGGATTTTCCCCTGAAGTTAGGGAGGGAATAAAACCTCTTAACTAGTGCCAGGTGGGTAATTAATCACTTTAACTACGAACAATCATGCTTAAGCTACATAATCTTTACTCCCTGGAATGGAGATAAGAAACGCCCTAACCTTTGTAATAGAGATTGATAGGATTGAATCAACTGGTATAAATACAGATGTAATAAGACAGCAAGACACAGAACTTAGAACACAGAACTTAGAATACGGAACCAAGAGAGACAGAACCTAGGCACAGAACTTACACAGAACTAGAGACAGAAGAACTTCGCTGGAGAGAACATGGCAAAAGATCCTGGACTGAACCTGACTACAGAAATGGGCAAGAGAACCTGACTAGAACCTGGTGACTGAACCTGGCTGGAGAACCTGGACTGAACCTGGCTGGAGAACCTAGCAAGAGAACATGGACACAGAACCTGGCTGGAGATCTGAAGCAGAACCTCTCTGGAGATCCAGACCAGAACTTGGCTGGAGATCCTGGCTGGAGATCCTGGCTAGGCTGCTGATCAACTGAACGCTGTCTCCCTGTCATTCCTTCTTCGCCGACTCCATCCACACCTTTGGGGACTCCTGGACCTGTTGGGGTTGGACCCCAGCAGGAAACCAAGGAGAAAATAAACAAATGGGACTACATCAAAATACAAAACTTCTGCACAGCAAAAGAAGCCATCAACAAAACAACAAGAAAGCCCACTGCATGGGAGAATATATTTGCCAATGTTATCTCCAATAAGGGTTTACTCTCCAACATATACAGGGAACTCATACAACTTAACAAAAGGAAGACAAACAACCCAATCAAAAAATGGGCAAAGGACCTAAATAGATACTTTCCGAAAGAGGACATACAGAAGGCGAAGAGATACATGAAAACATGCTCAAAGTCACTAATCATCTGGGAGATGCAAATCAAAATGACAATGAAGTACCATCTCACACCTGTCAGAATGGCTATCATCAACAAATCAACAAACGACAAGTGCTGGAGAGGATGCAGAGAAAAAGGAACCCTTCTTCACTGCTGGTGGGAATGCAGACTGGTGCAGCCACTGTAGAGAACAGTATGGAGTTTCCTCAAAAACCTAAAAATGGGACTCCTATTTGACCCAGCAATCCCACTTCTAGGAATATATCCCAAGGAATCAGAAACTCCAATCAGAAAGGATATATGCAACCCTATGTTCATAACAGCACAATTTACAATAGCTAAGATTTGGAAAGAGCCTAAATGCCCATCAGCAGATAAGTGGATTAGAAACTATGGTACATCTACACAATGGAATACTACACCACTGTAAAAAAGAAGGAATTTTTACCATTTGCAACAGCTTTTATGGAAGTAGAAAGCATTATGCTAAGCAAAATAAACCAGTCAGAGAAGATAAATATCGCATAATCTCACTCATTTGTGGAATATAATAAACAACATAAATGATGAACAAAAATAGAACCAGAGACATCAAAGTATGGAACAGACTGTATAACCTATGGGGGAAGGCGGGCGATAAGGGGGTAAGAGATCAACCAAAGCACTGGTATGCATGCATATGAGCAAAACCAATGGACACAGACAGTAGGGGGTGGTGAGGGCTTATGCTTGGGGGAGGAGGTGGTGGGAGAGAGGTCAATTGGGTAAAAAAGGAGACTCATGTAATACTTTAAACAATAAAGAATTTTAAAAAGTATAGTCTTCAGTTTAAAGATAATAATTAATAAATAAATAGCAATGGGAAAAATATCCTCAGTTGAGGATAAACAAGTAATAATAATAATAATAACAATATTTGAAAAAGCCTTTGGTAATCTTGGTTCTTTCATCCAGAATATAGACTCTTCCCCACTTTTGTGTCATTACCAATCAGGTAATCATAACATCAAAATCCTTATGCAGCCCCGCCAGGGATGATCAGTAGTTGACCATCCACCCATGAATCAGGAGTTCACAGTTGATTCTGGGTCAAGGCATATACCCAGGTTGCAGGCTCAATCTCCAGTAGAGGGCATGCTGGAGGCAACTGATTGATGATTCTCTCATAATTGATGTTTCTAGGCAATGTTTTTATCTCTCTCTCTCCCTCTTCCTTCCTCTCTCTGAAACCAATAAAAACATATTAAAAATATTTTTTAAAACCCTCATACAGGTTGGTGATAATGAGGATAAACATTACTGGGCCAAGACAAGTAACTGAAGTACAGAGGTCTTGTTGGTTATTCAACTTCTGTTTCAGGGAAATATCTAAGTTACTTTATACTTATTCCATCAGAGAGCATAAGTCTAACTTGAGAGTTCTTCCTCTCCCATCCTTCTCTGTGGCCACTTAATCTCAGGTACCACACATACCTCTTAGTATGGTCAACAAGGCAATAAGCATGCTATTGAGTGAACTTCACCAAGAGGCCAAGTTTGATATTTTTGTTTGATATTTGGGTACTGCCTCCAGCCCTTGTCATGCTCCCTTAGAAGGGCTCTTTGGCTTCCTCTGAGGGAATTTCTATAACAGAACCTAAAGAAGCCTCTTAGATATCTAACCAAACTTGATGCCTGACCAACCCCACCCACCCACCCAGCACCAATATCCACCTGGCCAAGTCCCTTTCTGTGTAAATGCAGCCCTACTTTCCAAGACCTTGCTTTAGGCAGAATTCTTCTCAACACTTGGGAGACTTAGTGTCCAGGAATCACAGTAGGGGGACTTGGAGCTGTTATATAACCAGGCAACTTTCTTTCTTCTGATTGACAAGCCCTTCTGCATCCCCCAAACTCCTCTATTATCTTCTAATGGATGCTGCGAATTCTTCCTTTAACGTAACATTATTTCCTGTTACGCTATAGTTTCTTCAAGGAAAGGTAAGCCATAGGCTTTTGGGCAAGTCAATGCAGTGTTCTTCTGGTGTTGCTCTGACAATGACTGTGGAAGTGCAGGGAAAGGAGAAAGAGGAGGTCTGGAAGCCTAAAGAAGCCTGGAACTTTCAATTTGTTTCTTAAGCAAATGCAAGTGAATGAAATAAATATTAAACCTCAATAATACTAACTGTAAATATTTAAACAATATCTGTATCATATTAGCTCTATGAGGAAGGTACAATTGTTTCTAGATGAGAAAAATTACACTCAGAAAAGTTAGATAATTTGCCCACCAAGGTCATACAGATAGTAAGGAATAGAGCCAGGCTTTAAACACAGAAATTCTGGACCCAGAGCTTAAGCCTAATGGCCCCTGGCTGTATCATTTCTCATTTCCTCCATGAGTATTTCCTGTTGTTATTGAGAGCAGTCCATAGAGCTCAGACAATAAGTGGACATCAATAGGAGAGCCCTCTGCAGCAGCTCTGTGGGCCCTCTGCTGTGTACATGGCAGAGTTAATGAGTGGATGGCAGGTTTGGACTTGCCTGAACAATTTTTTTCTGTAAGGATTATTGCTATTTAAGTAATGTATCACAGCTTCATAATCCTGAGGTGTTCAAACTCTGCAGGAAACCTGATATAATAAGATAGTGGTACATATATAGAATGGAACACTACATGGCAGTAAAAAAGAAGAAACTCTTACCCTGTGACAACATGAATGGACATGGAGATTATTATGCTGAGTGAAATAAGCCAGTCAGAGACAAATACCATATGATCTCACTAATATGTGGAATCTAATGAACAAAATAAACTGACAAAATAGAGCCAGAAGCATGTATACATAGAACAGACTGACAAATATCAGAGGGGGAGGAGAGGGGATACTAGATAAAGGAAGGTGAAGGGATTATCTAAAAAACATATATGGATAGCTCATGGACACAGACAATAGTGTGGTGAGGGCCAAGGGCAAGGGGGTGGAGGCTAGATAGAGGTGGGCAAAGGAGGGGAAATAGCGGACATCTGCAATAATGTCAACAATAAAATTCTTAAATTATAAATATAGTGTTTGTTGTTAGTTGAATAGCAGCAAAGATTAAATAAGCCTACAGGCAAGCTTAAGTACATCATAGAATCTCAGAAGTAGGTGGAGCTTTAGAGAGTCATCTGGTCTACCAACCCATAAAACAATTGCTTCTAAATTACCCCCCCACATACACATACACCCCCACCAACACCTGTAGTAGTCTAACTTAAATATCTCAAAGAATGTGGAACTCTCTACCTTACAGAGCTGCCTTTTCCATCTGTTAAGAGTGATAGAGTGCTATTCAGTCCTAGTAAATAAGAATGGATTTTGTATCTGTCAGAAGCTCGTCATTGAAGTGGTTTGGAAGAATTCTCAATACCTCTAACAGGGCCTCTCTCCCTGAGAGGTCACTAATATTCAGGAGTAAAAAGGACTGAAATTTTTCCTTAGGAAGTAATAATGAAAAACTCAGGTAACTGAGAAAACCCACAGGAATTCCTGGGAGTTTCCTGATTGAGCAGCTGCAGGGAGCTTAGGGATTTAGCTTTTGGGACACCTCCACTCTGCCCCACTGCCCTTTGTCTGGGCTTCTGGTCCCCAGGGATGGGATTTCTACAGGGAACTTGACAAAGGAAAGCATAGAAAAATATTCTTGATGCCCAAACTTCTGTCATAGGGCTCTCTGGGAAACAGCTGGCAATCATGAGCTAGGCAGGCCAATAATCCAGAAGTAGAAAGGGAATCTCCCTGCACCAGCAAGCACAGCCCAAAGAAAAGAGGCAACAAAGCAGAAATAATTGTTACAGACCCAGCAGAGAAATAATTAAGGCATATTAGCCTTCTTATAGAATGTCATCCTTCTCAGAGGCCTCAGTACCCCAAGGATAATGCTTAGTGACATATTTAATAATAATAGTAGGTGCTAGTTATTGATCACTTACTCTTGGCCAGGAATGGTACCCAATATTTTATATGTCTAATCTCCTTTAATCCCCACAATATCACCAGAAGGTAGATGTTATTGTTTTCCTTATTCTTCAGGCACAGAGATTGGTAAATGACAGAACCAGAATTATAAACAGAACTGGAATCCAGGCTTCTCAGATGCTAGAATCCATGTGCTAACCACTTGACATGCTAACTGTCTCAGTGAGGCAAGACAAAGTCGCTCTTTGGTTCTACAGCCATGTGTAATTAATTCTTCACATTGCCACCCAGGGTTCTCTTCTGGCTAATATTTCCAGATCTACTTAAAACTGTCAATGGCTCTGTTTTTGCTTCTTACCAAAAATTCAAAATCTTAAAGATAGTATTTAAGTTGGCCATAACTGGTGTTTCAGATCTATTTTCTATTATTAGCTTCATCTATCCATGCCCCACCCCACCTCCTTCTCCCTTATGCTTCAACCATTCTCTGAAAATGTCACACCCCATCCTATCTTTGCTTACACTATTCCTTCTGCTTGGAAATCCCTTCTTTAAGCACCCTCCTTTTTTCACCCAGCCTACTTATTCCTTTTTCGAAGTTCAGTTGACATGTCAAATCCTTTATTTATTTTTTCCTTTTTATTGAATTTATTGAGTGACACTGCTTAACAAAATTATACAGTTTCAGGTGCACAATTCTATACATAATCTGTACCATCCCAAGTCGGTCTACATCCATCACCATTTATTCCCCCTATACCCTTTGCCACCTCCTTTCCCACCGCTCCTTGGCAATCACCACACTGTTGTCCATGAGGTGTGTTTGTTTTTTTTCTCTCTTTTTCGCTCAATCCCTCCATCACCACCCCAACCCTGCCTTCAGGACAGCTATTAGCCTGCTCTCTATCTATGAGCCTGTCACTATTTTGCTTGTTACTTCATTTTGTTCATCAAATATCACTAATCAGTGAAATCATATATTTTTTGAAGTCTTCCTCAATCCTCCCAATTGGAATTATCCCTGCCTTCTCCCATCTTCTATATCCCTTTGTGGTTAATCACCTTCTAATATTTTCACACTCTCTTTTGTTATAGTTATTCCCACAAGATTATCTCTCTTAGTCAAAGGAAAAAACTACAGGAGCACACAAAAACCATGCCTTCTATTTAGCTCTGTGGCTAAATGAAGGGAGATTTACGGACTGCCCAGCCTAAGGCCCCTAGCCTCTTAGGTGTGGTCTATTCAGGTCTAGGCCATATCAGTAAATTAAATCCAGGAAAGAGAAGAAGAATAGCCCAAAAGAGGCTCTAAGAACTCTGACAATTTTGCTTCACTCACTTCCAAGGATTCTCATCAGCGATTTTACATCCTTTATGGTTGCCCAGTCAAAAACCTCAACCTTCTCCCAATCTTGCCAAAACCAAACTTTGAAAATATTTTAAGAGAGTTAATAGCATTTATTTGAGGGTAGTCTGAAGGCAGAAACCCAGCTGAATTTCAAAATTTAATGTTGATCAAAAGGAAACACACAGAAGACTGCATCCTGTATATATTCATTAAGTGAGATTCAAGAACAGTAAAACTAACCTATAATTTTAGATGTCAGAATAGTGGTTACCTGAGGGGGCAGTTAACTGGGTGGAGTCATAGAAAAATGGCTTCTGGGATGCTAAAAATGTGTTCTAATCTTGATTTGGAGAATGGTTACATGGATGTGTATATGTATGAAAGTTTATTGAGCTATACACTTAAAGTTGATACACTTCACTGTATGTGTGTTATATCCCAATTAAAAAAAAAAACATCTCTCCAATTTCCACAAATCAAATTCTCAAAATATTTTAAGTAGTATCTCCGTGAATCTTTTGAGGGCAGCCTGTATCTCTAAACCATAAAAACACCCCAAAGATAACAATGATTGCTTACTTTAGGATTCACACACAGTTTAAGAAATGTTTCAGCCAAGATTATTTAAAGATTCTGATCCATAAGTATAGGACTGCAGAAAATACCTCCACAGAGGTTCTAAGAATAAGTTATCAATTTAAATTTGATAATAGCAGCTGGCCTCTCAGAAATACCATTTCTCATCTTTCCTCCACTCCTACACATCCTCAAACCCAACTGAAATAACACCTTTTCTGTGATGGATTTCCTGGTTCCTTTTATACCTAGACTTCAAGAGAGGAGCAATCCCAGATAATTAGTAGCAGAAAATGCATTACAGCCTGCTACTCAAAGTGTGGTCGCAGAAAGGCAGCATAGGTATTACTTGGAACTTTGTTAAAAATGGAGAACCACTGGCTCCACCCCAGACCTAGAGAATCATAATCTACATTTTAACTTGATTCCAAGATGATTCATGCATATTAAAGATTAAGAAGAGGTTTAAGAGACCTCTTACTCAAATTTCAAAGTCCTTCCAAATATCTGAGACAAGCCTTTCAATTGCAAATTCGTGGGTTCTATCCCAGAGATTCTGATTCAAAAATTCAAAGGATGGACTGTAGCATGACTGGGTTTGAAAGTTTCCAGAAAAGTTGGTTTAAACTTGGAGAGCACTTGCTAGCAAACACAACACCATAAATGACAACTGAGTTCCTCCCCAATTCCTAGAAGCTTACTGAACAGGTGCCAATCATGATTTGATACCTAGCTATCAAAAGAGAGGCTCATGGAAAATGAAAGTCCTAAGCCTACCTAATCAGGACTCAAAGCTTCCCTTTGTTTATAGATTGGGGCCCCAGAGATTCCCACACCAAATGCCCATTCCACTCTCTCTTTGGCACTTTCCATCTGTCTCAAACAGGAGAAAACTCATTTCATCTAGCACCTTGGTGTCCTCAGAGCAAGGACTATTCCCATGTTGGCTGGATACAAAGTACCCCCTGCAACCAAAATAAAGACAAGAGTTAAAAGACCCAGTCACCTGTCATTGTGGGCCAAACACCCCTAGACAACTGCAGCCACAGTTACCTGAAGCCCTCTGCCAAGCCTGGCACCCTGGAGCCAAAAAACAAGGAAAATGCTCAACAGAAAATTCTAGTCACAATGTTAGGAGCCACTCACAGAAAGTTGAAAATGGCAACATTCAGATGTCCCATTCATTGATAATGTCAAATAAAGGATTTCACTAAGCATTCAGCTAAAGTGTCTAATTATCAGATTGACAAACATAAAAAGGAATACGAATACCCAGAGTGGGTGAGGAATAGAATTAATCAAGACATTTTTGGAAGGCATTTTGGCAATACAGTAGGTCCTTGGGTTATGTCAGAGATCTATTCCTACTGCGCGACATAATGCGATTTTCACCGTAAGTCAGAACCCACCTACATAAGCACCTACATCACTCACATGGAGCACATACAAAGAAGTAATGAAGTGAAACAGTAAAAAAAAATAAATAAAGATAACAATTCCTGGAGAAAGCAAGATGGCGGCATAGGTAAACACCTGAAATTGCTGCCTCACACAACCACCTTGCACAACCACTTCAAAACTACAACTAAAAGACAAACCGGACATCATCCAGAACCACAGGAAGGCTGGCTGAGTGGAAATTCTACAACTAGAAGGAAAGAGAAAAGCACACTGAGACTCAGAGGAGGTGCGGAAGTAAAATGCAGAGGTATGGAGGCACACGCAGAAAGGGCTGGCAACGGAGGACTCTGGTGTCTTTTTCAATCGGGAGGGAGTCACAAGTTCCTGAGTGCTCTGAACTCCAGTTCTGAGTGAGTCTCTGGGGACCCAGACTCTACGGGGAGAAACTGGACTGTCTGGCACTGGGTGGAACTTGAGGGTGGCTTTCTCTCAGAGGTGCTTGCAGTGATTACCTAGGGACACTGAGATCAGGGGCCTCTTAGGGCAGGACTGAGGATCAGCCATAGCTGTTTGTTCCACCCTGTTGATTCACTGAGACCCCGCCCCATCCAAGCTGTGCACAGAGGACTTTGCATATGAATGATCTGGCACTTTGCAATCTAAAATTACCTAGCAAACTGCAGCTGAATCAGAGAGACCCAGAAAATCCAAAAGAAGGCCCAAGGCCCCACAGCAGCTTGCATTGCTTCACAGCTGGGCCTCATCTGGGCACCTCCAAATCCCAAGCAAAGAAGAGGAATCTGCAGATCTCTCCATAGCTCCTGCTGGGTAGCCTCAGGCAGAGGCTAAACTAGCACCTCCTTAGAGATCCAAGAGCCAGTGTACCCAGTGGTCAGAGTGGGACCATCCAGATTACAACTCCCCATATCCATAAGGGACACACTCAGGGGGCAGACTCAGTGAGCACCAAAACCTCACTAAAGCAAGTCTTCCCTTATCAGGGTGTCGCCAACACAGAAGTTCTCCCACCATAGACACAGCTGATTCTCATAGCCAATTGGCCTGGAGGTCAATTCCTCCCAATGATACCAACTACAATCAAGGCTTAACTACAACAAGACTGTGCACAAAACCCACAAAGGGGTGCACCAAGAGTGTCCACCTCAGGTAGCTGGGGAGGCTGAGCTACTGGGCCCTATAGGACACCTAGCACACAAAGCCACCCTATCAACACAGGGAAGCAGCCAAAATGCAGAGACAAAGAAACAGGTCACAAAAGACAGAAATGGAGGAAGGCAAACTACTGGATATAGAGTTCAAAGCCATGGTTATAAGGTTTTTCAAGAATTTTCTAGAAACTGCCAATAAATTCAGTGAAACCCTCAATAAATCTAGTGATACCCTCGAGGATATGAAAAAGTACCAACTAGAAATTAAGCATACACTGACTGAAATAAAGAATATTATACAGAGATCCAACAGCAGACTAGAGGATTGCAAGAATCAAGTGAAATATTTGAAATATGAAAAAGTAAAAAACACCCAACCAGAAAAGCAAAAAGAAAAAAGAATCCAAAAATATGAAGATAGTGTAAGGAGCCTCTGGGACAACTTCAAGCATACCAACATCCTAATTATGGGGGTGCCAGAAGAAGAGAGAGAGCAAGATATTGAAAACCTATTTGAAGAAATAATGACAGAAAACTTCCCCTACCTGGTGAAAGAAATAGACTTACAAGTCCAGGAAGCGCAGAGAACCCCAAACAAGAGGAATCTAAAGAGGACCACACCAAGACACATCATAATTAAAATGCCAAGAGCAAAAGACAAAGAGAGAATCTTAAAAGCAGCAAGAGAAAAACACTTAGTTACCTACAAGGGAGTACCCATAAGATTGTCAGTTGATTTCTCAATAGAAACTATGCAGGCCAGAAGGGAGTGGCAAGAAATATTCAAAGTGATGAATAGCAAGGACTTACAACCAAGATTACTTTACCCAGCAAAGCTATCATTCAGAATTGAAGGTCAGATAAAGAGCTTCACAGATAAGAAAAAGCTGAAGGAGTTCATAACCACCAAACCAGTATTATATGAAATGCTGAAAGGTATTCTTTAAGAAGAGGAAGAAGAAGAAAAAGGTAAAGATAAAAATTATGAACAACAAGTACATATCCATCAACAAGTGAATCTAAAAATCAAGTGCATAAAAAAATCTGATGAACAGAATAAACTGGTGAATATAATAGAATCAGGGGCATAGAAAGGGAGTGGACTGACATTTCTTGGGGAGAAAGAGGTGTGGGGGGGTGCAGGAAGAGACAAAAATCGTACACCTATGGATGAGACAGTTGGGCGGGGGGGGGGGTAAGGGCAGAGGGTGGGGTGGGAACCGGGTGGAGGGGAGCTATGGGGGAAAAAAGAGGAACAACTGTAATAATCTGAACAATAAAGATTTAATCAAAAAATAAAATAAATAAAAAAAGATATCAATTCCTGACCTTTACTTGTGGTAAATAAATAATAAAAACATAATGCACATATGTACATATGTTGAAATGATGGAACATTTTTTTTAATAAGCAAACTAGGATGGAGGAAAAATGGCGGCGGTATAAACGGACGTGTCCTGTGCCTTGTCCTGGAGCAGATAAGGGTGAGTAGCTGAAATGGGTAACATGCAGCCCGAATAGGCAGAGGATTTTCAGCTGAGAGACTGTCTGCAGCTAGGAAAGACCGAGAACCCCCAGGAAAAAAAGGACGGTTGGAGACTGCGGCTGAAGCCTCTCGTGGTGCGCCAGCTAAGCAGCGGAGACTGCGCCATCTTGGGTGGTTGCTGCCGGCATCCAGAGACCAGCTACTAACCTGGAAACAAGGGATCTCAAGCAGCGTGACTGCCTGAACTCAGACGAGCACTGCTTCTTCTCACGGAAAGGTTGGACATACCCTAAAGGTGCGGTTTGCAGTTCGGGTTGGAGGGAGGACCGATCTTGCGCGCGCGCGGGGCGGAATCTGCAGCCGTTGGGACCAGCGTGACCCGCGAGTGGGGAAGGGGCCCCACAGGGCTGCTGGCAGAAGGGAACGCGAAAAATGAGCCCATAGCTGGACTGGATGTAAGGGAGCAGCCTTGGACTTTGCCAATCTGCTGGCTGCTTGGTGCCAGGGGCGAGTGAGCGCGCGGAGACTGTGCGCGGAGACTGTGCGCAGACCTGGAAGGTGGAGGCTTGCGAATTCGCACAACTATCAGGCTCTTGTTACAGTTCCCCTTAGATCCGTGCATTTGATTATTAAACCCAGTGCATGGGATTCCCCAGTTGGGGTCATTCGCAGAGCCTGTAGGGGAAAGTTCTTTTTGGGGAGCCTGGGAAACAGCGGGCAGTGGCAAGGAACCAGCTCTGGGCAGTGGTCTTTCCTGAATCAGTTCCCAATACCATAGAGGAAAACAAACAAACAAACAAACAAAACCCTACTGACAGAGAGGACTTATAGCCTCGGAGGTCAATCCAGACACACTGCCACCCAGAGGCAGAGCCACGAACTGTCTCTTCTGCGATCACAAATAAAGGCAGTCTGGTAAACAAATACAAGCTGCCTTAAAATCAGGTCTGTGGTTTACTGCACGGAGGGACAGTGTATCGCAGGGAAGTTCAACACTCCCCTGAATGCCTGGAAGGACTGAGGCGTGCCAAAAAGAAGAGTGGAAGATCTGAAGCACCTTCACTTCCGAATATTTATATATATATATATATATATATATATATATTTTAATTCTTTTTTCACCATTTCATTAAGAACCTATTTTATTTATTTTATTTTATTTTTTATTTTTTTCATAACTTGATTTTACCTTTTTAATTACTACATTTTTTTAACCAGTATTATTGCTATCCTTTTACCATTTTTTCAAGTGTCATTTTATTTTTTATTATTTTTTTTTTTATTTTTCTTTATTTTATTTTGGGATTAGTGTTATACGCACTATTTTCATCGTTCCTTTAGCATCATTTCTCTCTAGCTCACATTTACCCTTAAGCCAAAACTCTCTTCCTCACTTTTCCCCTTTTGTTGTCCTGTTTCTCTTACCCTATTCCTGCTTTGGATTTTACCTATTCCTTCTTTCTACCCACTGTCTAAATTTCACCCTAGTTATATATCTAATTTCCAATCCCTCGCTCTCCCCATACAAATAGCCTCTTCCCCACCTCTATTTCATTCTCTTACTTTTTTTTTGTTTGTTTGTTTGTTTTCTTCTCTCCCTTTTCCCAATCTCATTTCGGCACTCCTTTTTGTTTTTTATTTTTCTCTTTAATCTTTTTCTCTTTTTTCTTCTATATCCCCTAATTCTCTTCGCTCGGGGGGTCACCTTTATTTGGGGTTATTAATATCGTGAATGCATTTAGTTTGTTGCCTTGTATGTTGTGCCTTGTTGTGTTGTATTTTGTGCCTTTGAATCAGCGCAGCAGAGAGAGAACTACATAACCAAACACCTTGAGAAGAGAAATCATGGTGAAACAAAGAACCAACCCAAATATGAAAGAAAAACAGGCATCATCAGAAAAGGAAGCAAACGAAATGGAGGCAATGGAGGCAAGCAACCTGTCAGAGAAAGAATTCAGAGTAATGGCCATAAGGTGGATGAAAAGAATGGAAGACCAATTCAACAATATGTGTAGGAACCAAGAGGAAATGAAGAAGAACCAAGAGGAAATGAAGAGAAACCAAGAAGAAATGAAAAACGACATCACTGCCATAAAGAACTCAATAGAAAGCATCAACAGTAGACTAGAAGAAGCAGAGGACTGCATCAGCGAGCTAGAAGACAAGATAGAAAAAAATACCCAAACAGAACAGCTTCTAGAAAAAAAAATTAAAAAGCAGGAGGAGAGCCTAAGAGAACTCTGGGACAATGCTAAACGAAACAACATCCGAATAATAGGGGTGCCAGAAGGAGAGGAAACTGAGCAAGGAATAGAAAACCTGTTTGAAAAAATAGTAACAGAAAATTTCCCTGATATAGGGAGGAAAAAACTCACACAAATCCAAGAAGCTCACAGAGTCCCAAACAAAATGAACCCGAAAAGACCGACACCAAGGCACATAATAATTAAATTGGCAAACACCAACGACAAAGCAAGAATCTTAAAAGCAGCCAGAGAGAGACAGAAAATTACCTACAAAGGATTCCCCCATCAGACTAGCGACCGATTTCTCAACAGAAACACATCAGGCAAGAAGGGAATGGAATGAAATATACAAAGTCATGCAAAGGAAGGGTCTGAATCCAAGAATACTATACCCAGCGAGGCTATCAATCAAAATGGAGGGTCAAATCAGGGGCTTCACAGACAAAAACGGTCTACGGGAGTTTATTACAACCAAACCAGCAATGCAAGAAATGCTACAGGGTCTGCTGTAAATAGAAAAAACAGGAAACAAAGAAGGAATGCAGCGGTAAAGAACAAAAATGGCGACTAACAAGTTTCTATCAATAATAACTTTAAATGTAAATGGATTAAATTCCCCAGTCAAAAGGCATAGGGTAAATGAGTGGATAAGAAAACATGACCCATATATCTGCTGTCTACAGGAAACCCACCTCACAAAAAAAGACGCACACAGACTGATGGTGAAGGGATGGAAAAAGGTTTTTCAGGCCAATGGAAGTGAAAAAAAAGCCGGGGTAGCAATACTTATATCTGACAAATTAGATCTCAAAGTGAAGGACATAAAAAGAGATCAAGAAGGCCACTTCATAATACTAAAGGGAGCAGTCCAACAAGAAGAAATAACTCTGGTAAATATATATGCACCCAATATAGGAGCACCCAAATACGTAAGAAATCTTCTGGAGAAGATCAAGGGAGAGATTGACAGCAATACAATCATAGTAGGGGATCTTAAGACCCCATTATCTCCACTGGACAAATCCTCTAAACAGAAATTCAGCAAAGAAACATCAATCCTAAATGACTCACTAGATCAGATGGAATTAATTGACATCTTCAGAACATTTCACCCCAAAGTCACAGAATATACATTCTCCTCGGGTGCACATTTGTCATCTTCAAAGATAGACCATATATTGGGTCACAGACAAAGTCTCTTCAAATTCAAGAAAATTGAAATCATATCAAGGATCTTCTCAGACAACAAAGGCATAAAACTGGAAATCAACTACAACAAAAACAATCCAAAAAAATCAAACACATGGAGACTAAATAGCATGCTATTAAACAACGACTGGGTCACCAGTGAGATCAAAGAAGAAATAAAAAAACATCATGGCAACAAATGACAATGAAAACACAACAATCCAAAACCTATGGGACACAGCAAAAGCAGTCTTGAGAGGGAAGTTCATAGCTCTACAAGCCTACTGCAAGAAACAAAAAACAATGAGAATAAATGACCTAACTCTACAACTCGAAGAATTAGAAAGAGAGCAACAAAAAAAGCCCACTGTAAGCAGAAGGAAGGAAATAACAAAGATCAGAGCGGAGATAAACGACATAGAGACCAAAAAAACAATACAAAAGATCAACAAAACCAAGAGCTGGTTCTTTGAAAGGATAAACAAGATTGATACACCTCTAGCCAGGCTCACCAAGAAACAAAGAGAGAGGACCCAAATAAACAAAATCAGAAATGAAAGAGGAGAAATAACAACAGACCCCATAGAAATACAAAGGATTGTTAGAAAATACTATGAACAACTCTACTCCAACACACTAGACAACCTGGAGGAAATGGACATATTCCTAGATAAATACAACCTTCCAAAACTTAACCAGGAAGAATCTAAAAATCTCAATAGGCCAATAACTATGGAGGAAATCGAAGCAGTAATCAAAAAGCTTCCAGCAAACAAAAGCCCGGGGCCAGATGGCTTCACAGGGGAGTTTTACCAAACATTCAAGGAAGACCTAAAACCTATCCTCCTCAGACTATGTCAAAAGATCCAAGAGGAAGGAGCACTTCCCAGCTCATTCTATGAAGCCAACATCACCCTAATCCCAAAAACAGATAAAGACAATACAATGAAAGAGAATTACAGGCCAATATCCCTCATGAACATAGATGCCAAAATCCTCAACAAAATCCTAGCAAATCGGATCCAGCAGTACATCAAAAAGATCATACAGCATGACCAAGTAGGATTTATCCCAGGGATGCAAGGATGGTACAATATCCGCAAATCAATAAATGTGATACATCACATAAACAAATTGAGAGAGAAAAACCACATAGTCATATCAATTGATGCGGAAAAAGCATTTGACAAAATCCAACACCCTTTCTTGATAAAAACTCTCAGCAAGATAGGAATTGAGGGATCATACCTCAACATAATAAAAGCCATATATGACAAACCCACAGCCAACATCATAATCAATGGGCAAAAACTAAAACCATTCCCCCTAAAAACAGGAACAAGACAGGGATGCCCCCTCTCACCACTCCTGTTCAACATAGTACTGGAAGTACTAGCCATTGCGATCAGACACGAAGAAGAAATAAAAGGCATCCAGATTGGAAAAGAAGAAGTAAAACTGTCCTTATTTGCAGATGACATGATACTGTACATACAGAACCCTAAAGACTCCATCAAAAAATTATTAGACTTAATAAATGAATTCAGCAATGTAGCAGGATACAAAATTAATGCTAAGAAATCCATGGCATTTCTTTACACCAATAGTGAACTTACAGAAAGTGAAACTACAGAAGCAATCCCATTTACCATTGCACCAAAAAAATTAAAATACCTAGGAATAAACTTAACTAAGGAGGTAAAAGACTTATATGCTGAAAACTACAGGACACTGAAAAAAGAGATAGAGGAAGACATAAACAGATGGAAGAATATACCGTGTTCATGGATTGGTAGAATCAACATCATCAAAATGTCCATACTACCCAAAGCAATTTATAGATTCAATGCAATCCCCATTAAATTACCAACAGCATATTTCACAGATCTAGAACGAATGTTCCAAAAATTCATCTGGAATAAAAAAAGACCCCGAATAGCTGCAGCAATCCTGAGAAAGAACAAAGTAGGTGGGATCTCAATACCAGATATCAAACTGTATTACAAAGCCACTATTCTTAAAACAGCTTGGTACTGGCACAAGAACAGACATATAGATCAATGGAATAGAATAGAGACCCCAGAAATCAACCCAAACCACTATGCCCAATTAATATTCGACAAAGGAGGCAAGAGCATACAATGGAGTCAAGACAGTCTTTTCAATAAATGGTGTTGGGAAAATTGGACAGATACATGCAAAAGGATGAAACTAGATCACCAACTCACACCATACACAAAAATAAACTCAAAATGGATAAAAGACTTAAACGTAAGACGGGAAACCATAAAAATACTAGAGGAATGCACAGGCAGCGGAATCGCAAACATATGCCGAAGAAATTTCTTCTCTGATAATGCTCCTAGGGCAATGGAAACTAAAGAGAAAATAAACAAATGGGACTACATCAAAATAAAAAGCTTTTGCACAGCAAAGGAAACCATCAACAAAACAACAAGAAGACCCACTACATGGGAGAACATATTTGCCAATGATACCACCGATAAGGGTTTAATTTCCAACATTTACAGGGATCTCATGAAACTTAACAAAAGGAAGATAAACAATCCAATAAAAAAATGGGCAATGGACCTAGATAGACACTTTTCAAAAGAGGACATACAGAAGGCCGAAAGACATATGAAAACCTGCTCAAAGTCACTAATTATACGAGAGATGCAAATCAAAACGACAATGCGTTATCATCTCACACCTGTCGGAATGGCTATCATCAACAAATCAACAAACAACAAGTGTTGGAGAGGATGTGGAGAAAAAGGAACCCTTCTGCACTGCTGGTGGGAATGCAGACTGGTGCAGCCACTGTGGAGAACAGTATGGAGCTACCTCAGAAGACTAAAAATGGAACTCCCATTTGACCCAGTGATCCCACTACTAGGAATATATCCCAAGAAACCAGAAACACCAATCAGAAATGATATATGCACCCCTATGTTCATAGCAGCACAATTCACCATAGCTAAGATTTGGAAACAGCCTAAGTGCCCATCAGCAGATGAGTGGATTAGAAAACTGTGGTACATATACACAATGGAATACTATGCTGCGGTAAATAAAAAGGAACTCTTGCCTTTTGCAACAGCATGGATGGAACTGGAGAGCATTATGCTAAGTGAAATAAGCCAGTCAGAGAAAGATAAATACCACATGATCTCACTCATTTGTGGATTATAGAGAACAACATAGACTGATGAAAAGGGACAGACTCAAAGACTGAGAAACAGCAATCAGGCTATCAATCCCCAGAAGGAAAGTAGGGGAGGGCGGGGGTAAGGGGAAGAGATCAACCGAAGGACTTGTATACATGTATATAAGCCATACCAATGGACATGGACAACAGGGGGATGGTAGCATGAGTGTGTGTGTGGGGGAGGTCGGGGGTTAATGGGGGGGATGAGGACACATTTGTAATACCTTAACTAATAATAAAAAAATAAAAAATAAAAGAAACAAACTAGACTAGTGGTTCTCAATCTTCCTAATGCAGTGACCCTTTAATACAGTTCATGTTGTAGTGACCCCCAATTTCATTGTTACAAATTGAACATAATTAAAGCATAGTGATTAATCACAAAAACAATATGTAATTATATATGTGTTTTCCGATGGTCTTAGGCGACCCCTGTGAAAGGGTAGCGACCCACAGGTTGAGAACCGCTGAACTAGAGGCCCAGTGCATGAAATTCGTGCATTGGGGGGATGTCCCTCAGCCCAGCCTGCACCCTCTCCAATCTAGGACCCCTCCGGGATGTCTGACTGCCGGTTTAGGCCTGATGCTTGTGGGATTGGGCCTAAACTGGCAGTCGGACATCTCTCTTGCAATCTGGGACCACTGGCTCCTAAGTGCTCACCTGCCTGCCTGATCACCCCTAAACCCTCTGCCTGTCTTCCTGATCACCCCTAAGTGCCCTCCCCTGCTGACCTGATAGCCCCTAACTGCCCTCTCCTGTTGGTCTGATCACCTCCAACTGCCCTCCCCTACCAGCCTGGTTGCCCCCAACTGCCCTCCCCTGCAGGTCTAGTCCTCCCCAACTGCCTTCCCCTGCTGGCCTGGTCCCCCTCAACTGCCCTTCCCTGCAGTCTTGGTTTTCCCCAACTGCCCTCCCCTGCAGGCCCGGTCCCCCCCAACTGCCCTCCCCTGCAGGCCTGGTCCCCCCAACTGCCCTTCCGTGCAGACTTGGTTGTCCCCAACTGCCCTCCCCTGCCAGCTTGGTCATCCCTAACTGCCCTCCCCTGAAGGCCCAGTCACTCCCAAGTGCCCTCCCCTGCCAGCCCAATTGCCCCCAACTGCCCTCCCCTGCAGGCCCAGTCGCCCCCAACTGCCCTCCACTGCCAGCCCAATCACCCCCTGCTGCCCTCCCCTGCTGGCCTGATCACCCACAACTGCCCTCCCCTGCTGGCCATCTGTGGTGGCCATCCAGTGATCACATGGTGGCTGCCATCTTGTGATGACATGGGTGTGGCCATCTTGTGGCCACATGGGGGTGGCCATCTAGTGCAAGGGTGTGATGGTCAATTTGCATATTACCTTTTTATCATATAGGATGGCAGATGGTGACATAACCACGAAATGAGGTACGTTGAGTCTGACATAACCCAAGGACTGTCTGTACTTATCATGAAAGGAAGATGTTAAAGTGGGATAGCTATTGTATCCTGTGGAAATCCTATATAATAAAGAGCTAATATCCAAACTGTTATCACACCATCACGCCATAACGGCTCAGACACTCAACTCTGGGGAGAGAGAAATGGGGACCAGCCAGGCACAAATGAGCTTGCAAGAGAGGAATGGGGACCAGCCAGGCTGCTGCCCAGGAGAGGAACAAGTTGCCTGCCCCACGGTCCTGGGTGCCAGCAGCTGCACCTGCACCTGTGGCCCAGGAGAGGGACAAACTGCACACCCCACGGTCCCAGGCATCAATGGCTGGGGCTGTAGCCCAGGAGAGGGACAAGCCACCCATCCCGCAATCCCGGGTACCAGTGCCTGTGCCTGTGGCCCAGAATAGGGACTAGCTGCCCACCCCATGGTCCCAGGCACCAGCACCTGTGGCTGCAGCCCAGGAGAGGGATAAGTCACCTGCCCCGCGGTCTCGGGTGCCTTCGGCTGTGGCCCGGGCAAAGCAGGCCTGGGTCCTGGGTGCCTGCGGCCAGCCAGAGGGAGGGAAGCCAGGGTCCCAGGTGCCTGCAACTGGCTGGAGGAGGGAATCCTGGGTCCTGGATGTGGGGTGAGGCAGAAGTGGTTAGAGGTGATCAGGACAGCAAGGGAGCAGTTAGAGGTGATCAGGCAGGCATGCAGAGGTGGTTAGGAGCAATCAGGCAGGCAGGTAGAGGGGTTAAGGGCAATCAGGCAAGCAGGCAGGCGAGCAGTTAGGAGCCAGTGGTCCTGGATTGCGAGAAGCAGTGTACATCCCTTGAGGGTTCCCAGATTGAAGAAGGTGCAGGCCGGGCTGAGGGGCACCTCCATGCACAAATTTCTTGCAATGGGCCTCTAGTTAACCTATAATTACCTAAACCCTGATTGTAAACACAATTTCCTACTTTTTTGCTAATTATATTGACTAAAGTTGTAAATAATGAGAACATCCATTGCTGGTAAGAGTTTGAGGAAATGGACAAATTTATTTATTCATGATAGGTTTTTTTTTTTTATATATCCTTTATGGAAGGCCTTCTGGAAATAATTATCAAGAGCCTTAAACATGTGCATGCTTGCTGATCTAGCATTTCCATTTGTTGACATAAGAAATGTCCAAACCTGTAGAGAATTTTTATGAGTTTGTTTGAGCCCAATGTATAATAACATGTGCCAGTGAGCAAGATCTCAAATGCTCTAAACCAGCGGTTCTCAACCTGTGGGTCGTGACCCCTTTGGCAACTGAACGACCCTTTCACAGGGGTCTCCTAAGACCATCCTGCATATCAGATATTTACATTACGATTCATAACAGTAGCAACATTACAGTTATGAAGTAACAACGAAAATAATTTTATGGTTGGGTCACAACATGAGGAACTGTATTTAAAGGGCCAGAAGGTTGAGAACCACTGCTCTAGAGAATAACAGTTTTGTAACTTCTTTTATGCATTTGAAATTAAGATGGGAAGTAAGGAGGATTATATGGAGCTTGGAGAAAGAAAGCAAGGATCTTCTATATAATAAAAGCGTAATATGCTAATAGACCAATGTCCTTCCAGACGTCCTTCCTTCCAGACAAAGCTGCAGTGGGTTGGGGCTGATGCAGAGGCACCAGAGGCCCCCAGCCACGGCAGCAGCGACGGGCCTGGGCCGGGGCCAAGGCCCTTGCACGAATTTCATGCATCAGGCCTCTAGTTGTATTATAAAATAGTTAAGATTATTTGCTCTCTTGAGGGTGCTTGCAGATTATTTCAAAGGTGTGTTAATCTATATAAAGTTGACAAGGCCTGTTCAAGGCAGAGATAAACCTTTTACTAGTTATATACCTGGGGCATGACTCCCCACCATGATCTGCCCAGTTAGGAATTTATCATCAGATCATCTTATGAGGTTACTTTTCATAGAATTCCTCTTCTTTTGTCCACATGTTCTATGTATTTTTTTTTAATTTTTTAATGTTTCTTTTTAATCTTTTTTTTTATTAAAGTATTACAAAAAGTATTACATATGTTTCCTTTTTTTTTTTCCCGCCCTTGACAATCCCCTGGCTTCCCCTACCCCCCAGTGTCTTATGTCCATTGGTTATGCTTATATGCATGCATACAAGTCCTTTGGTTGATCTCTTACCCACCCCCCTCGTGCCCTCCCACCCTCCCCGGCCCTCCTGCTGTAGTTTGACAGTCTGTTCGAGGCAGCTCTGCCTCTGTATCTATTTTTGTTCATAAGTTTATAATGGTCTTTATTATCCAGAAATGAGTGACATCATGTGGTATTTTTCCTTCATTGACTGGCTTATTTCACTTAGCATAATGCTCTCCAGTTCCATCCATACTGTTGCAAATGGCAAGAATTCCTTCTTTTTTACTGCAGCATAGTATTCCATCATGTAGATGTACCACAGTTTTCTAATCCATGCATCTACTGATGGGCACTTAGGCTGTTTCCAGATCTTAGCTATGGTGAATTGTGCTGCTATGAACATAGGAGTGCAGATATCCTTTCTGATTGGTGTTTCTGGTTTCCTGGGATATATTCCTAGAAGTGGGATCACAGGGTCAAATGGGAGTTCCATTTGTAGTTTTTTGAGGAAACTCCATACTGTCTTCCATAGTGGCTGCACCAGTCTGCATTCCCACCAGCAGTGCACGAGTGTTCCTTTTTCTCCACATCCTCTCCAGCACTTGTCGATTGTTGATTTGTTGATGACAGCCACTCTGATAGGTGTGAGATGGTACCTCATTGTTGTTTTGATTTGCATCTCTAGGATGATTAGTGACTTTGAGCATGTTTTCATATGTCTCTTGGCTTTCTGAATGTCCTCTTTTGAAAGGTGTCTGTTTAGATACTTTGCCCATTTTTTGATTGGATTGTTTATCTTCCTTTTGTTAAGTTGTATGAGTTCCCTATAAATTTTGGAGATTAGGCCCTTTTCAGATATGACATTGGCAAATATGTTTTCCCACGCAGTGGGTTTTCTTGTTGTGTTGTTGATGGTTTCTTTTGCTGTGCAGAAGCTTTTTATTTTGATGTAGTCCCATTTGTTTATTTTCTCTTTAGTTTCCAATGCCCTAGGAGCTGTATCGGTGAAGAAATTGCTTCGGCATATGTCTGAGATTTTGTTGCCTTTGGATTCTTCTAGTATTTGTATGGTTTCCCGTCGTATATTTAAGTCCTTTATCCATTTTGAGTTTATTCTTGTGTATGGTGTAAGTTAGTGGTCTAGTTTCATTTTCTTGCATGTATCTGTCCAATTTTCCCAACACCATTTATTGAAGAGACTATCTTGACTCCATTGTATGTTCTTGCCTCCTTTGTCAAATATTAATTGAGCGTATTGGTTGGGGCTGATTTCTGAGCTCTCTATTCTATTCCATTGATCTATATGTCTGTTCTTGTGCCAGTACCAGGCAGTTTTGAGAACAGTGGCTTTGCAATACAGCTTGATATCTGGTATTGAGATCCCACCTACTTTGTTCTTTCTCAGGATCGCTGCAGCTATTCAGGGTCGTTTTTTATTCCAGATGAATTTTTGGAGAGTACGTTCTAGGTCTGTGAAATATGCCATTGGTATTTTAATGGGAAGTGCGTTGAATTTATAGATTGCTTTGGGCAGTATGGACATTTTAATGATGTTGATTCTACCAATCCAAGACACATGTTCTATGTATTGAAAGAAATATTTTTTTTCATAAAGATGATTATCACAATTTTGCTTTCAATAGTAAAAAATGGAAACAACTTACATAAGCAGCACAAGAAGAATGGTTAAAGAAATTTCGAGGTATCTATACAGTGGTATCCTATTTAGCCATGGGAAATGTTATTTCAGTCTATCTTATGGATATACAAAGATGTTCACAATATATTGTTAAATGAAAAAATCAGTGTATTTAGTATCATCCTGCTTTTTAAAATATCCATATGTTTGCATGGATTTGTTAGCATAGAAAAAAGTCTGGTGTGGATAGTGTCTGGACCTCATATATTTGGATTAAGAAGGCTTTTGAAAATTACTTTTACTTTTTCACATTTTCATATTTTTATAATGAATATAAATGTTTACTAAATTTTTAAAATAGAAATTCTTTCAAAAACTAAAGAGCTGAAGGAAGAGCTCCTCTATTATTAGTCTAACATGCCTATCTTCAAAGAATAGAAAACCTCTAGAGTGAATTGCAAAGCCATTAAAATTTGTTCTTGAAATGGGACTTATCTTAGGCTAAGGAACAGAGATGAAATGTCATTGATTTTTTTTAAGTGGAAGTAGAACCCTTTTGTTTTCACTACAACATTTTACATTGGCAATCCTAGCTTATCTACTTAATATATGAGGACAGGAAGCTGAAAGCAAAGTACACTTAATAGTCCTGTCACTTTCTATGGACACAAATATTTAGATTTCATTCATACTTAGATGGCATATCCACCTGACTGACTCACCCCATCAAATAGCCTACTCACTGGACAGCTCCAGAGCTTGCAGGAAAGGGCAAAAGAATACATGGACAAATAGACATCTTTGAGAGCCAGCATAGCTACTGAGGGGACTTTTTGAAATTGAGTCTCTGAAGCCTACATGTAGGGAAAAAATAAAAGGGTGGAGAGAGCTGTTCTCTGCTAATAAGCCATGAAGCACCCAGGCTAGTGAAGCTAGATCAGGGCGCTAGGACAATGCAGAGGTAGTGGCCTGAAAGAGTTGTGTGTTGTGGGTTTTGTTTTTTTTCAGTCATCCCCAGAGTGACTCCTCTCTCACCCCAAATCCTACCAAGAACTGTGCTTTTCAAACTGCCAGTCATCATCTATTCATAGGTCATGAAATCACAACCAGTATGTTTTAAAAATGCAATAAAAAGAGCCCTGGACAGTTTGGCTCAGTTAGTTGGAACATAGTCCCATACAACAAAAGTTTGCAGGTTCAATTCCTGGTCAGGACACATACCCAGTTTGTGGGTTCAATCCCTGGTTGGGGCACATGCGGGAGGCAATCAATCAATGTTTCTCTTTCACATAGATGTTTCTCTCTTTATCTTCCTCCCTTCCTCTCTTTAAAATCAATTTTAAAAATAAAATAAAAAGGAATAGTACATGCAAAGATAGGAATAGGATAATATATGGTAGAAAATTCAAGAGTGCCTCCTGGGTAGTAAGAAAACAAGTATGTTGTATGTGTGTGCCAGTGGTGCTGTTTAATGTATTAGTTACTCTGGGACATGGCCAAAAGTTTGAAAGTTGAAGAAATTGAGGTTTTGAGTATGGATGCTACTGTCCACTACACTCCAACAAGTTGTCCCTTGAATACCCTAACCTGTGTTTGCTGCCTATGCTCTACTTTGCACTAATCATCTGTTTTACCTGTATATCTTCTGATTAAGCCTGACTTTTAAAAAATACAATCCCAATGCCATAGTTGTTGCTGTTGTTTTCTGAGATGACAAAAGCCTACATAAAACACCTATCAAATGTTTCCTGTAGTCAGGGTAGAATATTTTAATTTAAGACACTTTTTTCTCCCACCTTTTCATGTACAAAAGATAGATTCATTTTATAAAACAAAAAATTATATTTACTATTTTATACTTTCCCAGAATATTTACTCTTTAAAAACATGCTTTAATTTTGATCTTTCCTAATACATAGTATGTTTGGCTTACAGAATGAAATAGTGGCTAGTATTTAAAAAAACTAAAGATATAATTGGATCAAGAACTATAAGAAAAATTAATCTCAACAAAATATGTCCTGGAGTCCATTTCTGAGCAATTGTCCTATAGTCTATAATTATGAATAAAATACCCTTTGAAAAGAACTCATCAGAATCTGAGAGAAATGAGAACAATAGGGTAGGTATTACAAAAGATTGGTTCTTCTCAGATAATTGTTTTTAATAAAATGGTAAATGTGTAAGGAGCACCAGGCGACTATAATTAGGATAATAATCTATTGTTCTATAGAAATATGTATCCTATTCTTTTTCTAATGGAAAACAACAAAGAAAATGAAGTAAAGGATGAGTGGAGATGTTTGAGGGATAGTTAGACATCAAAATGTAGAGGTCATTTATTAACTCTCCTTTACTGACTGCAGAATCAACCAAATAACGAAAAGTGGATACTGTGCTGCATGCAGGATCTAAGAGCACTCTATTTTTAAGAGAAGCTCAGGGACACAAGGGCTGCTTTTAGATATTGTATACATCTTCTGTTTATTTGCATAGGTACATTTCTATCCAGACACAAAGTATCTCCTGTACACTATGGGATTCTATTCTCTGTCAATCATGAATGTGCTATCATTGGTCTCTTTATTTGGAAGAAATTCTGGGAGGATCTTAATTTGATCCAAACTTGACAAATCAATGGGAAGGAAAGGATACTTATGTAAACTTTAAACAATAAAGAATTTAAATAATAAAAGAAACACTTGTCAGAAATGTGTTTTCAAGATAGGGAACATAAAAAGATACAAGACAACTGAGTGAAAATATCTGTTTTTTAATCTTCATTTTCCAGATTTAAAAAAGGTTGGGGTAAAGTCAAACCTTCTACCCTACTCAGTACTGGGGAGGGAAGGAACACCTTTGTCCAAGAGTTCTAGCCACTGGATGCTCTACGTTAGAGGACAGCTAGACCATTCCCTAATACCTATAAAAGAGTGTGCCATTCCCATCCCAGAGAGCCTGCCACTACATGCTGGGCAGAGAAGCCTGACATGGGGCCTATACCAAACGAGCTTCAGGATGAGGTCCTTACATTTGGGCTACACTTTTTTTCCTTCTCATCTGAAGCTATGGACCCTTAAATAGCTAGGTCCCAACAATCCTAATTTAAGTATAAATTTGGCAGTATAGTCCAGTAGTTAATAGCACAGGCTCTGGAGTAGGATCACATAAGTTCAAATCCTCTATCTATCTATACCTGTGGAGTGTTGGCAAATCACTTAACTTCACTGAGCATTAATATAATCATCCATAAAGTGTAAGGGAACATAATTCCTATCTTAAAGGGCTGTGATAAGAATTAAATAATTAAATGCAGGTAAAGTCCTTATCCTGGAACATAATGTATACTTAAATACTAGCTATTTTTGTAATTATCAAAACCTAGTGGGAATATTTATCTCCCTTCTTTTTCAGTCTAATAGGAGTTTGGGACTGCATTAAAAAGGAACTAAGCAATCATCTCTGGAAAAGAAGTTTAGACTTTTCAAGTAAACCCAATGATTTGCCTTCCTGGCCCACTTCCTTGACCTGGTGCACCTGGCTGCCTGCCTGGCTGCCTTAACCTGGTGTGCCCAGCATGCCTGCCAGCCGGCCCCACCACATTGACTTAGCAAATCAGGCCCTGCCATCATGACCCAATGGACCCCAGACACACAGGCCTGACATCATGACCTGGCTGCCTGACTTGGCACCCCCAGGTGACCAGCAACACTGCCTTGTACCTGCCCTGCAACCTTGGCCCAGCACCCCCAGACTACCAGCCTGCTAAAATGGAGAAACTAAGAAATAACCCACAAATGAAAGCAAAGGAGGAATCACCAGAAAAAGAACTAAATGAAATGGAGGTAAGCAATTTATGAGATATAGAGTTCAAAGTAATTGTTATAAGGATGCTCAAACAACTTAGTGAGAACTAAAGCAACTTAATGGGAATTATATGGAACAAAGTGGGAACTTCATAAGCATGAAAAAAGATGTAGAAACCATGAATAAGAATCAATCAGAAATGAAGAATGACATTGCAGCAATAAAGAATACCCTGGAAAGAATCAACAGTAGAGTAGAAGAAGCTGAGGACCAAATCAGAGAATTAGAAGACAGGTTAGAAAAAAACACCCTATCAGAGCAACAATTAGGAAAAAAAAAATTATAAAGCAGCAGGATAAGGGAGCTTTGGGACAGCATGAAGCATAACAATATCCACATCATAGGGTACTCAGAAAGAGAAGAATCTGAGAAAAGAATAGAGAATGTGTTTGAAAAAATAATGACAGAAAACTTCCCTAACCTGGTGAAGGAAAAAGTCTCTCAAGTTCAGGAAGCCCAGAGTCCCAATTAAGATGAACCCCAAAGAACCACACCTAGACACATCATAATTAAAATGGCAGCAGTTAAAGGTAAAGAAAGAATCTTAAAAACGAGAGAGAGAGAGAGAGAGAGAGAGAGAGAGAGAGAGCTACAAGGGAGCTACCATTAGACTGTCAGCTGATTTTTCAATAGAAATACTTGAGGCCAGGAGGGAGTGGCATGAAGTATATAAAATAATGAAAAGCAAGGGACTTAATCCAAGACTACTCTATCGAACAGGGCTATCATTCAACATTGAAGGTGAAATAAAGAGCTTCACAGACAGAAAAAAGCTAAAAGAGTTTATTACCACCAAGTCAGCACTTCAAGAAATGCTAAAGGGGCTCCTGTAAGAAGAAAAAATATCAAGAAAGAGAGGAACACAGACATAAAGAAAAAATGGCAATAATTAAGTACATATAAATAATAACCTTTCATGTAAATGGCTTAAATGCTCCCACCAAGACATAGGTTGCTGAATGGATAAGAAGACTTGACCTATAAATATTTCTCTTCTTTCCATGTCCAGTGTGGCTAGAGAGCAGTCCGGTTCCTGAGTAGGGGCACCTGGGGATTGAGAAAATGAAAGAAAGAGACAGATACAGAGATAGAAGGAAAAAGCTGGGGCCAGGTGGGACAGTTGTCCTCTGATGGAGAGACAGTGACCCAGAGCCGGTACAGAGCATTTATTTCATACACTCTGATTAAAACAGGGGTGGATTAATATGTATACAAAGGTTCTTGTTTTGACAACACTTGTTGTACCTCCCACAGCCCATTAGCTACTTAGGAAGGAATTAGGGAGGGCTACAAGGTCAGGTTTAATTATGCTAGAAGAGCTCTGCCCTCCAGGATGGGACTTGTTTGTGGCCCTGCCACAGGTCAGTCCTAGGCTTAATCCTATATCTGCTCCCTACATATTCCCCTTCTTTTGTTTTTAAGCTACTATAATAAAAGTAAAACTTAAACATCAAGAACAAAGCTCTGACTATTAAAATAATAACAAAACAATGTCAATGCAAAAACCAAGCTACAGACATGTTAACATTTTAAAACTTGAACATCAAGAGCAAAACTCTAGCTATTAAAATAATAACAAAACAATGCCAATGCAACACAGCACTGAGAGAAATCAAACTACAGACATGTTAACATTTTTAGCTACTAAATGAAAGTTTCTTTTGCTTTAGGTGTATATTTTCTCAGAGTCCTCAGATTTGGCTGTGCAAAACTTTACAGAAGACTGGCAGCTAACCAATGCTACCATAGCCAGAAACATGGTTGAGGGAGTAGCTTCCACTTCTTGTTTTTCTACCATCTGCTGGGCTTCAGTTGTTAACTTCTTCAGCTGACTCCATGTTGGCACCTCGGTCCCTTGTGTAGTGTTTGTTTTCTTCTTCCACATTGCTATCACTGGGGCAACTCTCAGTCTTTTGAATGAAGGGACAAGGAGCTTCTCTGGGTCCATTGTGGTGACGCACATAAAAAACACTCTGGCACCCAAATTGGCTGTGCTGCTCCTTCTGGAAAGATACAAAACACAACCTCTTCCCCACATCGTTACTGAATCTGGTAAAACTCTTGTCTGGTTTGCGCATCCGGCAGATGCTATTGTACAGGAGACCCGATGCCTTTTGGCTGCTGTACAACCCTCTGGATCACAATTCAAAAAATTTAAAGTATAAAGAGCATGACTGAGTTTGTTTTGAGATGACACATAATTCTGGGGTCCAACTCCAGCAGGTCCAGGGGTCCCCAAAGGTGTGGACGGAGTCAGCGAAGAAGGAATGACACGGAGACAGCGTTCAGTTGATCAGCAGCCTAGCCAGGATCTCTAGCCAGGATGTCCAGCCAAGTTCTGGTTAGTATCTCCAGCCAGGTTGTGTTTTATTGTCTTGTTACATCTGTATTTATACCAGTTGATTTTAATCCTGTCAATTTCTATTCCAAAGGTTAGGGCGTTTCTTATCTCCATTCCAGGGAGTAAAGATTATGTAGCTTAAGGGTGATTGTTCATAGTTAAAGTGATTAACTACCCGCCAGGCATTTAGTTAAGGGGTTTTATTCCCTCCCTAACTTCAGGGAAAAATCCCTACCTGGGGAAACAACCTTTCTGGGAGAGGTGACCTTGGTTAAAACACATAGCGCCAAGAAGGTGAGCAAACATATTAAGAACAGTATGCCATATACGCCAGGTCCCTTGAAACATATGCTGTGCAGATGTTTCTTCCCTGCAGCAACTGTGTCAAGCAGCAAGGGTGGACCAGCTTCCGGCAACATAACATCTGTCTCCCCCACTTTTTTTTAGTAATTGCATTTTAAGAGTACGATTGGCTCTTTCCACTATTGCTTGACCTTGAGGGTTGTAAGGGATACCAGTTTTATGACAAATTTGATATTGCTGACAAAAGTGCTGAAAAGCAGAACTAGCATATGTGGGTCCATTGTCTGTTTTTAGGTCTAAGGGAGGTCCTAGTACTGCAAAGGCAGCTAAGCAATGATTAATTACATGCTTGGCACTCTCCCCTGTTTGGGGAGTCGCAAAGGTAAAGCGGGAGCAGGTATCTACATTAACATGTACCCATCTATGTTTACCAAACTCTGGGATGTGGGTGACATCCATTTGCCAGATTTGATTAGGTTTAAGACCCGTAGGATTAACCCATAACAATTGTACAGGGCAATGAATTACGCACTGAGGGCACTGCTTAATTTGACAAGCTTGCTCCCGAGAAATACAGAACTTTTTATGCAAGGCAGAAACATTTTGATGATGCAAAGCACGGGAGGAATGGGCAAGAGAAAATGGTGTAGGCTCTTGCATTACAGCAAGGAGGCGATCAATAGCATCATTGCCTATAGCTAACAGACCAGCAAGACCTGAATGAAATCAGATATGACCAATAAAGCAGGGAAATTGTTGTTCTCTAATAACCTTTTGAAGGCTGAAAAATAAATGAAAGAGTTCCTCTGAATTAGTGTGCCCTATAGTAGCTGTTTCAATAATTTTGGCCATACTTACCACATAAGCACTATCACTATATAGGTTGATGGGCTCCATAGCAAAATCTGTCAAGGCATAAATAAGACTTGTATTTCTACCTGTTGTGCTGAAATATAAGGGGTTTGAAGGACCTTTGTTCCCCTGCTGCAGTAGCATCCAGCCTTTCCAGAACTGGATCCATCTGTAAAAACGGTAATGCCTGAAGGTAAAAATAGTAACTGAGAGAAATTGTAAGACTTTATTTGCAGGATAATGGTTAGTATTAATTATTTGTGCCCTTACTTTAATTTCTCCAGTATAGTCCTGATCTATCACCCCAGGGAGAACTTGAAATCCTTTCAATGTCAAATTGCTCCTCCCTAAAATTAATCCCATTATGCCCGTGAGAAGGGGACCATACACTCCTGTAGCAATGGCCTGAGGCCCCATTTCCAGAGTTAGTACATACTGGGGGGTGGGATGGAGGTCCAATCCTGCACTTTCCAAGGTGGCACCGTAAAGGTTTCAAATGGTTGGCTTTGGGACTGAGCCTGCTGGAAAGGCTGGAGTGGGGTCAAGGATAAGGCCCTTACTGCTTGGTGGGGCCAGGGCTGGCCCTGCTTGAAGTTTCCCTGCCTAGGGGGCATTGGATTATCATTAATTTACCCAATGCTTTCCTCTCTTGCATCTTGGGCATAGTCCAGGCTGCTTGTTTCCACTCTCTGTAGTCTTTTGATTTCCATTTCTAGCATTACTTCTTTAGCAAAATGCCCTAGCACTAACTGGTTTGGCTCAGTGGATAGAGCGTCAGCCTGCAGACTGAAGGGTCCCAGGTTCGATTCCAGTCAAGGGCATGTACCTTGGTTGCAGGCACATCCCCAGTAGAGGGTGTGCAGGGGGCAGCTGATCGATATTTCTCTCTCATCGATGTTTCGAACTCTCTATTCTTCTTCCTTCCTCTCTATAAAAAAATCAATAACACATATTTTAAAAATGCCTTCATTTACCACAACTAAGACATCCCCCTTTCCTATTCTGCTGACCAGCGAGTAACATCTCCTTAAATATGGCAGGTACTACCATTCCCTGAAAGTAGGCTTGTCCAATATCAGCACAAACACGGATAAAATGCTTCTATAATAAGTAATCTCCAAGTGAGAGACAAGCCTTTGTGACAATATTAAACCTCTGGTAACCTTCCACTATCTGTCTAGTTCCCTTGCCACATACATTTATTTCAATTTGCTAATTTAAATCAGTCTTAAATAAGGTTTATTTTCTAATTTTTTTTCTCCTATGTTGTGGACAGTAAATTACACTAATTGGATTTCTGTTATCAGTCCTTTTGAGTATATAGACATAAGCTTTGGTTAGGGAGGCAAAATGTGAATTATTTACTTTTAAGTGTCCTTGGTTTAGGGAAGGTAGGATTTACTAGATGGTTCCAAACCACTTGGCATTTATATTTTTTAAATATATTTTATTGATTTTTTTACAGAGAGGAAGAGATAGGGATAGAGAGCCAGAAACATTGATGAGAGAGAAATATTGATCAGCTGCCTCCTGCACACCCTCTACTGGGGATGTGCCCACAACCAAGGTACATGCCCTTGACTGGAATCAAACCTGGGACCCTTTAGTCCGCAGGCTGACACTCTATCCACTGAGCCAAACCAGTTAGGGTGGCATTTATATTTTTTAGATGGTTGCAAACTACTGTTACATGCGAGTCATGAAATTAGAAAATTGACTCTATAGGTCTTTGCATACTCTTAATAAAACTTTCTTAGGATTCCTAAGTATTGAATAAATTTGTCATTTCTCCTGTAGAGATTTTTAGATAAGGTCTTAAGTAATTAATGTCCTCTAACAGCCTTTAAAAGTCATTTACGGCCTTGAGGCAATCCTTTTGTATTTCTACCTTTTGAGGCCTAATTCATTGATTTTTAAGTACAGTTCCTAGGTATTTGAAGGGCATTTCCCACTGTATTTTTTCCTAGAGCAATCTCTAAGCCACATTTAGGAAGTTTCTTTTAAAAACTTTTACTTTTACTTTTACTTTTGCCCTAATCGGTTTGGCTCAGTGGATAGAGTGTTGGCCTGTGGACTGAAAGGTCCCAGGTTCGATTCTGGTCAAGGGCATGTACCTTGGTTGTGGGCACATCCCCAGTAAGGGGTGTGCAGGAGGCAGCTGATTGATGTATCTCTCTCATCGATGATTCTAACTCTTTATCCCTCTCCCTTCCTCTCTGTAAAGAATCAATAAAATATATTAAAAAAATAAAAATAAAAACTTTTACTTTCTTTTAAACAGTACAATCAACTTGGTTGCTTTTCAGAAAAACTAGTAGGAGAGAAACATGCTGGCCAATACTGCAATGCATACATCTCAAGTAAAAGCAACTTTCTTTTTCTTTATGGTGTTTCATTAATGGTGAGATTTAATGCCTGGATAATAAATTTTGGTTTACTTTGTAAATAGTTATGGAAGATATTTTTAAATTTCTCCTTTCTAAATTTACTTTTAAACAGTATACTTTTTGCAAATTTTACTGTGGACTTTGTTAGAACCAATTGCTTATACGTATTTAAATATATTTTATTGATTTTTTACAGAGAGGAAGAGAGAGAGATAGAGAGTCAGAAACATCGACGAGAGAGAAACATCGATCAGCTGCCTCCTGCACATCCCCCATTGGGGAAGTGCCCACAACCCAGGTACATGCCCTTGACCGGAATCAAACCCGGGACCCTTCAGTCCGCAGGCCGACGCTCTATCCACTGAGCCAAACCGGTTTCGGCTTTTTTTTTTTTTTTTTAATATATTTTATTGATTTTTTACAGAGAGGAAGAGAGAGAGATAGAGAGTGCTTATACGTATTTAAACAGAACACAGTTATTAATTTGTATTTGATAAAGCTTCTCACATGATTTTGAGTATATTAGATTAGCCCAATTTAGTTTTAAAATATTTCTTTTAAGAGAAGAGAATAAATCCTTGAATCATTTCAGGACCCTTGAAATGTCCCAAAGCTATCTCTTGGTTAAAGTCTTGAAATTGAACTTGAAAAGACTATCAAATACACCTAATCCAAAGGTTATGTTATACATTTTTTGTAATTATTTTAAAAATATATCAATTAAATTTAAACTGGTTTTAATATTAAAAATTTGATTCAGGGAGGAACCAAGATGGCGGCATAGGTAAACACCTGATCTTGCTGCCTCGCACAACCACATCAAAACTACAACTAAAAGACAAAATGGATATCATCCAGAACCACTGGAAGGCTGGCTGAGTGGAAGATTGACAACTGGAGGGAAAGAGAAAAGCACATTGAGATTGGTAGGAGGTGCAGAGGTGCAGAAAATGGGCTGGCAACTGGGTACATTTGGTCTTTTTCAATCAGGAGGGAGATACAAGCTCTTGACTGCTCTGAACTCCAGTTCTGAGTGAGACTCTGGGGACCCAGACTCATACTAGGAGAAACTGGACTGTCTGGCATCAGGCCAGAACATGAGGGCGGCTTTCTCTCAGAGATGCTCGCAGCGATCATTGTTCCTGCATGGGACCGTGGGACACAGAGACTCAGGGATCTCTCTGGGGCAGGGTTGATGGGCAACCATTGCTCTTTGCTCCACCCCGGTGATTTGTCCCGTCTCTTCCCACACCCCCACACCCCCTTCCTCCTGAGAATTGTCAGTCCACTCCCTTTCTATGCCCTTGATTCTATTATATTCACCAGTTTATTCTGTTCATCAGATTCTGTTCACCAGGAAATGCAGAGAACCCTAAACAAAAGGAATCCAAAGAGGACCACATCAAGACACATCATAATTAAAATGTCAAGGGCAAAAGACAAAGAGAGAATATTAAAGGAAGCAAGAGAAAAACAGTTAGTTACTTACAAGGGAGTACCCATACGACTGTCACGGACTGATCTACACTCCGAACAGAATGGTATTAGCTGCCATTATTTTCCAGCCCCACCCAATTTACAACCCCACCCAAGCTGTGCGCAGTGGCTTTTGCATATGAATGGCTTGGCCTTTTACAATCTAAAATGTAACAAACTGCAACTGGGTCAGAGAGACCCAGAGTTTCCAAAAGAATTCCTAAGGCTCGACAGAAGCCTGCATTGCTTCACAGCTGGGCCTCATCTGGGCACCTCCAAACCCCAAACAAAGAGGAGGAATCTGCAGATCACTCTGTAGCTCCTGCTCAGTGGCCTCAGGCAGTGGCTGACTTTGCACCTCCTTGGAGATCCAAGAGCCAGTGTACCCAGTGGTCAGAGTGAGACCATACCAGATTACAACTCTTCAGATCCATAAGAGACTCAGATGGCAGACTCAGTGAGCACCAAAGCTCCACTGAAGCAAGTCCTACCCCATAAGGGTGTTTCCAGCACAGCAGTTCTCCCATTGTAGACACAACTGGGCCTCACAGCCAATTGGTCTGGAGGTTAATTCCTCCCAGTGATACCAACAGCCATCAAGGGTTAACTACAACAGGAATGTGCACACAGCCCACAAAGGGGTGCATCAGAGTGTCCACCTCAGGTAATTAGTGAGGCTGAGCTACTGGGCCTTATAGGACACCTAGCACACAAAGCCACTCTATCAACACAGGGAAGCAGCCAAAATGCGGAGACAAAGAAACAGGGCACACATGACAGAAATGGAGGAAAGCAAACTACTGGATATAAAGTTCAAAACCAAGGTTATAAAGTTACTCAAGAATCTTCTAGAAACCTCCGAGAAATTTAGTGAGACCCTCAAGCACATGAAAAAGGACCAATTAGAAATTAAGCATACACTGACGGAAATAAAGAATAATATACAGAGATACAACAGCAGACTAAAGGATCCCAAGAATCAAGTCAAAGATTTGAAATACGAAGAAGCAAAAAACACCCAACCAGAAACACAAAGAGAATCCAAAAATATGAAGATAGTGTAAGGAGCCTCTGGGACAACTTCAAGCATACCAACATCCGAATTATGGGGGTGCCAGAAGAAGAGAGAGAGCAAGATATTGAAATCCTATTTGAAGAAATAATGACAGAAAACTTCCCCTACTTACAAGTCCTAGACTTACAAGTCCAGGAAGTGCAGAGAACCGCAAACAAAAGGAATCCAAAGAGGACCACATCAAGACACATCATAATTAAAATGTCAAGGGCAAAAGACAAAGAGAAAATATTAAAGGCAGCAAGAGAAAAACAGTTAGTTACCTACAAGGGAGTACCCATACGACTGTCAGCTGATTTCTCAACAGAAACCATGCAGGCCCGAAGGAAGTGGCAATAAATATTCAAAGTGATGAATAGCAAGAACCTACAACCAAGATTACTCTACCCAGCAAAGCTATCATTTAGAATTGAAGGTCAGATAAAGAGCTTCACAGATATGAACAAGCTAAAGGAGTTCATCACCACCAAACCAGTATTATATGAAATGCTGAAGGGTATTCTTTAAGAAGAGGAAGAAGAAACAAAAAGGTAAAGATAAAAATTATGAACAGAAAAGTGACAACAAATACATATCTATCAACAAGTGAATCTAAAAATCAAGTGAATAAAAAATCTGGTGAAGAGAATAAACTGGTGAATATAATAGAATCAGGGGCATAGAAAGGGAGTGGACTGACAATTCTCAGGGGGAAGGGGGTGTGGGGGTGTGGGAAGAGACGGGACAAAAATTGAACACCTATGGACGAGGAAAATGGGGGTGGGGGTAAGGGCAAGGGGTGGGGTGGGAACTGGGTGGAGGGGAGCTATAGGGAGAAAAAAGAGGAACAACTGTAATAATCTGAACAATAAAGTTTTATTTAACAAAATTTGGCTCAGACCATAGAATTAATCCTTATCCTCTAATTAGGCCAACAAAATACTATTTCCTACGTTGAAATTCCACCACACACAATATACATAGGGACCACAATACACTCTGAACCACCAATCTTTCCCGAGAAAATACAAGAACCATTCCTCTCCCCACCAGCCAGAGGTGACCCACTGTTGCGAACAGCACCCACCAGAGGAGCCACTGCCAACTGAGGAGCAGCCACTTCTGTGATCACCCGAGGAGCAACAGCAGCCCGAGGAGCCACTGCCACCCAAGGAGCAGCCCCTGCACAACTCTATATCTAGATCAGTCTGTGAGATTCAAAATGGGTAGAGAAAGAAAGCCCCAAAGGAAAGAAAAGGAGGCATCACCAGAAAAGCAGCTAAGTGAAACAGAGGCATGCAATATGTCAAAAAGAATTCAGACTAAGGGTCCTACAGTTCATAAACCTGATGGAGGAAAAAAATCAACAACTTATGTAAGAATCAAGAAGAAATGAAGAGTGATATAGTTGCAATAAAAAACATCATGGAAAGTTTCAACAGTAGACTAGGGGAAGCGGAAGACCGAATTAGCAAATTAGAAGACACGGAAGCAAAGAACCATTCCTCTCAAAAATGAACCTCCACACACCATGCACTTTGCCATCACAACCATTACAATTTCTCTCAACCTAACCTGAACTCCAAACTCCCAGAAGCCTCAAACTCTAGCCAGCAAGCCAAACACCTAGCATTCTCAGACTATCAACATATCCACATCTCTAAGGATATATTTTAAACAAAACACAAGGCACATTCAATGAATAGATTCAATTCTAGATTTTACATATGAGGTGAACTCATTGATATTTCAGTACCTTATCATTTAAAAATACCTAGATATTTAACAAATTTTTAAATTTAGCAATGTTCCAAAGTCCTTAAGTTACCAAGGACTTTGGAAAATTATGTTTACTCATATATAATTACCACTGAAAAAGATTTACCATATACTTTTCATTTTAGTTATGTATATTTTGCCTTAAAAACTTTGATTTTAAAGTCAACTATTATTACCCAAGGCATTTTCTTTGGCAAATTCTGTAACAGAGATAACTTACTGACTTTCAGTGGCTTTATTATTTTATTTTATTTTATTTTATTTTCCTTTATAAAAATAGGAGTGCCCCGGGACCTGTGAGGCAACCTTAGAATGCAGTCCATTATTATTCAAGAACTACCCATTATTGTGGAAATACTAATCTTGTTGCCTAAGTACAGCCTATATATTTTCCTTGTGTCATTTTTTCCCATCCTTTAAAGAAAAACTATCTAGGGTTTATTCTATAGCATCCATGAAGAGATATGGGGCTCAGTTCAAGAGCCACTCAAAATCAGGTGGGGTGTGCCATTTCTCTTAATCTAGCCTTTATCTCTTCATGAGTACTGAAATCCCAGACGTATCCCTAACTTGTGAGAAATGTCTCATCCATCCGAATTTCAAATGACGGACTGGGAAATAAAAACATGGCAAAAATTAGACTTTTAATAACACTCCCGGGAGTGGGCATCCATTTTACAGGATCACAAAAACAAACAAACAAACAAAAAATCAGTCAATGGGCTGGGGCCTTTTTTAGTTACTTCCTTCTGTCTAGGGAATTTTCTTAGCACCTGTGTTATCAGCCAAGTGTCCACTTATGTTCTTTCTCTCCCTATTCCCACATTCTGTTTGCTCTGGGTAAATTTAGTAATGGTCTGGTCATCTACAGTTTCTTTAAAATTAAATTAAAGGCATGCTTGGAATTAGCTGTCCTTTGTTTAAACTTACCTAGGTTGCAATTTTTGTAGATTTTACACTTTTCAAATTAATATTAGAATTTTAAAATTTTAACACAGCACAATAAAATCATAAATCAGAGAAAAGCAAATTAAAGTTACAATACAGACACAGAAAGAAATTTAACAAGCTAAGAGTTTCTGGGAGGGAAAGAAAAAGATTTTTTAAGATAAATTATTGGCAGTTGCTGAGAAATTCCTTTAATCCTTTCTACTTGGTTCAGCTCACTACAAGTAGTTTGAGCCTCCAGCAAAATGAAATATGAAGTTGCTTTCACTTTCAGCTGAGTGCCTGCATCCAGCTGTAAAAGCCGGGCAGCTGCAAGCAAAACTTTTCTTATCATCTGAGTCATCCCGCTCACAGTGACGCTTGTTCCCCTCTGCCTCAAACTCTAGCTCCTGCTCATAATTATGAGGTAAATCTTTATCAGGTGGGCCCTTGACTGTGGTTGCAGGAGCGACAGGTGGAGGCAGAGGTCACACAGAGGGGTGAAGTGGTATTTTTAGAGATTCGTACCCTTCCACTGTAGGCTGTAAAGCTGTGGACACACCCTGCTAAGACATGCTTAAACTCTCCTGCGCTGGATGAAGGCAATCACAAATTAAAGACCATAGTGTGAATGTGGAATAGGAATCTTCTCTGGACCTTCTGCTGTGTATTGGTCACGCAACTGCTTTCTGACCTTTTCCCATGTTTGAAAGTTGATGGTTCCCTCTTCAGGAAACCAACAGCAAGTTTCATTAACAAAACTTAAGAAATCAAGAATCTGACTACACTTAAGAGAGCATCCTTGAGCTTTGAGCATAGTTTTAAGCATTTGAGAGTAGAGTCCTCTTTCCTGAGACCTTGAATTACCCATGTTTTACACCCAACTAATACAACAATCCACTCCTTACCTTCTTTTTTAAAAAATACATTTTATTGAGTTTTTACAGAGAGGAAGGGAGAGGGATAGAGAAGTAGAAACATCGATCAGCCGACTCCTGCACAACTCTTACTGGTGATGTGCCCGCAACCAAGGTGCATGCCCTTGACCGGAATCGAACGTGGGACCTTTCAGTCTCAGGCGATGCTCTATCCACTGAGCCAAACTGGTTAGGGCCTTACCTTACTTCTTTAATTTGTTGCATGGCGCACTTCTCAGAGTTAACCCCTCACCTGAATTTTGAGAGTTCCCCTGTACTCAGGTCCCTGGATCCTAGAGCCACATATAAATAATTCTTTCTTTTCTGCATCCAGTGTGGCTAGAGAGCAGTCCAGTTCCTGAGTAGGGGTGGCTGGGGATTGAGAAAATGAAAGAGACAGACACAGAGATAGAAGGAAAAAGCTGAGGCCGGGTGGGACAGCTGTCCTCTGATGGAGAGGCAGTGAGCCAGAGCCGGTACAATGTTTATTTTATACAGTCTGATTAAAACAAGGGTGGATTAACATGTATTCAAAGGTTCTTGTTTTGGCAACACTTGCTGCACCTCCCACAGCCCATTAGCTACTTAAGAAGGAATTAGGGAGGGCTACAAGGTCAGGTTTAATTATGCTAGGAGAGCTCTGCCCTCCAGGCTGGGACTTGTTTGTGGCCCTGCCACAGGTCAGTCTGAGGCTTAATCCTTTAGTCCCTCCCTACAATGACCCATATATATGCTGTCTACAAGCAACCTACCTCAGAACAAAATAGTCCTGCTGGATGAAAGTGAAGGATGGGAAAAATTTTTCCATGCAAATGGACACAAAGAAAAAACCTGGGGTATTGATACTCATATCTCACTAAATAGACTTCAAAATGAAGGCTATACAAAGAGACAATGAAGGTCACTACATAATACTAAAGGGATCGATACAACAATAGGATATAACACTGGTAAGCATATATGTGCCCAATTATAGGAACATCCAAATATATTTAAAAAAACAACTTTTGGAGGACTTTACAGGAAAGAACAACAGCAATACAATTAAAGAAGGGAACTTAAACATCCCCGCTGATATCACTGTATAGATCTTCTAGACAAAATACCAGCAAAGAAACAGCAAGCTATTACAAAAAGTCCAAGAGAAAGGAACACTTCCAAGCTCTTTTTATGAGGCCAGCATTAGCCCAATTCCAAAACCAGATAAAGACACTCCAAAGAAAGAGAATTACAGGCCAATGTCCCTGATGAACATAGATGCTAAAATCCTCAACAAAATAATAGCAAAACGGATCCAGCAATATATTAAAACTATCATACACCATGACCAAGTGGGATTTGTTCCGTGGATGCAAGGCTGGCACATATTTACAAATCAATAAATGTGATACATCAGATAAACAAATTGAAAGACAAAAGTTATATGATCATATCAGTAGATGCAGAAAAAGCACTAAACAAAACCCATTTTTATATAAACTCTAAGCAAAATGGGAATAGAAGGATTATACCTCAATATAATGAAGGCCATATGTAACAAACCTACAGCCAACATCATACTCAATGGCCAAAAACTAAAACCATTCCTCCTAAGAATAGGAACAAGACAGGGATGTCTGCTTTCACCACTCTTATTCAACATAGTACTGGAAGTCCTACCCGCTGTGATCAGACAAGAAGAAAACATAAAAGGCATCCAAATTGGAAAGCAGAAGTTAAAATTGTCAGTATGTGCAAATGACATGATGTTGTACATAGAAAACCCTAAAGACTCCAACAAAAAACTGCTAGATTTAATAAATGAATTTGGCAACACAGCAGGATGCAAAATTAATACCCATAAATTTATAGCATTTTATACACCAATAATGAACTCTTAGAAAGAGAAACTGAGGTTAAAAAATCTCATTTACCATTCTAACAAAAAAATTAAGATACTTAGGAATAAACTTAACCAAGGAGGTAAAAGATCTGTACTCAGAAAACTACAGGACTTTGAAAAATGAGATAGAGAAATATATAAATACTAGAGCAGTGGTCAGCCACATGCGGCTCTTTGACCCCTTGAGTGTGGCTCTTCCACAAAATACAGACTTCTGCACATGGGCCATGAAGTTTCAATCGCACTGTATGTGTGCGCCCACACGTGGTATTTTGTGGAAGAGCCACACTCAAGGGGCCGAAGACCCGCATGTGGCTCGCGAGCTGCAGTTTGCCAACCACTGTACTAGAGGCCTGATGCACAAAATTTGTGTAAGGGCCTTGGCCCCAACCCACACCCACTGCCGCGATGGCCAGGGGCTTCAGCCACCTCTACCACAGCCCTTGTCCACTGTGGCTTTGTCTGGAAGGAAGGACATCTGGTCTAATTAGCATATTATACTTTTATTATTAGTATAGATAGAAGAGGAAGAATATACCGTGTTCATGTACTGGTAGAATTAACATCATTAAAATGTCCATAACTACCCAAAGCAATCTATAGAGGCAATGTAATCCTTATTAAAATACCAATGGCAATTTTCACAGATCTAGATCAAACACTCCAAAAATGTATATGGAACCAAAAAAATACCTGAATAGCCTCAGCAATATTGAGAAAAAAGAATAAAGTTGGAGGGATCACAATACCAGATATCAAGTTATACTACAAAGCCACTGTAATCAAAACAGCCTGATACTGGCACAAAAAAAGGTATATAGATCAATGGAATAGAACAGAGAACCCAGAAATTGACCCAAGTCATTGTGCTCAATATTTGGCAAAGGAGGCAAGAACATACAATGGAGTCAAGACAGTCTCTTCATTAAGTGGTGTTGGGAAAATTGGACAGATACATGCAAAAAAAAAAAAATGTAACTAGACCAGAAACTTACGCCATACACAAGAATAAACTCAAATGATATAAATCCTAGAAGAAACCATAGGAAGCAAACTCTCAGACATCTCTCATAGCAGTTTGCTTGCTCATACATCTCCTAGGGCATGGAAAACAAAGGAGAAAATAAACAAATCAAAATAAAAATACTTCTGCATAGTAAAGTAAACCATCAACAAAACGAAAAGGGAGCCCACTGTATGGGAGAAAATATTCATCAATGATACATTTGATAAGTGGTTAATTTCTAAAATATATAAGGAACTCATACAACTTAACAAAGGGAAGACAAACAATCCAATTTTAAAAATGGGCAAAGGACCTAAATAGACACTTCTTCAAAGTGTACATACAGATGGCCAAGAGACATATGAAAAAATGTTCAAAGTCACTAATTATCAGAGAGATGCAAATTAAAATGACATGTCACATCTGTCAGAATAGCTACCATCAACAAATCAACAAATGACAAGTGATGGCGAGGATATGTAAAAAAAGGAACCCTTATACACTGCTGGTAGGAATGCAGACTTGTGCAGACACTATGAAAAACAGTATGGAGTTTCCTCCCACTTCCCGGAATATATCCTAAGAAACCCGAAACACCAATTAGAAAGATTATATGAACCCCTATGTTCATGGCAGCACAATTTACAACCCCATAATGAAGGAGTTATTATTATCTCCACTGTATAGTTAAGGAAACTGAGGTATAGATTGGTTAAGTAACTTGCCTAGGTGCCACATAGCTAGTCAGGTGTGATCCCAGTAACTGTGTTCTTGTCAACCTTACCACATGACCTTCTTAGTAAGTAAGCAAGTGGACATCAAATATTAAGCATCCAGAATTTGCTTAGAACTGAGAGATGAAGGACCCAGGCATTAATAAGAATGAAGGAGCATTTCTGCTGAAATAGGTAGGAATGGAATATTTTGTGGACAAAAACATCCTGACCTGAGAATGGCAATAAGAAGATAATAGGATCAGAAAAGTGTTAGAGGCAGGGAGAGTTGGTGGCAACCAGAGGGAGAGGAGAGAACTACTGGTTGTCAAAGATCAGGGAAGCTGGGAAGAGCTGTGTCAAGCGGGAAATATGTTTGAGACAGTGATGAAGCCAACACTCTTTGATTGCCTAAAATTGGCTGTGCAGAAATGGATGGCAATGGGGACATTTGCTGCTGGAGAGAGAATATACTTTAAATTTAATGAGGACAACTCTAGAAGCCCTGCTGATTCCTGATTGATAAGTACTAAGGCGCCTCACTTAACTTGCAGACACAGCTGTCTGCACTGAGCATTGGTGGGTACTGGGCAGCAGCTCAGCCCACAGAGACAGTCCCTGTGTTTTTGCCTGTTGACAATTTCACTTCCTGGAAGGCGATAGAAGGAGCCAGTGCACAGCCCTGCAACCCCCCAAAAGGTTATTTTGTCCAAGGCAAATGTTGCTTATTAAATTCTCACCAGCCTGATTAGAAAGGATTATGCTAGAGGTCTGTGAAGTATCTAGTAACCAATTTTCCTGAGTTATTTTTGAATAGCTATTGAATGGATAATTTCCATACCCATTATCAAAATGATATGCTGGAGGTGAAATTTAGCTGTATTGTACTTGATAAGTAATTGCAGAAATGTTTCTCTCAGATTTAGTGCCTTATTGGCAGCAGGTCTCCCTACAGGCACAAAAGTCTTTGGGATACTTTTTGGTTGACACAAATGCTTTATTATTGTAATATTTTTGTTGCAGTGCAGGGTGGGTGGAACAAGATTTATTGGGACATCTGAATTGAAAGGTGTTGTGTGTTTTTTCACCTCCTGAGAGCAGCATTTGGCAACACAGAGTTTTCCACTAGCAACAGCAAATGAATAATATCTCTCCCTGTTTCCCATGCCTTGGTGCTCTGGAACAAGAGCAGACCCTGAGGTTCCTTGTGAACAGCAAATCCGATGACAACAGCCAATCATGAAGGTCCCTGTTACCAGAAATAAATAAAAAAGGAAATGAAGGCTGAGATATTTGGCTATGGAGAGGGAACTTGAGTCCTAAGGTTCACTTCATATGCCTCTGCATTTCAAGATTCTAGATCAGCCACTGCTAATAGAAATATAATGCAAGCCACATAAGCAATTTTAATTTTTCCCGTAGTCCCATTTAAAAAAGTCAAAAGAAACAGCTGAAACTAATTTTAATAATATATTTTATTTTACCATATATATACAAAATATTATCATTTAAAAATAAAATCAGTATAAAATCATTAATGAGATAATTTACATAATTTTCTCATACTAACTCTATGAAATCAAATATATATTTTATTTACTCTTACAGCACATCTCAATTCAAACTGGCCACATTTCAAGCGCTGGATAACCACATGGTTAGTGGCTACTGTGTTAGAGCAAGTTTAGCTTGAGCTACATATTGCAGCTTCCAATTAGTCCCTGATTCGAACTGGTCCCTGTAGTTTGATCTGCCTCTAGGCCAGGGAAAAGTTCAGATTGTTCTCTCTCTCTCTCTCTTGCTGTCATTTTTTATATGTAGCCCTGTCCCCATTCAATTCTGTAGTCCTATGCAGACCCTTCCAAGGTTGTCAAATCCAAAAATCAAAATCATCTGCTGACAGTCAGGGCAAGTAGCATTGCACAATAATGATTTAGGCAAAGAAAGGCACGTTACTTTCAGAAGGAAAAGAGGATAGAGACTTAGTTTCAAGGCCATCCAAGTGCACTAAAATCCAACAAAACATCTTAACTCCGATTACTGCTCTGCATTAGACACTTTACCTTTGGGTAGGCTGGGCTTTCCAATAGTGATTTTGGAACTAAATCCCAGTAGAACCAAAACAAAGATGTCTCATTGGATTGGTTTTATACTGCCATAATAAAATTCTGAAATGAATATTGTTAAAAATTGGCAGGCCAGATTTATTCCTCTTTTTAGTTGTAGAATTATAATGCTATATGGGGGGGGGGTCGTTTTATTTATTTATTTTTGATTTTTTTTCTTTACTGATGAATGTGTTACATATTTGTCCTATCCCCCCCCCCCATTGACCGCCCTCACCCCCCTATTGTCTGTGTCCATTGGTTAGGTTTAAATGCATGCATACAAGTCCTTTGGTTGATCTCTCTCCCTTACCCGCACCCTTCCCTACCTTCCCTTTGTGGATTGACGGTGAGATCGATGCTTCTCTGTCTCTGGGTCTGTTTTTATTCATCAGTTTATGTTGTTCATTATATTCCATAAATGAGTGAGATCATGTGATATTTATCTTTCTCTTACTGGCTTATTTCACTTAGCATAATGCTCTCCAGTTCCATCCATGCTGTTGAAAATGGTAAGAATTCCTTCTTTTTTACCGCAGTGTAGTATGCCATTTTAATTTTCTTTGTCGTGATTGGTTTAGATCCATAGCTTCATATCCTAGGCATACTAAAGGAATATAATTACATGGACATTTATGACCACAGTATAGGCTACCATGCTTTGGAGAGCTACAAAGCTAATTTTGCTGTATTTTTTAAACTGATTGTTTTTTTAATTTGAATTCTTTATTGTTTAATGTATTACATAAATCTCCTTTTTCCCCCATTGACCTCTCCCCACGCTCCACCAACCCCCAGCACATGCCCTCACCCGGCCCCCCCCCCCGTCTGTGTCCATTGGTTATGCTCATATGCATGCATACAAGTCCTTTTGTTGATCTCTTACACCCACACCCCCCACCTTCCCTCATAGGTTGGACAGTCTATTCAATGCTTCTATAACTCTGATTCTATTTTTGTTCATCAGTTTATGTTGTTCATTATATTCCACAAATGAGTGAGATCATGTGATATTTATCTTTCTCTGACTGGCTTATTTCGATTAGTGTAATGCTCTCCAGTTCCTTCCATGCTGTTGCAAATGGTAAGAATTCCTTCTTTTTATAGCAGCATAGTATTCCATTGTGTAGATGTACCACAGTTTTCTAATCCAGTCATCTGCTTATGGACACTTAGGCTGTTTCCAAACCTTAGTTAGCTATTGTAAATTGTGCTGCTATGAACATAGAGGTGCATATATCCTTTCTGATTGGTGTTTCTGTTTTCTTGAGATATATTCCTAGAAGTGGGATTACTGGGTCAAATGGAAGTTCCATTTTTAATTTTTTGAGAAAATGCCATGCTGATTTCCACAGTGGCTGCATCAGTCTGCATTCCCACCAGCAGTGCAAGAAGGTTCATTTTTCTCCACATCTTCACTGATTTCTTTCTTCTCTGGTACTGCAACCTAATTCTATCAGTCTCTAATTGTTTCATATTACAAGATTTGTCTCTTTCATTATATAGCTTAATTACTGGAAGACAACATAATTTACATTCTACTATGTTTCTTTACCCTCCTCACCCAAGCCTAGTACAAGTGTTGAGGATTTGATGCCATTAATGATTACCCACTTGACTTGATTTCAAGTTGCCTAAAAATCTACCTCTGAAAAAGCCATAGTTATTCTTCTGAGATATTGGCAAATTCCTATTATTTTTTACTCCCCTTCCTTGAATGTCTTCATTTAGATATTGGATATGTTGTGATTAAAGCAACTGATGATGAGTATCTATACTCTAGCACAAATATGAGCAGGTGAAAAACTCAGTCACCTAGTTGATTTCTCTACTTGGAATTAAGAATTGTTCGCTGATTTTTTTCCCCTGAGCTGATTGAAAAAGCTGGGGGTTTTGGCATTCTCTACAATGTTTCAGTCTCTTTTCAATTCATCAGGCATTTTTGTTGAATGCTTACTGTGCTAAGCCTGGACCATGGTCTTGAAGAGCCTGGCCTATATGTTCAACAGTGTCTATTTGGGGCATTGTAGAATATTGTATTACATATTAATGAGAATTTATAAAAACAAAAGAATTAATACTAATGACAAAAAACATCATCTGAATTTAATTGAGACAAACATGGAACTCATTGAATATGCTGTAACATGGCAAATATTTAGCTTCATAGATTCTCATTGGGTTTAAGGCATTTATGTCTTAAATTGTGAACAATTTTAGAGCATAAGTTTAGAAAACCTAGTTTTTTTAAAATCATGTCATCTAGAAAGTAAGGTATAATTGGAGATTACTATATTACTTTTTAGTCACTCCCATGCCCCCAAATAACATGTGAGTCTACTGTTTGACTCATATATCGGATTTTTATATATTTTTTCAGAGTTGCTTTCTATAGAAGGCAGGAAGCTACCTGCATAATGTTTGAAGTCATCAGTTTTAAGATGATAATTAAACCATGAGCTAGCTGTAGATATATTCTAAATGTTTCACTGTTTGGTTGGTGTTTTTTTCAATACCTTATTCAGCCAAGTTCCTTGGTTGATAAAAATATCTATACATATAAAAGCCTAAGTGACCGAAAGACCAAATGACCAGTCAACCGGTCACAATGATGCTCACTGACCACCAGGGGGCAGATGCTCAATGCAAGAGCTGCTCCCTGATGGTCAGTGTGCTCCCACAGCCAACCTCCTGCAGATGGTCAACCTCCTGCAGTCCCTCCCCTTGGCCAGATGGCCCCTATTGGCCTGATCAGAACTGGGCAAGATGCCCCCCACGATCGGCGCCTATCGCCAGGCAGGCCAAGGGACACCACCCGTCCATGAATTTGCGTACACCAGGCCTCTAAAACATAATTCATTGCTAAACATAATCACTGGAAACAGTTGCATTTTTAAAAATTACACCTTTAAAAATATATATTATTTTTCATTTTATACCACTCACGATTGAACAGAGGGTTAAAGTTAATTAAAATAAAAGAGTAAATGAAAGCTATGTTGTAAGCCTGGAAAGGCAACCATGAAGAACAGCTTTTCCATAATGACTCCTAATATTTGAATGTGTATTTTATGTCCTGGTTGTGACTGAAAGTAACCTAATATGTTGAGAGGCAAAGAAAAAGTATTAATCTGTAAAAATTCCCTTTTAAAAACAGAAGCTGTCCAATTTGCTTGATTAAAAGACAGGGGTGCCAGGAACTTCCACCTCTTTGGAAATTAGTCCCACAAATGAATTATTACATCCTTCCTTAGGCTGGAAAGGGTTTTCTAATATGTGCTGGGAATGACCAACTTCACAATCTTGGACTTTATGAAAAATAATGTATCTGTGAACTTTACAAACCATATGAATGCATTTCATACATAACTTAAACTCTGCTCTTGAAAGAAACAAATGAGAATGAATATTTTTATTTTAAACAAGAACTCTTCCCCATACATACATGGAATTCTCCCCTCTCTCATGCCAACATCCAGGTCAAGGATCAAATGATATTTTAAAAATGTATTTATGTCCTAGTAAGAAATTCCAAAAGTTGGATTTAATTTCCCCATTTTTTGGTGTTAAATTCACTAAATATTGCAAACAAAACAATGTAGTCATCATTGATGCTGTTATAATGACAGGTTGTGATGTTGAGGTTCAATAGTTAAGATGTACGTGAAGACAAGCCAGGTCACAGCCTAAGGATGGCTTCCTGCTTTTTTTTCTGAAAGGCATACCTAGAGCTGTGCTTCTTTCAGATGGGTACTGGACTTATCAGGGTAATCAGTTTGTAAGATATATAAATATTTAATCACTATATTATACACCTGAAGCTAATATAATATTGTATGTCAACTATAATTGAAAAATAATTTTTAAAAAATATGCATATGACTTACCTGGGGATCTTATTAAAATGCACATTTTTATACTGTGGGTCTGGGATGGGGTCTGAGATTGAAATTTCTTACAAGCTGCCAGGTGATGCTAATGCTGCTGGTCCACAGCCCACACTTTGAGTAGCAAGGAACTTAGATTATAGTCTATATTTATGCATTCAGAAATACATGTCGTCTTCCTTTATAGAATTCAAGATTCACTTGATAAATAGATGTGTTTGTCCCTCTGTATAAATATTTATGTGGAGTGTTCATCTTTGTGTACATAATTTTTGAACATAATTCAAGCTGAAATATTTTACCTCATTTCATGAAATGTAATAGAGCCCCATGACAGAATAGCTTACTATTTCATAACTGAAAATACTGCAGTCACTTTGTGTCCCTGAAAATATGGCAGTTATACTCAGTAACAGCCTAGTATCAATCTAACTTTAGCAGGAAAGCAAGGGTTACTGTTGTCCTCTGACCCCACGTGTCTGTCTTTAGTCACTTACCTCTGAGCAGACCTCCTGAATGCCAAAACAAAGCCAATCCATCAGTTGCTTGATCAAAATGAAGTCAAGACATCAGTTTACATCCATCATTGGAATGTCATGCCACTAAAGATAAGTCAAGAGGGCATAAAATTGCTGTGCATGAAACACTTCAAACATTCAAAGAAAACACTTTTTAATTGGTCATAGATCTAATGTGATCCAAGCTCTATTAATAAAGAAGTTCCTTTGAAAAGAGTAAGGGCCAAATTCTACTCTCAAGACTTCCTGGGCAAATACACAAATGACTCACACAAGGTCCAATAAGGCAAGGGACAGAAAGAAAATGCCAAGCAAAATACATCAAGTCTCAAGGGAGAGAGAGATCATACACTGTCAATGGCATCAGGAAAGTCTTCATAGAGAAATTGATATTTGTGGTGAGCTCATAGGATGGGTAGAATTTCTATATGAAGCCTTGACAAGGAAGGGAACATCCAGGAGAAGCAAAGAAAGGCAAGAAGTCACAAAAGTGCAAAATGTATTCATGGGACTCTGGTTTGGCTAGAATGTAGGACAAGCTTATTGAGAAAATAGATAAAAGGAGGGGATAACATCAGGTAAGTAGTTAGAAACCAAATTGTAGAAGACCCTAAAAACCCCATTTGATTTAACCAGTGAGGCTCTTATTATTAAAGAGCAATGTGGCCCAGCCAGCATGGATCAGTGGTTAAGCATCAATCTATGAACCAGGAGGTCACAGTTTGATTCCCGGTCAGGGCACATGCCCAGGTTGCGGGCTCAATCCCCAGTGTGGGGGATGCAGGAGACAGCCGATCAATGATTCTCTCTTATCATTGATGTCTCTCTCTCTCTCTCTCTCTCTCTCTCTCTCTCTCTCTCTCTCTCTTCCTCTCTAAAGTCAATAAAATATATTTAAAAATAAAAATAAAAAATAAAGAGCAATGTGATGGTTTATATGATTCCTAAATTATATCCACACAAATATCTTTACCTCCATTAAAATATCACCTACCCAGATTTGATATAATACTGTGACTAGGTTATGTTAATGTTGTATATAAAAACTGGAAACATCTGTGTCACCTTGCCAGTTATTATAGCTTACTGCAAAGAGTGATAAGAACAATGTGTTACTAATCACCTAAACAGACAAATAGTCCAGTGAATTAGAATTAAGCACTCAGAAAGTTTCTCTCTCTCTCTCTCTCTCTCTCTCTCTCTCTCTCTCTCTCTCTCTCTCCTCTCTCTCTTTACACACACACACACACACTGTTTCAGGTATGTATTGCCATTTAAACTACCTTTGTTTTCACAGAGAAGACAAAGTGATTATTTTTGAACTGTAAGTCACATTATACCATGTGATAAAAATCCTCCATGGCTTCTCAACACACTCAAAAGAAAATACAAAATCCCTGGCATACCTTTAAGGTCCTCCAGGTTCTGGTAATTGTTACCTCTCCAACCTTATCTTTGAACACTTTATCTTTTGCTCAATTAGCTCCAGAGACTTTTTGCCAATCTTTTAACATACATACCTCAGGAAATTTGCTGCTTCCTAGGCCTAAATTATAATGCCCCCTTATAACCCTATAGCTCAATTCAGGCCTTTTTTTTTTTACTTCTTTATTGTTTAAAGTATTACATATAGAATTACATATGTCTCCATTTACCCCATTGACTAGCCACCAGCCAACCCCACCCCAAAGCACATTCCCTCAACCCGCTAGTGTCTGTGTCCATTGGTTATGCTTATATGAATGCTTACAAGTCCTTTGATTTATCTCTTACGAGCCCAACAACCCTCCCCTGCCTTCCCTCAAAAGTTTGACTATCTGTTTGATGCTTTTTTGTCTCTGTATCTATTTTTGTTCATCAGTTTATTTGGTTCATTAGATTCTACAAATGAGTGAGATCATGTGATATTTATGTTTCTCCAACTGGCTTATTTCGCTTAGCATAATGCTCTCCATGTCCATCCATGCTGTTGCAAATGGTAAGAGTTCTTTCTTTTTTACAGCAGCATAGTATTCCATTGTGTAGCTGCAACACTGTTTTTTAATCCACTCATCTGCTGATGAGCACTTAGGCTGTTTCCAAATCTTAGCTATTATAAATAGTGCTATTATGAGCATAGGGGTGCATATATCCATTCTGATTGGTGATCCTGATTCCTTGGGATATATTCCTAGTTGTGGGTCAAATGTGAGTTCCATTTTTATTTTTTTTTTGAGGAAATTCCATACTGTTTTCCAAGGTGGCTGCACCAGTCTGCATTCCCACCAACAGTGCACGAGGGTTCATTTTTCTCCACATCCACATCAGCGCTTGTTGTTGATTTGTTGATAACTATTCTGAAAGTTGTGAGATGGTACCTCATTATCGCTTTGATTTGCATCTCTCAGATGATTAGTGACTTTGAGCATGCTTTCATATGTCCCCTGGCCTTCTGTATGTCCACTTTCAAAAACTGTCTATTTAAGTCCTTTGCCCATTTTTTGATTGGATTATCTTCTTTTTGTTAAGATGTATGAGTTCCCTACGAATTTTGGAGATTAGTCCCTTATCGGGGATAACATTGGCAAATATGTTCTCCCATGCAGTGGGCTTTCTTGTTGTTTTGTTGATGGTTTCTTTTGCTGTGCAGAAGCTTTTTATTTTGATGTAGTCCCATTTGTTTATTTTCTCCTTAGTTTCCATTGTCCTAGGAACTGTATCGTTAAAGATATTGCTACGACATATGTGTGATATTTTGCTGCCTATGGAGTCTTCCAAGATTTTTATGGTTTCCCATCTTACATTTAAGTCTTTTATCCATTTTGAGTTTATTTTTGTGTACAGTGTAAGTTGGTGGTCTAGTTTCAATTTTTTTCAGTATCTGTCCAATTTTCCCAACACCATTTATTAAAGAGACGGTCTGGGCTCCATTGTATGCTCTTGCCTCCTTTGTCAAATATTAATTGAGCATAATGGTTTGGGTTGATTTCTGGGTTCTCTGTTCTATTCCATTGGTCTTTGTGTCTGTTCTTGTGCAACTACAGGCAACTTTGACAACTGTGGCTTTGAAATATAGCTCGATATCTGGTATTATGATCCCTCCAACTTTGTATTTCTCAAGATTGCTGTGGTTATTTGGGGTCTTTTTTATTCCATATGTATTTCTCAAGGGTTTATTCTAGCAGTGCACAAGGGTACCTTTTTCTTCACATCCTCGCCAGCACTTGTCATTTGTTGATGATGGCTATTCTATTGAAATATGCCATTGATATTTTAATAGGGATTGCATTAAATCTATAGATTACTTTGTGTAGTATGGACATTTTAATAATGTTGATTTTACCAATCCATGAACATAGTATATTCTTCCATTTGTTTATGTCTTCTTCTACCTCTTTTTTCAATGTCAGGTAGTTTTCCGAGTATGGGTCTTTTACCTCCTTAGTTAAGTTTACCCCAAGGTATCTTAATTTTGTATCCTGCTATATTGCTGAATTCATTTATTAAATCTAGTAGTTTTTTTATGGAGTCTTTGGGGTTTTCTAGGTACAAAATCATGTCATCTGCAAATAATGAGAGTTTTTTCTTCTTTTCCAATTTGGATGCCTTTTATTTCTTCTTCTTGTCTGATCAATATGGCTACCATTTCCAGTACTATGTCAAACAGGAGTGTTGAAAGTGGGCATCTCTGTCTTGTTCCTGTTCTTAGGGAAAATGAGTTTAGTTTTTGCCCATTGAGTATGATGTTGGTTGTAGGTGTGTCATATAAGGCTTTTATTATGTTGAGGTATGATCCTTCTATTCCCACCTTGCTGATAGTTTTTATCAAGGAACGGTATTGACTTTTGTCACATGGTTTTTCTGCATCAATTGATATGATTATGTGATTTTTATCTCTCATTTTTTTATGTGATGTATCACTTTATTGATTTGTGGGTATTGTACTAGCCTTGCATCCCCAGAATAAATCTTATTTGGTCATGGTGTATGATCTTTCTAATGTAATGCTGGATCCAACTTGCTAGAATTTTGTTGAGGATTTTAGCATCTATGCTCATCAGAGATATTGGCCTGTAATTCTTTCTTTGTAGTGTTTTTATCTAGTTTTGGGATTAGAGTAATGCAGGCTTCATAGAAAGAATTTGGGAGTATTCCTTCCTCTTGAATTTTTTGGAATAGTCTGAGGAGTATAGGTTTTAGTTCTTCTTTGAATGTTTGGTAAAACTCCCCTGTGAAACTTTCTGGTCCATGGCTTTTGTTTGCTGGAAGTTTTTTTATTCTTATTATTACTGCTTCAATTTCCTACATAGTTATCAGCCTATTGAGATTTTTAGAATATTCCTGATGGAGTTTTGGAAGGTTGTATTTTTCTAGGAATATGTCCATTTCTTCTAGGTTGATCAGTTTGTTGGAATAGAGTTGCTCATAGTGTTTTTTTTTTTTTTTTACAATCCTTGTATATCTGTAGGGTCTGTTGTTATTGCTCCTCTTTCATTTCTCATTTTGATTATTTGGATCCTCTCTCTTTGCTTCTTGGTGAGCCTGGCTAGAGGTTCATCAATCTTGTTTACCCTTTCAAAGAACCAGCTCTTAGTTTCATTGATCTTTTATACTGTTGTTTTTTGTTTGTGTTTTTTTGTTTGTTTTGTTTTGTTTGTCTCTATGTCGTTTATGTCCACTCTGATGTTTATTATTTCCTTCATTCTGCTCAATCTGGGCTTTTATTGCTGCTCTCTTTCTAATTCTTTAAGTTTTAGAATCAGATACTTTATTACAAAGTTTTTTCTTGTTTTTTGAGGTAGGCCTGTAGTGCTATGAACTTCCCTCTCAGCACTGCTTTCACTGTTCCCATAGATTTTGGATTGCTGTGTTTTCATTGTCATCCAGGATGTTCTTAATTTCTTCTTTGATCTCTTTGGTAACCCAATCATTGTTTAATAGCATGCTATTCAGCCTCAAGTGTTTGAATTTGTTGATTGTTTTTATTGTAGTTGATTTCTAATATTATGCCATTGTGATCTGAGAAGATGCTTGATATGATTTAAATTTTCTTGAATTTGAAGAGATTTTGCCTGTGTACCAATATGTGGTCTATCTTTGAAAATGGCCCATGTGCACTTGAGAAGAATGTATATTCCTTGGCTTTGTGGTGAAATGTTCTGAAGATGTCATTGAAGTCCATCTGATCTAGTGAGTAATTTAGGATTGCTATTTCTTTGCTGATTTCTTGTCTTGAGGATTTATCCAGTGATGCCAATGGTGCTCCTGCATTGGGTGCATATATGTTTACCAGAGTTATATCCTCTTGTTATTTCAATGCCTTTAGTATTATGAAGTGGCCTTCCTTATCTCTTGTTATGGCCTTCACTTTGAGGTCTATTTTGTCAGATATAAGTATTGCTACCCCAACTTTTTTTTTTTTTTTCATTTCCATTTGCCTGAAAAAATATTTTTTTCATCCCTTGAATTTCAGTCTGTGTGAGTTCCTTGTTCTTAGGTGGGTCTCTTGTAGACAGCATATTTATGGGTCATGTTTTCTTAACGATTCAGCCACTCTGTGTCTTTTGATTAGAACATTACATTTAAGGTTATTATTGATAGGTAATTATTTGCAACCATTTTTACTCTTTATGCTTGTGTTCCTTCTTCCCTTTCTATTTCTTCTTTTTATAACAGCTCCTTTAGCATTTCTTGCATTGCTGGATTGGTAGTGATAAATTCTTAGTTTTTTTTTGTTTCTTTTGTTTTTTTTTTCTGGGAAGCTCCTGATTTCCCCTTCAATTTTGTGCTGGATAGAGTATTCTTGGATTCAGTCCCTTGCTTTGCATGACTTTGTATACTTCAATCCATTCCCTTCTGGCCTGATGTGTTTCTGTTGAGAAATCAGTTGATAATATAATGGGAGATCTTTTGTAGGTAATGCTCTATCTCTCTCTTGCAGCCCTTAAGTTTTGCTCTTTGTTGTTAACATTTGCCATTGTAATTACAATGTGTCTTGGTGTAGGTCTTTGTGGGTTCATGTTGTTTGGGATGCCTTGATTTTGTGACCTTTTTCTTCCCCAAATCAGGGAAGTTTTCTGTCATCATTTGTTCAAATAGGTTTTCTAATCCTTGCTCCTCTTCTTGTCCTTCTGGAACCCTTATTATGTGTATGTTACTTTGTTTAATATTCTCCCAAGCTCCCTTAGGCTCTCCTCCTGCTTTCTAATTTTTTTCTCCAATTGTTATTCAGATTGGGAATCTTTCTCTGCCCTATCTTCTAATGAACTAATTTGGTCCTTTGCTTCTTCTAGTCTACTGTTGAAACTTTCCATCATGTTTTTTATTGTAGCTATACCATTCTTGAGTTCTTCTCGATTTTTATATAAGTTGTTGATTTTCTCATCCATTTGGTTTATGAATTCTATGACCATTACTCTGAATTCTTTTTCTGACATATTGCATGTCTCTATTTCGTTTAGTTTTTTTTCCTGGCAATCTGCCTTTTCTTTCCTTTGTAGGTTGTTTCTTTGTCTCCCCATTTTTGCTATCATTGAAAGGTCCGGGCTCCAAGTTGTGTGGGGCCTGTGGCTGAAGCAGAGGGCTTGGCAGGAATGTTGCATGCCTAGAGTCACAGGAGAGCCCAGGCACCAGGAAGCATGGCCTCAATGCCAAAGTGGTGGTCTAGTGGGAGAGGAAAGCATGATCTGGAACTCACAGGAGCCTGCGGCTGGGGAGGCTGGAGTCCTGGTGTTCACAGATCTGCAGCTGCAATGGCAGGTCTTTGGCTGAAGTGGCTGTAGGATTCCAGGTGGTGTCTGAGGGCAGTCTGTGTGGTGGTGAAGCTAGGCTCATAGTCACACCAGCTCTCCCTGTCAAGATGGTGTGGTTTCTGTGCCAGGTCCAACTACTGGGATTGCTTGCAGTGGTAGCAGGGGCTCCCCGTCTAAGTGAACCTAGTCATCCAGCCCCTGAAAGTCCTGCAGGATCTAAATCTCTCTGTCTCTGTCTCTCTCTCTCTCTGTCTCTCTTTCACACACACACACACACACACACACACACACACACACACACACCACATGTCCACACACTCATCTTTCACTCACTCACTCACTCACTCACACTCTCTCTCTCACTGCTGTCCTTCTGGCTGCCATCTTGAGTCTCCCTCAATTCAGGTATTTCTTTACTCAAATGTTCCTGCTTCAGAGAGGCCTTCCCTGACCAATATATCTAAAACTAGAGGCCCGGTGCACAAAATCTGTCCATGGGAAAGGTGTCTCTCAGCCCTGCCTGTACTCTCTCCAATCTGGGACCCCTCAGGGGATGTCCGACTGCTGAGCCCACAGGGATAGGGCATAAACCGGAAGTCAGACAATCTGGAACTGCTGGCTCCTAACCACTCACCTGCCTAACTGCCTGATTGCCCCTAATCGCTTCTGCCTGCCAGCCTGATTGCCCCTAACCATTCTGCTGCTGGTCTGATTAACACCTAACTGCTCCACTGTTGGCCCAATTGCCCCCAACTGCTCTCCCCCACAGGCCTTGTAGCCCCATTGCCCTCCCCTGCAGGCCTTCTCACTCCTAACTGCCCTTCTTGCAGGCCTGGTTGCCCCCAACTACCCTCCCTTGCTGGCCTGATCTCACCCCCAACTGCCCTCCCTTTCTGGCCTGAGGGCCCCCAGCTGCCCTCTCCTGCAGGCCTGGTAACCCTCAACTGCTCTCCCCTGCCAGCCTGGTCACCCCTGACTGCCCTTCCTTGCCAGCCTGGTCCCCCCTACTGCCCTCCCCTCAGGTCTGTAAACCCCCAACTGCCCTCCCCTGCTGGCCTGATCTCACCCCCGACTGCCTTCCCCTGCCAGCCTGATGGCCCCCAACTTCCCTACCCTGAAGGCCTGGTCTCCCCCAACTGCCTTCCCCTGCAGGCTTGGTCGCCTCCAACTGCCCTCCCCTGCTGTCCTGTTTGCCCCTAACTGTCCTTCCCTGCTGGCCTGATCATCCACAATTGCCCTGCCCTGCTGGCCATCTTGTGCCTGCCATCTTGTGAAACATGAGGGTGGCCATCTTGTGGTGGCCATCTTGTAATGACATTGCACATGACGCCACCTAGGCTTTTATTAGATAGGATAGTGCACCCACCATTCTCTTTTCCTTCTGTCTGTTTTATTTTTGTATATTATGCATCAACACCACTTGATATGTCATCTCTTCAGTTATTTCCACCTCTTCCTACTAGAATATGAATTCTGTGTTTGGTTCTTGGTCCTAATACCAAGACAGTGCCTAGTGCCTAGCAGAACTCAGAAGATAGGTATCCAGGCTACTCTAACAACTAAGCAACTGATGCCCTTCCCTCCTGTCTTGCCCACTCCAATCTACTCTGTCTTCTGTAAATTTCATCCTTTTAGTCCCAGTAAAATTCCCTAGGGGTTCATTATCTCTACTTATACCATGAGGCCAACTTCCCTAGGCTTATATTCAAGGTCTTTATTGCTTAGACCCCAGTCTATCTCTGACTTTTCCTTGACAAACAATCTATCTGTGTTCTGGTCCAATTGTCTTAAATTTTTCTTCTTATCAATGGAATGCTTTCTTTCCCCCAAAACAAGATCATATATGGAACCTTAATGTAATATATATATATATATATTTTTTTTTTCAAGCAGGGATGCTTTAGTTGAAACTGGGGTAGGTGTCCAAGATTCCTTCAATTTAACCTTCCTCTTTCTTTTCAGTATCCCCCTGAAAACCCAATTTGAAGACTATACTCTTTTTTTTCCTTCCATTTTTTAAATTAAGTCTTTATTGTTCAGATTATTACATTAGTTACTCTTTTTTCCCACCATAACTCCCCTTCACCCAGTTCCCACCCCACCCTCCGCCCTCACTCCCCACCCACTGTCCTCATCCATAGGTGCACGATTATTGTACAATCTCTTCCCTCACCCCCACACCCCTTCCCCCCCCCAAGAATAGTCAGTCCATTCCCTTTCTATGTCCCTGATTCTATTACAATCACCAGTTCATACTGTTCATCAGATTATTTATTCACTTGATTTTTAGATTCACTTGTTGATAGATGTGTATTTGTTGTTCATAGTTTGTATCTTTACCTTTTTCTTCTTCCTCCTCTTCTTAAAGGATACCTTTCAGCATTTCATATAATACTGGTTTGGTGGTGATGGACTCCTTTAGCTTTTTCTTATCTGTGAAGCTCTTTATCTGGCCTTCACTTCTGAATGATAGCTTTGCTGGATAAAGTAGTCTTGGTTGTAGGTTCTTGGTATTCATCACTTTGAATATTTCTAGCCACTCCCTTCTGGCCTGCAAAGTTTCTGTTGAGAAATTAGCTGACAGTCGTATGGGTACTCCCTTGTAGGTAACTGATTTTCTTTCTCTTGCTGCTTTTAAGATTCTCTCTTTGTCTTTTGCTCTTGGCACTTTAATTATGATGTGTCTTGGTGTGGTCCTCTTTGGATTCCTTTTGTTTGGGGTTCTCTGCGCTTCCTGGACTTGTAAGTCTATTTCTTTCACCAGGTAGGGGAAGTTTTCTGTCATTATTTCTTCAAATAGGTTTTCAATATCTTGCTCTCTCTCATCTTCAGGCACCCCTATAATTTGGATGTTGGAAAACGCTTGAAGCTGTCCCAGAGGCTCCTTACACTATCTTCGTATTTTTGGATTCTTTTTTCATTTTGCTTTTTTGGTTGGGTGTTATTTGCTTCTTCGTATTTCAGATCTTTGACTTGATTCTTTCGACCCTCTGGTCTGCTATTGGGAGTCTGTATAATATTCTTTTTTTTGTATAAAATTCTTTATTTCAGTCAGTGTATACTTAATCTCTAGTTGGTTCTTTATCACAACATTGAGGGTCTCATTAGATTTCTTGAGGATCTCATTACATTTATCGGCAGTCTCACCAGTCTTCTTGAAGATCTCACTACATTTATCAGCGGTCTCACCAGTCTTCTTGAAGATCTCACTACATTTATCGGCAGTCTCACCAGTCTTTTCAAGGACCTTATTAAGTTTATCGGCGGCTTCTAGACAGTTCTTTAAAGACCTTAAAAGTGTGGTTTTGAACTCTATATCCAACAGTTTGCTTTCCTCCAATTCTGTCGTTTATGTCCTATTTCTTTGTCTTGGCATTTTTTATGCTTCACTGTGTCGATAGAGTGCCTTTCTGTGCTAAGTGTCCCAATTACCTGAGGTAGACACTCTTGGTGCACCCCCTTGTGGGCTTTGTGCACGGTCTTGGTGTAGTTAAGCCTTGATTGTTGTAGTTATCACTGTGAGGAATTGACCTCCAGGCCAATTGGCTGTGAGAATCAGCTGTGTCTGCAGGGGGAGAGCTTCTGTGCTGGAGACACCCCTCTGGGGCTAGACTTGCTTCGATGGGGCTTTGGTGCTCACTGAGTCTTCCCCCTGAGTGTGTCTTTTATGGTTCCATGGAGCTGCAAACTGGATGGTCCCACTCTGACCTCTGGACTTCCTGGCTCCTGGAGCTCTAGGGAGGTGCTAATCTAGCCTTTGCCTGAGACTATCCAGCAAAAGTCTCCCTGCAGGGCTAGGGTGGGGTGGGTCCCACAGGATCAACAGGGCGGGGTTAGCAATTATGGCTGCTCTCAGTCTTGCCCTCAGAGGCTCTGCTTCTCAGTGTCCCAGTAATCGCTGCAAGCCCAACGGAGAGAAAGCTGCCCTAGGGTTCTGACCGAAGCCAGACAGTCCTGCTTCTCCCGTATGAGTCTGGGTCCCTAGAGACCCACCCAGAACTGGAGCTCAGAGCCTGAGACTCCCTCCCGATTGAAAACGACAACCGCGCCCTCAGCCGCCAGCCCGCTCCTCATGCACTCCCCACCTTAGTATTTTACTTCAGCACTGCGCCTCCTCTGAGTCTCAGTATGCTTTCTCTTTCCTCCTAGTTGTAGAACTTCCACTCATCCAGCCTTCCTGTGGCTCTGGATGATGTCCGTTCCATCTTTTAGTTGTATTTTTGAAGTGGTTGTTCTAGGCAGCAACTCCGGTGTTTACCTATGCCACCATCTTGGTTTCTATACTCTTACCAAGCTCTAACACTATATCTCCCACTGCCTCGCAACACCCAGAATGTTCTTCATTTGTGCAGTTCCAAATTCTATCTACACTGAAGGCCCAGTCAATTATCACTCTTCCATGAACATTTTCCTGGCTTCATTGGACATGACTTTCATCTTCTGAATTTTCTTGGCTCTTACTTTCCTCTTCCCTATATCAGAGAGATTGGTTTATAAGTTGTTTATCTTACTAGGCTGTGAGATCCTTTAAAAGCAATGGGTGGTCATTGTTTGCTAATTTCATCGTTGTAGCCTCAGTAGTCCTAGGACAGTGTCTTATATTATACACAGTAGGTGCTCAATACACAGTAGTTTGTTGAATGGATGAATGAATGAATGAATGAATGAATGAATGAATGGGGTTTCCTACATTATATGTAACAAAACCAATTTTTAAATTGAACTTATTTAGCTTGTGGTTTGTTTCTTTTGGTCATAAAAATAGACAATGCATACAGTCCCATGTGGCTCCTGAAGATTTCAGTAATCTGACAAATAACATTACTGAATTTATGATTGGATTAATGAAAAGCTTGTAGCAAAATTATTCTAGTGAGGAAATGATCCTTTTGGGAACTTCAATTTAAACTAGCAAGGCAACATTAATTTTAAATAAAAGAAATATCTCATTGTGTAGAGTTTGCACAGCTGATAAATATGCCAGAAGGAGTTTGTTCCAGGGCACACTGTAGTAGATGCAAATAGGAAGAAACTCACCATGGCAAACTGAATAAAAGGGAAGCATGCTGTGTGACCTTACAAAAGTAACTCCCCCTCTTGAGGCCTCCAGTTCTCTGGTGTTTTTTTGTTTGTTTGTTTGTTTGTTTGGAATTTTTTAGTGTGTAAATGGAGTTTTATTTTAATGATCTCCAAGTTTCCCTCCTGTCCATTCATGAGTACCTTGAATTGTAAGCAGGCTACCAGTTTCCACTGGACAGAGTCCAGATAGTACTCCCCTTAAACACCTGGCAGTTAGTCCCACTCTTTCATGAGGATGCCTTCTAGTAACCCTGCTGAGTACCAGACACAGCCAGTTTTGAACCTGTCCTTTGCATATGGCCTACTGGATACATTTCCTCAGCAAGAAAAACAAATGAAGATCTGCCCAGGGAAAAACCCATATTGACAAGACATTATACTGGATAAATCATTCCTTTTGCCACAAAATATCCAAGGGGTTCAAAATTAATAAGACCACCCGCCACACCCTACACCTAATACTGCACTCATCACTGAGTGGTCACACCAATACCCTGTAGCAGCAAGGGACCTATTAAGGACTGAATGTTTATATCCCGCAACCTTTATATATTGAAATCCTAACCTCCAGGGTGATAGTATTAAGAAGTGGGGTCATTAGAAGGTAATTAAATATTTAGGACAGAGCCCTCACGAATGGTATTAGTACCCCTATGTAAGAGACCCCAGAGAAATAATTGTGGGAAAACTGCAGCCACTAAAGATAGAAAGTGGCAAGAATGTATTAATTTTCCCTGATGAGAAGGGAAATGATATTCTATTTTGATTTATTGTGATTGGGCTTATATGAAACGTCTTTCTTTTTTTATATAGTTTTAAATTGATTTAAGAGTGGAAGGGAGAGGGAGAGATAGAAACATCAATGATGAGAGAGAATCATTGATTGGCTGCCTCCTGCATGCCCCACACTGGGGAACAAGCCCACAACCTGGGCATGTACCCTGACTGGGAATTGAACCGTGACTTCCTAGTTCGTAGGTTGACAGTCAACCACTGAGCCATGCTGGCCAGGCACATGAAATTTCCTTCCATCAATGGTAGACTTTAGTTCAGCACACACAAAATTAATGCTTTTATGATAAATGACTCTTAGTTACACACCTTAAGATTTACTCATTAAAGTATTTACAAGATCCTTTGAAGCTATTTCTACATCTTTTTTATTCACTTTCCCCCAAAAGCAATCACTCTGTTCAGTTAATTCAGAGAGAGAGTAATCAAGCTGCTGTATTTTCACTCATTGAACAATTACGACATGCCAGGTGCTATTCTAAAAGCTTTACATGTTTCAGCTCATTTAATTCTCAATTCAACCCAATGAGTTAGGTCCTATTATTGTACCATTTTGCAAATCAAAAAACCAAGGATTTGAAAGTTATTACTTACTTAAAACCAAACAGGCTGTACTCTAGCAGTATCCTTCCCACAGAGCCAAGGAAAAGTGTTCACCCAGAGTCTGACCTTCCTCTACAGGGAAACTGGGAACCCCAGATTTTTCTGCCAAATGACTCCAAACTCACTTCTGAGGCCAGAAGGGCACTCTTCCTTGTGTCCATCCTCTCCAAGGCATATTGCAGTGCTGTTAGTGTGAGCACCCCTAGATCTGAAGAGTGACTAAAGGGTGACTGTTTGTGGGATATTTTAATGAATTTTGGACATGAGGACTGAGGGTTTGCATGTGCATAAAGCAAATCCTCAGCCCTCAGTGAGAGATGGAAATCAGTGTAGAAAGAGGAGAGGGATAAGCTGTAGGTCAGGGAACTGGGTCCACATGTTATCATGTTCCAGCCCAGAATTCAAAGTAATACAAGAAGTTTAAGTTCCAACACAGCATTTCAGATTGTTATAAAAGTACTTGAGGCCTGGTGCACAAATTCTTGCATGGGTGGGATTCCTCGGCCTGGCCAGCAATCAAGGCCTATCAGGGGGCTGGCTGGCTGGGGGGAGGGAACATGGGAGGTTGGTTGCCCAACATCCCAATCAGGGCCATGAGGCGGGGATCGGCCAGCTGGGGGGAGGGACCACAGGAGGTTGGCTGGCTGGGGAAAGGGGGGGCTGTGGTAGGTTGGCTGGCTGGGGGATGGGGCTGTGGGAGGTTGGCTGTGGGAGTGCACTGACCACCAGGGGGCAGCTCCTGCATTAAGCATCTGCCTCCTGGTGGTCAGTGCATGTCATAGTGACTGGTTAACCAGTCGTTCTGGTCTTTCCAGTCATAATGGTTATAACGGTCGCTTAGGCTTTTATATATATAGCTATTTGTTAGGAGAGGAGGATAGACCATTTTATTGACCAATTTGCTAGTTTGTCCCCACTAACTCTTGTCCCAGTCTCATAAATTTTAGGGACAGGCTTGCACATAAATATACATTAGACACAATTGAACTCTTCTTCCAAGGAGCTCCCTCAAATACCACATCTTCCAGGAATTCCTTCCTAAGGACATGAACCATAAGTGCTATCCTTTCTCCTTCTGTTGTGCCAGCCTTTCCCCCAGCCTGCCTGGCCACATGGTTTAAGCTCCATCTGTCTCCCCCCACAAGATTTCAAACTAAGAACTAAAACTTGTTCATCTGCTCACCCCTCAGATCCCAGAGGGATGTCTCCCCCAAATACATATCTGGGAGATGTTTGATGAATAAAAAGATAAAAATGGGAGAAAATAGATAGAGTACTCCTTGTGGAAAAGGGAAAAAAAAATGTGAAGCAATCAAGAAAGCACTTGACATAAAGATAGGTGAATTGATAAGAGTTTCCCTTTTTTAAATAGAAAATATTCAATATATAAAAAAGAGAATAGTGTAATGAACTTCAATGTGCCCTTCTTCAGCTGCAGCAATAATTAACTCATAGCCAATATTTTTTAACCCAATTATATGTTTTTATTGATTTTAGAGAGAAGGGAAGTTAGAAAGAGAAAGAGAAAAACCAATATAAGAGAGAAACATCAACCCGGTTGCTTCCCATATGCTCCCCGACTGAGAATCGAACCTGCAACATTTTGGTGTACCTCAACTGAGCCACCCAGCTAGGGCCCATAGCCAATCTTGTTTCACCTATACCCTCGTTCACTTTTTGTATCTCAGTCTTGGATTACTTTGAAGCAAGCATCAAACAAATCATTTCAACTATAATTATTTCACCATGAAAAACAAGGGTTTGTTTATCAAGAATTTGGTATCACCATACTCAGCTGAGTAACCAACCACTGGAAACTGACATAACCTGAGCAGAATTAATTTTGGCAACTGCAGAGACTTGCAACACAAGGGTTCATGCTAACTGTTAGCCTGTGAGTGAGCAGGGAATGCAATCTCTTCTCCTTCCCACTGTGATTCTCAGTGGCAAGGAGCTGGGCCAGCATGGGGCCTATGGTCATGGCTTCTCATTGAGCTGGCCATCTTTCTTTGCTCATTGCAAACCCCATACTTACTGATTTTAGACACCTTTGTGCACATCCATGCTGACTTGTCTTAATTCTGTCAAAGCCTTCTCCCTCTCCCCTGGAGCTGTCTGGGAATTCAGGTTTATTGTTGCTGGCAGTTTTTTACTTCTTTTGTGCTTAACTTGTTGAAATACGAAAAGGGGCTGGACAGTGTCAGACAATATGGCCCCCGTCACGCCACATTTTACATTGAAATCATCTTTAAGGGCTTTGCTCCTTGACACAGATGGTCTCCATATCCTAGGAGATGGTCTTTTGGCATGAAAATGAAAAAGCTATGCCTCCTGTGAATCAAGAAACTTGGCCAGTTTATTCTTGCTCAAGTCAAACTGACACTTCATTGTCCTGCGGCTTCTTAGTTTCTCCTCCTGTAGGAAACATTTTTGACTCCTCTGTTAAACACTTATATGAGTTTGCACTCCTCTTTTCCACCTAGCGGTAGGCCTCCATTCACACTAAGGCTCTTCCTTTTTTCTAATGCAAGAACTGGCCTTCCTCTTTAATACTTCCACATGTAGGGTGACCTGCCTGAGTCCACTCCCTGCTTCCCCAGAGCCCTCCTAAGAAAGCTTGTGCTTCTCCTGTCTGAATCTGGTCCATCCTTTCACAGCCTACTGCTAATTATTCTGTTCTTGCCTGTTTTAGCTCTGCGATAGTCACCTCTTAGAAACCTCATTTTCTTTAGTGATTTTTTTTGTTTCTTCCATAATTAATACCTCTCTTACAGTAAGAGAAGTGAGCAAATCTATAATCACTCATTAAGTCTCTTTTCCTAACTTGTTTTATACTTCACTGACTCTGAGGCTTAGACAGCACATCATTGTACTCATTCTATTTTTCCCTATTTAGGTCCCAGTAACTCTTTGTTTTCCATCTCTCTCTTAAGGATTTTCTAACCCCTGAGCCAAACTGACATCAACCACTTAATTCTCCTGAAAATATTCCTTTTCCACTTAGTTGATGTATTCCATATCTCTCCTTGGTAGCATATTTCCAATTGTAATGTGTCCAGTGACTTCAGAATTAGATATTCAATGGCTATTCCCTTCCTCCTCACTACTAAGCCCCAAACAGCAGGGTTGGCATCTAGGTCATAGTAAATCCTTGATAAATATTTGTTGAAAAGGAAATAAAATCAATCAATGAATGAACATATGTGAATTAATTTCTTTTAACATTTCTTTTATTCTTGTAAAATTTGACCTCATATTGCTCTTTCAATTCTGCTTTATTTATTATTATAAATCAAACCAATTGTTCCTGGGTAAAAACTCCTCTTGTCCTACAATTCCAGACATTTGTTTGTTTTTCAACTATTATGTATGGATATTGCTTGTTAAATTCACAGTTTTAGAGGATCAGTGGACTCTTGTTTTCATGGAGATATTTTTTTCATTTGGCTTTGATAGAATAATTAATTGGATCCACTATGCTACAATGTAAAATCACTTTATGTAAATTGGTCACTCAATATGAACTACTTTTTAATAGTATCTATAACTTTATAGGTTCTATTATTTTGTGCCAGGAAATATCTAATTGAGTGTAAGTAGGTTAGTGTATGTATGAGTGAGTTGCATTTAAGAATTATGAGAAAGACAAATTCAAGTTGTATAAACCTGAGAATAAATATGGTTTAAATTTCTTTCTGGCTCCCTATCATGTATTAAGATGTTAAGTTGAACTTTCTAAGATTAAGAAATTCCAAGAGGAACAATTCTGGTGATGTTAGAAACATCTATTTTAAAGATTTCTTCTTACTAATAAAGGCTGAATATAGGTGGATGAAATCCAGCCACTGCATTTTATATTCAAATGTAGTCAGACTTGAGAACAAAACCAAAAACAGCCAGATCTTAAGACCCAGAACTAGCACAGTACCATTTCTGTTGCATTTTATTGGTTAAATCAAGTCCCAGCTTCAGCCCAAATGCAAGAAGAGAGAAATGTACACATTTTTGAATACTTGCCTATTGCCTCATTTACTCAGTGTGGTGTCTCAAGAGAATAGAGGTGGTCTTCTATTCTAGTCCTCTGGGTGTAACTGAGGAAGACAGACTCTAGGCAGCACTAAGCAGAGACTTTAATCATCAGATCATCATCTGCTACTCCACATGCTCTCCCCTTCACCCTAGTTTCACTGATCAATTCCTCTTGATTTAGAAGCTCTCTTTCCATTCCACATGTATATATTGCACAATCATGGGAACTAGGCATTATGCTGTGCTCTGGGAACTCCAGAATGAACAGCAGCAGTTCATGCCCTTGAGGAGTTCATAATGCAGCCAACAAGGAAGTGCAAGTGTTAAAACCTAACTTCCCAACTGACATGAAATAACCTCACAAACCAAATCAAAAGCTGAGATGCTGGTCACAATAGCTATTTGACCTAACAGGCTGATCTCTTGGTCACAAAAGATCATCTGATTAGTCTAAGGCATAATTTTTGTAAGGGCATGAGGCCATTACCAGGCTGTGGCTTTATTACTTAAATAAATATTTTCTACATTCTGAAACTAAACTAGCTATCTTTGCCCTATAGGACCTAGTACATTTGCCTTATTTGTAATAGGTGCCAAACAAACATTTATTTTTTAGTTGAATTGGATTAATCAGTAATTTTTTAATGTCCAATAAATGTTTTCTACATATGATATTTAGAAGATTACTATTAAAAAAATATCTAGTAAACTTCCAAAGACATGTAGATAGACATCCACATATACATATATAAAATAGCTATTAGTCCAAGATTATTTTAGTTTGCTTTTAGCCAATTGCATTTTTTAAAGTTCCCGGACACTTCAAGAAGCAAATAGGCACCACTTATACTCCACAGCTAATCACTTTTAATTCTTCCAGCAGTCATTTTGATAATATCAGACATAATGAAATCACTTACCAGGGTCTAATTCCCCCTATGCAAAATAGACCATTTTAATTCAGTTTGGAATCCTTGCCAGAGCACTCAAGGCTGCTCTTTCTATAGTGTCATTATTGAAGGAATTAATTTTTTTTATAATAAATTCTTATATAAGTAAATCTCACACAATAACACAGAATCCCAGGTAGTTTTTCCCTGCCGTTATCATGAAGTGTTATCATACTCCATGCTAAATGAGTAAATAAGAAGCTGTCAGTTTCTGAACTACACCAGGTATATTAATGGGGGTGACTCCTGGATCCCTGCTAATCTGTCATTACAATAAGGATTTAAATTAAATTAAATCATATTAAATCAGATGTGAAGAAAATGAGAGAAAAACTGTAATTATCTTTCATATAAAGATTGGAACACACTTTTTAAGGCATGATTTTTCTTCTGGACTATCTGGCATCAAGGCCCTTTGTGTGGTTTTAATCAACAATTTGGATACTCAAGAGTGTTACACCATTTTCACTCTTTAGAGTGACATGAGCTTGGTTAATGGAAGAAAGATGAACCCCTGAGGATCCTCAGCTAAAAGCATTACTTACCAGAGAAATCAGTCTCTGTTTGGGTTGGTGAAAATCAGCAAAGAAAGTTGCTGAGTGGCCAGGAAATGAAAAAGAAGTTGACGAAAGGAAAATGGGAAGGGAATGAGTCAAAGGCATCTCCATGGTCTTGACCATTCTTCTTCACAATGGGATCCTTTCTCTTCTCCAACCTCCCCCTTTCACACAGAGCCTGACAGCCTAAAATTGCAGGGAGGGGAGTGGTGGTACCATTAATATCTAAAGAAAAGAAATACCTAGCCCATCCCCAAATTAGTCAAGTATTCTGTCTTTCAGCATAATACTTGGAAAATAACATACATGGTATGAAAAATATCATTGCCTTAAAGCATCTAAAGAGAAAAATAGAACAAATTGTCATCTTAAAGTTGCTGTGAAAGTGTGTTTTACTCATTTTACTTTCCTGTCTTGGTACATCTACATCCATACAAATGAACTCTTGCTATACCAGTCACTAGTCATGTTAGAATCTTTGGAACAAATTAATAGACAAAGTTTCAAGCTGAACTTTCTTGAATATTTTTGTTTTTGTTGTTTAAGTCCATCAGACCTGTGTTTCATTAACTGTTTGTCATGTTTTGATATTTGGATCAGGAATTGATCAATAGTTGGCAAAATTTAATAAAAGGAGCTCATTTCTGGAGAAAGGAGCTGGTTGCCATGCCAACTATCAATCTTCCCTGATGGAAGCTCAGCAGTCAGTCACAAAATGGGCCCTGTTAGGCAGACCTTACTGTCTGTCCATAGTAAATCACTGAGTTGCCAACCTTAAGTGAGTTCCTATAAATGACTTTAGATTCACAGTACAGAGAAATGTTACACACGTTTGCAGGAAAGATGCTTTGTGATTTATGCAGGACACATCTATTGAGCACCTGAGAATTTTGTCATATAACTGGTATGGAATGCAACATTATTGAAATACAGCATTGCATTCTACTTTGTGGCATGCTTAGCATATTATACCCACAGGGAGAGAATGAGCAGCTTAATCTATTTATTACTGCTTCATGTTTATGAAGTGTAAATGTGAAGAAATCTGTTTACTCAGTATCATTATGTACTCCCTTCCTAGGTGTGAGAAAGATTAATAGTGCCTTTATCAAAGAGACATCTGGGTCTGTACTGCGTTGTATAACATAAAGGCCAGCGGGGGAAAAGAGAGAGAATAATAATCAAAGAACTCTTTGAACTTTTTGAAACTCTGAAAACTCCTTTAAAGTTAAGAAATCATCAGAATATTTGAAAAAGTCACAGACTCTAATTTGAGGAATTCCATTTGCTTTTATAGAAATTAAGACATCTTTAAATACAGAAATTACATTTTACTATATTGTTACCAAGTGATTCTTTATTATTTGTTCAAAAAATACTTATTTGAGTGTCTATAATGTAGAAGGAAAAGCTCATGCGTGTAACTGCCACATGTGGAACATGTTTTTGGAATCATACTGCTCTACGTATTGAGAAGAGAGGTAAAGTTGTGTTTTTTAAACCTTGTTCAGCAATCTTTAAGCCTCATGGGCATGATTTCTCCCTTCCCAGTCAACTAAACTTAGAAACAATTTCATGCTGGTGAGAGAGACCCACACTTAAAACAGAACCACTCCTCACATATATGTTGAATTGATTTGTGACAAGGGTGCCAAAACCATTTAATGGGGAAAGAACAATTTTTTCAACAAAAAAACGATGGGAAAACTGAATATGCACATGCAAAAGAATAAAATTTGATTCTTACTTTAAACCATATATGAAAGTGAACTCAGTGGATCAAAGACCTAAATGTGAGATATAAAACTATAGCACATGGAAGAATTCATTGGAGAAAATCTTCATGACATTTGATTTGACAATGACTTCATGGATGTGACATAAAAGCATATGCAAAAAAAATGGTAAATTAGATTTCTTAAAAATTAGAACTTTTGTGTATTAAAGAATGCTATCAAGAAAGCAAAAAAACGGAGGAGACAAGATGGCGGCAGAATAGGCAGACGCGTCCCAAGGCTTGTCCCGGAGCAAACAGAATGAGCAGCTGAAACAAATAACATCTACCCCGAATTGGGCAAGGAGACTCAGCTGGTGAGACAGTTTGCAGCTGGAAGGGCAGAGTTCCCCTGAAAAGGTAAAAACCAGGGATCTGGGCAGGAAAGTTTGCCAGATCTCTGAGCCCAGAGGGTCAGAGAGAAACCACGCGGCGGCAACCAGCCACGTCCCTTGGGACAGGCACAGCCTCTGACGGGGGAAAGGAAAGCCTCAGGACTGTTGGCGCCAGGGGATTTGAGATCTGGGTTCCATAATTATGGAGGACTGAGCCCAAAGGGGGCAGCTTGAAGCCCTGACCAGACCACGCAGTGCCGGTAAAAGAGGAGCTCACAGAGACTTAGTCCTCCCTGTTTCTGCGGCCGGCATTTTTTTTTTTTTCATTGAACCCTGTTCATAGGACATCTTGGATACAGACACTCACCCGTGCTGCGGAGCAGGAGAAGGTGCGGACGAGTGGAATCTGGGGAGAGGCTGAAGAGAGAAGGGGGTCCAGAAGAGGTGGCAGCAAGTTGAGTGCTGAGTCATGCCTGAGCCCAGGACCTGGGCAGCCATTTTCTCCTGAAGATATAACCCCTCCCTCCAGGCCCCAGGCAAGGAATACAGCCACACCCAGATTCCACCCTGAATGGGACTAAGGATAAAAAAAAAAACCTGATTAGTCCCTGGGGGTTAACAGGGTCTGGCCTATAGAGAGGCCTTCAGTCACAACAACAACAAAAACAAACAAAAAAATCATAGACATTCCAGAAAACTGGGATCTTAACACATAGTATGCGGGAAACGTATTTATACATTTTATGTATTTATACGTTCTACCAGTGTAGTAGAGCGCGGGACACGTATTAATACGTTTTTTATAGACTAGCGGTAGAATGCGGGTAACATATAAATACGTAAACTAAAGTTATCGTAATTTTACTGAACGTTGCCATTTGCGCAAAAAATTAGCAAAAATGGCCTGCGTCACCTGTTAGCACGCGATAAAAACTACCCGCAAACAATGTGTTAAGCCCCCAAAGGAATGACATTTTAATTTCTCATTTTTATTTTTTTTTTATTTTTTAGCTCTTTTTCTTCTTTTTCTTTTTTTCTTTTTTTGCTTTTTTTTTGTTTTCCTTTTTTTCTGTTTGTTGCTCTTTTTTTGCTTTTTTCTTTGTTCTCATTTATTTGTTGCTTTATTTTCTACTTTTCACATTATTTTTTCATCATTTAATTTTAGTTTATTTTTACTTATTTTCTATTTTTATATCATTTTTTAAATCACTTTTTTTGTAAATATATTATTTTGTTCCTCTCTTTTCTTTTCTTATCCACTCATCCCTTTTCTACTTCCTCTATACTGAATTGAAGTCATCCCCACATTTATCCAATTCTTAGCCTTATTTCCTGTATGTCAGCTCAGCCTCTACAGATTCAGCCCCCACCCTCTTTACTGGGTGTTTGCTGTTTGTATTTGTTTGATTTATCTATTGGTTCTGTGGTGTTCTCTCTCTCTCTCTCTCTCTCTCTCTCTCTCTCTCTCTCTCTCTATATATATATATATATATATATATATATATATTTTTTTTTTTTTCCTTTTTTCTCTCTTATCTTTTTTTTTCTCTCTTAGATATCATTTGTGCTCTCTTTTCTCTCCCCTAATTCTCTTTTCTCAGGTGGTCACTTATATTGGGGTTATCGGTGTCATGAGTACATTCATGCTTTGTTCCTTTTGGGTCATGCCTTGTTAAGGTGAATTTTATTCTGTCTGGTTAAAGTGCTAGAGAGCAAGCCACATAACCAGACACCTGGAGAAGAAACTTCATTAATGAACGTGTCAATTACACCCTAGACCAGGGGTGGGCAAACTTTTTGACTCGAGGGCCACAATGGGTTCTTAAACTGGACCAGAGGGCCGGAACAAAAGCGTGGATGGAGTGTTTGTGTGAACTAATATAAATTCAAAGTAAACATCATTACATAAAAGGGTACGGTCTTTTTTTTCAATAGTTTTATTCATTTCAAACAGGCCGGATCCGGCCCGCGGGCTGTAGTTTGCCCACAGCTGCCCTAGACCCAGCTACAGAGGCATGAAGAAGGCGGCAGCGAGGGAGCAAAAGTGGAGCATGTGGTTGTGTGTGGGGTGTGTGTGTGTATGTGTGTGTGTGTGTGTGTGTGTGTGTGTGAATGAGGCACAGTTAGACCCCGCAGGGCCTTCAGGGTCAGGCTAAATGGGCTTGCCTAACTAGGCAGCCTCTGCTACCATTGCAAACAGGACCAGGAGGTCAGCTCTTCTTCAGAGGCCTCACCTTTTGAAGGGGAGAGCTGATGTAACTGAGATCCCAGCCTCACCTCCACCCAGGGTGTCCACAGGTAACACCTGGGATTCTACAGCCACCACTGCCAGGGACCTGCTACCTCGGCTGTGGTTCCACAGTAACCAAGTCTCCAGCCACCCCGGGCGCAGGTTCCTGTGAGTTGTGAAGCATGCTCCCCTCTGAACAGCCCAACGCTTTAGTCCAGTGCACTGCAACCATGTGAGCAGCATGCTCCTGTCCAAGGACCATCAGCCCCACTAGCAGCCTACCCCAGGTCTAAGAGCAGCAGCCTCATGTGGCCTGCCCCTGTACAAGGAGCAGCTGCTGTGGGAGCAGCTCACTCCCCCATCAGAGGAGCAGCAACCACATGAGCAGCCCGACCCGTCTGAGGAGCAGCAGCCACACAATCAATCTGCCTATGTCTGAGGAGTAGCAGCCCTGTGCAGCCCGCCCCCATCTGAGGAGCAGCAGCTGCGCACAACCAACCTGCACCCTGCACCAGTCCGAGGAGCAGCAGCTGCATAAGCATCTTGTCCTCATCCAAGCAGCAGCAACCACAAGAGCAACCTGCCCAATCCGAGGAGCAGCAGACACATGTGCAGCTCGCTCCCATCCAAAGAGAAGCAGCCACACAAGCAGCCCACTCCCTGTCTGAGGAGCAACAACCACATGAGCAGATGAGGACCAGCAGCCACAGGTGCAGCTCACTCCGGCCCAAGGAGCTGCAGCTGCCCGAGCATCATGCCCATGTCCGAGGAGTAGCAGCCACCCGAACAGATAGGCCAGCCACATCTGAGGAGCGGCAGCCCTGCGCAGCACACACTGTTCCAAGGAGCAGCAGCGACACACAGTCTGCACCTGTCCGACGAGCAGCAGCTGGGTGAGCATCCCGCCCCCATCTCAGGAGCAGCAGCTGCACATGAAGCTCACTCCTGCCTGAGGAACAGCAGCCACACAAGCAGCCCATCTCCCATCTAAGGAGCAGCAGCTGCACGGCAGCCCACACCAATACGAGGAGCAGTAGCCCTGTAAGCAACCTGACCCTGTCCAAAGAGCGGTAGGCTCACGAGCAGCCTGCCCCATATAAGGAACAGCAGGAGCATGCAGCCAGACACAATCCAAGGAGCAGCAGCCACGTGAGCAGTCTACGCCCATCCAAGGAGCAGAAGCCATGTGAACAGCCTGCTCCTGTCCAAGGAGCAGCAGCCATGCTCAGCCCGCCCTCACCTGAAGAGCAGCAACGTCTTGATCAGCCAACCACTGTCCAAGGAACAGCAGCTGGGCAAGCAGCCTCACCTACCAGCCAGAGGAGACACCACTTCTACTAACAGCACCCACAAGAGGAGCCACTGCCAACTGAGGAGCAGCCATTATTGTGACCACCCGAGGAGCAACTGCAGCCCGAGGAACCACTGCCACCCAAGGAGCAGCCCCTGCACAACTCGATATCTAGATCAGTCCGTGAGACTCAAAATGGGTAGAGAAAGAAAGCCCCAAAGGAAAGAAAAGGAGGCATCACCAGAAAAGCAGCTAAGTGAAACAGAGGCATGCAATATGTCAGAAAAATAATTCAGAATAAGGGTCCTAGAGTGCATAAACCTGATGGAGGAAAAAATCAACAACTTATGCAAGAATCAAGAAGAAATGAATGAAAAAATCAACAACTTATGTAAGAAACAAGAAGAAATGAAGAGTGATATAGCTGCAATAAAAAACACCATGGAAATTTCAAAAATAGACTAGGCGAAGCACAGGACCAAATTAGCAAATTAGAATACAGGGAAGCAAAACACACCCAAACTGAACTGCAAATGGAGAAAAAAATTAAAATACAGGAGGAGAGTCAAAGGGAGCTATGGGAAAACATGAAACGAAGCAACATACGAATAATAGGGGTGCCTGAACAACAGGAAGAGGAACAAGGCTTAGAAAACTTATTTGAAGAAATACTGTCTGAAAACTTCCCTGATGTGGGGAAGAAAAAAGTCACACAAGCACAGAGAGTCCCAAACAAGATGAACCCGAAAAGACCCACACCAAGACACATCATAATTACAATGGCAAATGTTCAGGACAAAGAGAATCTTAAAGGCGGCAAGAAAGAGACAGAAAGTTACGTACAAGGGAACTCCCATTGGATTATCAAATGATTTCTCAACAGAAACACATCAGGCCATAAAAGAATGGAAGGAAATTTACAAAGTGATGCAAAGCAAGGGAATGAATCCAAGAATACTCTATACAGCAAGGATATCATTCAAAATTGAAGGGGAAATAAGGAGCTTCACAGACAAAAAAGGCTAAGGGAGTTTATCACTACCAAACCAGCAATGCAAGAAATGCTAAAGGGACTGGTGTAAAAAGAAGAAATAAAAAGGTAAGAAGAACACAGGTACAAAAAATAAAAATGGCTACAAACAAGTACTTTTCAATAATAACTTTAAACGTAAATGGACTAAATGCTCTAATCAAAAGACATTGATTGGCTGAATGGATAAAAAAAACATGACCTATACATTTGCTGTCTACAAGAGACCCACCTCAGAAGAAGGAACTCACACAGACTGAAAGTGAAGGGACAAAAAAATATATTTCAGGCAAATGGCAATGAAAAAAAAGCTGGGGTAGCATTACTTATATCGAACAAAATAGACCTCAAAGTGAAGGCCATAACAAGAGATAAGGAAGGCCACTTCATAGTACGAAAGGGATCGATACAACAAGAGGATATAAACCTGATAAACATATATGCACCCAATGTAGGAGCACCCAAATACATAAAAAAAAAAAAAACTCCTGGAAGATATCAAGGGAGAGATCGACAACAATACAATCATAGTAGGGGACTTTAATACACCACTGGCATCACTAGATAAATCCTCTAGACAAATAATCAGCAAAGAAACAGCAATCTGAAATGACTCACTAGATCACATGGATTTAATTGACATCTTCAGAACATTTCACCCCAAAGCCGCATAATATACTTTCTTTTCAAGTGCACACGGGACATTTTTAAAAATAGACCACATATTGGGTGACAAACAAAGTCTCCCCAAATTCAAAAAGAAATTTTATCAAGCATCTTCTCAGAACACCATGGCATAATATTAGAAATAAACTACAATAAAAACAATCCAAAACACTCAAAAACTTGGAAGCTGAAGAGCATGTTATTAAATATTGATTGGGTTACCAATGAGATCAAAGAAGAAATTACAAACATCCTGGAAACTAATGACAATGAAAACACAACAATCCACATTGGGACACAATGAAAGCAGTCCTGAGAGGGAGTTCATGGCATTACAGGCCTACCTCAAAAACAAGAAAAATGGTAGTAAATCAGCTAACTCTACAACTCAGATAATTAGAAAGAGAACAACAAGAAAAGCCCAGAGTGAGCAGAAGGAAGGAGATAATAAAGATCACAGCAGAAATAAATGACATAGAGACCAAAAAAATAATACATAAGATCAATGAAACCAAGAGCTGGTTCTTTGAAAGGATAAACAAGATTGATGAACCTCTAGCCAGGCTCACCAAGAAGCAAAGAGAGAGGACCCAAATAAACAAAATCAGAAATGATAGAGGTGAAATAACAACAGACTCCACAGAAATACAAATGATTGTTAAAATATACTATGAACAACTCTACAGCAAAAAACTAGACAACCTGGAGGAAAGGGACATATTCCTAGAAAAATACAACCTTCCAAAACTGAATCAGGAAGAATCTACAAATGTCAATAGGCCAGTAACTATGGAAGAAATTGAAGCAGTCATCAAAAAACTTCCAGCAAAAAAAAGCCGAGGGCCAGACGGCGTCACAAGGGAGTTTTACCAAACATTCAAGGAAGAACTAAAACCTATCCTCCTCACACTATTCCAAATAATTCAAGAGGAAAGAACACTTCCAAACTCATTCTATGAAGCCAGCATCACCCTAATACCAAAACCGGATAAAGACAAGACAATGAAAGAGAATTACAGGCCAATATCCCTCATGAACATAGATGCCAAAATTCTCAACAAAATCTTCGCAAATCGGATCCACCAGTACATCAGAAAGATCACACACCTTGACCAAGTAGGATTTATCCCAGGGATGCTAGGATGGTACAATATCCGCAAATCAATAAATGTGACACATCACATAAACAAATTGAGAGAAAAAAAGCACATAGTCATATCAATTGATGCAGAAAAAGCATTTGACAAAATCCAACACCCATTTATGATAAAAAAAAAAAAACTCTGAGCAAAGTGGGAATAGAAGGATCATACCTCAACCTAATAAAAGCCATATATGACAAACCCACAGTCAACATCATAGTCAATGGGCAAAAACTAAAACCATTTCCTTTAAGAACAGGAACAAGACAGGGATGCCCACTCTCACCACTCCTGTTTGACATAGTACTGGAAGTATTAGCCATTGAAATTAGACAAAAAGAAGAAATAAAAGGCATCCAAATTGGAAAAGAAGAAGTAAAAATGTCCTTATTTTCAGATGACATGATATTGTACATAAAAAAACCCTAAAGATTCTATCAAAAAACTATTAGACTTAATAAATGAATTTGGCAATGTAGCAGGATACAATATCAACACCAAAAAATCTATGGAATTTCTGTACACCAATAGTGAACTTAAAGAAAGAGAGACTAAAAAAGCAATCCCATTTACCATCACACCAAAAACATTAAGATACCTAGGAATGAACTTAACTAAAGAGGTAAAAGACCTCTTCTCAGAAAACTACAGGATGTTGAAAAAAGAGATAGAGGAAGACATAAACAGATGGAAGAACATACCATGTCCATGGATCGGTAGAATCAACATCATTAAAACGTCCATACCACCCAAAGCAATCTATAAATTCAATGCACTCCCCATTAAAATACCAACAGCATATTTCACAGACCTAGAATGAACTCTCCAAAAATTCATCTGGAATAAAAAAAGACCCCGAATAGCTGCAGCGATCCTGAGAAAGAAGAACAAAGTAGGTGGGATCTCAATACCTGATATCAAGCTGTATTACAAAACCACTCTTCTCAAAACTGCCTGGTACTGGCACAAAAACAGACATATAGATCAATGGAATAGACTAGAGAATCCAGAAATCGACCCAAACCAATATGCTCAATTAATATTTGACAAAGGAGGCAAGAACATACAATGGAGTCAAGACAGTCTCTTCAATAAATGGTGTCGGGAAAATTGGACAGATACATGCAAAAAATGAAACTAGACCACCAACTTAAATCATACACAAAAATAAACTCAAAATGCATAAAGGACTTAAATGTAAGATGGGAATCCATAAAAATACTAGAGGAATCCAAAGGCAACAAAATCTCAGACATATGCCGAAGCATATGGTAAATTGCGCTACATAGCATATCACCGATACAGCTCCTAGGGCATTGGAAACTAAAGAGAAAATAAACAAATGGGACTACATCAAAATAAAAAGCTTCTGCACAGCAAAAGAATCCATCAACAAAACAACAAGTAAGCCCACTGCATGGGAGAACATATTCGCCAATGTTATCACCAATAAGGGTTTAATCTCCAACATTTATAGGGAACTCATACAACTTAACAAAACGAAGATAAACAATCCATTAAAAAAAAATGGGCAAAGGACCTAAATAGACACTTTTCTAAAGAGGACATTCAGAAAGCCAAGAGACATATGGAAACATGCTCAAAGTCACTAATCATCAGAGAGATGAAAATCAAAACAACAATGAGGTATCATCTCACACCTGTCAGAATGGCTATCATCAACAAATCAACAAAGGACAAGTGCTGGAGAGGATGTGGAGAAAAGGGAGCACTCGTGCACTGCTGGTGGGAATGCAGACTGGTGCAGCCATTATGGAAGACACTATGGAGTTTCCTCAAAAAGTTAAAAATGGAATTCCCATTTGACCCAGTGATCCCACTTCTAGCAATATATCCCAAGAAACCAGAAACTCCAATCAGAAAGGATATATGCATCCTTATGTTCATAGTAGCGCAATTTACCATAGGGAAGATCTGGAAACAGCCTAAGCCCACAGCCACTAGAGGATGAGCCCAGAGGGGTCAGCCTGAACAACTGCTCAAGGCATGTGGTGCCGGGGGCCGGGGAGAGAGAAACTCACAGTGGCACAGCTCTTTCCCCTCTTTTTGGCCTTTGCTTTTATTCCCTAAACTCAGTTCATAGGACCTTTCAAATACAAGCACTCACCGTGGCTGAGGTACAGGTGTAGGTGCGGACTTGTGGATTCTGGGGAGAGTCTGGGGAGAAGAGCAGGTTAGGGAGAGGTGCCGGGGAGTCTGGCACTGGGAAATACCTGACACTCCAAACCTAAGCAGCCATTTTCTCCTGAAGAGACAGCCCCTCTCTGCAGTCTCCAGACAACCAATACAGCCACATCCAGACTACAACCTGATTGTTACAGAAGATACAAAAAAAATTCTGAACAGGCCCTGAGAGCCCTCAGTGACTGGCCTGAAGAGAGGCCATTCAGTCCCTGAAAATTATACGGCAACCTCCCCAACTGTAGCCTTGTCAAAAACAGCTGCTTGAGAGAGTAAGATTGACAGTGGACAGACAGTCTAAGTGGCAGATTGGTCCCTCCTGCTGGTAGTCAAGGTGGTGGAGATAGACACAAACAGGGGAGCAGTGGATCACTTGGAACTTCAACACAGTACTGACTAGCTAATAGGAAACTGAGAAGTGGCAGACAGTACAGAAGAGTTGGATCTTAAATCAGCCCCCACGGGGTATTAAAACTCGGTGAAAAATGATTGACACTTCACTTTTTCATTTTCATTTTATTTTATTTTATTTTTATTTTGTTAGCTTTTTTTCTTTTCTCTATATTTTCTTTTTTGTTTGTTTCTTTATTTTTTATTTCTTTTCAGATTATTTTTTCATCATTCTATTTTTATTTTTTATCATTTTATCCTATTGATTATTTTTTTTAATTTTTTTCTTTCTCTTTCTCTTTCTCTTTCTCTTTCTCTTTCTATTTCTCTTTCTCTTTCTTCTTATCCACTCATCCTCTTTCTATTTCCTTTATACTAAACTGAGGTCCTCCCCATATTCATCCAATTCCTTAACCTTACTTTCCGTATATAAGCATGGCCTCTACAGATTCTGCCCCAGCCCTCTTTTCTGGGCATTTGGTGTTTGCATTTTTTGGTTTATCTGTTTGTTCTGTGGTGTTTTCTCTCTCTCTCTCTCTCTCTCTCTATCTATCTATCTATCTATCTATATATATATATATATATATACTGCTTTTTCTTCCTTTCTCTTCTTTTTTTTTTCTCTTACCATTTTTTTCTCTCCTCGATATAATCCAGTGGTTCTCAACCTTTGCTGCACATTAGAATCACCTGGGAATCTTTTTAAAATCCTGATTTCTGGGCCTCATCCTCCAGAAATTCTGCTTCTTTATTATGGGGTAGGGCCACAACATTAGTAACAAAGAAACAGAATTTCTGGAGGATGAGGCCCAGAAATCAGGATTTTAAAAAGATTCCCAGGTGATTCTAATGTGTAGCCAAGGTTGAGAACCACTGATATAATCTATGCTAGTGATGGTGAACCTTTTGAGCTCAGCGTGTCAGCATTTTGAAAAACCCTAACTTAACTCTGGTTCGGTGTCACATATAGAAATTTTTTGATATTTGCAACCATAGTAAAACAAAGATTTATATTTTTGATATTTATTTTATATATTTAAATGCCATTTAACAAAGAAAAATCAACCAAAAAATGAGTTTGTGTGTCACCTCTGACACGTGGGTCATAGGTTCGCCATCACTGATCTATGCTCTCTTTTCCCTCCCCTAATTCTCTTTTCTCCACTGGTCACTTATATTGGGGTTATCAGTGTCATGAGTACATATGTGTTTTGTTCCCTTTGTTTTATGTCTTGTTGAATTGCATTTTGTCCAGTTTGATCAATGTGGTATAGAGTGAGCCACATAACCAGACACCTGGAGAGGAGACTCCGTCCACGAATGGGTTAATAACACTCCAGACCCAACTACAGAGGCAGGAAGATGGCAGCAGTGATGGAACCATCTTGAGTGAGTGAGGGAGCAAAAGGTGAATGTGTGGACATGTGAGGTGTGTGTCTTTATGTGAGTGAGTGACAGTTAGATCCTGCAGGACCTTTGGGGGCTGGCGGACCAGGCTCATTTAGCCAGGCATCCTCTGCTACCATTGCAAACAGTCCCAGGTGGCTGGCTCTACCACAGAGGCCACACTATCTTGAAGGGGAGAGCTGCAGTGACCAGGATACCAGCCTCACCTCCACCCACGGTGCCTTCAGACATCACACGGGACTCTACAGTCACCCCCACCAGGGACCTGCTGCCTGGGCTGCTATCCCACAGACACTGAGACTCCAGCCACTCCAGCCATGGGCTCCTTTGCGTTCTGAACCATGCTTCCCTCTGGCCAGCTCAATGCTTTAGTCCAGGGCACCATGCCCACATGAGCAGAAGCTGCGTGAGCAGCCCACCACTGTCTGAGGAGCAGCAGATGCACAAGCAGCCCTCCCCCATCCAAACAGCAGCAGTAATATGAGAAGCCAACCCTGATATGAGCAGCAGCAGCCACAAGCAGCTGCATGCGGCCAACCCCATCCAAGGAACAGAAGCCATGCGAACAGCCTGCCTCCATCCAAGGAGCAGCAGTCACATGAGCTGCCCACCCCCACTAGCCAGAGGAGCCACCACTGCTCTGAGCAGCTGCACAACCAATACCCACCTGACGAGCCACCTCCAAATGAGGAGCACTACTTGCATGATTTGACACCTAGGTCCTTCGGTGAGAGCAAAATTTGGGAGACAAAGAAGCTCCCAAAGGAAATAAAAGAGGAATCTCCAGAAAGGAGATAAGTGAAACAGAGGCATGCAATATGTCCGAAAAAGAATTCAGCATAAAGGTCATACAGTTCATAAACTGGATGGATGTTAAAATCAACAACTTATGTAAGAATCAAAACAAAATAAAGAGTGATATAGCTACAATAAAATACACTATGGAAAGTTTCAACAGTAGACTATGATAAGTGGAGGACCAAATTAGCGAATTAAAAGACAGGGAAACAAAACACACCCAAACTGAACTGCAATTGGAGAAAAAAATTAAAAGATATGAGCATAGCCTAAGGGAACTTTGGGACAAAATTAAATGAAGCAACATATGCATAATAGGGGTGTCAGAATGACAAGAAGAGGAACAAGGGTTAGAAAACCTATTTGAAGAAATAATGTCAGAAAACTTCCCTGATTTGGGGAAGAAAAAAGCCACACAAGCACAGAGAGTCACAAACAAGATGAACCAAAAAAGACCCTCACCAAGATACATCATAATTATGAAAGCAAATGTTCAGGACAAAGAGAGAATCTTAAAGGCTACAAGAGAGAGACGGAAAGTTACATACAATTAGATTATCAAATGATTGCTCAACAGAAACACATCAGGCCAGAAAGGAATGGAAGGAAGTTTACAAAATGATGCAAAGCAAGGGACTTAATCCCAGAATGCTCTGTCCAGCAAGGCTATCCTTGAAAGGTGAAGGGGAAATAAGGAGCTTCACACACACCCCAAAAAAGGCTAAGGGAGTTTATCACTACCAAGCCAGCAATGCAAGAAATGCTGAAGGGACTGGTGTAAAAAGAAGAAATAAAAAAGGAAGAAGGAACACAGGCACAAAAAATAAAAATGGCTACAAACAAGTACCTATTAATAATAACTAGAGGGAACCAAGATAGCAGCATAGGGTAAATGCCTGTACTTGCTGCCTCCCACTACCACATTAAAATTACAACTAGAATATGGAACAACTATTATCCATAACTGTGGGAAAGCTGGCTGAGTGGAAGTACTATAATTAGAGAGGTAAAGAAGAAAGTGCATTGAGACTGGTAGGAGGTGTGCAGGCGCGGAATGAACTGTTCTGACACACTGGTGTGTCACTTTTTTAATCCGGAAATAGATCACCTCTTTGGAGGCCACCTAGAGGAGCAAGGAGTCCCAGCACCACACCAGCCCCCCAGCCCAGGGTCCCAGAGCTGGGGAAAGAAGTCCCTATGGGCAATAAGAACTATGGACTGTAAAAACAAGTGCAGATTGGGGCTGCTCCTCTTAAAAAGCCAGCACCACAAACTGAATTTACAATCTCTAGCTTGCTTGGAGCTTCAGTGCTGGGCTACACTCTGGGATACCCAGACACATATAGGGATAAACTGTCTGGCATCGGGGCAGGAATGTGGGGGTGGATATTTTCCAGACAGAGATGCTCGCAGGGATCATTGTTCCTATGTTGGGACCTCCCTGGTGCAGGGTTGACTGGAAGCCATTGCTGTTTGCTCTGCCCTGGAGATTATTTGAGACCCCACCCCACCCAATTTACAACCCCACCCAAGCTGTGCACAGTGCCTTTTGCATATGAATGGCCTGTCTTTTCTCAGTCTAAAACCTGTGAAATAAGCTGCAGCTGTGTCAGGGAGCCCCAAAGCTATCAATAAAAAGCCCAGGGCCAGCACCAGCACCAACCTTCCTTGCTTCAGAGCTGGGCCTCATCTGGTCACTCGCAAACCCAATACAAACAGGAGGAATCTGCAGGTCCCTCTGAAGCTCCTACTGGGTGGCCCTAGGCAATGGCTGACTTTGCAGCTCCTTGGAAATCCAAGAGCCAGTGTACCCAGTGGTTAGTGTGAGACCATATCAGATTACAACTCTTCACATCGATAAGTGACACACTCAAGGGGCAGAATCAGTGAGCACTAAAGTCCCACTGAAGCAAGTCCTGCCCCATAAGGGTGTCTCTTGCACAGCAGCTCTTCCATTGTAAACACAGCTGGTTTTCACAGCCAATTGGCCTGGAGGTCAATTCCTCCCAGTGATACCAACAGCAAGCAAGGCTCAACTACAAGATTGTGCACACAGCCTACAAAGGGGTGCACCAAGTGTGTCCACCTCAGATGATTGGAGAGGCTGAGCTACTGGGCCCTATAGGACACTTAATACAAAAGGCCACTCTATCAACTCAAGGAGACTTAGCAGCTACACAATACATAGAAACAAACACAGGGAAGCAGTCAAAATGTGGAGACAAAGAAACATGCCAGAAATGAAAGAAATGGAAGAAAGCAAACTACTGGATATAGAGTTCAAAACCACAATTATAAGGTTACTAAGGAATCTTCTAGAAACCTCTGAGGAACTTAGTGAGATTTCCAAGGATCTAAGTGAGAAGGAAAATAAATAAATAAATAAATAAAAAATTTAAAAAAAAGGAAAAGGACCAGTCAAAAATTAAGCATACACTGACTGAAATAAAGAATAATATACAGGGATTCAACAGTGGACTACAGGATCCCAAGAATCAAGTCAATGATTTGAAATATGAGGAAGCAAAAAACAACCAAAGAACAAAAAGAAAAAAAAATCCAAAAATATGAAGCTAGTATAAGGAGACTCTGGGACAACTTCAAGCATACCAACATCTGAATTATGGGGGTGCCAGAAGAAGAGAGAGAGCAAGATATTGAAAACCTATTTGAAGAAATAATGACAGAAAAGTTCTCTTACCTGGTGAGAGAAATTGACTTACAAGTCTAGGAAGCACAGATAACCCCAAACAAGAGGAATCCAAGGAGGACCACACCAAGTCACATCATAATTAAAATGCCAAAGGCAAAAGACAAAGAGAGAATTTAAAAGCAACAAGAGAAAAGCAGTTAGTTACCTACAAGGGAGTGCCCATATGACTGTCAGCTGATTTCTCAACAGAAACTATGCAGGCCAGAAGGGAGTGGGAATAAATATTCAAAGTGATGAATAGCAAGAACCTACAACCAAGATTACTCTACCCAGCAAAGCTATCATTTAGAATTGAAGTTCAGATAAAGAGCTTCACAGACAAGAAAGAGCTAAAGGAGTTCATCACCACCAAACCAGTATTATATTAAATGTTGAAGGGTATTCTTTAAGAAGAGGGAGAAGAAGAAAAAGGTAAAGATAAAAAATTATAATCAACAAAGTGACAACAAATACATATCTATCAACAAGTGAATCTAAAAATCAAATGACTAAATATTCTGATGAACAGAATAAACTGGTGAATGGAATAGAATCAGGGGCATGGAAATGGAACAAACTGACAATTCTCAGAGGAAGGAGGTGTGGGGGAATGAGGGAAGAGGTTAGACAAAGATCTTATATGCATATATGCAGTACTTATAGACACAGACAATAGGGTCGCAAGAGCCTGGGGTGGGGTGGAAACTGGGTGGAGGGGAGCTATGGGGGGAGAAAGAGGAATGTCTGTAATAATCTCAACAATAAAGATTAAAAAATAATAATAACTTTAAACATATACAGACTACTTTCTCCAATCAAAAGACATCAAGTGGATTAGTGGATAAGAAAACATGACCCTACCGGACCGGTTTGGCTCAGTGGATAGAGCGTTGGCCTGCGGACTCAGGGGTCCTGGGATTGATTCCAGTCGGGGGCATGTGCCTTGGTTGCGGGCGTGTCCCCACTGGGGGGCATGCAGAAGGCATCTGATCGATGTTTCTAACTCTCTATCCCTCTCCCTTCTTCTCTGTGAAAAATCAATAAAATATATATTTTAAAAAAGAAAACATGACCCATATATATGCTGTCTTCAAGAGACCCACCCCAGTAAAAGGAACTCATACAGACTGAAAGTGAAGGGATGGAAAAATATCTTTCAGGCAAATGGAATGAAAAAAAAAGCTGGGGTAGCAATACTTATATCTGACAAATAGACCTCAGAGTGAAGGCCATAACAAGAGATAAGGAAGGCCATTTCATAATACTAAATGGATCAATACAACAAGAGGATATAACCCTGATAAACATATATGCACCCAATGCAGGAGCACCCAAATACATAAAAAACAAACAAACAAAAAACTCCTGGAAGATATCAAGGGAGAGATGGACAACAATACAACCATAGTAGGGGACTTTAATACCCCACTGACATCACCAGATAAATCCTCTAGACAAAAAACCAGCAAAGAAACAGCAATCCTAAATGACTCACTAGATCAGTTGGACTTAATTGACATCTTCAGAACATTTCACCCCAAAGCCAAGGAATATACATTCTTCTCAAGTGCACATGGGACATTTTCAAAGATAGACTACATATTGGGTCACAGGCAAAGTCTCTTCAAATTCAAGAAAATTTAAATCATATCAAGCATCTTCTCAGACCACAATGGCATGATATTAGAAATCAACTACAATAAAAAACAATAAAAAAATTCAAACACTTAGAAGCTGAATGCATGCTATTATCTAATGATTGGGTTAACAAAGAGATCAAAGAAGAAATTAAAAACATCTTTGAATCAAATGACAATGAAACAAAACATTCTAAAATCTGTGGACAAAGTGAAAGCAGTCCTGAGAGGGAAGTTTATACCTCTACAGACTTACCTTAAAAAACAGGAAGAAATGGTAATAAATTATCTAACTCTACTACTCAAAGAATTAGAAGAGAGCAATAAGAAAGTTCAGAGTGAGCAGAAGGAAGGAGATGATAAAGATCAGAGCAGAATAAATGACACAGAGACCAAAAAACAGTACAAAAGGTCAATAAAAATCAAGAGCTGGTTCTTTGAAAGAATAAATAAGATTGATGAACCTGTAGCCAGGCTCACCAAGAAGCAAAGAGAGAGGACCCAAATAAACAATATCAGAAATAAAAGAGGCAAAATAACAACAGACCCCACAGAAATACAAATAATTGTAAAAAAAAAATACTATGAATGACTCTATTCCAACAAACTCTACAACCTAGAGAAATGTACACATTCCTAGAAAAATATAGCCTTCCAAAGCTCAATCAGGAACAATTTAAAAATCTCAATAGGCTGATAACGATGGAGGAAATTGAAGCAGTCACCAAAAAGCTTCCAACAAACAAAAGCCTGGGGCCAGAAGGCATCACAGGGGAATTTTACCAAACATTCAAAGAAGAACTAAAACCTATCTTCCTCCAAATATTCCAAAAAAATTCAAGAGGAAGGCACACTTCCAAGCTCATTCTATGAAACCAACATCATCCTAATATCAAAATCAGATAAAGCAACATAAAGAATAGAATTACAGCCAATATCCCTCATGACCATAGATGCCAAAATCTTCAATAAATTCTAGCAAATCGGATCCAGCATTGCATCAGAAAGATCATACACCATGACCAAGTAGGATTTATTCTGGGAATGCAAGGGTGGTACAATACCCACAAATCAGTAAACATGATACATCATATATAAACAAACTGAGAGATAACAATCACATAGTCATATCAATAGATACAGAAAAAGCATTTGACAAAATCCAACACCCTTACTTGATAAAAAACCTCATCAAAGTGGGAATAGAGGGATCATGCTCACATAAAAGCCTTATATGACAAACCTACAGCCAACATCATACTCAATGGGCAAAAACTAAAAATATTTCCCCTAAGAACAGAACAAGACAGGGAGACATGCTTTCACCACTCCTGTTCGACATAGTACTGGAAGTGCTAGCCATAGCAATTAGACAAGAAGAAGAAATAAAAGGTATCCAAATTGGAAAGAGGACGTAAAACTGTCATTATTCGCAGAGGTACATAGAAAACACTAAAGACTCCATCAAGAAATTATTAGACTAAATAAGTGAATTTGGCAATGTAGCAGCATACAAAATTAACTCCCAGGTATCTATGGAATTTTTATACACCAATAGTGAACTTATAGAAAGAGAGATTTAAAAAACAATCCCATTTACCATTGCACCATTTAATTAAGATACCAGGAATAACTTAACTAAGGAAGTAACAGACTTGTACTCAGAAAACTACAGGACACTGAAAAAGAGATAGAAGAAGACATAAACAGATGGAAGAACATACCGTGTTCATGGATCAGTAGAATTAACATTATTAAAATGTGCATACTACCCAAAGCAATCTATAGATTCATACACTCTCTATTAAAATACCAATGGCATATTTCACAGACCTAGAACAAACTCTACAAAATTCATCTGGAATAAAAAAAAAAGACAGGAATAACTGCAGCAATTCTGAGAAAGAAGAACAAAGTAGGAGGGATCTTAATACCAGATATCAAGCTATAGTACAAAGCCACTGTTCTCAAAAACTGCCTGATACTGGCACAAAAACAGACATATAGAACAATGGAACACAACAAAGAACCCGGAAATCAACCCAAGCCGTTACGCTCAATTAATATTTGACAAAGGAGATAAGAACATACCATGGAGTAAAGACAGTCTCTTCAATAAATGAATGGTGTTGGGAAAATTGGACACATACATGCAAAAA